>NC_081552.1:210754675-211498119 GCF_963082655.1 Stomoxys calcitrans
CTTTGAAGAAGTACGGTCCAATGATGTCATCAGCCCATAAACCGCAACAAACTGTGACTTTTCTGGATGCCGTGGAGTGAACATCAGTCAGAAGCATTGCAAGAGCTACCAATCTCTTGCAATGCTTCTGGCTGATGTTCACACAAAAATCGACAATTCTGCTTATTTATGTACCCAAAAATGTCCTTCGTCGCTGAACACAGTGAAGCGTCCGATGAACTTTCGTAACGGAGCACTCATTTTCACAATTAAGTTCAATAATTTGCAAGCGTTGTTCGTAAGACCATACATGGTTTAATTATAGAGTAAACAGAACATGTTGGACAAAACACGTGCATGAGCTGTTTAAAACCAGTGTTGCGAAAAAGATAATAGCTAAAAAATCACCCTTTACAACTTGTTTCCTGATCCCTGACGATCATTATATCGATAATCAGTGGATTACCCATAGGTGTTGCCTCTTCGGAAGATCTCATCGGCGACATTGGCTACGGGAAGAAGAAAGTGCAGACGTTCCGCACTTTCCAGCCATTTAAATTGGCCAGACCGGAGAGAATCATGCTTGTGCTACTGCAGATATCTCTTTGAGTTCCTCCTTTGGGGGATAAGAAGTTTCGACTCCTTGAAGTCGCCAGGCCCCGATGATGTTCCCCGCTTAGGGAGATATACTCCACTTGTATCAGATTGTCATATATACCTGTGGGATTGAGGGACACGAAGGTCATTTTCATTCCGAAAGCAGGAAAACCCTTCCACATGAAGGCGAACAAATTTTGTCCTATTAGTCTGTCATCCTTTATGCTCAAGACTCTTAAGAGGTTGATAGAAACATACCTTAGGGCAAATATCCCTGGAGATCGCCTGTCACGGCAGCAGCATGCATATAGTAAAGGCAAATTCACTGAAACAGCCCTTCACGCCCTAGTCGGCTATATAGAGGCTTCTATCGCTGTCAAGGAATATACAATGATAGCATTTCTTGACATTGAAGGTGCTTTCAATAATGTAAAACCGACATCAATCATGAAGGAGGTGGAGTTTCTAGGTTGTTGGAATTTCTAGATTAATAACTTACTAAAAGATGCATTACGGCAGGCTTGGGATCTTTGGATCTAAAAAGATGGGTCAGTAGAGGAATACCTCAAGGAGGTGCACTGTCTCCTCTACTTTGTAATATAGCCATTAACAATATATTATTGTCTCTGGAGGAAAAAGGCGTATGCTGATGACGTGGCAATTGCGGGGGAAAGTTTCCCAGCACTCTAAGAGCTATACTTCAGGAAGTTCTATGTGCAACAGCAAAGTGGGCTACCGAAAGTGGTCCGGGCATAAATCCGTACAAGACCGAAGTAGTTCTTTTCAGCAGGAGATACAAGTTGCCTACCGTGGAACCTGTCTCCTTGGGTGGATAGAATGTTCCATTTACAGAAAGCGCAAAATACCTAGGTGCTTTGTTGGACAGGAAATTGAACTTCAAATCCAACATTTTGGAAAGGGCAAGAAAGGCCGCTCTTGCCCTTTACACCTCCAAGAGAGCCATTGGCAAAAGTTGGGATTTTAGACCGCGGCGTCATGCATTGGGTATATACTGCAGTTGTTAGACTTATAATGCTATATGGTGTTGTGGTCTGGTGGACGGCGCTTCAAAAATCAACCTACTGCTTAGTACTTAACCGGATCCAAAGGATGGCTTGTTTGGGCATCACAGCCGCACTGAGGACGACACCATATAATGCACTGAGTTTAATCCAACATCTTATGCCTCTGGAATTGTGGCTACCCAAATTGCAGCGACCACTAGCGTGAGGATAAGGGAACTTTCTCTTTGGTCATGTGGCGGGTACAGACACTGTATTTTTCTTTGATACAAAATCCGATGTTCCAGGCAGTGTGGATTACACCCTACCTGAGCCGCTTTTTGATAGAAATTACTGTACCACTATTCCTGATAGAACCGATTGGAACTACGACATCCCTGGTAACAGAGGTTACATAGACTTCTATACGGATGGTTCCAAATTAAACGACCAGGTGGGCTTTGGGGTGTGCTCTAAATATCTAGAACCGGTCATATCGAAAAGGTTACCCGACCACTGCCGTGTATTGTATATCAAGCAGAGATCCTTGCAATTAAGGAGGAGGTGGAACGGCTAAGATATAATGTCATAAATATCTTCTCAGACAGCCAGGCAGTCATTAAATTCCTGGAGAACGTATTTCTGAATACTAAAACCGCCATTGATTGTCGCAGATCTCTCAACGAGATGGCTGAACAGTTCAAAAGTCACCTGTTCTGAGTGCCGAGCCACAGAGTTATCCTGGGGAATTGTAAAGCGGATGAGCTTGCGAGACTAGGACTTACATTACACACTCCAGGAAAACTGGAATCTGTAGGTATGCCTCTGGCGACATGTCAACTAAATTATCAGAACCAGGCCCGAAGGACAACGAATGATAGATGGCCACAAAGAGGGGACTGTGAGCATTCCAAAACTATGTGTCCTCATCTCGACTTGAAGAGGTCTACTGCTTTGCTGTCAATGGCTAGAACAGACGTCTCAGTCATTGTGTCCGCCGTGACAGGTTGCTGTTTAATCGGAAAACATGCTGACAGACTGAAGGTTGCCAGCAACGACATTTGCAGAAGCTGCAGGGACATCGAAGAAGAAGTGACTACCGAACACCTTCTGTGGGTGTGCCCCGCACTAGCATTTAGAAGAAATTCCAATTTAGGATGCCATTTCTTTGAGAACCTGTCCGATTTAGCGGATGTGAAAATTCGCAAGTTATTGGGCATTTTAGGAACTAGAAGGCATCTTCCTTCTTCTGTTGCTGTGGTATCACAATGGACGAAAACGTCCAAGTGAGTCTGATGGCAGACTGCCACTTAAACCTAACCTAATCTTCTCTGTCATGGCTGGATTTAATTTTCAGGGCGAAAATGGCCTGGTCCTACATACTTTCTTTGCCTGCCTGCCTATATTTTCTGTTGCAAATTGCTAATTTTGCCCATGAACATTCCACTAAGAAACAGCGGCAAACTTCTCACATATCAATGAGTGCAGTCCGATTCAAGTTTTTAAGCTCAATGATAGGGGGCCTCCTTTTTATAGCCGCGTCCGAACGGCATGCCGCAGTGCGACACCTCTTTGGAGAAAAGTTTTACACGGCATAGTACCTCACAAATGTTGCCAGCATTAGGAGGAGAAAACCAGCGCTGAAATTTTTTCTGATAGTCTCGCCTGAATTTGGCGTACATACTAACCTCTGCGTTACAGTGGCCTCCAGTTCACTTTCTGTTCACTAGATACTATTTACAATGGTTCAAAACTGGCCTTCGAGTTAAGTCACCTTTGAGCTAAGTTATCATTTAACCTAAGCCTTTGTATTTTAATCCAAAAAACTTGAAAATGAAAAAAATCGGCAGAGCACGCTCGAGAACCGTGTCAGTTGTCTAGCGTTCGAGGCCATCATTACAACTTCCAACAGATGCACATAATCATGTACACACCATGGAAGTAGTGTTATTGTCGCAGACAAACCATCTGTCACTAGACGAAAACACATGCATTGGGAAGAGTACAGCTAATAGACAGGTTTGTCGAGCGTAGTTAATGTGGTATTTGTATCATAGAGGCGTTTTCGCTATTACTACGATTCAAATACATCATACTCCTTGAAGCCATCACACCTAATATGGTTGAATAGTCATCTAATCAAAGTCAAAACGCTTTCTAAAGTGGTTGGTGTGTGCTGCAATCTCTGGCTTTCCTTTTGCATTTGCGAAGAAAAATCTCCCATCATTGGGCTCGTCTCAAAAGAGAAAAAAAACGAAAATTGTGTTTGAATTTAGTTAAGCATTCTTTTCAATTTCGCAAGAATCCCAAATAAGCAGCTTTCATAGTTCGAAATTAAAAATTCTACTTGAATTACTATGCTATAAAATCAACTCAGAAATGAAACTGTTTCTATTTGGAAACCTTGTATTCCTCAAATAACCCACCCCACCAAATTGTTAAGATTTGTATATTCGAAAACTTTGCCACAACTACTTCAATATCCTATTCGCTAGATAATTAAATAAGTATGTATGTGTTGGTGTTATTACTACCACATACATACTAATTTAATTATCTAGGGAATAGGATAAGAGAGCAGTTGTGGCAAAGTTTTCAAATGCATGGCAATGCAAAGCAATTGAAATAAAACCATATGCAATTTGCTTGCACATCCTTTGATAGCTACATTCAACTACACCTCAACCCTTTCATGGTCTTCTTCGAATCCATTCATCTACACCATGGCCTTATTTTCCTCATCCTACTTCTCATTCTTCTTCATCATTGCCTCTACATTCGAACAGCTTAAAATTTCATAAAAACTGAAATCTGTTTCAAATATGAATGCGGAGTTGCATTTCATTTAATTTGAAGCAATGGGAGTTGATGCAGCATCAGCCAACAAGCATCACATATACGATGTTATATTTGTTCCTCGAGAGAGACAAAGTTCTGTTGATATAAAGGGTGATTTTTTTGAGGTTAGGATTTTCATGCATTAGTATTTGACAGATCACGTAGGATTTCAGACATGGTGTCAAAGAGAAAGATGCTCAGTATGCTTTGACATTTCATCATGAATAGACTTACTAACGAGCAACGCTTGCAAATCATTGAATTTTATTACCAAAATCAGTGTTCGGTTCGAAATGCGTTCATTCACCGTAACGTTGCGTCCAACAGCATCTTTGAAAAAATACGGTCCAATGATTCCACCAGCGTACAAACCACACCAAACAGTGCATTTTTCGGGATGCATGGGCAGTTCTTGAACGGCTTCTGGTTGCTCTTCACTCCAAATGCGGCAATTTTGCTTATTTACGTAGCCATTCAACCAGAAATGAGCCTCATCGCTGAACAAAATTTGTCAAAATTTGAACACATTTCGAACCGAACACTGATTTTGGTAATAAAATTCAATGATTTGCAAGCGTTGCTCGTTAGTAAGTCTATTCATGATGAAATGTCAAAGCATACTGAGCATCTTTCTCTTTGACACCATGTCTGAAATCCCACGTGATCTGTCAAATACTAATGCATGAAAATCCTAACCTCAAAAAAATCACCCTTTACTTGATACGATTTTGTTGCTGAAGTAGCAGTCGCGTGGTGGGTTAGGTTTGCTCCGTAAAAGGTGGGGAGTATACCAATATGGCATGTGTTTTACAATAATTTGATTTGAATCGTTGTTTATGCAAAACTAACGAAAGACAATAGCATTTCAGTGAATAAAATATTCTATGGAAACTATATGGGTTGCCCAAAAAGTAATTGCGGATTTTTCATATAGTCGGCGTTGACAAAATTTTTCACAGCTTGTGACTCTGTAATTGCATTCTTTCTTCTGTCCATTATCAGCTGTTACTTTTAGCATGCTTTAGAAAAAAAGTGTAAAAAAAGTATATTTGATTAAAGTTCATTCTAAGTTTTATTAAAAATGCATTTACTTTCTTTTAAAAAATCCGCAAAAGTCCGCAGCTGATAACTGACAGAAGAAAGAATGCAATTACAGAGTCACAAGCTGTGAAAAAATTTTTCAATGCCGACTATATGAAAAATCCGCAATTACTTTTTGGGCAACCCAATACAATGTAATGGAGGAGAACATCGACACATGATACATAAAACAATGATGCTGAATGAATATGTAAAGCAATACAACCAACACAATAGGGTGTCACACAGATAAAAAAGGTTAGTGTTGATGAGGACTTTTATGTTTATAAAGGGTGATTTTTTTGAGGTTAGGATTTTCATGCATTAGTATTTGACAGATCACGTGGGATTTCAGACATGGTGTCAAAGAGAAAGATGCTCAGTATGCTTTGACATTTCATCATGAATAGACTTACTAACGAGCAACGCTTGCAAATCATTGAATTTTATTACCAAAATCAGTGTTCGGTTCGAAATGTGTTCATTCACCGTAACGTTGCGTCCAACAGCATCTTTGAAAAAATACGGTCCAATGATTCCACCAGCGTACAAACCACACCAAACAGTGCATTTTTCGGGATGCATGGGCAGTTCTTGAACGGCTTCTGGTTGCTCTTCACTCCAAATGCGGCAATTTTGCTTATTTACGTAGCCATTCAACCAGAAATGAGCCTCATCGCTGAACAAAATTTGTCAAAATTTGAACACATTTCGAACCGAACACTGATTTTGGTAATAAAATTCAATGATTTGCAAGCGTTGCTCGTTAGTAAGTCTATTCGTGATGAAATGTCAAAGCATACTGAGCATCTTTCTCTTTGACACCATGTCTGAAATCCCACGTGATCTGTCAAATATTAATGCATGAAAATCCTAACCTCAAAAAATCACCCTTTATAAGACTAGCTAGACAGTGCCAGCTCCGCTGCGCCTTCTTTTAATTTATATGGAACAAAATTTTCTGGGAATATTTATGTTCGACAATTAAAAAGCTTTTAGTAAAATACCATGCTACGAAAATAGTATATCGCTTGACAAACAGTTTAACAATATAAGTGCCTTTATCTGAATCCCATATCCCACATTTATTGGGCGACGAATTTATGTTTGGGTGTAAGGTGTACTCCATTCTTAAAATATTTTATTCCAGCCCGATATTCTCATGATGTCTGATTTTGAGGGCGTTTTCGGGGGTGAGGGTGAGGTCCCCAGACACTTGGCCCTGAAGAAATATCAGCATCGTGCTCTTCTACCAAATACCATTTATGTGGGGTATAATGGGAAAGGGGCCCCCGGAAAATTGTCCCTGAAAGTGGGCATCAATTCTAGCCCTACCCCCCAAATCCTTTCATTTAAGCCCCACATTGATATGGTCGGTAAATATGCCCGATTTAGGGGCCCTGAAAATATATCAGCAACGTGCTCTATTCTCATATATTTGAACCCCATATTGCCATTGGGCTCAAAATTGGATATCAAATTCGTTTTCTCACTCCACGGCATCCAGAAAAGTCACAGTTTGTTGCGGTTTATGGTCTGGTGGCATCATTAGACCGTACTTCTTCAAAGATGATGCGAATCGTAACGTAACTGTGTATGGTGAGCGCCATCGGGAGATGAAATCGACCTTTTTTTTGCCCAAATGCAAGAGCTTGACTTGACAGGACATGTGGTTTCAACAAGGCGGTGCCACATGCCACATAGCATGCGTAACAATGGACTTATTGAGAGACCCGTTCGGTGGACATTTTATTTCACGTTCGGGACCGGTCAATTGAGCGCCTAGGTCGTGCGACTTAACGCCTTTAGACTATTTTTTGTGGGGCTATGCTAAAGCTCATTTCTATACAGACAAGCCAGCTTGAATTGACGCATTGGAAGACAAAATTGAAGCATTTATTCGTGAGATACAAGCCGAAATGTTGGAAAGAGTATGCCATAGTTGGACTAAACGGATAGACCATTTGAGGCACAGTCACGGTCAACATTTGCATGAAATTATCTTCAAACATAAAATTTTAAAGAAAATTTGCCCAGGCCGAACGGAAAAGGCTAAAATTGTGTACTTAGGCTCAAATTAAAGAGCGTCTCGAAAACATTTCAAAAAAAAAAAAATGGTAAATCGTACCGAAAGTGAGAGAAATAATACTTTTAGTACCCCAATTGTTACTATTTGGTACTTTCTTTGTACACCATGTCAACCCAAATTGGATAACTGTAAAAGTTTTTGGAAATTTGTACATTTAGGAACTAAAAAAGTACCAAAATGTACGAAATGGGTGATGGATGGATAGAGGTAGAATTTTTTAAATTTGACTTAAAAGACATCTGGTGCAAAAAAATGAGGGTGGAAAGTAAAAATAGTACTGGTAACGGGATAAAACGTACGTTTAGTACTGCAATTGGTACCATTTGGTACAGATGGAGCTAGAGGTCTGAAATTTGGCACGTACGTACAACTAGGAAAAATATGATGGGTGACTGTGATTTTTGTACAATTCGTCCATTTCGGTACCAATACTCGTACCTTTTAGTACTTTCTGTGCAGATGGAGCTAGAGGTCTAAAATTTGGCATGTAGGTAAAAATTAGATATATATGATGGGCGACTAAATGATTTTTTCCACATTTGGAATATTTCGGTACTTTCTTTATAGTTGGAGCTAGAGGTGCGAAATTTGGCATGTGGGTATAACTAAGAAATAAATGATGGATATATTCAAATTTCGTACATTTTGGTACTCAAATTGGTACCATTTTGTACTTTCTGTTCAGGTGGAGCTTGAGGTCTGAAATTTGGCATCTAAGTACAACTAAGAAAGATATGATGGGTAAATAAATGTTCTATTCACCATTCTCACATTTTGGTACCACAATTGGTACCATTTGGTACTTTCTTCATAAATGGAGATAGAGGTATGAAATTTGGCGTATAGGTACAACTAAGAAGTTTATGATTGGTGATTAATTGATCTCTTAAATATTCGTACATTTTGGTACTAAAATTGGTACCATTTGGTACATTCTTTATATATGGAGCAAGAGGTCTGAAATTCGGCATACAGGTACAACTGAGAAAAATGTGAGGGGTGACTAAATAATGTATTCACAACTCGTACATTTTGGTACCATTTGATACTTTCTTCACAGATAGAGCTAGAGGTCTGAAATTTGGCTTGCAGATACATTTTGGTACCTTAAAAGTACAAAATAGTACGATATAGCTTATTTTAGCTCACATCGAATGGGGACTACTAGAATGAAGCAATTTGACAAACATTATCGCAGTCTTGAAAAAAATACGACATGTGGAAGAAACCGTAGAATTGTGGTGTAATTGGTACCTTGAAAGAATATATTGGGCAACTATAACGGTGCGGCAAGTGTAGGGCATGCGGGAAAGATGATGAGACGGTGGAGCATTTCCTTTGTCATTGCCCGGCTTTTGCGTCAAACAGATAACGGCACTTAGGTGGGACACAATACCAGACATGAACCAACTTAGGGGCGTGGCATGGAAAACATTTAAGGATTTTGTAAGTAGCATGGAGTTCCTAACTTAGATTTTCTTTTTCGAGGTTAGTTGTTTAGAGCGCACAACAAGCCGACTACTGCTTAGGTGTATGTCCAAAGTGGCATCTTTTCAACCTAACCTAACCTATAAGATATTTTTATACGTAGGTGCTCAAACGTACAAAATGGTACCGTTCTCAACGCAGTGAGCTAAAGCTTTCAAAATTGGGATTCAGTTACACCTTGACGATAAATTTTGGGCGAACAGAATATTTTCTGTTCTTCTTCAAAATCAAACGTTTATGTTCCAAAATATTCAAAATTCACTTTTTTTACGAATTGAGGTAAAGCTCTCAAAAGTGGGATTCATTTATACCTTGACAATATATATTGAGTAACTTAATGATTTTTCCAATGTATTATTATTCTTGGTACTATTTGGTACATTCTGTACAGAAGGCGACAGATTTCTGAAATTTTATACGCAATTATTATAACACTTCATAATCTTATAAACTGGATGACAATTGAGGTTTTCCGAAATTCTACACAAAAAAGGGGTTGTCAAAAATGGGAGTAGCGTAGCGGACCACCGGGATGCTAATCAATCTATAACCTGATATAGCTGTCATAGTATCCGATCTCCCAATTTTACTTCTTGAGCCTCTAGGGGGCGCAATTCTTTTTCGATGGCGCTGAAATCGTGCACGTGGTGTTTCGTTATGACTTCCAACAACTGTGCCAAGTATGGTCCAAATCGGTCCATTACTTGCCACATAAACCGATCTTCACATATGACTTCTCGAGCCTGAAGAAGGCGCAATAACCGCCCGATTTGACTGATACGAGTATTTTAAACGTGATGTTCTACTATAGCTTCCAATAACCGTACCAAAATCTGAATCGGTCTATAGCACCCATATAAAAAATCTCACGATTTTACTTCTTGAGCCGCTAGAGGGCGTACTTATTATCTGATTTGCCTTAAATATAGAAGGTGGAAGTTTTTAAGACTTCTAACATTCATGACTCCATGTTTTATATCAGTTGATAACATGGAATATTTATTTGAAAGGGTCATTCAAAGAACTTGTCACATGCGATGCATGGTGGAGGGGGTATAGTATTCGTCCCGGCTGAACTTAACTCGCTTTAACTTGTTTAAGTTAGGTTACTATAGAAGTGCAAACAAAATTTCGCTTGAACAGCACCGCCCAACTCCGAGATCTTGTGTTTTTGAAAATTAGGGCAAGAAGGAGGATTCTTCGCCCTTTCTGATATTGAAAAATTGAGAACCCTATTTTCTCCAAGTGTTCATTCAGTTTGAAATTTTAATATTAGAAAAGATGTCAGTCTTCAACCCACCTTAAATCACCGAACCTATGGCTAAGCACAGGGAACTAAATTTCCTTCAATAGTTTCTTGGTAAACTAAAGAATTGCAAAAAATCCACCTTTCTCCCCCCCTTCAATAATCAAATCCTGATTATGATGCCTATGAATATGGAAAAGTTTCTAACATGTCATAGAAATACTGTTGGTGGAAATTTCTGCTACAATTTCTAGCAAAGGTGGAAGGTGCCCTGAGATGGAAATGAATTCAATTTCTTCAAATAAATCCCCCGACTTTCAGTGAAGCTTAAGGAAATTGAAAAGACTGCACCTATGGAGGGCACATAGAAAATTGCCAAGAAATATGGGGGGTAATTGTTAAGCACATTGTGGGAGGCGGAGGAGAGGCAAGGGAAATGGAAGTGTTCCATATGACTTGCAATATGAAGATGAGATGGTGATGGTGATGCTGATGATGATGGCAATGGAAATGGCAGTGCCTTGGGAGCACTCAAACAAAACAGAAAAACTCCACGTCATTTATTTGCATCCATAACTGTTGGCACTCCTTTCAAGGTGATTGTCACGGACTTTGTGTATGCTGGCAGACTTTTTCTACGTCTTGATTTTCCAATGCGGGGTAAGTCATACAGGGCGACAAGAAGGATTTCTAATTGTTTTTTATATAATCATCACGTTTAGCTGGCAAAGACCAATGACAAGATGATGCTGGAGCTTTAACTGAATACGAAGAAAACAAAAAGTCTCACGTACATTTGCATGCCAGCAAAGAGAAGCCTACAATGGCATCAGTTTAAGAATAAAGAAGTAAAAGCTTGCTATGTTCGATCTGGGCGAACGAATCTTATATAACCTCCACCATAAATCACATTTGTCAAGTTCTTTGACCGATATCCCGTTAAAGACAAACAAATGATACTGGATAATAACTATAACTACACCAAGTTATGACCATATTAAGGCCATACTTGGTTTGACTATTGAAGGCCAAAGAAAAAACTAATTCCGCAAAATTTCAGCCCAATCGGATAAGAATTACGCTCTTTGGTGGCTCAAGAAGTAAAATCGGGAGAGCTGATTATGTGGGAGCTATATCAGGTTATTGACCCTATTTGGCAAGAATGTTGAAGATCATAGAAAAAGTCGTTGTACAACATTTCAGCCAAATTGGATATGAATTGCGCTCTCTGAAGCCTAAAAAAGTATAATCAAGAGATTGGCTTATATGGGAGCTATATCAGGTTATGAACCGTTTTAAAGCATACGCATACGGAAGTCAAAACAAAACCCTTCAAGCAAAAATTCAGCCAAATCGTATAAGAATTGCGCCCTCTAGCGGCTGAAGGAGTATAATCGGTAGATCTTGTTATATGGGAGCTATATCAGGTTATTAACCGATTTGGACCCATACTTGGCATAGTTGTTGGAAGTCGTAACAGAACAGAAATTTCTGCCAAATCGGACAAAAAGTGCGGCTTCTAAGGATTCAAGAAGTCAAATCGGCAGATCGGTTTATACAGGAGCTATATTAGGTTATAGACTGATTTGAATCGTACTTGGTACAGATGTTTGAAGTTATAACAGAACACTACGTGTAAAATTTCAGCCAAATCGGACAAAAATTGAACCGATTTTAACCATACTTATCACAGTTGTTGATGATCAAACCCAAGCACTTCATGCAAAATTTCAACAAAATCGGATAATAATTGCGCCCTCTAGCGGCTAAAGGATTCAAGATCCGTGATCAGTTTCTATGGGAGCTATGTCAGGTTGCGAACCGATTTGGACCATACTTGGCTGAGTTGTTGGAAGTCATAATTAAATACTTCACGCAAAATATTAGCCAAATCGTATAAAAATTGCGACCTCTAGCGGCTCAAGAAATCAAGATCCAAGATGGGACTATATGGCAGCTATATCAAAACATGGACCGATATAGCCCATTTACAATCCCAACCGACCTACACTTATAGGAAGTATTCATGCAAAATCTCAAGCGTCTAGCTTTATTCCCTCGAAAGTTAGAGTGCTTTCGAAAGACGGACAAACGGGACGGGACGGACGGGCTTAACCGACTTAAAATGTCAAGATGATCAAGCATATATATATCTTTGTTGGGTCTAAGATCAATATTACTATGTACTACAAACGGAATGACAAGATTAGCATACCCCCTCCCATGGTGATGGGTATAACACATAACAGCGTGCTTAGTTCGACCGGGGCAAATCTTGGGTACACACCACCATGGATGGATGAATTCCGCTAAAACTAAACCCTTATTAACTATGAATGTATTTGAATTACTTTGGTCTCAAGAAGTCATATTGGGATATCGGTACTTGGGAGACTATATCACCATATTGACCGATTCGGGTAAAACTGTTGTAAGTCTTAAGATAGGGCTTTGGGCCAAATTTCAGCCAAGTCAGGTGAAAATTTAGGCTTCTAAGGGCTGAAGAAGTCAAGTCCGGGGATCGATTTATATGAGGACTATATCTCTTTATGAGCCAATTCAGACCCTACTTGGCATGTATGTTGAAAGTCATAAATCAAGTCTTTATTCCAAATTTCAGCCAAATCGGATGAACATTGAGGCCTCTAAGGGCTGAAGAAGTCAAATCCAGGGATCGGTTTATATGGGGGCTATATCTGTCTATAGACCAATTCCGATCATACTCGACATGAATGTTGTAAGCTATAGCTCAAATCTTTATTCCAAATTCCAGCCAAATCGGATGAAAATTGAGACCTCTATGGGTTCAAGAAGTCAAATCCGGGGATCGGTTTATATGGGGGCTATATCTGTTTATACACCGATTAGGACCATACTTGGCAAGGATGTTGGAAGTCATAACTCAAGTCATTGTTCCAAATTTCAGACATATCGGATGAAAATTTAGTCTTCTAAGGTCTCAAGAAGGCAAATCCGGGGATCGGTTTATATAGAGGCTATATATGTTTAGAGACCGATTCGGATCATACTTGGCATGAATGTTGTAAGTCATAACTGAAGTCTTCGTTCCAAATTTCAGCCATATCGCAAGAAAATTGAGGCTTCTATGGGGTCAAGAAGTCAAATCCGGATATCGGAGTAGATGGGGGCTATATATGTTTATAGACCGATTCCGATCATTCTCGACATGAATGTTGTAAGTCATAACTCAAGTCTTTGTTCCAAATTTCAGCCACATCGGATGAAAATTTAGGCTTCTTAGGGCTCAAGAAGTCAAATCCGAGGATCGGTTTATATGGGAGCTATACCTGTTTATAGACCTATTCGGATCATATTTGGCATGGATGTTAAAAGTAATAACCCAAGTCATTGTTCCAAATCGGATGAATATTTAAGCTTCTAGGAGCTCAAGAAGTCAAATCCGAGGATCTGTTTATATGGGAGCTATATCTGTTTATAGACCAATTCGCATCATACTTGGTATGGATGTTGAAAGTCATAACACAAGTCTTTGTTCCAAATTTCATCCAGATGGAATGAATATTAAGGCTTTTAGGGGCTCAAGAAGTCAAATCGGGGGACCGCTTTATATGGGGACTATCTTCAAATCTGAACCGATATGGTCCATGTGCAATCACCCAACCACCTACATCAATAAGAAGCATCTGTGATTTCAAGCGGCTAACTTTACGCTTTCGACCGCTATCGTGATTTCGACAGACGGACGGAAGGACATGGCTAGATCGACTCAGAATGTCTAGACGATCAAGAATATATGTACTTTATGGGGTCTTAATTCAATATTTCGAGGTGATGAATAGATTGGTTTACTCCCCTCCTATGGTGGTGGGAATAAAAAGTTGGGAAGAAACAATGAATTGTAACCATATTTCAGAAATCAGCAGATATTTAAGAACGATCTTTGGCAATAATAAAAATATAACCTTATAGTCTTCATTAACACAAAATATTGGGAATCATTTCAAAACAGAGATTAGCACATATGGTCGACAGCAAGGAATTTTGATCCCCATTTTTTTGCACTGACAAAACGTTAACTTGAAGATATGTCAAAAATTTCCGTTAAATGAAAAATTTTTAACTTAATATTGGGCATTATTAACTTAAATGGAAGTCTTATAGTTTACTTAAATTACGTCTTATTATTGGGGAAAGCTTAAGGAAAGTATATGACAAATTAAATAATGGCATCCTTATTTTGAAGTTTAGCTTCTTTGGCTTGCGAATCAAAATCCTACGATCAAGTAAACAATCTTCAATTTTAGTAATCTTTGTTTGATTGAAAATATATTTAATATATTTTATCTTGAAAGACTAATTCCGGAAAGAGCTCACAACAAGCCGATTTCTGACTTAAGTTGCTACCACACTATATATGCTTGTCTCATGCCATTTTACTTTTAGAATTTTTCATGTATTTCAAAATCAATTTATACATATACGATTCATAATCTTTGCTATCACACTTGTACATGTTATTTTTTTAATGACCCAACATACAAATGTAAACAAAATCTGATTTTTTAATGCGCACAAATATTTTTTAAGTAAAAATGTCCTTTAGCGAAGGATTTTTAACTCAATATTAGGCATTATTAACTTAAATGGAGTCTAATAGTTCACTAACTTTGCATTTTGTAATTAGAGAAGTTTTAATGAAAATATTAAACGACTCAAATTTAGTTACAGCGTTCTTATTTTGAAGTTTAGCTTCTTTCGTTTGAAAATCAAATTCCTACGATCAAGTAAAAAATGTTAAATGTAAGTCATTTTTGTTATACCCACCACCGAACGATGGGGGGTATATACATTTTGTATATCCAAATATCCATTTGCGACCTTATAAAGTACGAGCATTGTCGTAAAAATCTAAGACGATCCAGCCATGTCTGTTCGTCCGTCTATCTGTTGAAATCACGCTACAAGCTTTAAAACTGAAGTTAAATAGCGGAAACTTTGCACAGATTATTTTTTAGTCCATAAGGCAGGTTAAGCTCAAAGATGGGTTATATCGGACTACATCTTAATATACCCCCCATCTAGACCGCTTTTCCGGGTTAAGGTTTTAGGCCAATTAAAGCCACATTTATTATCAGATTTCGCTCAAATTTGGCAGAATGTTTTGCGTTACGCTCCTCGACATTCGTACAGGGTATGACAGCGTTATATTTGGATATAGCTACCATATAGGCTGATCTTCCGATTTAGGGTATTATGCCCATAAAAGGCATATTTATTATCCAATTGAAATTTGGCATAGTGACTTAAATTTGGCTTTCCGAGATCCGTGCCTTATATGGTTATAGTTGCCATATAAACTGATCACCAGATTTGGGGTCTTGAGCCCATAAAAGGAGCATTTTTTACTTAATTTCGATGAAATTTTGGACAGTAGGCTGTGTAAGATCCTTCAACATTCGTGTTTAATATGGCCCCCATTATTCTATATTTCGACATAACTGCCATATAGCCTGATAGGGGGAACACTTCGTCCTGCATGTGGATATCGAATTCGTGCCACTACAGCCCGCTATGCCCGCTTATGACGCTGAATGCCTGCTTTCGAATCCTGGTGAAAACATGGGAAAAAAATTTAAAGCGGTGGTTATCCCCTCTTAATGCTAACGATCACCCGACCCCAACAATAGAAACCATGTATTTTTTCTGGTATTTTTCAAAATGAGGGTAGGGGGAAGTGCTATTTAGGGGATACATTTTGACCGAAATATGGATATCAAATTTGTGCTCCACTTCTAAATCCCTTTAACTTGAGCCCCATATTGCCATGGTCAGTAAATATCAACCATTTGGAGGATGTTTTGGGGATGGGGTGGCCACCAACACTCTGCCCTGAAAATACATATCAAATTCGCTCTTTTTTCCCAAATACCGTTGATTTGAGCTCCATATTGCTATAGGTGGAAATGAAGTTCAGTTTAGGGAGTGATTTAGGGCGTATACCCAAACACTTGGCTTCAAAAGAGGATATCAAATTTGTTTTCTAATCTCAAATCTCATTTGAGCCCCATATTGATACGAACGTTCAATTTGTCTGCTTTTAGAAGTTTTAGGGTTGGGGCGACTTCCAGGTTACTTGGACCAAATCTTCAATACCTTAAATTTGACATTCATATTGTCCACATCGGTTTACTTTTGATTTTGGGTGGTGTTTTTGGGGTAACGGGGGAAGGTCCGCCCCCCCTCACATTATGAACAAATTACTCCTTCTTCCTGAATATGTTGGAAATTTACTCCCCAATACCTTTCATTTGAGTCCCATAGTGTCATGCTCGTCCAATAAACCTATTATAGGGTGTTTTGTGTTTTGGGGTTGGGGCCGCCCCCCAGTTACTTGGACCCAATTTTTAATATGGAACGCGTACTCTACTCCTAAGTACCTTTTATTTGAATCGCATATTGTTCTGATCGGTACACTTTTATTTTGGGGTAGTACTTTTGTGGTAAGGGGGAGAGTCCGCCCCCCTTTAGGTATCAAAAAAAAATATAAAGCCTACGTTTCCTTCCAGACCAACATTCACAGTCTGTGAAAATCGGTTCAGCCGATTTTGATGGGGGTGTGCGTTTGCAACATATCGAAATATCCATTTCCGTCCCTATAAAGTATATATTGGGTTGCCCAAAAAGTAATTGCGGATTTTTTAAAAGAAAGTTAATGCATTTTTAATAAAACTTAGAATGAACTTTAATCAAATATACTTTTTTTACACTTTTTTTCTAAAGCAAGCTAAAAGTAACAGCTGATAACTGACAGAAGAAAGAATGCAATTACAGAGTCACAAGCCGTTGAAAAAATTTGTCAACGCCGACTATATGAAAAATTCGCAATTACTTTTTAGGCAACCCAATATATTCTTGATCAGCGTAAAAATCTAAGTCGATCTAGCCATGTCCGCCCCTCTGTATGTTGAAATCACGCTACAGTCTTTAAAAATAGAGATATTGAGCTGAAACTTTGCACATGTTCTCTTGTTTGTCCATAAGCAAGTTAAGTTCGAAGATGGGCTATATCAGACTACAGCTTGATATAGCCCCCATATAGACCGATCGGTCGATTTAGGGTCTTAGGCCCATAAAAGCCACATTTATTATCTGATTTCGCTGAAATTTGGGACAGCGAGTTGTGTTAGGACAGTCGATATCCTTCTTCAATTTGGCCCAGATCGGTCCAGATTTGGATATAGCTGCCATATAGACCGATTTCTTGATTTAAGATCTTGGGCCCATAAAAGGCGCATTTATTGTCCAATTTTGCCAAAATTTGGGACAGTAAGTTGTGTAAGGCCAGTCGACATCCTCCTTCAATTTGGCCCAGATTTGGATATAGCTGCCATATAGACCGATCTCTCGATTTAAGGTTTTGGGCCCATAAAAGGCGCACTTTTTATCCGACCTCGCCGAAATTTGGGACAGTAAGTTGTGCTAGGCCCTTCGACATCCTTCTTCAGTTTGGCCCAGATCGGTCCAAATTACGATTTGCTGCCATATCCATCTATCTATATCCATGTCTTGGGTCCATAAAAGACGCATTTTTTGTCCAATTTTGCCAAAATTTGGGAAAGGGAGTTAAGTTACTCCCCTCGACATCTTCCTGGCTTATGGCAGAGATGGGTCCAGATTTGGATCTCTCGATTTAAGGTTTGCGGGCCCATAAAAGATGCATTTATTGTCCGATTTCACCGAAATTTGGGACAGTGAGTTATGTTAGGCCCTTCAATATTCTTCTTTAATTTAGGTCAGATCGGTCCAGATTTGGATATAGCTGCCATATAGACCGATCTCTCGATATAAGGTTTTTGACCCATAAAAGGCGCATTTACTGTACGATATCGCCGAAATTTGGGACAGTGAGTTGTGTTAGGTTCTTCGAAATCCATCTTCAATTTTGCCCAGATCGGTTCAGATTTGCATATAGCTGCCATATAGACCAATCTCTCAATTTAAAGTTTTGATCCCATAAAAGGCACATTTATAATCGGATTTTGCTCAAAGTCAAACACAGCGTCTTATGTTAGACTTTTCGACATCAGTGTCGTATATAGTTCACATCGGTCTATATTTGGATATGGCTACCAATATTTTCTTCTACGAAATTAAACAGTGTCTTATACTTATTAGGCCGCTAATACATATATTGAGACTTTTGTTGAAACGCAGGTGACTCTAGTCAAATGCTTTAATTCCTACTGAACTCACCCACAAACATACATGCTACGATAATTTAAATTTCCACCCCATTAAGTCGTCCTTAACCCTTATTTTTCTCATTTTATTTTCATTTTCTCTCAAGCATCTACATATGTGTTACACATTTAACAGGAAACCTAAAAAATTGCCCACTTATACTAGAGTGACTGTATTTTAACCCTCTTCCACCAACTGGCAGCAGGCAACGCGAAAATAAGCTTTCGATTTTTCTCAAAACACATGCATAGGTCAAGAATGCTACCAGACCAGGCAAGGACAATGGATGATAACAGAATTTTGCTTTGCAACCTCGGAAATTTGGCGGAAATTTTGAAAATGTTGCAAACGGAACAAGAATACCCACAAATACTGGTTCTGGCTAAACTTGAGCATGCGAAGCTTCGCATGCATAAAAAAAATCTATTAAAAAAGTTTACCGCTAACTGAGCGCAACAATTACAGGCCATTTGTGGCACAGCGTCCGACAAAGTGCTGTAGCTGTATAACGGGGCATATACAGAAAAATGAAACTTTTAGTTAGCGAAGTACACGAAGGAAACCCACAACAAACCACAGCAAAGAGTTGATGATTTTTTGTTGGCTTTTTTTTCGCCATTATATTGTTGTCGTTTTGTGTGAAATTATCACACAAAACAATGGAAGCCAATTCAAACGTTGTAGTTTTGTCCTAAGTTTTGACAGAGTTTGGAAGTTTTTTGTTTTGTAAATGTGCCGAGAGGTTTTGATGTGCATACAAAAATATATGGCTTCGATACTATTTAAAGAAAAACATTTAATTTTAAAACAGAAAGAGCAGAATTTTCAATAAATAAACAAAATGTACTGAGTTCGGCCGGACCAAATTTATATACCCACAACCATGGATAGAATTTGTCAAGTTTTTTGGGAGTAGCCGTTGTGCAAAATTTCAGCCAAATCGGATAACAATAGCGCCCTCTAGAGACCACAGAAGTCAAGACCCATATTGGTTTATATGGCAGCTATATCATGTTATGGATCGATATGAACCATACTAAGCACAGTTGCTGGAAGTCATAACAGAACTCTTTATGAGAATTGCGCCCGATACAGGTGAGAATTGCGCCCTCTAGAGGCTCAAGAAATCAAGGTCAAAAATTGGTATACATGCCAGCTATATCAGGTTATGGACCGATTTGAACCATGCTAAGCACAATTGTTGGAAGTCATAACAGGACACTTCATGCAAACTCTCAGCCTAATCGGATTAGAATTGCGCCCTCTAGAGGCTCAAGAAATCAAGATCAAAGATTGGTATATATGACAGCTATATCAGGTTATGCGCCGATTTGAACCATACTGAGTTGGAAGTCATAACAGAACACTTCATGCAAACTCTCAGCCAAATCGGATTAGAATTGCGCCCTCTAGAGGCTCAAGAAATCAAGATCAAAGATTGGTATATATGGCAGCTATATCAGGTTATGGGCTGATTTGAACCATACTAAGCACAATTGTTGGAAGTCATAATAGAACACTTCATGCTAACTTTCAGCCAAATTGGATAAGAATAGCGCCCTATGAGGGGCTAAAGAAGTAAAATCGTTAGATCGGTTTTTATGGGAGCTAAATCAGGTTAAAAACCGATTCAGACCATATTTGGCACACATATTTAAGGCCCTAGGAAAAGTTGTTGTACAAAATTTCAAATGGGATGAGAATTGCGCCCTCTATAGGGACAAGAAGTATAATCCATCAGGAGATCATTTCATATGGCAGCTATATCAGGTTATGAACCAATTCCGACCATACATGACATAGTTGTTCGATGTCAAAACAAAAGACTTCATTCCAAATGTTGGCCAAATCGGATAATAATTGCTCTCTCTCTCTCTTGAAACAGTAGTGGGTCACAAGAGTCACCAAGAGAGGGTAGTCAACGTACATAAGCGGAATATGTGGTTAGAACACTCGAAGAAATGTAACTTAGGTATCAATTTAGACAGGCTGTAGTCCACTATTGAGTCACTCTCGAACACCGAAAGACAGGACCTCAGTCACTTTTGGCGACATAACTGTGACTGTCAGGAAGATGTGCCCACGGTTATTCAACCATCAATTTATTGAGCATCCCGAGAGAGAGAGAGAGAGAGAAACAAGGCTAAGAGGAGATCCTTCCATCGTATTCGAGGTCTCCGAGCCCATGGACAGCCATCACAATTTGTCGTGGGCGAAGTTACGAATGTGAAAGCAGATGAGGCAGTGCTTGGAGTATTTGAGAGAAAGATTCTTCGTAAAATATATGGACCAGTTTGCGATAATGGAGAATATAGGCGACGTATGAACCACGAGCTGTATGACGACGATAGCATAGTTACACGCATCAAAATACAACGGCTGCGTTGGCTAGGTCATGTTGTCAGAATGGATGTCAGATGAATGAAGAAGCTCCAGCAAAGATGTCTTTTGAAGGCAAACACGGTGGTACACGCACACCGGCAAGACCAAATGCCCGATGGAAAGAAACTTGGTGTCAGAGATTTTAGAATGAGCGCACAAGATCGAGGCGCTTGAAAGGTTATTCTACGTTCGGCTAGTGGAACAAATATTTTGTCATAGCCAATTAAAGTAAGTAAAGAAGTTACGAATGTCATCCGTGGCGCTATATCATCCAAGGCATTGGGCCCCGACGGAATCCCTACATTGATGTTGAAGAATCTGGATTTACCTGGAGTTGAGTACCCTACTACTGTCTTCAACCTGTCTATGAACATTCTTATAGTTCCCGATGCCTGGAAAATGGGCAGAGTGATCCCGCTACTGAAGTCTGGAAGGGACCCGAGTTTGGGGGAGTCGTACAGACCGATCTTCCTTCTCTCAATTCCTCGCGAGCGTCGTTGGTGAATTTCCATTCGCCGAGCATCAACATGGATTCAGAATACTGCATAGCACAACAACGGCTTTGCATGCCATCAACGCACACATTTGCTGTGGCTTTAATCAACCCAAGCCATGTGATAGGACGGTCCTCGTGATAGTCGACCTATCGAAGGCATTCGACACGGCCAGATATGCCAAACTATTTGAGAACATCGCCAACACATCCCTCCAGCGAGGCCTGAAACGCTGGATAGCGAATTATCTATGTGTTCGCCAGTCATTTGTGGTATTTGGGGATACGAAGTCAAAACTGCCAAGTAGTTGCCCAAGGCGGGGTGATATCTCCGGCGCTGTTCATCCTCTACCTACCTTTTAGTCGACCTTCTCCAAACGGCATTGAGATCGTATCATCTGCGGACGATCACAGTATTAGTGTGGTCTCGTCAACTATGCAGAATTATTATTAGTGAAATTATGTACAGATCTGTCAGAATGACGCTCTTCGAACTGCGACGGGCGGTCTCCTCAGTTCTCACGTGGTCCACTTTCATCAGGAGACCCAGATCGTACGCGTGCGTAGATAGCAATAACTTCTGGGCTGTTATCGCAGGGACCATTCAAATCTACATTGGTCAAGCGGCCAGTGACGTAGCCGGTGGGGGCTAACAGGCCGGAAAAATAGACCGATTCGGATCACATATAGCACGGAAGCTGGAAATCAAGGCAGAAACCTTTGTGTCAAATTTCATCCAGGACCATCCAAATCTACATTGGTCAAGCGGCCAGTGACGTAGCCAGTGGGGGCTAACAGGCCGGAAAAATGGACTATATAGCGCGGAAGCTGGAAGTTACTGCAGAAATCTTTGTGTCAAATTTCATCCAAAACAGATGAAAATTGAGGCCTTTAAGAGCTCAAGAAGTCAAATATGGGGATCGGATTATATGGGGGCCAATATCAGTTTATTGACCGATTTAAATCATACTCGGCAATGATGTTGGAAGTCAGAACAGAAGTTTTTGTGCCAAGTTTCAAGACAAATTGGATAAAAACTAAGGCTTTTAGAAGCTCAAGAAGTCAAATCCGGAGATCGGTTTGTATGGGGGCTATATCAGTTTATAGACCCAATCAGATCATACTCGGTACTAATATTGGATGTCAGAACTCAAGACCTTGTGGCAAATGTCAGCCAAATCGGATGAAAATTGAAGTCTCTAGGGGCTCAAAAAGTCAAAACTAGGGATCAGTTTTTATGGTGCCTATATCCAAATCTGAACCGATATGGCACATTTGCAATTCCAACCTACATCTATTAGAAGTAGCAGTGAAAAATTTGAAGCGGGTAAGCGACAAACAGTAGGACATGAATAGATCGACTCAGAATGACAGGACGAACAAAAATATATATACTATATAGGGTCTCAGCTCAATATTTTGAGGTGTTACAAACGGAATGACTAGACTATAAGATGGGGGGTATCCCTTAGTGTGAGTATAAAGGGAAAAACTCAATTTTTAGGGCACACCTCCAACTTCGCGGAAGTGATATGTAGACGTACGAAGGCCACCGTAGCGTAGAGGTTAGTATGTCCGCCTATGATGCTGAATGGCTGGGTTCGAATCCTGGCGAGACCATCAGAAAAAATATTCAGCAGTGGTTTTCCCCTCCTAATGCAGGCAACATTTGTTAGGTACTATGCCATGTAAAACTTTTCTCCAAAGAGGTGTCGCACTTCAGCACGGCGTTC
Source organism: Stomoxys calcitrans (assembly GCF_963082655.1). NCBI lineage: Eukaryota > Metazoa > Arthropoda > Insecta > Diptera > Muscidae > Stomoxys > Stomoxys calcitrans. Next base: position 210,777,825 of record NC_081552.1, read on the forward strand.
GGACTCGGCTATAAAAAGGAGGCCCCTTATCATTGAGCTTAGACTTGAATCGGACTGCACTCATTGATATGTGAAAATTTTTCCCCTGTTCCTTAGTGGAATGGGTGGAACTAAGTATTTATAGTTTTTAGGTCCAATACCCCAAACCGAGCATATATATGCTGACTTTTGCAATAAGGAGTTTAAATGAGATTATAAAACGAATTTGATATCCAATTTTGAAGCCAATGGCAATATGGGGTTCAAATAAATGATATGTAGATATATGAGAATAGAGCATGTTGCTGATATATTTTCCGGGCTTAGTGTTTGGGGGACCACCCCACCACCCAAAACACCCCTAAATCGGGCATATTTACCGACCACGTCAATGTGGAGCTTAAATGAATGGTATTGGGCGGTTGAGCAAGAATTGGTACCCACTTTCGGGACCAATTTTCTGGGGTCTACACCTTTCCCAAAATACCCCACAAACAGCTATTTTTTACTGGCCATCGCAATATGGGGCTCAAATAAAGGTATTTGGGAGTAGAATACGAATTTGACATCCAAATGTTGGACCATGTATTTAGGGCATCACCCCTTCCCCAAAACACCCCCCAAAGGATAAAAATTTTTCTACCATACCAATATGTGGCTCAAATGAAAGGTATTTGAGATTGGAAAATTAATCTGATAACCTATTTTCGGATCATGTGTTTAGGGTACGCCTCTTCGCGTAGACTCCCCTTAAGCCAATGGCAATATGGGGTTTAAATAAATGGTATTTGAGAGAACAGCACTTTAACTGTCGAAAATCAATATTCCAAGAAGGCGCAGCGGAGCGGGCCCGGGTCAGCTAGTAGTCCCATATAAACCCATCTCGTATCTCCACTTCTCAAGTTGCTAGAGGGCGCAATTTTCACCCGATTTGGCTGAAATTTTATATGAAGTGTTTTTTCATGACTTTCAATAACTCTGCCAGGTATGATCTAAATCGGTTCATAACCTGATATAGCTCCATATAAACCGATTGCCTTATATTACTTCTTGAGTCCCTATAGTGTGAAATTCTTATCCAAATTTGCACAATGACTTCTACGATAGTCTCCAATATCCAAACCAAGAATGGGCAGAATTGGTCCATAACCTGACACGCCTCTAATAGCATGGCGACCTTTATCCACTATCCTTTGTTTGCCTAAAAAGAGATATCGGGCAAAGATTCGACACGGGCTAACTAAGCACGCTTTTACTTGTTTTGAAAGATTTTTCACTTTTGACACTTCTCTAGTCTTGTCTCATAAGATTAAAAAAAATGCTTCAAATTATTTCATTCTTATGTTCAATCTACTCTATAACATTAGTTTTCTACTTGGCCCGGCACGGGATAGCTGTGAGCACCACACATAAGCTGTAACATTGAAGTCTGATTTGTGCGGTGTTCATGCTGGTACGAGAAGTCCACAGGTTGCGGAAAGTGGAATGCTCCATCCGGAGTAGCTGTACCTCCAGTCGCGGACAATTAGCGGTATCGAGCGGAAAGTCTCAGTGAGAGGTCGAGTTGTATCGGCTCTTGCACAAATACTGAGTGCCTACGATGCTCGATATGACAAGGCTAGTTATTGGCGCCTTTAAATAACCAATGGCCACCCTGTTCCCGCGGCGATCGTTCCTTTGTACAGGAACGAACTTGCTCACCTATAGGAGCTTGACGGGGTTGCCACCTCCACATGAAAATGTGGTTACAACAACAACAACTTGGTTAGGGGGTTCAAAGTTTCAAGGCCCCATAGATTCATCCCGGGTACAATTTTTAGATTTTTTTTTTGCACTTTTGTAATCCAGTCGTTAAAACCTTTCGTTTGATATGCATTTTGTCTAGGTTAAAGCAATATGCACCGAGGGTCAACTAACTCCTTAAGCCTTACCAATGGCAGACTTCAATAAAAAGTTTACCACGCCAAATAGGTATACTAGACTTGGAATTTCAGTTGCGATGTCTTGAAGCATCGATGAAAGGCGTTCTAACGGCCAAAGCATTCGGCTTAACAGTTTTTATTTACATAAATTTTTTATTGTTTAACTTCACATTAGAACACATCCTCGTTACACTATGCTCATCAAATAATGTTCCAATTTGGCTGACATTGTGAGAAGAGCCTAAATAATTCAAACAAATACTAAATCATTGCCATAGAAAAAATTTTCCCATTTACATGTGCCCTTCAATTCGTTATATGCACAAATCGTGACATAGTGCAGTTGTCTAAACCAGCAATTCAAATGCATTCAAATTAAGAAAACGTTAGCTAAAGTGCAAAAAGGAACAACAGGCAAAAAGCTTCATTAAGGTCAATGGACCGATTGATGACTTGAAAACAGGCGTTCGGGGCCATAGAAGGACATGGGGACCTTTGCACTACGGTATCCTCTTACACATGTTAATATCCTAACTAACTTTTTGTAGTTATATCCTATGACATTTTAACTGATAACACACACAGCATCTTGTATGTATATGGTCAATTTCATGGTGAGATTGGCAGTTTAGAAGCCTAGTTTTGTGTGATTCCCTACTCTTTTGCATATGATCGAGAATAAGTGACTTGATGCTGAAATATATGGAATGGGTATAGGGTATATCAACTTTGTAATTCCGTTCGTAACACTTCAAAATAATGGTAAGTCGATTAGCGGATCTTAAAATTTAACATCTTAAGCACCTAAAGAGAGAATTTATACCCAAGTTTTTTTTTCAAATTTCGAAAGACATCTTCTGCTATGCACTCTTATTGCTACCCATAAAATAAAGGCGTTTTAAAAATTTAACAAAGATGTTCTCTACATGTCTTCGACTAAACTTTTACACCATGTTATAGTTCCATAGATTTATTGCCTATACTAAGGTACTATTGATGACAATGTCTTATGCCTGTAGTCTAGGCCACTAGTTCCAAACCTGTTTATTCACTAGTTCCAAAGTAATCAGGACTAGTTCCACTTTTGTTTGCATTCAATGTTAACGACTGGTGAATTTAACATGGGTGTGTCATTGCAGTAACCAGTTGACCCTGGAACTAGTACTTCTGTTGATCCCAACAAACTAGTTCCGCTCCTTTGGACCGAAACGAGCTTGCTAACCTACAGTAGCCTGACGATGATTGCCACCTCCACATGAAATTGTGGCTACAACAACAACAAGCTGCTGGTTCATAAAAATATGGCTACAACAACAACAACAAGCTGCTGATTCCAACAAACTAGTTCCGTAATTGATTTCTGTTGACATTTAGTTGACATTTGTCAATGTTTGAAAAAATACTTTCAAGGCGTATTAAATAAGGTGCCCGCATCGGCGAATTGCTACAACAAAGCATATTTCTTGGGAACTTGACATGTCAACATTTGTAAACAGAAGCTTAGCTGCGAGCTACCAGGCACAGGTTGCGGGTAGTGGAATGCTCCATACGAAGTAGCCGCAACGGCAGTCGCGGACAATCAGCAGTATCGAGCGGAGACTCTCAGTGAGAGACCGGGCGGCACCAACTCTTGCACAAATACTGAGTGCCTATAATGCCCGATATGACGAGGCGGGTTATTAGCGTCTTTAAATAAACAATGGCCACCCTGTTCCCTCGGCTATCGGTCCTTTGGACCGGAACGAGTTTGCTCACCTACAGTAGCCTGACGAGGATTGCCATCTCCACATTAAAATGTGGCTACAACAACCCACAAAACCACCAAGATGACAGGTAAGAGGACAGGTAGATAGCTGCCTAGTGAATGCTAACAAATGACTCAGATAGGAAGATTGTGATTAGAGCTCAATCACCAGAAGGTCGAGATGTGTAGCCCTTTTTTGGCTCTTGGATATCTGTCAGATTTTCAGGTCATTTAATAGGACAGTTAAAGTTTGTTGGCTACGAGGATGACGTTGTCATCATTGTGTGTGACCGTTCAGAGTGCATATATTGAACAATTTGTCAACGCAGACTATATGAAAAATCCGCAATTACTTTTTGGGCAACCCAATACTATGCTGCCAAAATACTAACTAACTTGGTATGTTCAGGGGACCTCTCCTAGATGTGAAGGAGCTGCCGTTCTCACTACTGAGTGCCCTGAAAAGCCATTGTAATGTCATGAGTTTGACATTGCGCTGGTCACATGGCGGACTTAAGCTTGATTTGTGGGGATGAGGTGGAGTCATAGACGGTTTGTGAGACTGTCATGAAATTGCGAGAGTAGATGCAGGATTATGGCTAAACAAACACATATTTTCCTGTCTAAATTAGCCATTGTCCATTCGGATAAGAATTTCGAATTTCAACCAAATCGAATGAAAATTGCGCCCTCTAGTGGCTCAAGAAGTCAAGATCCAAGATCGATTTATATGGCAGCTATATAAGGTTATACACCGATTTAAACCATACTTGGCTCATTTAGTGGAAGTCATAACGAAACACTTCAGGCAAAATTTCAACCAAATCGGATGAGAATTGCGCCCTCTAGTGGCTCCAGAAGTCAAGTTCCCAGATCGATTTATTTGGCAGCTATATCAGGTTATACACCGATTTAAACCATACTTGGCTCATTTAGTGAAAGTCATAACGAAACACTTTGTGCCAACTTTTAGCCAATTCGGATGAGAATTGCGCCCTCTAGAGGCTCAAGAAGTCAAGATCCAAGATCAGTATATATGACAGCTATATCAGGTTATCAACTGATTTGAGCCATACTAAACACAGTTGTTGGAAGCCATAACAGAACTCTTCATGCCAATTTTTAACCAATTCGGATGAGAATTGCACCCTATAGAGGCTTAAGGAGGCAAGATCCAAGATCGGTATATATGCCAGCTATATCAGGTTATGCACCGATTTGAACCATATTTAGCACAGTTGTTGGAAGCCACTACAAAACGCTTCATGCAAAATTCGCCAATTCGAATGAGAATTGCGCCCTCTAGAGGCTTAAGAAGTCAACACAAAATTGGCTTTAAAAGTTAGCTGCTGAACTAGATAATGGTGCCAACTAGTTGGCTGGCTGGACAACTGGCATGCTAAGTCTGATTTGTCATGGACTCGCCCACATACACCTCTTTTATTGCCACTTTAGTATACATACATGCCACATTAGGTAGATGTGTACATGTGTTCGCATCTAATATTGGCTTTTGTAGAGTTCATTTCGGCAAACATCTTCAAATGGGATACCCATTGTACTTTTGCTAAATTATGGCTCTTTTTAAAAGTCAACAAGTTTGGTGGGTCACAAGCCAAAATCAAATGCAAATTTAAACCATGAACTTGGCCAGAGTTAGCTGTAGCTGTAGCTGCTGCTTCTGCTCGCTAAACAACAATTGTTTCAAGTTGGTGACATCGAAAAGTAATGCCCAAGAACAACTGGGATAATAAACTGCAAGAAAAGCTTAGGCCATTACAAAGAAAGCAGCAAAACGAAAACGGAGAAAAACAATGAAAAACTTTTCCTAAGGAAACAATGTAAATGAAAAAAGTATCTCCCACTCTAAGTGGAAACCTCTTTGGGGGGAGTAGTCACATATTTTGTTTATGCGAATAATAAGAAAGTATTAATATGGCCTACATAATTGAAAAAACATATTTAGAGGAAAAAAAACACAAAACAAAAATCGTAGCCGCTGTTAATAAAAATGCAGTTTAGAAAATATAAAACAAATCGTAGGAATGAAAACAAGTAAGAAGGCGTTAAGTTCGGCCGGGCCGAACTTTGGATACCCACCACCTCGGGTATATATGTGAACCACATTTCGTCAAAATCCAGTGAAAAATGCATACCTTATGCCCCATAGCAGCTCTATAGATATCATCCGATTTAGACGAAATGCTTATAAGTGCAAGTCATTGTTCAACCGAGAGATCGGTCTATATGGCAGCTATATCCAAATCTGGACCGATCTGAGCCAAATTGAAGACAAATATCGAAGGGCCCAACACAAGTCACTGTCCCAAATTTCGGCGACATCGGACAATAAATGCGCTTTTTATGGGCCCAAAACCTTAAATCGAGAGATCGGTCTATATGGCAGCTATATCCAAATCTGAACCGATCAGAGCCAAATAGAAGAAAGATGTCGAAGGGCCTAAGGCAAATCACTGTCCCAAATTTCAGCAAAATCGGATAATAAATGTGGCTTTTATGGGCCTAAGATCCTAAATCTAAGGATCGGTCTATATGACAGCTATATCCAAATTTGGACCGATCTAGGCCAAATTGACGAAGGATGTCGAAGGGCTCAACGCAAATCACTGTCCCAAATTTCAGCAAAATCGGATAATAAATGTGGCTTTTATGGGCCTAAGACCATAAATCGGAGGATCGGTCTATATGGCAACTATATCCAAATTTGAACCGATCTAGCCCAAATTGACGAAGGATGTCGAAGGGCTCAACGCAACTCACTGTCCCAAATTTCAGCAAAATCGGATAATAAATGTGGTTTTTATGGGCCTAAGACCATAAATCGGAGGATCGGTCTATATGGCAGCTATATCCAAATTTGGACCGATCTGGACCAAATTGACGAAGGATATCGAAGGGCTCAACGCAACTCACTGTCCCAAATTTCAGCAAAATCGGATAATAAATGTGGCTTTTATGGGCCTAAGACCATAAATCGGAGGATCGGTCTATATGGCAGCTATATCCAAATATGGACCGATCTGGACCAAATTGACGAAGGATATCGAAGGGCTCAACGCAACTCACTGTCCCAAATTTCAGCAAAATCGGATATTAAATGTGGCTTTTATGGGCCTAAGACCATAAATCGGAGGATCGGTCTATATTGCAGCTATATCCAAATTTGGACCGATCTGGACCAAATTGACGAAGGATATCGAAGGGCTCAACGCAACTCACTGTCCCAAATTTCAGCAAAATCGGATAATAAATGTGGCTTTTATGGGCCTAAGACCATAAATCGGAGGATCGGTCTATATGGCAGCTATATCCAAATTTGAACCGATCTAGCCCAAATTGACGAAAGATGTCGAAGGGCTCAACGCAACTCACTGTCCCAAATTTCAGCAAAATCGGATAATAAATGTGGCTTTTATGGGCCTTAGACCATAAATCGGAGGATCGGTCTATATGGCAGCTATATCCAAATCTGGACCGATCTGGGCCAAATTGACGAAGAATGTTGAAGGGCCTAACAAAACTCACTGTCCCAAATTTCAGCAAAATCGGATAATAAATGTGGCTTTTATGGGCCTAAGACCATAAATCGGAGGATCGGTCTATATGGCAGCTATATCCAAATCTGGACCGATCTGGGCCAAATTGACGAAGAATGTTGAAGGGCCTAACAAAACTCACTGTCCCAAATTTCAGCAAAATCGGAAAATAAATGTGGCTTTTATGGGCCTAAGACCCTAAATCTGAGGATCGGTCTATATGGCAGCTATATCCAAATTTGGACCGATCTGAGCCAAATTGACGAAGGATGTCGAAGGGCCGGTCTATATGGGGGCTATATCAAGATATAGTCCGATATAGCCCATCTTCGAACTTAACCTGCTTATGGACAAAAAAAAAAAATCTGTGCAAAATTTCAGCTCAATATCTCAATTTTTAAAGACTGTAGCGTGATTTCAACAGACAGACGGACGGACATGTCTAGGTCGTCTTAGATTTTTACGCTGATCAAGAATATATATACTTTATAGGGTCGGAAATGGATATTTCGATGTGTTGCATACGGAATGACAAAATGAATATACCCCCATTCTTCGGTGGTGGGTATAATTAATACAACCAGATAAACATGAATACGTAAATGGTGTCTTCATATTTGGCACCAGAAGCACTGAAGATGCAATGTTACAAAAATATACTAGAACATTGGGAACATCTATAAAAAAAACTCTGACAGATCGAAAATTACGGAAAATATCCCCATACTCGTAAAACGATTCTACCTGCATTGCTGCGATCTCACTTTATCGTGATGCAAAAAAGTTGTAATGCAAAAAAACCATCTTCTCCAATGAGGGACTCTATGGTGGTTGAGTCTCCTACCCTAGAACTATGATTTTTATATCACATTCGAACTCTTCTCTTGAAAACCTTTCATAGTATACCAAGCGGTGTATATGCCCGTTCGGGAGGTTTTTTAGGTAGGGCGTTCCCCCTAGTTGGTTACTATAAAGGAACGAACAGAAATTCGCATAAACCATTCCTGTTTCTTATAAATCCTGGATATATCGTGAAATATCGGAACCCTTCGTTTTCGGTTAAGGTCTAAAAACTCTCAATCTATTTGGAGTTTTGCTGTTTTAGCCATTTCAACATTTCACCATTACCCTTATTTGTAATCTCCTACCCCTAGATTATGACCTCGAAATTGATCCGCAATGTTATCTGATATATACGTCCCATACAAAGCAATTTTATTTGACTTCCCCGCTGTCTGAAGGTCGTCATACATATCCCATTAACTGAAATGTGAGATGTGTCGATATGTAGTGTCTTTCACTACTCATGCCAAGTTGGATCTTGGCTTGGATCCCAATGGCGAATATAGAGGAATAATCATGGCGAAAGCCATTGAAACCATAACAAAATGAGACTAGACAAAAAGGTAGCTGGGTGTACCGGTTTACTCCCTATCGGAAGGTAAAGTCATCTATAATTTTGGTAAAAGTCAAACATCTAAAAGTGTCGTTCTAGTCACTGCGGGCTCAGAAGCTACTAGCGCAAAGAATAGGATAGATTAAAAAGCGAATTGTTACCCATACACACTTAGGTGTATGTCCATAGAAGCATGGCGCGGATTAATATCAACCTTACCTATCCACATCTTGCTATATATACCTATCAAGCCAAGGATAGATCTCAGCCAATAATACAGTCATAAAGCGACCTAAGCAGAAACTTAAAGTCTAAAATGGAACCTGAAACCATTGCGGATAAGTCGAGGCTTACAAAATGCTCAGCGGTGATCAGTAAAGTGGGGACAAAGCTTCTCTTCTCTGTATCGGAGAACATGAGAATATGCACAGGTGAGACATTTATCTGTCTTTAGAAATGCGTCGGATTGGATTTTACCATCGCTCCAAAAGCGAAGATAAGGGGTATTATAAAGGGCCTAATCTTATTGAACTAATTATATGAGTTCATTTAAGCCCAGAACAGCAAAAATTATCCACCAACGGACTGGCAGATTGTAAATATGGATCCTCCCTCTGAAGCTGGTAATGCAAATTTGCAAATTTTGCCCATGAACATTCCACCTAGCAACAGGGGCAAACTTCTCACATATCAATGAGTGCAGTCCGATTAAAGTTTAAGCTCAATGATAAGGGGCCCCCTTTTTTGTATAGCCGAGTCCGAACGGCGTGACTCGGCTCTAAAAAAAAAGGAGAGAAGTTTTACATGGCATAGTACCTCACAAATGTTGCCAGCATTAGGAGGGGAAAACCACCGCTGAACATTTTTTTTCTGATGGTCTCGCCAGGATTCGAACCCAGGCGTTCAGCGTCATAGGCGGTCAGAAGATGGTAAAAGCTGTTATTGTGGCTGTTAAACAAAAATGGGAGGGGTGGTTTTACTACCCTCACCCATCATGAAGGGTTGATTTATTTAGCTCAACCAACAGGAAGGTTAGTTTTATTACCCTGTCCCATCAGGAAGGGTAGTTTTTACCCTCTCTTATCCAGATGGGCAGTTTATTTTACTCTCTCATCAGGAAGGGTAGTTTTATTCACCTCTACCATCAGGAAGGGTAGTTTTATTACCCTGTTCCACCAGGAAGGGAAGTTTTATTACACTCTCGCATAAGGAAGGGTAGTTTTATTAACCTCTCCCATCAGGAAGGGTAGTTTTATTAACCTCTACCATCAGGAAGGGCAATTTTATTACCCTGTTTCACCAGCAAGGGTAGTTTAATTACCATCTCCCATCAGGAAGGGTAGTTTTATTAACCTCTACCTTCAGGAAGGGTAGTTTTATTGACCTCTTCCATCAGGAAGGGAATTTTATATTATACAAGATAAACAAGATTCTAAAATTGATTGATCCACTGTGCACAAATGGAAAATAGTAAGGCGATGAGACCGGTCTCAAATGAGAGCTAGGGAAGCCTAGCTTCTTATACATATGCACATATTTTCCAAATAATCGTCTAACTATCGAATTTTTCAAAAAAACTTGAAAAAATCGCTACAAGACCTCAAAAATCTATTTTGCGTGAACCACTGTGCAAAAATGGAAAAAGTTGATACTTTGAAACCGGTGTCAAACGACAGCTTATGAAGTCTAGTTTCTAATCCAAAAGGGCCTATATTCCGAATCATCGTCTAACTATCGAATTTTTGAGAAAAACTTGAAAAAAATCGCTACAAGACCTCAAAAATCTATTTTGTGTGAACCACTGTGCAAAAATGGAAAAAGTTGATACTTTGAAACCGGTGTCAAACGACAGCTTATAAAGTCTAGTTTCTAATCCAAAAGGGCCTATATTCCAAATAATCGTCTAACTATCGAATTTTTCAAAAAAACTTGAAAAAATTCGCTACAAGACTTGAAAAATCTATTTTGCGTGAACCACTGTGCAAAAATGGAAAAAGTTGATACTTTGAAACCGGTGTCAAACGACAGCTTATGAAGTCTAGTTTCTAATCCAAAAGGGCCTATATTCCAAATAATCGTCTAACTATCGAATTTTTGAGAAAAACTTGAAAAAAATCGCTACAAGACCTCAAAAATTTATTTTGTGTGAACCACTGTGCAAAAATGGAAAAAGTTGATACTTTGAAACCGGTGTCAAACGACAGCTTATAAAGTCTAGTTTCTAATCCAAAAGGGCCTATATTCCAAATAATCGTCTAACTATCGAATTTTTCAAAAAAACTTGAAAAAATCGCTACAAGACCTCAAAAATCTATGTGAGAGTGAGAAGTTATCCCTGTGGATATCATCCACTTCTAAACTTTACTATGCATCTTATTTGCCAGGTTCTTTTCAACATATCACCAAAATGTTTGTTTAACCATACCTTGGATTAGCTTGAACTTTAAATGTTTCTATCACAATGACCAACATTTGATGTTCCTGCACAGACTTAAAGAAGACAATGACCATCAAATATGCAAAAAAAAGGGACAAAAATATAGCACAGATAAAAATATAAACCATACATGTAGCAAAAACAAATCAAAATAAATTTAAGTTTATCTGAAAGTAAATTGGAGTGTCACTTTCCATAACATTCATAAGCAGAACCAACCAAAAGCAGGTAAAAATGCGTTAAGTTCGGCCGGGCCGAACTTTGGATACCTACCACCTCGGGTATATACGGAAACCACCTTTCGTCAAAATACGGTGAAAAATGCATGCCCCATAGCAGTTATATCGAAATATGCTCCGTTTTGAACCAAATATTGGGTTGCTCAAAAAGTAATTGCGGATTTTTCATATAATCGGCGTTGACAAATTTTTTCACAGCTTCTGACTCTGTAATTGCATTCTTCCTTCTGTCAGTTATCAGCTGCTACTTTTAGCTTGCTTTAGAAAAAAAAACGTGTAAAAAAGTATATTTGATTAAAGTTCATTCTAAGTTTTATTAAAAATGCATTTACTTTCTTTTAAAAAATCCGCAACTACTTTTTGGGCAACCCAATACTTATAAGTACAAGTCATTGTTTAATTGTGTATAAAAATTTTTGGGTCTTTTAAGTAGCTATATATAAAAATAAACCGATCTGAACCATATACGACACGGATGTCAAAAAGCCATACATAAGTCACTGTGTCAAATTTGAGCGAAATCGGATTATAAATGCGCCTTTTATGGGGCCAAGACTTTAAATCGAGAGATCGGTCTATATGGCAGCTATATCTAAATCTGGACTGATTTGAACCAAATTGAAGAAGGATGTCGAAGGGCTTAACACAACTCACTGTCCCAAATTTTGGTAAAATCGGATAATAAATGCGCCTTTTATGGGCCTAAGACCCTAAATCAACGGATCGGTCTATATGGCAGCTATATCCAAATCTGGACCGATCTGGGCCAAATTGAAGAAAAATGTCGTAGGGCCTAACACAACTCACTGTCCCAAATTGCAGCAAAATCCGATAATAAATGTGGCTTTTATGGGCCTAAGACCCTAAATCAGCGGATCGGTCAATATGGCAGCTATATCCAAAACTGGATCCACCTGGGCCAAATTGAAGAAAGATGTCGTAGGGCCTAACACAACTCACTGTCCCAAATTTCAGCAAAATCGGATAATAAATGTGGCTTTTATGAGCCTAAGACCCTAAATCGGCGGATCGGTCTATATGACAGCTATATCCAAATCTAGACCGATCTGGGACAAATTGAAGAAATATGTCCCAAATTTCAGCAAAATCGGATAATAAATGTGGCTTTTATGGTACTAAGACCCTAAATCGGCTGATCGGTCTAAATGAGGGCTATATCAGGATATAGTCCAATATAGCCCATCTTCGAACTTAACCTGCTTATGGGCAAAAAAAAGAATTTGTGCAAAATTTCATCTCAATATCTCTATTTTTAAAGACTGTAGCTTGATATCAACGCTCAGACGGACGGACATGGGTAGATGGTCTTAGATTTTTACGCTGATTAAGAATATATATATACTTTACTAGCCGAACCGGGCCCGCTCCGATGCGACTTCTTTAACTCTCTAATATCTTTTGAAAATATATCCTGAATGCGGATATCGAATTCTTGGCCTATGACGCTGAACGCGTTCGAATCCTGGCAAGAACATCGGACAAAGCGGTGTTTATCCCCTCTTAAAGTTGGTGCTTTAGGACGTACCCCAAACACTTGGCGCCAAATTTGAATATTGGAGCCAAGTGAATATCAAATTCCTTGTCTACTCTCAAATACCTTTCATTTGAGTCCCATATTGTCATAATGGGTCACATTACCCATTTAACGTATCTTTAAAGCGCCACCTAGACTTGAACGCAAATTTAAATGTCTTATTAATATTCTACTAAAAATATGCCCATTTGGGGGTATTTGGGGGTGGGCGACCTCCCTAACGTTTTATGCCATATTTTTATTCTATTGCCTAATACTTTTCATTTAAGTCCCATATTGACATGAACTTCGAATCTGTTTAGAGGAGTTTTGGGGTTGGGGGGAGGGGGTTTGGGGTTTTTGAGGTAAGGGGGAGGGTCCGCCTCCACTCGATATCTAAAAATTATATAGCCAAACGTACACTATCTATGAAAATTTTAAGAAAATCGGTTCAGCCATATGGGTCTCATTTTGGGACCCATATGGATTTAATGGTCATAATGGGCCTAATGGCGTTTTTGAGGGGTGGCCTGCCCCCCTATACTTCGATCTGATTTTGTATGCCAGATTCGAAATCTACTCCGGCATACCTTTCATTTGAGCCCTATATTGAAACGAATGTGCAATATGTCTGTTTGGGGGAGTTTTGGGGTTGGGGCGGCTCGATGGGTAAATTTTCCATACCATATTCGTATTCTACTCTGCAATGTCATTCATTTGATACCCATATTGTCCTTATCGGTCCACTTTAGATTTTGGGTTGTGTTTTTGCTATAAGGGGGAAGGTCCGTCCCCCTTCCAATACCGAAAAATTATTTTGCCTATGTTTCCTTCCAGACCAACTTACACAATATGCAAAAATTTGGAGAAAATCGGTTCTGCCAAACAAACCGAGACCCATATATCCGTGATTGGCTAATGTGCCCATTTTGGGTGTTTTTGTGGTGGTGGGGTGACCCCCTATACTTCGACATGATTTTTTTTTTGCCAGATTCGTTATCTACTCCCGCATACTTTTCATTTGATACCCATATTGACCTTATCGATCCACTTTTGGTTCTGGGTGCTGTTTTTGTGGTAAGGGGGGAGGGTCCGCCCCCTTCTGTTATCAACAAAATATAACGCCTATTCCTACTTTGTGACCATATTCGTAACCTACTCCCGAATACCTTTCATTTAAGTCCCATATTGTCATGATCGTCAAATAAACCTATATTAAAGGGTTTTGGGGCTGGGGGCGGCCCCCCCAGGGTACTTGGAACCAACTTTTATTATGAAATTCGTACTCTACTCTTGAATACCTTTCATTTGAATCCCATATTGTCCCGATCGGTCCAATTTTATTTTTGGGTATTACTTTTGTGGTAAGGGGGAGGGTCCTCCTTCTTCCCGATATCAAAAAATTATATAGCCCATGTTTCCTTCCAGACCAACCTACACAACCTATGATGGGTTCAGCCGTTTGAGAGTCTGTACGGAACAAACAAACAAACACAAATTGAATTTTATATTTAAGATAGGGTCGGAAAGGGATATTTCGATGTGTGGCCAACGGAATGATAAAATGAATATTCCCCCCATTTCTTTGGTGGTGGGTATAAAATATGAACAAGTCATTTAAAGGTCATGGCAAGACAAATCAATAGACTACAACTTTTCCGATTCCATCAAGTTATGCCATAAAAAATGCACACAAGTCCCTTAAGGAAAGAAAATGCGAAGTCCCTTAGTGATTCATACCATGACCTAAACGATAAAATCAAAAAAAATTTAAAGACAATTCTGTTCACATTTCTTTTGCTCAAAGGCCATTTGTAATAGGAAATTTCCCTTGCCAACAATTAAGGGTAAATTCTTTATGGTATAAAGGCTGTTTGACTTACCTTAGCTTGAAATGTGATGCCATTGAAGAAGGCCTGTTCAGCATGTAGCGGCACCCTTAAGTCCTGATCGTCCTGCACCAAATCGTACGGTGTCGAAGGCATTTTTAAATAATTCAATATCACTGATTCGGACCACTTATAGTATCATGAAATTGTTTTCATTTTCTTTGTACTACGCTTGTACAAAGATTTTCTCAAATGCCATATGAGTCCGGTTGAATTGCGACGTGTGGTCATAGACGGCCCCAATAACAAAGGACACGAATATGGAGCAGAAATTAGTAAACGAAACGAAGATTTTATACCGAAGCCAAAAGTTTAGGAATAAAATATCACTGATTTTTGTTAGACACTCACAAACACATATGCTAATTGAAATGCAAGGTTGATTTTTTCTTAATTTTTGTTTCAAATTGAAAACATTAAACACTAGATTTTAAATTTATTGATATATACGATTTTTTTTTTTCAATTATAATTTTCTTTAATGCTTTGTGGCTTTTCTTTAACGACTTGTAATTAAAAAAATGGTAACAGATGGCACTTTGTTATTAAATCATTTTTTTTTTACTTTTTTCTTCTCCTTCTCTTTTTCTGGGAATATAAATTTTGAATATTTTTGCAGGCTTTGCTGTTGGCTGATAAGAACTTCTTTGGAAGAACGTTAACTGGAAGTAAAGAGAAACAAAATTGAAAATTTTATGTATTATTGATTGGTATTTCCTTAATGTTTTGTAGGAAATAAAGGAAATTGGAGACAATTATGAACAAGTAAGAGTGTGCTAAGTTCGGCCGGGCCGAATCTTATGTACCCTCCACCATGGATTGCATTTGTCTAGTTCTATGCGCGGTATCTCTTTTTAGGCAAACAAAGAATATTGAATAAGAACTGTTATTCCATTGGAGCTATATCAAGTTATAGTCCGATTTGGACCATAAATGAATGCTGAACATTGAAGAAGTCATTGTGCGATATTTCAGTTCATTCGGATAAGAATTGCGCCTTGTAGAGGCTCAAGAAGCTAAGTCGGAAGATAGGTTTATATGGGAGCTGTATCAAGCTATTGATCGATTCGGAACATATTAGACATGTATGTTGAAGGTCATGAGAGAAGCCGTTGTACAAAATTTCAGCCAAATCGGATAAGAATTGCGCCCTCTAGAGGCTAAAGAAGTCAAGACCCAAGATCGATTTATATGACAGCTATATCAGGTTCTATACCGATTTACGCCATACTGAGCACAATTATTGAAAGTTATGACAAAACATCTCATGCAAAATTTCAGCCAATTTGGATGAGAATTGCGCCCTCTAGAGGCTCAAGAAGTCAAGACCCAAGATCGGTTTATATGGCAGCTATACCAGATTATGAACCGATTTGAATAATACTTAGCGCAGTTGTTTGGAAGTGATACCAAAAAACCACGTGCAAAATTTGAGTCAAATCGGACGAGAATTCCGACCTCTAGAGGCTCAAGAAGTCAAGACCCAAGATCGGTTTATATGGCAGCTATATCAAAACATGGACCGATTTGAACCATATTCAGCGCAATTGTTTGGAAGCGATACCAAAACACCACGTGCAAAAATTTCAGTCAAATCGGAATCGGAGAATTGCGCCCTCTAGAGGCTCAAGAAGTCAAGACCCAAGATCGATTTATATGGCAGCTATATCAAAACGTGGACCGATTTGGTCCATTTACAATCCCAACCGACCTACACTAATGAAAAGTGTTTGTGCAAAAATTTCAAGCGGCTAGCTTTCGACCGATCATAGGACGGGAGTGTACTAATTTCATCATTCTGTTTGCAACTCCTCGAAATATGCATATGAGACCCCATAAAGCATATATACTCTTGATCGTCATGTAATTTTAAGTCGATCCAGCCATATCCGTCCGTCTGTCCGTCCGTCAGTCCGTCCGTCAGTCTGTCCGTCAGTCCATCCGTCTGTCCGTCCGTCTGTCTGTCGAAAGCACGCTAACTTTCGAAGGAGTAAAGCTAGCCGCTAGAAATTTTGCACAAACACTTTTTATTAGTGTGGGTCGGTTGGGATTGCAAACGGGCCAAATCGGTCCATGTTTTGATATAGCTGCGATATAAACCGATCTTGGGTTTTGACTTCTTCAGCCTCTAGAGGGCGCAATTCTCGTTCGATTTGACTGAAATTTTGCACGTGGTGTTTTGGTGCCACTTCCAACAACTGCGCTAAGTATGGTTCAAATCGGTCTATGTTTCGATATATCTGCCATATAAACCGATCTTGGGTCTTGACTTCTTGAGCCTCTAGAGGGCGCAATACTCGTCCGATTTCAGTGATATTTTGCTCGTGGTGTTTTGGTATCACTTCCAATGACTGCGCTAAGTATGGTTCAAATCGGTCCATGTTTTGATATAGCTGCCATATAAACCGATCTTGGGTCCTGACTTCTTGAGCCTCTAGAGGGCGCAATTTTTATCCGATTTGACTGAAATTTTGCACATAGTGTTTTGGTATCACTTCCAACAACTGTGTTAAGTATGATTCAAATCGGTTCATAATCTGGTATAGCTGTCATATAAACCGATATGGGATCTTGACTTCTTCAGCCTCTAGAGGGCGCAATTCACATCCGATTTGGCTGAAATTTTGTACAACGGCTTCTCTCATGACCTTCAACATACGTGTCTAATGTGGTCCGAATCGATCTATAGCTTGATACGGCTCCCATATAAACCTATCTCCCAATTTAGCTTCTTGAGCCCTACAAGGCGCAATTCTTAACCGAATGAACTGAAATATCCCACAATGACTTCTACAATGTTCAGCATTCATTTATGATCCGAATCGGACTATAACTTGATATAGCTCCAATAGCATAACAGTTCTCATTCAAAATTCTTTGTTTGCCTTAAAAGAGATACCGCGCATAGAACTCGACAAATGCGATCCATGGTGGAGGGTATATAAGATTCGGTACGGCCGAACTTAGCACGCTCGTTGGTTTGGTTGGTTTGGTTGGTTTTTAATTCATTTATTTAATAATCATAATGAGTTGTTATCATTTCCGTTTTATTCATACCATTTAGCCACTTGTTTTTATACAATTAGACCAACGTTTTTGCCCCACATTTCATGTCATACATCTCGGTTTTCTAACACTATGTGATTGCCATGGAAAATTGAGTCATTCACTTGCATTAGTTGAAGGTTCAAATTACGATGACCATACTGCTAAACGGAAATAGAAATCATTGGCAAATGAAATCAATTAAATGGTTGAAGGTGCAAATCACCCGTTGCCAATAGAAAAACCAATTCTATTCAGAGTTGACAATTAAACCTTAGGAGTGAGTGATTCATATGAGAGTTTCAATTGGATTCCTTAGTATGCCAACTACTGAAGGTAGTGTTGAGATTAGAGTTGCCAGATGAGTTTTGAAGAAAATTAACTTTTTCGTAAGAAGAAAATATTTAAATCAAAATTTTATGTAAAGTTGAAAATAGTTTCAAACAAGTGCTAAGTTCGGCTGGGCCAAATCTTATATAGCCTCCACCATGGATCGCATTTGTCGAGTTCTTTTCCCGGCATCTTTTCTTAGAGCGATATCAAGATATGGTCCGATTTAGACCAGACCACAATTTCATTATATGTTGGAGACATGTGTAAAATGTCAGCCAATTCGAATAAGAATTGCACCCTTCAGAATGCTAGACATTAAAGGGCTCAAACAAAATCGTGCTCTAAATGCTGATATTATTTCAGGGTCTGCCGCCCAAATACCCTCCAAACCGACCATGTTTGCCTACTAAGGCAATAAATAATAGGTATTTGATAGTTGAAAACGAATTTGACATCTTATTTTTGAGGCCAAGTGTTTGGGGATTGTCTCACGCCAAAAACTCGCCCTAAACCCATGGCAATCGGGGCTCAAATAAAAGAAATTTGAGAGTAGAGCACGATGCTGATATTTTTTCAGGGCTAAGTGCGCGGGTGGCTGCATCACTCTACATACAACTCAAGTTGAACATTTTTGTGGATTATGGCAAAAAGGGGCTCAAATCTGAGCCCCCAAGTGTTTTAGGGACGCCGCACCTCATAAAATCCCCCTAAACCACTCATATATACCGACTATGGAAATATGTAGCTGAAATGTGGCTAGGAGTAGAGTATAAATCTGATATCCAATTTAGGGGCAAAGCGTTTGGCAACTTCAGTCCACCATCAAAACCAAGAGAATGAAGTAAATGTAACATCCAAACTATATTGGGCGGACCCTCCCCTTACAATATTTTCAAAAACGCTAGATCTCAAAGATGGGGGGGGGGTTTGTCTGTGTGTTCCTTTTAGACTCAAAAACGGCTGAACCGATTTTCTTGAAATTTTCACTGATGATGATCCCGTGGTGAAAATAAAATTTTTTGATATTTGAAGGGGAAGCGGACCCTTCCCCTTACCCTAATTTTCAGAAACGCCAAATCTCGGAGATGGGTAGTGCGATTTGAGCTCACTGTGTAAGCTACAAACAAAAACTTGGTATCCAAATTTTGGATGGGGTACCTAGGGGGGGAGGGGGGGGGGGCGTCCCACCCTCAAACCTACTAAATGTATATATACACCAATCACGGCAATATGGGACTCAAATGAAAGGTATTTATGATAAGAAAACGTATCTGATATCCAATTGTCGGATCAAGTGTTAGGGGGACCACCCCAACCCCCAAAACACCCCTAAATCGGACATATTTACCGACCATGGCAATATGGGACTCAAATGAAAGGTATTAGGGAGTAGATTAAGAATCTGATAGCCAAATGTGGGACCAGGTTTCTGGAGGTCCACCCCTTTCCCAAAACACCCCTCAAACAGGACTTATTTACTGATCATGGCAAAAGGGTCTCAAAAAGGTATTTGAGTGCAGAATACGAATCTGATATGTAGATGTGGAACGACGTGTTTAAGGGGCCGTTCATCCCCGAGAACATACCCCAGAGGGGATCAATGTACGACCATAGCACAATGGGGCTCAAATTAAAGGTCTTTGGAAGTTAAGCACGAATCTGATATCAATATTCGGGAAAAGTGTCTATGGGGCCACCCCACCCCCCATAATACCACCCAAATAGGAAGTATTTGCTGACCATTGCAATATGAGGCTCAAATAAGAGGTATTTTAGAGTAGAACACGAATCGGATATGTATTTTCAAACCCAAGTCACTGAGTGGCCGCCCCATCCCCAAAACACCCCCAAACCGGTCATATTTGCCAACTATGGAAAAACAGAGCTCAGATGAAGGGTATTTGGGAGTAGACCATGAATCTGACATCAACATTCGGGACCAACTGTCTAGGGGACGTCCCACCACCTTAACAACCCCCAAGTAGGACGTATTTGCTCACCAAGACAATTTGGCTCTTCAAGGCAGTGAAGCTCGATATTCATAGTTTTTAGGACCCATACCACAAACCGGACATATTTGCTGGCTTTTTCAACAAGGGGTTTAAGTGAATGGTATTTGAGATTAGAAAACGAATTTGATATCCAATTTTAGGGGCCAATGGCAATATGGGGTTCAAATATGCGAGAATAGAGCACGTTGCTGATATATTTTCAGGGCTTAGTGATTGGGGGGACCACCCCACCACCCCTAAATCGGGCATATTTGCCGACCAAGTCAATGTGGGGCTTAAATGAAAGGAATTGGGGGGTAGAGCAAGAATTGATACCCACTTTCGGGACCAATTTTCTAGTTGTCTACCCCTTTCCCAAAATACCCCACAAATAGCAATTTTTTACTGACCATCGTAATATTGGGCTTAAATAAAGGTATTTGGGAGTAGAATACAAATTTGATATCCAAATGTAGGACCATGGATTTGAGGCATCATAATACCCCCCAAAATACCCCCCAAAGGGTAAAAATTTTTCGACCATGTCAATATGTGGCTCAAATGAAAGGTATTTGAGATTAGAAAAGGAATTTGGTAACCAATTTTGGGACCATGTGTTTAAAGGACGCCTCATCCTGTAAACTCCCCCCTCAAAATCAATGGCAATATGGGGTTTAAATAAATGGTATTTGGAGGAAGGAAGCATCGTGCTGCTGATATTTTTTCAGGGCCAAGTGCCTGGGGGACCAACTCACCCCCGAAAACACCCCTAAATCAGACATCATGAGAATATCGGGCTGAAATAAAGTACTTTAAGAATGGAGTACACCTTATATTCAAACTTAAATTCGTATACCAATAAAGTTGCTATGGGATTCAGATAATTATATTGTTAAACTGTTTGTCAAGCGATAGCTATTTTCGTAGCATGGTATTTTACTGAAAGCTCTCTAATTGTCGAAAAAAATATTCCAGGGAAAGGAAAATTTTGTGCCATATAAAGTTAAAGAAGGCGCAGCGGAGCGGTCCCGGTCCAGCTAGTGTTAAATATAAATAAATTCATTTTTAAACATTACCAGATTTTAAAATCCTTTTTAGCCTACATAAGGCATCGCTGTAAGCCACTACTTAAATGACTTGCATTATTTTTCCAAACAATGCGTTTTTTCGCAATCCAACATCAATGCCAGTGACAATGACAACAAAGCAAATGATCAAATAAAACAAATAGAAACCAAAGTAACAATTGCTAGTTTCCAATGAAATATGACAATGTGAGCGAAGATATCGCTAAATCGTGATTCACCCATTTGTTTGTATGAATTTTAACAACAATTTGCCAATATAGCAAAAATTCCGATATGGCAAAAACAAACCATCATTAATCCCCCACATTGGCAATAGCATCAAACCATTGAATACCCGTTTAGAGATTTTAGCAAACACTAATGCAGATAATGATGTCATTGAGTGATGAATGGTAAGCAAAAATGGCAACGGCATTTTATAAGTTTTGAGTAATTTTTTGCTATAGTTTTCTAATTTCAAGTTCAAACCGGCATTTCACTTAATTGCATAGATAAAAATTGTAGTTGCGCAGCTAACAAAAGCAAATGTGAAAAAAAATAATTTTTTTCTTTCCATACCAAAGCCCAGATAAGTGTGTGTAAAAATTAGACAAACTTCCAACAAAGAAATTTTTTTCATACCTACAACAAAATTTGTGTATGAGTATTGGCCTAAGGAGTTACAGCAGCACAAGGTCAGGGTCAAGGCATTGTCTTAAGAGACAACTAAAAAGAATAACAAAGAGAAAGAAAATAGGAATGGGTAAAAATTACAAAAAAAGCAAGTAAAAGGGCACTAAGTTTGGCAGAGCCGAATCTTCTATACCCTCCATCATGGATTGCATTTGACATGTTCATTGAAGGCCATCTTGAAAAATTACAAAAACAGATGGACCGTTGAAGATTATTTCATGCAAATGTTGACCGTGGCTGCGCCTTAAATGGTCCAATCGCTCAGTCCAATTCATGCAAGTCAAGCTCTTGCATTTCTTGCAAAAAAAAAGTTGTATATCATCTCACGGCAGCGTTCACCATTCACCTTTACGTTACGATTCGTATCATCTTTGAAGAAGTACGGTCCAATAATGCCACCAGCCCATAAACCGCACCAAACTGTAAATATTTCTGGATGCATTGGTGGCTCTTGCAATGCTTTTGGCGGATTTTCACTCCAATGCAAATTTTGCCCATGAACATTCCACTTATTCAATGTCCGATTCAAGTTTAAGCTCTATGATAAGGTAGGTAGCTGAATCCGAGCGGCGTGCCGCAGTGCGACACTTCTTTGGAGAGAAGATTTACATGGCATAGTACCTCACAAATATTGCCAGCATTAGGAGGGGAAAACCACCGCTGAACATTTTATTCTGATGATCTCGCTAGGATTCGAGCCAGGCGTTCGGTGTCATAGGCAGACATGCTAACCTCTGGACATTTTGAAAAGTTACAGAAACAGATCGACCGTACTTGTTGATGATTATTTCATGCAAATGTTGACCTTGACTGCGCCTTAAATGGACCATCCGCTTAGTCTAATGTTGGCATACTTTTTCCAACATTTCGGCCAGTATCTCACGAATAAATGCTTCAATGTTGTCTTTCAAAGAGTCAAATGAAGCGGGCTGGACTGTATAGACATGAGCTTTAACATATCCCCACAAAAACTAGTCTAAAGGTGTTAAATCCCACGATCTAAGCAGTCAATTGACCAGTTCCGGACGTGAAATAAAATGTTCACCAAACTCGCCTCTAAATAAGTCCATTGTTACGCATAATGTGTGGTATGTGGCACCGTCTTGTTGAAACCACATGTCATGCAAGTAAAGCTCTTGCATTTTGGCCAAAAACAGTTGGATATCATTTCACGATAGCGCTCACCATTCACAGCTATTCGCATCAGCTTGAAGAAGTACAGTCCAATGATGCCACCAGCCCATACACCGCAACAAACTGTGACTTTTTTTGGATGCATTGGTAGCTCTTGCAATGCTTCTGGCTGATCTTCACTCCAAAATCTGGTAGACCCCTATCCATTTCTGTGAAGTGTGGTTCTGATGGGACTATATTTGGATATAGCTGTCCTATAGACCGACCACCCGATCTTCCGATATAGGCTACTGAGGCCATAAAATATATAATAATAATAAAACATGAGTACAAAATATACCGTTTAAAAACGGATAGAGCTAAATCGGGAGATGCATACATATGGGAGCTATATCTAAAACTAAACATACTTCTATGAAATTCATCAGTCATCAGAAGAGTTATAAGAGTAACCTTCGTGCCAAATTTTGTGAAGATCGGCTAACAAATCGCTAAATTATTGAGTATTATTCAAAATCGGACGAAAATATATATGGGAGCTATGGCTAAATCTGAACCGATTTCTATAAAATTTAACAATAATGTCGAGACTTATAAGAGATACACTCGTGCAAAATATCGTGAGTATTGGTCTACAAATAACGATATAATTGCCATTTTAGTCCAAATCGAACGAACATATATATGGGAGCTATATCAAAATCTGAGCCGATTTTTCTGAAATTCACCAATAATGTCCAGATTTTAAGAAAATCACCCATGCAAAATTTCGTGAGAATCGGTTTACAAATGACGATAATGGCAATTTTAGTCCAAATCGGACGAACATATATATGGGAGCTATATCCAAATTTGAACCGATTTCTATGAAAATCACTAATAATGTCCAGACTTATAAGAGAATCTCTCGCGCAAAATTTCGTGAGAATCGGTTCACAA
Organism: Stomoxys calcitrans; assembly: GCF_963082655.1. Classification (NCBI taxonomy): domain Eukaryota; kingdom Metazoa; phylum Arthropoda; class Insecta; order Diptera; family Muscidae; genus Stomoxys; species Stomoxys calcitrans. Next base: position 210,801,724 of record NC_081552.1, read on the forward strand.
ATGACGATATAATGGCAATTTTAGTCCTAATCGGACGAACATATATATGGGAGCTATATCCAAATCTGAACCGATTTCTATGAAATTTAACAATAATGTCGAGACTTTTAAGAGAATCACTCGTGCAAAATTTCGTGAGAATCGGTTTGCAAGTTACGACATAATTGCAATTTTAGTCCAAATCGGACGAACATATATATGGGAGCTATATCTAAATCTGAACCGATTTCTATGAAATTCACCAAAAATGTCGAGACTTATAAGAGAATCACTCGTGCAAAATTTCGTGAGAATCGGTTAACAAATGACGATACAATTGCCATTTTAGTCCAAATCGGACCAACATATATATGTGGGCTATATCTAAATCTGAACCGATTTCTATGAAAATCATTAATAATGTCGAGACTTATAAGAGAATCTCTCGCGCAAAATATCGTGAGAATCGGTTTACAAATGACGATATAATTGCAATTTTAGTCCAAATCGGACGAACATATATATGGGAGCTATATCTAAATCTGAACCGATTTCTATGAAAATCACTAATAATGTCGAGACTTATAAGAGAACCCTTCGAGCAAAATTACGTGAGAATCGGTTAACAAATGACGATACAATTACCATTTTAGTCCAAATCGGACCAACATATATATGGGAGCTATATCTAAATCTGAGCCGATTTTTTCCAATTTCAATAGGCTCTAGAAAACGCTTGTGCTAAATTTAAAGACGATCGGATGAAAATTGCGACTTGTACTTTGTATACAAATTAATATGGAGCGACAGACAGACGGACCTCGCAAAATCAAATCAGAAACTGATTCTGAGTGGATCGGTATACTTGTCAATGGGTCTATCTCTCCTCCTTTTGGGTGTTACAAACAAATTGACTTCGTTATAATACCCTATACCACAGTAGTGGTGTAGGCTATAAAAATGTCTATAGAGGATATGATGGAGGCCACCGTAGCGCAGAGGTTAGCATGTCCGCCAATGACGTTAAACGCCTGGGTTCGAATCCTGGCGAGACCATCAGAAAAAATTGTCATCAAAGGTTTTCCCCTCCTAATGCTGGCAACATTTGTGAGGTACTATGTCATGTAAAACTTCTCTCCAAAGAGGTGTCGCACGCCGTTCGAACTCGGCTGTAAAAAGGAGGCTCCTTATCATTGAGCTTAAACTTAAATCGGACTGCACTCATTGTTATGTGAGCAGTTTGCCTCTGTTCCTTAGTGGAATGTTCATGGGCAAAATTTCTTTGTTGTTGTATAGAGGATATGATTGTGGTACAGGACATTTTAGATTAGTACATTTGTTTGTAACACCCAGAAGGAAGAGAGCTAGACCCTATGATAAGTATACCGATTCACTTAGAATCACCTTCAATGAGTGCTATGCGATTCTATTTTAAACTCAATGATATAAGACCTTCTTTTTTTAGCAAAGTCCGAAGGGCGTGCCGCAGAGCGACACCTCTTTGGGAGAAGTTTTTACATGACAAAGTACCTTACACATGTCATCAACATTAGAGGGGGATAACCACCGCTGAAAATTTTTCCTTCGAACCCAGGCGTTCAGCGTCATAGGCGGACATGCTAACCTCTGCGTTATGGTGGCCTGCCATATCGGCGAGCTGGTCCTTCTGGGACGACATAAGGGCAAATTTCAATATCAGATTTGTATTCTACTCCCAATGACCTTTCATTTGAGTCCGGTCGAGACAATGCTGGACTCAAATGAAAGGTCATTGGGAGTTGAATACAAATCTGATATCAAAATTTGCCCCTACGTCGTCCCAGAAGGACCTGCTCCTTGATATGGGATATTACTATCCCTAACTTTATGACAACTTGTTCAAATAGGATCCTATCTAGACTTTATTAACCAAACCCCCAAATACGGAGAGTCGTCAATATGGTAGCCAAGTCCAAATATGTTTTGATGTAGATCATATCAGGAAGAATGACAAGGGTCAACAACAACTTGTAAATTGCAAATTTGCCCATGAACAACCCATTAAGGAACAGCGGGTATGCTTCTCTCATAAGTAACCTCCTTGTAATTGCCGATTACGAACGACACCATTTCTCTGATATAATTTTAGACGGCTGCATACCTAAGGTAAATACCTCACAAGTGTCGTCAGCCCTAAGAGGGGAGAAACATCGTTGACAATTATTTCTGATGTTCTCGCCAGGATTAACAACAACATTTAGCTGTGAGCGCCACAAAGGCTGGAACATTGAGGTCCGCTCCATGTGGGGTTCATTGCCGTCACAAAATGCTTAGCTGCCATCTATAGGGCGCGTCCACAGGTTGCGGAGTAGCTGCAACGGCAGTCGCGGACAATCAGCGGTATCGAGCGGAGAGTCCACAGGTCGCGTCCACAGGTTGCGGAGTAGCTGCAACGGCAGTCGCGGATAATCAGCGGTATCGAGCGGAGAGCCGGGGCCGGGCGGCACCGGCTCTTGCATAAATACTGAGTGCCTATGATGCTCGATATGACAAGGCGGGTTATTGGCGCCTTTAAATAACCAATGGCCACCTGTTCCCGCGGCGATCGGTCCCGATGGACCGGAACGAACTTTCTCACCTACAGGTTTAGTGTAGAAAGTGCCCAATATTCAAATATGCCAAAATTTTTTGCCACTAATAAAATCGTGGTGAAGCAAATTTTATTAAAATAAGTTATTACAGATTTTAATTAACACCTGGCCAAATTTAATGAGTATACCTTTGTTTAAATTGCCTTTGTCATAATAAATAATCAAACCTAATGTCCAATTAAAATGGTAGCAAAATTTATCTCAATATGCTGTATGCGGCAAAACAAAAGTCCCATAAAAATTTAAAAGCCCCCAAAACCCGATATGAATAAGCGGTCAGTAGGTGAAATTGAATAGGTTTTCGGGTTTATTTGTTGGTGTGTTTGCTGTTTGTGAACAAAAATGCTTCCCTGTGGAAGCAAAGCTACAATGGTGGGTTTGTAGGCAACATCTAAGCGTGGCATAACCAGTTTCAATGCTCGTTTTTTGTGGTTTTTTTGAATTTTTGGCTTGAATGGCAATTTAAAGCAGCTCACGCACATTCGCATAGCCGGTATTTGAGAAAAAAACTTTTTTTTTTTTTTGGAAAAGACCGACAGACAGATGTATTCGCAGCATATGATGTCTGCAGTTAAGTACTCTTTTAAGGGGGGCTCGTTCATTCACAAAACTGCGTGTGTGGGGTTTTTGTTAGCCAGTTTGGTTTTTGGTCAAAAGTGTAAATAAACACTTTTGACAGCTAACACCACCAAAGCAAAAAGATATCAAACAACAACAAAAAAAAATTATGTTAATTAGCCAAGTAAGTCAAACAACACATAAAGAGCAAAAACGGAAAAACGTGCTCGTCAGCCCAGAGGTCACTAACACCTCATCATCATCATCGTAATCACCACCACCACCACACCATGATTTTGAACACCAGCCAGAGTTATGATGAACAGATTGATGTTTGACATTTACTTGCAACACAGGTGTACTTGGGAGTGTGTGTCAACACACGACACTGTCAGTTGTCGCTGTTGTGTCAACCGAAAATCGATAATAATAATGTTTATGAAATTTTAGGCACGTATTTGGCCAAGTACTTGTCGTCCAAGAATTTCATGTAATTTTTATTGAATTACTCCTAGGCGACGTGATCCATGGGAACTGTTTATTGACTTGGCTTAATGGAGAGTACTATCCACCCTTCTGGACAATTCAAACGATGGCGTCATGGTTTCCCCTGGGTGAGGTTTCTTTTCCTTGAATTTGAGTATCATAGCACTAGCTCCAAAAAAGCAAGCAAAAAGTATTGTCAATAACTTGAAGCCTTAGGTTTGAAAGGTGATATGGGGAAAGTTGCCATCTCTCTCGTTTATGAGGAAATTTTCCAATGCAGTAGAGGTGTCTAAATATCCCTAAGGTAAGAAAACTGATGGTAAAGCTGGGAGAACATTCGTTATGGATGTCCGTGAAGATAAATTTGGAAATAACTCCAAGCCACCATATTCGAATTATATTTCAGATTCTAAAAGCTCTTGGTAGGGGCTAATACTGATATAAGTTTGTATCACCTTGCAGCACAGTGGTCCATTATGTTCAAATCAAATATAACTTTTGGGGAGAAATTTCTTCGATCTGAAATACAATTTGTATGTGGGGACTTCTGATTCTAAAAGCTCTTGGTAGGGGCTAATTTTGGTATAAGTTTGTATCACCTATCTATGACCAGTCCAGCACAGTGGTCCATTATGTTCAAATCAAATATAACTTTTGGGGAGAAATTTCTTCGATCTGAAATATAATTTGTATATGGGGATTTCTGATTCTAAAAGCCCTTGGTAGGGGCTTATTCTGGTATTAGTTTGTATCACCTATCTATGACCAGTCCAGCACAGTGGTCCATTATGTTCAAATCAAATATAACTTTTGGGGCGAAATTTCTTCAATCTGAAATATAATTTGTATATGGGGATTTCTGATTCTAAAAGCTCTTGGCAGGAGCTAATTTTGGTATTAGTTTATATCACCTATCTATGACGAGCAAACTGTAATGCCGTTTTAAAAATAGAGGTTTGAGGGTTTGGTTATTATTAAGCATTTTATGGTTGTAGATAAATTTGTTGGCAAGAGATTTCAGAAAATATTAGGTGAAAAAATGCTAAATACTATTTTTTTTATTTAAAATATAAAAGAAAATTAGCTAACAGTGCTCTGTTAATCACCTAACATAGCTCTGTTAAAATGTCAGGTTTGTGTCTTGGCTAAGTTGTATTCAAATGTATCTTCACAGACATTCGTAAACTACCACCAAGAGAGATAGACCCATTGATATGTATATCGATCGACTCAGAATCACTTTCTGATTCGATTTAGCTATATACGTCTGTCCGTCGGTCCATTTGCCCGTCTGTCTGCTTTCCCGTCTGTCTGTCCATGTTAATTTGTGTACAAAGTACAGGTCCCAATTGTCATCCGATCGTATCTAAAATTGGAACAAGCTTTTTCTAGGGCCCAGAGACGAAGCCCACTGAAATTGGAAAAAATCGGTTCAGATTCAGATATAGCTCCCATATATATGTTCGTCCGATTTGGACTAAAATTGCAATTATATCGTCATTTGTAAACCAAATCTCACAAAACTTTGTACGAGAGATTCTCTGAAAAGTCTCGACATTATCGAAGAATTTCATAGAAATCGATTCAGATTTGGATATAGCTCCCATATATATGTTCGTCCGATTTGGACTAAAATGGCAATTATATCGTCATTTGTAAACCAAAACTCACGAAATTTCACGCAAGGGATTCTCTTAAAAGTCTCGACATTATTGGGGAATTTTGTAGAAATCGGTTCAGATTTAGATATAGCTCCCATATATATGTTCGTCCGATTTGAACAAAAATTACAATTATATCGCCATTTGTAAGCCGATGCCCTCGAAATTTTGACCGAGGGATTCCCTTGTAAGTGTCGACATTATTAGTGATTTTCATAGAAATCGGCTTAGATTCAGATATAGCGCTCATATATATGTTGGTCCGATTTGGACTAAAATTGCAATTATATCGTCATTTGTAAACCGATTCTCACGAAATTTAGCACAAGGGATTCCCTTATAAGTCTCGACATTATTGGGGAATTTTGTAGAAATCGGTTTAGATTCAGATATAGCTCCCATATATATGTTCGTCCGATTTGGACTAAAATTGCAATTATATCGTCATTTGTAAACCGATTCTCCCGAAATTTCGCGCAAGGGATTCCCTTATAAGTCTCGACATTACTAGTGAATTTCATGGAAATCGGCCTAGATTTAGATATAGCTCCCATATATATGTTCGTCCGATTTGGACTAAAATTGCAATTATATCGTTATTTGTAAACCAAAACTCACGAAATTTTGCACGAGAGATTCTCTGAAAAGTCTCGACATTATCGGATAATTTCATAGAAATCGGTTCAGATTTGGATATAGCTTACATACATATGTTCCTCCGATTTGGAGTAAAATTGCAATTATATCGTCATTTGTAAGCCGATGCCTACGAAATTTTGACCGAGGGATTCCCTTATAAGTGTCGACATTATTAGTGATTTTAATAGAAATCGGCTCAGATTCAGATATAGCTCCCATATATATGTTCGTCCGATTCGAACTAAAATTGCAATTATATCGTCATTTGTAAACCGATTCTCACGAAATTTAGCACAAGGGATTCCCTTATAAGTCTCTACATTATTGGTGAATTTCATAGAAATCGGCCTAGATGCAGATATAGCTTCGATATATATGTTCGTCCGATTTCGACTAAAATTGCAATTACATCGTGATTTGTAAACCGATTCTCCCAAAATTTGGCACAAGGGATTCTCTTATAAGCCTCGACATTATCGGCGAATTTCATAGAAATCGGTTCAGATTTGGATATAGCTCCCATATATAAGTTCTCCCGATTTTCACATTAAAGGCCTTTGCTAACCCATTTATCAATCGATCTTTTAAAAAAAATCTAATTTAAGCAAATTTTAATTCGACGACTTAGCCTGCAAAATCATGAGGCTCGAGGACAACAACTAGGATGTCATCTTTAAAAAAGATGATATGAAATATAGGGCCTGTATTATGACTAGAAAGAACCTTTGCTTTATTTTGAACCAGTTCTTTAATAGGAACCAATTGATTGTTTCTCTGTCGCATGGGGGTACGGATCTGATTATTTCATCGGCTTACTTCCCGTGTGATTATGGGCGACTCCTCCTCCTATAGTGATTAGGGAGCTCATTCGATATTGTGAAGCTTTTAACAAGGATTTACTATTGGAATGCGACGCTAATCCTCACCACGACCTTTGGGCGAGTACAGACACGAACCTAAGAAGGGAGAGCGTCCTTGAATTTTTTTTTTGGAGAACGGTTTATGTCTATACAAGAGAGGGACTGACTCAACTTTTGAGATTTCTAACAGAAGGGAGGTCTTAGATCTCACTATGGGTAATATGCAGGGATTTGCTATCTCGTATTGGACTGCATTTGCGGAAGTACGTTTTTCGAATCATAAATACATACAATTTATGATTAAGAGGGTCGGAATCCAAAGGACTCCGAAATTCAGGAATCCCAGGAGGACGAGGTGGAACGATTTTAACAGATGCCTTAAATTCGTCCCACCTCGTCTTCCTGGAGTTCCTGAATTTCGGGGAAGACAAGTAATCGGCCGATGAACTCGCTAAGTCTGGAGTGAATCTCCCCCTTGTGTCGGTTATGGATGTGTATCCTCCCATCTCTCAAATATTTTATGGTTGAATATTCATATTGGTAGAATCGCTGGAGTACAAGCGAAGGTTGTGAGCAAACAAAGCTGATGTGGGACGAACGTTCGAAGCACAACATAGATGCTCTATTGTCAATGGAGAAGATGCATTTAAGTGCGGTCATTGTCTCGCATAGGCATTAGAAATGAGGATTTCTGCCGCTATTGTCATGATAAAGACGTTCAAAGTGAAAAATATTCAGTATACTCTGCCATTTTATCATGAAGAAACCCCGAATAGTGCAAAATATGCAAATCGTGACATTTAATAGCAAATTTCGTGCCCTGTGACAACAGTTCAATGGATATTTCTGGCTCAAGTCGGGCGGACACGACCTTAGCCCGTCCTTACTTGTTTATTGATAAATTTTGCGGGGTGCCAGGGTGACACTTGTGTTCAAACCTCTCCGGTGAAAGTGAAAAATATTCAGTATACTCTGCCATTTTATCATGGAGAAACCCAGAATCGTGCAACTGATGCAAATTGTTGACATTTACTAACAAATTTCGTGCCCTGTGACAACAGTTCAATGGAAATCCATTGATTAATGGAAAAATTGCGTTCAGTGCTGAGTCTCATTTCTGGCTCAAGTGGGGCGGAGACGACCTTAGCCCGTCCTTACTTGTTTATGGATAAAGTTTTGGGTGAAACTTGTGTTCAAACCTCTTCGGTGAAAGTGAAAAATATTCAGTATACTCTGCCATTTTATCATGGAGAAACTCAGAATGGTGCAAAATATGCAAATCGTGACATTTACTAGCAAAGTTCGTGCCCTGTGACAACAGTTCAATGGAAATCCATTGATCTCTCGAAAAATTGTGTTTAGTGCTGAGTCTCATTTCTGGCTCAATGGATACGTAAACAAGCAAAACTGTTGTATCTGGGATGCAGATGCAGCCACATGCCGTACCAGAGTTACCAATGCATTCCGAAAAAAACACAGTTTGATGTGGTTTATGGTCTGCAAAGACTGCCGAGGGAGGAACGCTTCTTTCAACGGTAGTGGTGCAAAATTGGACCTTACGAATGGGTCATGTGAAAACGAGCTAGAGGCAACATTAACATAAAACTAGTTACAGACCGAATTGGACCGTACTTATCGCAGTTGTTGAGAGTCATAACAGAACACTATATGCAAAATTTCAGCCAAATCGGATAAAAATCGAGGCTTGTAAGGGCTCAAGAAGTCAAATCGGGAGATTGGTTTATATGGGAGCTATATTATGTTCTTGACCGATTTAAACCGTACTTGGTGCAATTGTTGGGAATCATACTAGAACACCATGTACATAATTTCAGCCAAATCGGATAAAAATCGCGGCTTCCAGGGGCTCTGGAAGTCAAATCGGGAGCTCGGTTCATATGGGGTCTATATCAGGCTTAGGACCGATTTGGACCATATTGGGCAAAATTTCAGGACAAAAATTGCGGCCTGTAAGCGCTCAAGAAGTAAATTGGAAGATCGGCTTATATGGAGGCTATATCAGATTATAGACCGATTTGGGCCATACTGGGCACAGTTGTTGGAAGTCATAACAGAACACTATATTTAAAATTTCAACCAAATTGCATAGAAATTGAGGCTTCCAGGGACTCAAGAAGTGAATTGGGAGATCGGTTTATATGGGAGCTATATCAGGTTATAGGCCGATTTGGACCGCACTTAACACAGTTGTTGGATGTCTTAGCAGAACACTACATGCAAAATGTCAGTCAAATCGAATAAAAAATGCGGCTTGTAAGGGCTCAAGAAAACAAATCGGGAGATCGGTTTGTATGGGAGCTATATCTAAATCTGAACCGATATGGCCCATTTGCAATCCCCAATGACCTACAGCAATACTAAGTATCTGTGGAATGTTTCAAGTGGCTAGCTTTACGCGTTTAACCGCTATCGTGATTTCGACAGACGGACGGATAATATGGGGTCTTAGACGAATATTTCGAGGTGTTACAAACGGAATGACTAGATTAGTATACCCCCTGTCCTATGAAGGTGGGTACAAAAAGCACCCTTTATATACTTGATCGTCTTAAAAATCTAAGGCGATCTATCCATGTCCGTCCGTTTGTCATGTCCGTTGTTGAAATCACGATACAGTCTTAAAAAATTGAGATATTGAGCTGCAACTTTGCACAGATCCTTTTTTTAACCATAAGCAGGTTCAGTTCAAAGATGGTCTATATCGGACAATATGCTGATATAACCCCCATATATATCGACCTGCCGATTAAAGGACTTACCCATTAAAGTCACATTTATTATCCGATTTCGCTGAAATTTGGGACTGTGAGCTGTCATTCTTGTTCAATACGACTGAGATCGGTCCAAATTTGGATACAGCTGCCATATAGAGCGATCTCTCGATTTAGGGTCTTGGGCCCAAAAAAGGCGCATTTACTGTACGATGTCGCTGAAATTTGAGACAGTAAGTTATGTTATGCTCCCTGACATCCTTGATTAATTTGGCCCAGATCGATCCAGATTTGAATATAGCTGACATATTGCTCGATCTCTCCATTTAAGGTCTTTTGCTTCTAATAGGCGCCTTTATTGTCCGATTTCACAGAAATTTGGCATAGGGAGTTGTGTTAGGCCACTTGATATCCCTGTTCAGTACAGGTTGGATCGGTCCAGATTTGGATATAGCTGCCATATATACCAATTTCCCGATTAAAGGTATCAGGCCCATACAAGGTGAATTTATTAACCGATTTTGAATGAGTTGCGTTAGGAACATCGACGTTGCTACCGAGTATGGTTAAGATCGGTCTTTATTTAGATATAGGTAATATATAGAAAAAATATGGTAGCACCAGATTTCAACATAAAAATATTCACAAAGCCACATGGCTGTCACCCGATCAAAACACTAGAAACCAAATTGATCACATTGTGATAGATGGAAGGCATTCATCGATCCCTGTGGAGCGAATATAGATTCGGATCATTACCGTGTTGCACCAAAGGCTCGCACCCGTTTGAACATGGCGAGGAAAGTACGATCTGACACTGCACGGAAGCTGGACATTGAAAAGCTGCAAACACAACAAATGTCAATGGCATTCTCCACTCAACTGACCCAACTGCTTGATGAAAACACTCCTTGTTCCGATGATATAATGGCGCAGTGGCAAACTATTGTCCACTCCATGGAAAATGCCGCGAAATACGTACTTAGGTACCAGAAGCCTCCTCCAAGAAACCCATGGTACGACCAAGAGTGTCGAGATGCTACTAAAGCCAAGAATGCGGCATATAGAGCAACCCTGCAATCAGTAGCAACGCGCCAGATGAAGGAGAGGTATCGGGAGAAAAGGAGAGCGACACATATTCCGCAGAAAGAAGAAGGAAATGGAAAGATGTGAGTGTGAGCAAATTGAGATGTACAGGAGGCAGAATGAAGTCTGGAAATTCTATTAAAGAATCGAACATAAAAACGATGGCTTTGGTGCTGGCACATGCTCCTGCAGAGACATAGAACGAAATCTCGTAACTGACACAGATAACATGCTGAGGATATGGAAAGAACATTTTACCCACCTCCTAGTATCCGACGTTGGCGGCGAAGAGGATACCGCAGAACCAATCCCTGATGATGGTATAGAATGTTTACCTCCTAGTCAGAATGAGGTCCAAGTAGCAGTGACCCGACTAAAGAACAACAAGGCAGCAGGAGCCGACGGGTTACCGGCTGAACTATTTAAGATCGGAGGCGACACGCTGATAAGGCAAATGCATAAGCTTATCTGCGCAATCTGACTAGAAGAACGCATACCCGATGATTTGAACCGCAGCGTACTATGTCCCGTACACAAGAAAGGAGACAAGACGGAATATGCCAACTACAGAGGAATAAGTCTCCGCCCCCCCACCCCCCCCCCCCCCCCCCCCATTGCATACAAGATACTCTCGAGCTTACTGTGTAAAAGATTAAAACCTAAAGTCAATGAGATAATTGGGCCCTATCAATGCGGCTTTAGACCTGGTAAATCCACCCTGGACCATATATTCACACTGCGCCAAATTCTGGAAAAGACCCGAGAAGGACAAATCAACGCCTACCATCTCTTTGTTGACTACAAAGCCACTTTCGACACCCCTTTACGTTCAAAGGTATTTCAAGCCATGTCTGAGTTTGGTGTCCCTGCAAAATTAATAAAACATTGCAGGTGACACTTGCGGATACAAGTTGCTCTGTAAGCATAGGAGAGAATCTTTCCGAACCATTTAATACCAAACGAGGTTTCAGACAAGGAGACAGCCTATCGTGTGAGCTCTTTATTATCCTGCTGGAGAAGATTATACGAGATGCAGATGTGAATAGATATGTCACACTAATCACAAGAAAACACATGCTACTCGCCTTTGCCGACGACATCGATATCATAGATCGGTCACCGGTAGTAGTAACTGCTGCCTTTGAAACAATCGAAAGAGAGTCAGTGAAAATGGGTCTGGCAGTAAAAAGGAGATAAGACGAAATGGATGGTTTCAACTCCCAAAAAGCCTTGCACAACCGAGCAGATAAAGGAAATGGAGAAAGTTGGAAACCACAACTTTGAGATAGTCAGCAACTTTATCACCCTAGGCACTGCCGTAACCGAAACGAATGACACCATTTTTGAGATAAAGCGAAGAATAATACAGGCAAACAGATGCTACTTTGGACTAAGTAAGCAGTTTAGAAACAAGGCCACCTCTCGACAGACAAAGACTACACTTTACAAGACACTGCTAGTACCCGTGCTGTTATATGGTTCTGAAGCATGGGTACTTGTGAAAGCAGATGAGGCAGTACTTGGAGTATTTGAGAAAAAGATTCTTCATAAAATATATGGACCTGTTGGTCTTAATGGAGAATATAGGCGACGTATGAACCACGAGCTGTATGACGACGTTGGCATAGTTACACGCATCAAAATACAACGGCTGCGTTGGCTAGGTCATGTTGTCAGAAGATGGATGAAGAAGCTCCAGCAAAGAAGCCTTTTGAAGGCAAACACGATGGTACACGCAAACTGTGAAGACCAAAAGCCAGATGGAAAAATCAAGTGGTGGTAGACACCTCGAAACTTGGTGTAAGAGATTTTAGAATGAGCCCAGAAGATCGAGGCGCTTGAAACGCTATTCTACGTTCGACTAGTGGAACAAATATTCTGTCATAGCCAACTAAAGTAAAGTAAGTAAAAGTAAGTGTCATATAGACTGATCTCTAGATTTAAGGTCTTGGGCACATAATGGGTGCATACATTGTCCTCCTCGATATCCTACGGCCCAGATCAGTCTAGATTTGGATCCAGCTGCCCCATATACCGATTTTCCAAATTAAAGTTTTAAGCCCATAAAATGTGACTTTATTAACCGTGTTTGCTGAAATTAGGCACAATGAGTTCTGTTAGACTGTTTCATATTCGTACAGAGTATGGTCAGGATCGGGCTATATGTGGATATAGCTGCCATATATACCGATCTCTCGATTAAAGATCTTGGAACCATAAAAGCGCGTTTATTACTTGATTTCGCTGACATTTGCACAGTACATTGGGTTAGGCTCTATATATTCAAAGTGGTGGATATCCAAAGTGGTGGGTATCCAAAGTGGTGGGTATCCAAAGTGGTGGATATCCAAAGTGGTGGGTATCCAAAGTGGTGGATATCCAAAGTGGTGGATATCCAAAGTGGTGGATATCCAAAGTGGTGGGTATACAAAGTGGTGGATACCCAAAGTGGTGGGTATCCAAAGTGGTGGGTATCCAAAGTGGTGGGTATCCAAAGTGGTGGGTATCCAAAGTGGTGGGTATCCAAAGTGGTGGGTATCTAAAGTGGTGGGAATCCAAAGTGGTGGGTATCCAAAGTGGTGGGTATCCAAAGTGGTGGGTATCCAAAGTGGTGGGTATCCAAAGTGGTGGGTATCCAAAGTGGTGGGTATCCAAAGTTTGGCCCGGCCAAACTGAATGCCTTTTTACTTGTTTTACATTTCACCATTTGATTTGAGGTATTATATTGAGGTATCTTCCCTATTTACAGAGTAATTGGAGCATTTCCTGTTCTCCGCAATTTGAAAGTTTACAAAATGAAATAAAAAAAAAACTATACGAAAGCCTTTAAATTGCCATCAACATCACTCTGACAGAGCAATAACATACATACAACAACAGCAAATTTTTGTTTGCAACCATACTTTGGTAGTAAGGGAAGGCTCGCTTGTGCTGTACCTTTTATATGATTAACTAACATCCATCAGATGCGACCGAAGCAATGTTGTCGAAAGGTATGCCAAGTAATTGCATCAAAAGTAACTGGCAATAATTATGGCCAACACTGAGTGGCAGATGGGGGCAAACAGGCGAGGTAGCATGCAACTCACCATAGCCATCATCGTTCGCTGTTGCCAGAAACCAATCAACTCATGCATCATATATGCACAGAGACTAGCAAGAATATTTATCCAGCATATCTGCCTCATCATGGAGTGGAAAGTGATTTGTTCACCAGTAAGTACCTTAAATCCCCCTCAGGAGAGCGAGAGAGAGAGGGAGAGGGAGAGAGGACTGAAAACTGACACGAATGATGCAATATTAATGTTGCTGCCAAAACTTGTACATCCATCAGTTGGGCGCAATTGTGTTTTGCAATAGCCCAGCAATTTGCTGCAGTTTACTTTGTCACTCCCTCCAGTGCAGCTTCATAGCCAACATAACTGCGGAGTGGGGTTTATACTCCCTCCTTTTGCTTCATCCAAAATAGCTTTAATTCCAGCAGGACTTTTATTGCAGCATTCCTTAATGCAGCAACTTTTTTTTCCGTTCCCAGATAAGGGCATTGTAAATATGCTGCTGCTGCAACTTGTTTCTGCTATTCGCTTGGCTTTGAGTACATCGTCTCTGCAACTTGATGTTGTTGTTTTCTATTATTTTATGACTGCCATGGAAGAGAACACCGTTGATACAACATTCTGGGGAATTTCATTTTGGGGAATGGGAACACAATCGTAAAATATTTATGTTTATGGTTTTGTAAATTTAGTCATTAAAAGAGAACGATTTCTTAAGAATAGTTTTTTTTTCTTGTTCTGCATTGTTTTAGCTGGACTGGCTAACTGGGATTGCAGAGGTCTCATAAAGAAACATTGTCAATGCAATGGGTAGGTTGTGGACAAGAAAAAACTTTCAATTCCTCTGGAAGAGGAATTGTTGGCTTTTTCGGAGAATCAATTGATGCGGTTCTGTGATTACTTCTATCAGTGGAGGGACGACTATTACATGCTAGTGGAGGTATAACTTCTACTAGAGTCTAGGTAAGGTTTATGTTGAATGGGTAGTCCAGTTTGGCCCACTGTGCTACCCTGGCCAGAAAAAAGAGCTTTGGATGAAAAATATAAGCAGCAGTTCCAAGAAGAGAGTTGGGGTTTAACGCTTATCCGCCATGTCCTTACTTATGTGTATCCCTGGAGATCCGGTCTGGTCTCATCTGAGAGTCTATTCGTTGAGTGCCGACCTGTAGGATTTCATCGCGTCACCCGTCGAAACCACTCCGTGTTATTCATTTGATGACACTTCCCAGATACCCATCTGCAAGATCTCCGAGATCGGAGAAAACCGGCAGCAGTGGCCATGTCCGTCCGTCCGTCTGTCGAAATCACGATAGCGGTCGAACGCGTAAAGCTAGCCGCTTGAAATTTTGCACAGATACTTACTATTGAGGGAATCCGATAAGCTTCCGGAATAAGTTGAAAACCAACTGGACAAAATTCGGAAGGCTAATCAGAAGAAGACTTGGGCAAAATAATTTAGATTGTCCAAGCATAGAAGAGATTGACGAAAATGTCAACAGGATTATGACACCAGTGGGTGGTATCCTTCGAAGATGGTTGTCCTCTTCGGGAAAGGAAATCCAGACCAAGAAAAACCCTGAATGACCGGGGAGATTCGCAATAAAGGGAAAGAGGTCCGCAGACTATTGGGATGTGTATAACACACGGCTCAAGGAATACAATAAGATTACCAGAGCAGCAAAACGTGCCTCCTGGAAGCTTTTCTGCGAACAGGTCGATGGCGTTAATGACGCCGCCAAGATAAAAAAAGTTTCTTTCAAAAACCCATGTTCAAACTGAAACTTTAGTAGACGACATGGCAGTGAGAGCAGAGACAACGGAGTACGTATTGAGGCTTAAACCCATTTTCCACAGGATACGACGGGACTCACGGAGACACCGGAATCTTGGAATAATGACGTTGATCGAAGGTTCATAATAATGGAATTTATGGTGAAGGAATTCTTGACGAACTTCAAAACATTTAAGTCAACCGGACCTGATGGAATATTTCCGGTGTTATTACAGAAAGAGGCAGACTATCTGGCGCCTCGTCTGGCCAAAATTTTCACAGCGTGCCTAGGACTTTCATATACGCCGAAAGCCTGGCAGGAGGCAAAGGTGGTGTTTAAACCCAAGCCCGGCAAGGCAAGTTATGCGACACCATAGGCCTACAGACCCATAAGCCTTACGTCCATGTACAAACAGCATTCCTATGTCAAGAAAGAGGCAGATTATCTGGCGCATCGTCTGGCCAAAATTTTCACAGCGTGTCTAAGACTTTCATATACGCCGAAAGCCTGGCAGGAGGCAAGGGTGGTGTTTATACCCTAGCCCGGCAAGGCAAGTTATGCGACACCAAAGGCCTGCAGACCCATAAGCCTTACGTCCATATACAAACAGCATTCCTATGTCAAGGGAAGGTCGGTGGAGACTGCCCTGAACGAGGTTGTGCATAAAATAGAAAAAACATTTTATCGCCACTCCTATGGGTGACCACCATAAATGACCTATTACGGATGCTGACTAAGGAGGGATTTGAACCCTGATGTTACTTCTAAGGCGTAAGGATCCGAACGAACTATGCAGAAGGGCCGAAAAGGTCGTGCATATGGCATATGACTGGACTAAATCCAGAGGTCTCAATGTTAACCCAGAGAAGACTGAAATATGCCTGTTCATGAGGAAGGCGAAGGTGGGCCAATTTAACGCACCAAGTTTTCTCAATAGGACGATTTCGTTATCTGACAAGGTCAAATACTTAGGTGTGATCTTGAATAGGAAACTGAGTAGAAAGTGCCACATTCAGCAGCGTACTGAGAAGGCTTACAGATGTTGGGACTATGTATGGCGCCTGAATCCTAGGATAGTCCACTGGCTCTACAGGAGCGTGGTAAGACCAATACTTACTAACGCCTCACTAGTTTGGTGGACTGCTATGGAGAAAGTGCAACATAAGGACCATACAACAGGTTCAGAGAACATGTTGTCTTGGCATAAGCGGAGCGATGAGGACCTCGCCCACTACGGCACTGGAGACTATTCTAGATATCCGACCCATTGACACACAGATAAAGTGTGAGGTAGTCACTGCGGCTATTGTGACTTAAGGCGATGGGAGAATGGATTGAGGATGGGAACAGCTCATACCATCGCGGTATAATCGAGGCAACGATGGGGAACCTGGAAGGAAGGCAAGAGGTTTCTGATCGGATACCTGAGATGAACCTGGAAGTCGAGTGCAAGGCACTGTTGCCATCGGCACAGTCTTGGATTGACGGAATCCTAGTATTGCCATCTGGAAGATCATGTTGCACGGATGGATCAAAGCTAGAGGACAGAGTGGGCCTGGGGGTACACAGTGAAAACCCAGGGACTGAGATCTGTTATAGACTGCCTGACCATAATACGGTCCTGCAGGCGGAGATCCGGGCGATCACAGAATGCGTGAAGTGATGTGGTGCTAACGCGAGGTCGTCGAGTGTGAACATCTTTACCGAGAGTAAAATTGCCATAAGGGCAATAACAACCAGGAGGGTAAGGTCACAAACAGTCTTGCAGTGTAAGAAGGACCGACCGACCGACCGAATTGTTGGAAAGAGTAAGTCCTAATTGGACGGACTAAACAGATAGACCATTTGAGAAGCAGTCATGATCAACATTTGCATGAAATAATCTTCAAACATTAAATTATGTGGACCGTACTATCGATTAAAATAAAGATTTCATGGATTTTTCTGAATTTTATTCCGAAAATTTAAAAATTTTCACTTTCGGAGTTTACCATACGCACTCGTCCGAGCTGACTGCTCTTTGCTCAGTCATAACAAAACAGAAAAAAAACTATTGTGTGTGAGAATGTGTCCAGTGACGAGCACACAATTGCAATTATTTGTTGGCCTATGGGTGTGCTTGGGATTATTTTCTTGTGTACGCACAAAGTAATGCGCAATGTTATTGCCAACCACTGGTCTATACGCTCAATTACTCACCCTTACTCTCTAGTGAGAGAGACACAAGAGAATAATTATTGGTTCAGTACACGTTGTTGTTGTTTTAGCAGTTTGTTGTGTTCTATCTTTCGTCTGCTCGATTCTGTTCAGTATCAAGACCCAGAAACTCTGCGACTAAGATGGAGTGCGTCCACAGGGATCTGGGTCTGAGTCGAGTGGGTCTGGCCGGGCAGTTAAACAGGTGACGTGTATCGTGCTGTCACTGTTTACAATCGGGACATAGTACATCTTGCACGTTGGCATCAATCCTTGCTCTGTAGGAGTTGAGGCGGCTGCATCTGCCGGAACGTAATTGAGCCAGAACTACTCTGGTTTGCCGGGGGAGGTCATTTTCTTCAGGTGCAATGGGAGGCAGACGTTCTCCAAGCACTACATTCACCCGGTAGCTATTCACAGCATCTGCTACCGTGTCTGCATGAATGTTGTCTATACCTGCTTAATATGCCGCTTGATCCAGAGGTTCTCTCTTGTAGCGCTGAACCTCACTCTCTAGATCATGTCGATCTACCTTAAGGCTTCTGGGCGGTGGATATCTATCCACAAGATGATGATTTGGATGGTCTCTGCGATAACAGCCCAAAAGGAATTGCTGTCTATCGCAATACCTTTTGGGCTGGTAGGATCTTCCCCTGGTAGGATCTTTGTCTCCTGATGGAGGTTAGATATACCAGCATTTTTTGCAGCTATCCAAGTACTTTTGCAATTAAAAATTTTTTGGCTTTACAACAAAAGGAAGGCCCTTTTACCTAAGACGAAGCTGCTAGAAGGTTTACAATAAACAAAAGTTAGTTACGTTCAATAATACTTCGTTTATGGCTAACGTTTGATAAGTTCAAGCGAACTACAAAATGAATATACCCCCATCCTTCGGTGGTGGAATAAAATTGCCTCAACATGTTAATGATGGGATAGGATGCCGGTTGATGATGGGACACATCATTCATATGGCTAGCCGCAGTTGCCTTCACTGTAGACGTCTCTATCTATTAAATTTTTAAAAATTTTTGAATTTTTTAACAGTTTATCATTAAAGGCGGTAAACCTAAACATTTTCTTGTTCAAACAGCAGCCGCTAGGCCCATCATACCCACAGTATATCGATATAAATTTTAGATTTTCCTTTTGCCCTTTCCTGCATCATTACAACTCTCACATGTCATTTCTTTCTCTCACATTTGCCCTTCAATTCCTTTATTACATTTCTTCATCATCATTTGGTTCGTTTTTTTTTCTTTACCCTCATCAAGGAATCTTTTTTCACAACAGTCTGTACCTGCAAACTGAGAGCTGGCAAAGCTTTTTAATTGTCTCTAGTTAATTGAAATGTACTACCATTGGACCTTCAACAAATAATGATGACTATCACAGAGTAGACGAGACTATTACAGGGTAGATGCGACTACCACACTTCAGAGAGGTATGAGATAATTGCTTATCAACAAGTATTTAACTCAATTTGTTTGGTGAAGAAGAGAAGACTGGAAATCAATTGGGTTTAAAAAAAATTCTCCAAGGAAATGAAGTAAAATCATCATTGACACTGGAAGGGTAGACATACTCGTATAAGTGTTAGTACAGTTTAAAGCAGTTGGGATCTGCATTGAAGACTTTCATTGATTTTGAAGAGGAAAACATGAAAAGTGGTTACCTTCAATACTGGTTACCCCGAGTAGCCGAGAGCATAGCTTGCTGGGGTTATCAGTGCGGGAATCGTGGATTCGATTCCAACTAGAAGCCTGGCCTGTCGCTACTCTGGTACCACAATGATCTGAAATCCCCAAGTAAGTCTGTTTAGAGAACAGAATGCCACTCTAACTTAATCTATCTTTGATACTGGCAAAAAATTAAACCTGATGAAAGTAGTATCGTACACTGAACAAATTGTTGTCCTAATCTTAAAGATTCGAGCCAAACAATAAACCAGTAAGGAAGGGCAAAGGTCGGGCCATGCCGACTGTATAATACCCTTTTTGGGCAACCCAATACAATGTGGGAGCTATATCCCCTTCTGTACCAATTTTAAAGCACCTCGGCGGATGTTTTCAGATGGGTTATCAAACAATCCATATCAATTTTCGGGCAAATATGTTCAAACTGTAAAAAATAGGTTGATAAGTGACAACATTATTGCAAATTACCCAAATTACTCGACTCTCTCACACAGTTCTGCACATGGATCCAAGCATCCACAGTGCTTTTTTCCTCTCGAAAGCCGAACGGAGAAGTACCCTCCTCGAAGCCCTTCCTAAATCTTGTTACCATTATCCTCTCCAATACTTTTGCAAGCACGGGGAGGAGACTGATGCCCCGATACGATCTTGGATTGCTCCTCAGATGGACTACGATTCGAGCACATTTCCACGTACGGGGGAAATAGCCTACTTCGACACATCGTGTGAGGATCAACTTGACATGGTTAGGTATAGCCTTCCAGATGCTTTTACACATGTGTCCAGTCATTCCGTCCATGCCGGGTGACCTCCCGCTTCTAAGCCGGCAGACACTGTCCATTATCTCGACCCTTTCCAGACTTGTAGGAGGCACGATCATCTCCATACTGGGAGCCTGTTCGTGCTCATCCGCATCGGGAAAGAACGTTCCCATTAACACCCTAGCACACTCGTTCCAAGAAGTCAACACATTGTCCCCCACTCTAAAACTGCCTAGGTCACCCTGACTAGAACCCTGTTGCCCATCACGACGGCACTCGCTGTATACCTTGCCCCATGGATCATCTCTGTTGTCCTGTACAAATCTCCTAAAGTGATCTTCCTTACTCCTAATCAACAGTTGCTTGTACGTCCTCAAATCGCTAGGGTAATCGTTTCGGCGTAAGACAAGATCCGCACCATTGGAACTTCTAGCTCTTTGGAATCGCTTCTTCAGACGCCTGACGTTCCGGCGTATTGTTTCCAGCTCACGGGTCCACCATTTGACGTTACTTGGTTTTGCTTTTCGACGTCTGCCAAGGAGCACATCATTCATCGCGCTCATCCATATGGTCATACTGTCTATGCCAGGCGACCTCCCACTTCTAAGCCGGCAGACACTGTCTACTATCTCGACCCTTTCCAGAATTGGAGGAGGCACAATCATTTCCACACTAGGAGCATGTTCGTGCTCATCCGCATCGGGAATGAACGTTCCCATTAACACCCTAGCATACTCGTTCCAAGATGTCAACACATTGTCCCCCACTCTCAAACCGTCCAGGTCATCCTGACTAGAACCCTGTTGCAGCCGCGACGCCACACGCGGAATACCTTGCCCCATGGGTTATCTCTGTTGTCCTGTATAAATCTCCTAAAATGATCTTCCTTACTCTTAATCAACAGTTGCTTGCACATTCTCAATTTGCTAAGGTAATCGTTTCGGCGTGAGACAAGATCCTCAGCATAGGAACTTCTGGCTCTTTGGAATCACTTCTTAAGACGCCTGACCATCCGCCGCATTGTTTACAGCTCACGGGTCCACCACTTGACCTTACTTGGTTTAGCCTTTCGACGTCTGCCAAGGAGCACATCATTCACCGCGCTTATCCATTTTATCATCTACGGTCAGTGTCCTTACGTCATCTAAAGGCAATGTTGAAGCAGTCTCCCTAAAATTTCCACATGCAAGTTCCAACTCACGTCTCGATCTTTCCAGCACATGGATCGTTCAGTCGTATCCCGAGTCAGTTTATCCCTGGAAATGACCATAATTTCAATCGTTCCGAAGTGATGATAGGATCAAAACAGGTTTCGAATCGGTCAACTGAGACGACACTTGAAGTCCAGTGCGTGACACTGCTGCCATCAGCTCGGTCTTGGGTTGACGAAACTCAGGCATTGCCATTTAGAAGTTCACTAATGGTTGCCATGAAATTTCACCGAGTGGATCAAGGCAAGTGGACAGAGTAGGACTGTTGGCGACTGCCTGACCAAAATATGGTCCTGTAAGCGGTTATCCGGCCGATCATGGAATGCGTAGAGTGGTATGGTGCGAACGCGAGAACGTCGAGTGTGAACATCATTACTACTATCTCGACTGGTCATCAATCAAGACGGCAAGGTCACGTACAGTCAGCCTTTCAGACTGACGCAGTCTGAGTTAAGATCGTGGGCGACGAACGCCCTTTTTGCTCTTTGCAAGAGTTGAACATTCGCTAGGACGAAGAAAATACTATGGGATGGTCTGAATCTTGAGAGAACGAGCCTATTACTGAGAGAAAGTATGAAGGGGATCACTAGGGGTTTCGGTATGATTATGGGTCACATAGGAATACGGGCGCTCCTATGCAGAAGAGGTGTGGTAAGTGATAACGGTATTAGGACATTCGGTGAAGATGATGAGGGATTGGAATTTTCCTATGCCAAATATCGGGCTGACGAAGTTTGAGTTAAGATCGTGTGCGACGAACGCCCATTTTGCACTTTGCAACAGTTGAACGTTTGCTAGGACGAAGAAAATACTATGGGGTGGTCTAAATCTTGAGAGGACGAGCCTATTACTGAGAGAAAGTATGAAGGGGATCACTAGGGGTTTCGGTATGATTATGGGTCACATAAGAATACGGGCGCACCTATGCAGAAGCGGTGTAGTAAGTAATAACGGTATTAGGACATTCGGTGAAGATGATGAGAGATTGGAATTTTCCTATGCCAAATATCGGGCTGACGAAGTTTGAGTTAAGATCCTGTGCGACGAACGCCCATTTTGCACTTTGCAACAGTTGAACGTTCGCTAGGACTAAGAAAATACTATGGGGTGGTCTGAATCTTGAGAGGACGAGCCTATTACTGAGAGAAAGTATGAAGGGGATCACTAGGGGTTTCGGTATGATTATGGTCCACATAGGAATACGGGCGCATCTATGCAGAAGAGGTGTGGTAAGTGATAACGGTTTTATGATGAGAGATTCGCAAACTGCAGGCTTCTGCTTTCAAATGCGGATTCGATACAAGATTTGAATCATCTTAGAGGCATAGAATGAGAAACAATAACGAAATATGTGAAAAGCACGGAATTTCTGACATAGATTTTTTTGGGGTTACTTTCTGGTATTTGAAGACCACAACAAGCCGTTTGCTAGCTGCTGTACCCGTACCCACTTCTTCAGCCTAACCTATATTGAACAATGTTCATTGCAATTCAATGACAGAATGAAATACAAAACCTGCCTCAACTAAAGATCTGAATTCATTTGGAGCCGTCATTCATCGTTTGTAACTTTATAACCATTTTATTTTACTTTATTGTACATTGAGACAGTTCATTTCTTGAGTTAAATAATTCTGAATGCAAAACATGCATCCAACCTTAACCAATTTCGTTCTTTGCGGTCACAATTCTGGATCTTCTCACGGCCAAAAGGTTTTAACCTACCACAACATTTTATGAATTTATCTACCTTCAACTTCAAAGAAATCCATAGAGGGCCAGGTCAGGCCAACCAATTCATATACACCCTCCATATAAGACGCGACTTTGGGCACAAAGCCACGTTAACAGAATTGTAAAAGTTATTGGTATAGTCCCTGGTGCTGTTGTTGTTAATGGAATAAGACAATAACAACAACAGCAAGCAAGAAAACAGAACAAAAGCCACATAAACTTGTGAAAAGCCAAATGAGAGAGGGAGAGAGAGAGAGGAAGAGAGAGAAGCGAACCGTCATAAAAACCATGAACAAAACTGCAATGTTGTAAAAATAAAATTTTACAGTGTGAACGATGTAAACAGGCCAGAAAAAAGGGCCTTTCAACTGGAGCTGGCAAACGCAATCGCAACATTCGATATTTTCGATAATTTTAACAATACAAATCGATAGTATCGATACTTTCGTTAACTTTCCATCACCTATATTTCAAACGAAAATGAGAACCAAAAATCAGGAGATTGATTATTATAGAAGCAGTATCAATTCACAGACCGAATAAAACTAAGGTTAATGAAGTCAGTTCATGAGAGAAATCATTGCACAAAATGTTAGCCTAATCGGATGAAAATTGCGCCCTCTATTAGCGCGATGTATTTTAAAGGACACATTCAGTGTCGGATTGCTTATTTTTGTTTAGTTTCGCAAAAAAATTTAACTTTTGCGATTGTATCCATCGAAAAAATTTCAATCGATATTCATGCAAAAATAAAATATCGATAGTGCCATCGATATTTTGTCAGCTCTATTTTCAACAGCTGTTGGAAGTGTGCACAAGACGCTTTGGGGCCGATTTTGAATAAATTTAATATGCAGTAAAACGAACATAAAATTCATATCATGATATTTTTTTCAATTAAAATTTTATTTGAAAATAAAAACGTTTCCAATCAGAAGAAGTCAAATCGGGAAATCGGTTTATATGGAGCTAGGTCATAGACCGATTGGGACCGTACTTGCCACAGCTGTTGGAAATCACAACAGAACATTTTGTGCAAAATTTTAGCAAAATCGGACAAAAATTGCGGCTTCTAGGAAGTCACATCGGGAGATCGGTTTATATGGGAGTTACTAGCCGAACCGGGCCCGCTCCGCTGCGCATTCTTTAACTCGTTAGTATCTTTTTAGCGTGGGTACACTTGGCCCGGATGTGAATATCGACTTTGTGCCATTGTAGTCTATGTCCGCTTATGACGCTAAAAGCCTGCGTCCGAATCCTGGCGAGAACATGGAACAAAATTTAAAGCAGTGGAGGCCACCGTAGCGCAGAGGTTAGCATGTCCGCCTATGACGCTGAACGCCTGGGTTCAAATCCTGGCGAGACCATCAGAAAAATTTTTTTGCGTTGGTTTTCCCCTCCTAATGCTGGCAACATTTGTGAGGTACTATGCCATGTAAAACTTCTCTCCAAAGAGGTGTCGCACTGCGGCACGCCGTTCGGACTCGGCTATAAAATGGAGGCCCCTTATCGTTGAGCTTAAAACGTGAATCGGACTGCACTCATTGATATGCGAGAAGTTTACCCCTGTTCCTTAGTGGAATGTTCATGGGCAAAATTTGCAAAAATTTGCATTTGGTTATTGCCTCATAATGCTGGCGACGTTTGCGAGGTACCATGCTATGCATGGTCATATAAAAAAATTCTCCCCAAAGAGGTGTCGCACCCCGTTCAGACTCGGCTATAAAAAAGGTTCCTTATCATTGAGTTTAAACTTGAATCGGAAAGCACTCATGGAGAAGTGTGAGAAGTTTGCCCCTGCTCGGTTCCTAGGCAAATTTATACTTAATCCCTTTAAACCCATTTGGTGGGTTTTGAGCTGCTCCCGACTACATGAGACTAAAACAATAGAAAACATGTTTTTTTTGGTGACTGTAAGAGTGCAAAAAAATATGGAACGAATCGCATCAACTATCTCCGAGATCTGGTGCTTTTAACAATTAGGGCAATGAGAAGCGCTTTTTAGGGGAGGGATGGTTGTTTTTTTGTTTCAGTGTCTTTCAAGTTGAGCTTAATGACCAAGCGAATGCAACATCCAAAGGAGAGATTGATAATTGAGTCTTGAAGAAAAGAAATTGCCAGTTCCTCAGACAAGGCAGGACACATGACACCCCACTGGTGGACGCGTTTCGATAATTGGGTTTCATTATCTCATCGGCACCATCGTGAGCTATGTCCGTCCGTCTGGTCGGCCTACAGCTCACAGCCTGTTTTTCGCAGTACTTATAGTTGAGATCATAAGCACAAATCCTATGTGAAATCTCAACTACTACTACCAGACTGTTCGCTGTAAGCTTTTTCTCTGAGCAATATCTCTTCAAACAAACTCCAACTCCCCTCTATGGGATGGCAACTTAGACATTTCGACTCAAATAAGGATATTAAATTCGTGTTACACTCCCAAATGCTTTTAATTTGAGCCCCATACTGCCATGATCCGTAAACATGAACCGTTTGGAGGGTGTTTTGGAGCTGGGCGGCCACCGATACTTTGGCCTGAAAATAGATATCAAATTCGTTATTTACTCCCAAAATACCGTTGATTTCAGCTCCATATTGCCAGAGTAGGATATGAAGTTCAGTTTAAGGGGTACTTTAGAGCGTACCCCAAACACTTGGCTCCAAATTGGATATCAAATTCGTTTTCTACTCGCAAATACCTTTCGTGTTAGTCCCATATTGTCATAATGGGTCAATTAACCTATTTGCCGTATTTTTATAAGAAAAAACGCTACCTACACTTGAACACAAATTTTAATGTCATATTCTTGGACCTAATTTTTGTATGCCATATTTGTAATCTAATGCCGAATACTTTCCACTTGAGTAGAGGAGTTTTGGGGTTGGGGCGGCCCGCTGGGTACTTGGACCACTTTTGGTTTTTGGTGCAGTTTTTGGGGTAAGGGAGAGCGTCCGCCCGATATCAAAATATTAAATAGCCTATGTTTCCTTTCAGACAAACCTACACAATCTGTGAAAATTTCAAGAAATTTGGTTCAGCCGAGTCCCATATAGTCATAATGGGTTTCATTCTCATTTGGGGCGTTTTTGATCGATCTGATTTTGAATGGGCTCAATATGGACATGAACACCCAATATCACTGTTTGGGGGAGTTTTAGGGTTGGGGTGGCCCGATAGGCACTTTGACTCAAATTTTAATACCACATTCATGTTCTACTTTCCAATACCGTTCATTTGATACCTATATTGTCCCGATCGGTCCACTTTTAATTTTGGGTGGAGTTTTTGGCATAAGGGGATGCGTCCGACCAAATCCTTCCAGACAGACCTACACAATCTGTGAACATTTCAAGAAATTTGGTTCAGCCAAGTCCCATATAGTCATAATGGGTTTCATTCTCATTTGGGGCGTTTTTGATCGATCTGATCTGATTTGAAATCTACTCCCGATTACCCTTCATTTGAGCCCCATATGGACATGAACATCCAATATCTCTGCTTGGGGGTTGGGGTGGCCCGATAAGCACTTTGACTCAAATTTTAATACCACATTCATGTTCTACTTTCCAATACCGTTCATTTGATACCTATATTGTCCCGATCGGTCCAATTTTAATTTTTGATGGAGTTTTTGGCATAAGGGGGAGGGTCCGCCCCCCTTTCGATATCGAAAAATTATATATAGCCTATGTTTCCCTGCATGCCAAACTACACAATATGCGAAAATTTCGAGAAAATCGGCTCTACCATTTGTTTGTTTGTCTATACGGACAAACAAAAAACCGAGTTTCATATAGCCAGGATGGGCTATTGCGTCCACTTTGGGCGTTTTTGGGGTTTGGGGTGACCCCCTATACTTCGATTTGCATTTGTATACCAGATTATCTACTGCCACATACTTTTAATTTGATCCCCCTATTGTTCTTATCGGTCCACTTTTGAATTTGAGTGGAGTTTTTGGGGTTACGGGGGAGGGTCCGCCACAGTCCGATATCAATAAATGATAAGCCTATTCCTCCTTCCTGATCAAATTAACCTATTTTAAGGGGTTTTGGGGATGGGGCGGCTCCCCAGATACTAGGACTCAATTTTTATTATGAAATTTGTACTCTACTCCTGAATATCTCACATTTGAATCCCATATTGTCCCGATCGGTCCACCTGTATTTTTCGGTAGTACAATTGGGGTAAAGGGGAGGGTCCGCCCCCTCCCGATATCCAAAACCTATATATATAGCCTATGTTTCCTTCCAGACCAACTTACACAATCTGTTAAAATTTCAATTTCAATACGGAACAAACAAACAAACAAATTAAATTTTATATATCAAGATATCAGTTTATAGACCGATTTGGACCGTACTTGGCACAGTTGTTGGAACTCATATCAGAACACCACGTGCAAAATTTCTGCTAAATCGTAAAAAATTGCGACTTCCAGTGGCTCAAGAAGTCAAATCGGGAGATGGATTTATATGGGAGCTATATCCTAATCTGAAGCGTTATGGCCCATTTGCAATCCCCAACGACCAACATCAATATTGAGTATCTGTACAAAATTTCAAGCGGTTGGCTTAACGGGTTCGACCGCTATCGTGATTTCGGCAGACGGACGGACGATCTTCTGATTTGACTTTCTCAGTCGCTCGAAGCCAAAATTGTTGTCCGATTTGAATGAAATTTTGCACTGAAATGATTTTCAACAACTGTGCCAAGTACGGTTCGAATCGGCCAAGAACCTGATATAGCTCCCATATAAACCGATCTCTAGATTTGACTTCTTGAGCCTCTGGAAGCCTCAATTTTCATCCGATTCGGCTGAAATTTTGCATATAGTGTTCTGTTATGATTTCCAGTAACTGTGCCAAGTACGGTTCAAATCGGCCAAGAACCTGATATAGCTCCCATATAGGCCGATCTCCCGATTTGACTTCTTGAGCCTCTGGAAGCCTCAATTTTCATCCGATTTGGCTGAAATTTTGTATGTAGTTTTCTGTTGTCACCTCCAACAACTGTGCCAAGTACGGTCTGAATCGGTCTATAACCTGATATAGCTCCCATATAAACCGATCTCCCGATTTGATTTCATGAGCCTATGGAAGCCTCAATTTTAATCCGATTTGGCTGAAATTTTGTACATAGTATTCTGTTATGACTTCCAATAACTGTGCGAAGTACGGTTCAAATCGGTCAAGAATCTGATATAGCTCCCATATAGGCCGATCTCCCTATTTGACTTCTTGAGCCTCTGGAAGCCTCAATTTTAATCCGATTCGGCTGAAATTTTGCATGTAGTGTTCTGTTAAGACTTCCAACAACTGTGCCAAGTACGGTTCAAATCGGTCGAGAATCTGATATAGCTCCCATATAGGCCGATCTCCCGATTTGACTTCTTGAGCCTCTGGAAGTCTCTATTTTCATCCGATTCGGCTGAAATTTTGCATGTAGTGTTCTGTTAAGACTTCCAACCTGATATTGCTCCCATATAAACCGATCTCTTGATCTCTAGTGTTCGGTTCCTAGAAGCTTTAATTTTTGCTCATTTGACAGAAGTTTGGTATGTAGACGAAAATTTTGAAACCGAGTTTTGTTTTTTCTACGTAGGATTCACTAAGAGTCTGAGGTCTGCACTAAACTTGATCATCATGCAGGTCTCCATAACTTTGTAAGCATGTTAACCATGTCCAAAAGGCCCTTCATTGGGGTTAGAGCCTCTCCAGCTCCTTAATCGCATAAGTTAACACAAGATTTTGTTTGCACGTGCACATGTACATGGTCTTCGTCTTAGTCAGTTTGGTTGTCGTCAAAGCCTACAGCCCATGAATGCACTCAGCCAATGGGTTTTGCGATTTCTTGGTATAAAATTTACAGTGAATGCATTTCTGTTGTCAAAAGGGTCCTTAACCTTAAACCACATCACACACACTTCGTAACGCATTTAACAAAAGACAGACAGACAGACAGACAAGACACAAGAAGTACTCAAGCGACCAAAAGAGAACGCCAAAGAACCATAATACTCCACCACTAGACGACCACCATATCATCACGGAACAAAGAACATTTCAGAGCATGGTGGAAAGGAAGTTGCGTCGAGTGCATGGAAAATCAAAAGCGTATAAAACCAGCGAACACTTCTTTAAATGCAGCAGAAAAAACAGACGTCTGCCGCCATTGTGCGCATGTGCAACAATGGTTAGTTAGGCAAGAAGCCCAAAAGACACGATAGACTCAATTGGCTGGAAATTAATATGCAAGTTTGAGGTAAGCGACCTGAACATTATGTATTCAGAAAGATTGGCAAAACGGAGAAGGGGTTAGGTTTATTTTTACAAATTCTTCACTAAAGTGTCAATTTTTCCTTATGAAAATTTATTTTCAACAAAATTAGTTTTTTCTTTTGAATACATATAGGCTTAGAATCTTGTGCCCCTAAAGACGCACATTCAACATTCGTCACGAATATGGCCCAAATCGGTTGCCATATAAACCCATCTTCTAACTAGGGCCTTGAGCTAATAATGGCAACATTTTGCATTCCATAGCGATGAAATTTGGAAAGGTGAACCTCCAGATATCACTGCCCAAGGTGGTCAACATTAGACAACTATCCGATATAGCTGCCGCCATATACAGCGATCTACCGATTTGGGGTCTTAATCTTAAGCCTTTGAAAATCAATTTGCCATAAAATTGAGGGTAAATATAGTCAACAACTAAGGCTCTTTTTGGAATCTTACAAACCTGGCAGATTTCAAAACTTCATCCTTCAGGATCCTTACCTGCAATGGAAAAGAAAATAGAAAAATTAGTGGAAAATCAATCGCTATTCGTTTTATGTATCGAAAGCTAAGGGAAGTCCTACACTATTTGTAGGAACCGAAATTTTGGAAATTTCAATAATTTTTTCAATTGGATCAATTAAAAAATTAATAAAAAAAAATGTCAATCTTTTTTCGAATTGGTCATAACGGAACACTATGTGGAACATTTCAGCCAAATCGGACAAAAATTGCGGCTTGTAAAGGCTCACGATGTCAAATCGGGAGATCGGTTTATATGGGAGCCATATCAGGTTATAGACCGATTTGGATCGTACTTGGCTGGAACTTTAAGCTCCAATTTGTACCATACAATCCGTTCATCGTTAGCACGGGAAGCTTAGCTGAAAGCTACCGGCCGCGTCCATAGGTTGCAGATGGTGGAAAGCTCCGTTTTTATGCCTAGTAGCTGCAAATACGGCCGCGGGCAGTCAGCGATTTTCGAGAGGAGAGTCTCAGTGAGGAGTCAGGTGGCACTGGGTGCCAATGATACTCGAGATGACAAGGCGAGTTATTGACGCCTTGAAATAACCAATGGCCAACATCAGTGTCTGTTCCCAGGTTAGGGGCGGCTGGGGTCGAGCAAGCGGGTCGCCACAACGAGCGATACATGTGCAATCCCACAAAACCCATGAGGTTGGGGTGCTGGGTCAGTAACCCGCCCCCGGAAAACTATTAAAACTACTATGAGAAAGAAAGGAATAGTAAAAATGGACCCCCTCCCCCCCAATGTTGACGACCCACGCTAACAAAAAAAGGACCATGATTTGCGGATCTGCACCTGGAATGTCCGAGTATATCAGACACTGCACGGAAGTTGGACATTGAAGAGCTGCAAACACAACAGATGACAGCGGCATACTCCACTCGAATGACCCAACTCTTTGATGAAAACACCCCTTGTTCCGATGCTATAATGGCGCAGTGGCAAACTTTTGCCCAGGTTATGAACTTAGAATCCTGGGAACAACATCAGCCAAAATTGTCTGCACTGGTTATCATCTTCTAATGCTGGCTTCTCCTCAAAGAGTGTCGCACGGTGGCACGCCGTTCGGACTCGGCTATAAGAAAAGTTTGCCCCTGATTCTTAATGGCATGTTCATGGACAAGTTTGCATTTGCATTATAGAGCCTCATCCTAGTCCATCTAGGTTAAGTAAGGTTGGATGAGGATGATACCAAATATAGACGTCTAGATATCAGCCGGGACCATCTGTCTGTCTATGCTAACTTATGTCTCGCTTCACCAAACAGGATGCGATCTCTGGCAGCAAATTCGCTATCGATTCAAGCTGTTTTTTTTTTTCTATTCAGCTATGTATTTTGTCCTAAGATTTGTATCAACCCTCTCAGCATTGCGGTTCCAGCGGTGGTGCAGCTAAGAAGGTGTTGTTCCTATTGCAGTACCGTATAATGAACGGAATACGTGTGGATGGTGTGGTGTTAAGGCGAGGACATCGAGTGTAAACATTTCTACCGACACTAAACTGACCATCAGGGCAATAACTACCAGGACGGTAAGGTAACGAACAGTATTGGAGTGTAAGGAGTTGAACGCCGGGCCAAAACGGAGTAAGTGGGAATGAATGGGCAGACGATTTGGCCGAGAGGGCTAGAGAACTGCCGTCAATAAACTTGGCCATTCCGAAGACTTTCGAGGCGACGCACTCGTAATTAAGGGCGTGGGGGACAGCGAAACTTTCGGTAGGACTACGAAAATCGTATGGGGATACCCGTATCGTAAGTACATGAACTCCCGATACGGGTATCCCCATACGAGTACATGAACTCACGATACGGGTATCCCCATACGATTTTAGTAGTCCTACCGAAAGTTTCGCTGTCCCCCTCGCCCTTAATTACGAGTGCGTCGCCTCGAAAGTCTTCGAAATTTACTATTACTGAAAGGGAGCTCACTACGGATACGAGCAGCATAGGTGCGGCAAGTGATGGCATGTGTAGAACATGTGGGGAAGATGATGAGACGTTCGAGCATTTCCTATGTCATTGCCTGGCTCTCGCAGCTAACAGCACTGGCATCTAGGTGGAGACCCAATACCAGACTTGAACCGACTAAGGAGCGTGTAATGTAGAACAATTAAGTATTTTGTTGCAAATGCAAATTTGACCATGAACATTAGAGCTGGCAAAATATCGATAGCACTATCGATATTTTATTTTTCCTCTGAATATCGATTGATACTTTTCCTATCGATACAATCGCCAAAGTTAACTTTTTTGCAAAATTGAACAAAAATAAATGATGCTACACTGAATGTATCCCATAAGATGCATTGCTCCTATAGAGGGCGCAATTAACAGCAAATAACAAATTTTGTACAATGATCTCTCTCGTGACTTCCAACTGCAATGATAGTTTGTCAGCAATAATTAACATTACATCAAGGAACAGGGGCAAACTTCTCAAATACCAATGAGTGCAGTCCAATTCAAGTGCGACACCCATTTGGCAGAAGTTTTTACATGGCATAGTACCTCACAAATGTCGCCAGCATTAGGAGGGGAAACCACCGCTGACAATTTTGTTCTGATGGTCTCGCCAGGAATCGACCCAAAGTGTTCAGCATCATAAGCGGGCATGCAAATCTAGCGCTATGGTGGGTTTTTGTTAGAAGCACGTAATTCTTGACATAGATTTCCTTTCGAGATCACCGTTTGGTATTAAGAGCACACAATCAGCCGATTATAGGCTGACGTGTATGACCATAGTCGCATGGGTTGAATTAATATCCTTACCCTCTTTTCAACCTAATCCAGAGACCATACTTCTATCATGTTTCATGCTAACATTCGAAGGAGTAAAGCCAGCTGCTTAAAAATTTGCAGAAATACCCCAACCTATTGGTAAAGGTTGGTTGGGTTTGCAATACCAGAGCAGTTTCCCCTGTTCCCCAATGAAATGGTTTACTTTATCCATAGCTAGATCTTGGTGACACCCACGTGGCCTATGATGAATTCTTGTCATTTTAGCAGCGGCTAAGTCTATTAGCCTTAATTCATTATAGGACGTTCCCCCATTGAGCTTAAATTTTCTGACTGTTCTACCAAAGATACACTTCCTCACTATTTCGGCACGATTTTAGTTTTTCATTTCCATATTAACCAAAACCCAAAATTCCTCCCACCCTGCTAAATTTGTTTTTACTTACCTTCTCTTGAAGAGAAGAATCCAAATACATCCTCAATGAATCATTAAAATCTCTACAATCTTCCAAATTTCCCAATTGCACACTCCTTACTGGTACGATATGGGTACAACAAAACAATAAAAAAAACGAATACAAAATCAAAGATCATTGCTAATTAATGATTATTTGAAAACATAAGACAACAAAAGTCGCAACAACAAAAACCCATTATACTATAAACAAGAATTTGCAGCTGCAATTTTAGCAAACAATTCTCCATAACAACAGCAAAGGCGATATGGCTACGAAGGCATGGCCGGCCATAGACGTAAGCAATGCATTTTTATTTTCATATGCACTTCAAAGAGATAAAAATCGTGTTTTTCCTCCTTGGTTTTATGTTTTTGTTTTTGTTTCTCTTCTTATTCATTTCATGCACATTATGTTAAGAGCAATGAAAAGCGATCGATCGACAACAGCAAGATCTAATGTGAATAGAGAAGTGGAAGAAGAAATAAGCAACAATCTTGCATAATAAATACAGACCACAACAAACTGAATTGGAAAAGAGGGTGCTTGGTTGGGGGGGAGGGGAAACAACAAATGTTACAACTCGCAGTGACAGATCATATGGTCAAACCTCATCAAACCCCATCGAACACAATACAACCTATGCGACTTGCATCGAAACCGGACAGCTGAGCATGCGTTCAAGAGTTGCAATGGCTGTCCTCTCTCTCTCTCTCTCTTTTCTTGTCTCTCTTCTGATTGGTGAGCAAACTTGTTGTTGTTTTTAAGTTGGCTTGTATGGTCGTATGGGCTAGTTGTGTCTGATGGAATGAGCCAGATGCCTTAGGCGTTTATTTTAATGACAGTGGGGGCAGGGTTGCCGTTTGAAAATTGAATTCTAATATGACAAAATTATTAATAACAAATAAAAGCGTGCTAAGTTCGGCCGAATCGGCATGGATCGCATTTGTCAAGTTCTTTGAATGGCAGACATAGGCTACAGTAGCACGAATTCGGTATCCACATTAAAGGCGAAGTTTCCCCACCCTCAAAAGATATAAGAGAGTTAAAGAAGTGGCAGCGGAGCGGGTCCGGTTCGGCTACTCTTTGCCATAGATCGCTTTTCTCAAGTTCTTTGAATGACTTTTCAATATACACAGAAAAAAATAGCTCTTAGAAAAAACCAACTAACAAATTTGTATGTGAAACTTTAAATTCTCAACGACTTTAGCATTGAATCGAAGACATTATCTGTTGAAGTAGGTAAGTCTCTACAAGAGACTTGACAGACAAAATTATTGAAATTTTGTGGACTTTCAACAAATCCTTTAGTTGTAATAATAGGTGTACTACCTTTTAGAAAACAAAACTCCCATGCCATTCATGACTTGCAAACCCAGGTAAGAATCCCCGGTCGGCCAAAAAAATTAATCTTTTTTCTTTTCATTAAACTTATTTTAGAAAATTCGGCATAAAAAGATACGAATTTGGTATTCAGAAAAAAAAATTAGATTGGTTTTTGCAAATGCAAATTTGCCCATGAACATTCCATTAAGGAACTGGGGCGAACTTCTCACATATCAATGAGTGCTGTCCGATTCAATTTTAAGCTCAATGATAAGGGACCCCGTTTTATAACCGAGTCCGAACGGCGTGCCGCAGAGCGCCACCTCTTTGAAGAGAAGTTTTTACATGGCAAAGTATCTCAAAATGTCGCCACCATTAGGAGGGGATAAACCCCGCTGAAAAATTTTCTGATGTTTCCGCCAGGATTCGAACCCAGGCGTTCAGCGTCTGTGCTACGGTGGTTTTGAACCTTTTTTTCAATTTAATTAATTGAGACACTTATTACTGTACAGCAGTACTTATTGATTTATTTCACCATAAAGAAGATGATGTCTGGAGGCTGCGTGCAAACCTACCAAACATGAGATCGTGAGTTCAATACTCTGCGGCACCAAAATTATTAAAATTTGTTTTTAGTGGTAATAGTAGAGAGTGACAGAGAAAAATCCGAGAGCTGCAGTAAAACGAACGAGACAAAGTAGCGCAAGCCGAACAAAGAAAATAAAAACACCACCACCCGAAGCTAAGCACATGCGTTGGCTGGTTAGATAGTTTTTGCCATGCTTATGGATATATTGTTTTAAAACGAACGAGACAAAGTAGCGCAAGCCGAACAAAGAAAATAAAAACCCCACCACCCGAAGCTAAGCATATGCATTGGCTGGTTAGATGGTTTTTTGCCTTGCTTATGGATATATTGTAGTTGTTGTGTGGTTGTTTGCTAAGAGTGACTTTCAAGAACATGTTTGTACTTTGGGTCGTTGAGATTCAAAATAAATTGTTGCAGAAAAATTGACAATTTTCGTAGGTGTTTTTTTTTCGACCAAGGTTGTTGTTTTAAAAATTATTTTTATCTGTGAATATGTGAGCTACATGAAGTTATTGTACTTGTCATGGCTGTTAGAAGTCATAGAAAAATATCACCTCCAAAATTTCAGACAAGTCGATTAAAAATTGTGCCTTCCAGTGGCTCAAAGTGTCAAATTGGGAGATCGTTTTATATGGCGGCTATATGAGGTTATCAACCGATTTAGAACATACTTAGCCTGGAATTCTTCCCTTAACAATATATGCAAAATTTCAACCAAATTGGATAAGAATTGCGCCCTCTAGAAGCTCATACTTGAAAAAGTTGTAGGAAGTCATAACAGAACACCGCATGCAAAGTTTCAGCCAAATCGGGTGAAAATTGAGGCTTCCATGGGCTCAAGAAATCAAATCGGGAGATTGGTTTATATGGGAGCTACATATAAATCTGAACCAATATGGCCCATTTGTAATCCCCAACGAACTACATCAATAAAAAGTGTCTGTGTATACATTTAAGCGGTTAGCTTGACGCGTTTGACCGCTATCGTCATTTAGTCAGACGGACGGACGGACCTTGAAATGTTCACAGATTGTGTAGCTTGGTCTGGAAGGAACTATAGGCTATCGGAAGGGGGGCGGAACCTCCCCCTTACCTCAAAAAGTACTACCCAAAAATAAAAGAGTACCGATCAGAACAATATGGGACTCAGGAGTAGAGTACGCATTTCATATTAGAAATTCGGTCCAATTGGCCCCAACCCTAAAACACCCTAAAATAGCTTTATTGGATGAGTATGACACTATGGGTATTCGGGAGTAGATTACCAATATAGTCAGGAAGAAGGAGTAGGCTTGATAACGGGAAGGGGACCCTCCCCCGTTACCCCAAAAAACCCCTACCAAAATCAAAAGTGGAGCGATATGGACAATATGTATATCAAATGAAAGGTATCAAAGAGTACAATACGAATATGGTATTAAAGATTGGGTACCAAGTACCCAGGAAGTCACCCTAACCCCAAAACTTCTAAAAGCAGACAAATTGAACGTCCTTATCAATGTGGGGCTCAAATTAAAGGTAGTCGGGAGTAGATTACAAATCTGGCATACAAAATCAAACGAAGTGTAGGGGGTCTCCCCACACCTCACAACAGCCCCAAATAGGCATATGACCCACCATGACTATTTGAGACTGAGTTTGTTTCTTTGTTCCGTAAAATCAAAAACGGTTGAACCGATTTTTCTTAAAATTTTCACAGATTGTGTAGAGTTTTGTGGAAGGAAACACAGGTTATATGATTTTAAGATATCGGATGGTGGCAGACCCTCCCTCCCTCTTACCCCAAAAACGCCACCCAAAACCAAAAGCGTACTGATGGGCACAATATGGGTATGCAATGAAAGGTATTGGAGACTAGAAAATGAATATCGTATTAAATTTTGGCTCCAAGTACCAAGTGGGCCGGCCCAGCCCCAAAACTCTAAACAGATATATTCGACGTTCCTATCAATATGGAACTCAAAAGAAAATTATTCCGCAGTAGATTACAAATATGGCATAAAAAAATTAGGTCCAAGTAATGTGAGGTCGCCCCACCCCCAAAATAGCCCCAAATCGGCGATTCAA
The DNA here is from genome assembly GCF_963082655.1 of Stomoxys calcitrans. Taxonomy (NCBI): domain Eukaryota; kingdom Metazoa; phylum Arthropoda; class Insecta; order Diptera; family Muscidae; genus Stomoxys; species Stomoxys calcitrans. The sequence continues at coordinate 210,838,761 of NC_081552.1, forward strand.
ATGAAAGATATTTGGGAGTAGATTAAAAATATGATATTAAAATCTTCGTTCAACTCAAGGTGGCGCTTTTCTTCCTAAAAATACGTCGAGTAGATTAATTGATCCATCATGGCAATGTGGGACTCAAATGAAATGAAATGGTATTTGAGAGTTGAAAACGAATTTGATATCCAATTTTGGGGGTACGTCCTAAATCACCCCTTAAACTGAACTTTATTTCCGACTATAGCAATATGGAGCTCAAATCAACGGTATTTCGGAGTAAAGAACCAATTTAATATCTATTTTCAGGGCAAAGCGCCGGAGGCCGCCCAACCCCAAAACACCCTCCAAACGGTTTATAATTACCGACCATGATAATATGGGGTTTTATGAGGGGATAACCACCGTTTTAAATTTTTTCAGATGCTCTCACCAGGATTGGAACGCTGGCGTTCAGTGTCATAGGCGGACATAGGCTATAGTGGCACGAATTCGATTTCCACATTCATGGCGAAGTGTTCGCACCCTAAAAAGATATTAGAGAGATAAAGAAGGCGCAGCGGCAACTCAGGAAATGGTCAACCCAGTCATTTCTACTCCTTTGTACATCGAACGCTGCAAAACATCATTATGTCGTGTCCGCCCGTCCGACAAAAGCAATTTCAGTTTCAACATTATCGAAGCCGCAAGTGATTTTTCTCAGTTATTATCGTTTTTTTGTTTCTTTTTCGTTTCTTTGCTCTCTGGCAATTGCAATTTGTCGATCGCAGGCAAAAAAAAACAAACAAACTGGAAAAACAACAAAATTTTGCAAAGTAGCAAAAAACAAAAATTATATAAAAAATTATTTCATATACAGACTAGGCAGGCATATCAAGAAATGCTGATACTTAGAAGACGCGAAAAGAAAACAAAAACGCCATGAGGTATGGTCAAAAGAGAATACCAACAAGAGTTAAGGTTACACACAAAGAGCAGGCCAGCGTTTAGAGTCGTCCATACATGGAAGACAACCAACAAAGAAGAAGGCAGATAGAGAGCAGGTGATTGCAGCAGAAGGGACAATGACCAAACCCTGGTTGAAGAGACCAAAACTGGTTTTCAGTCCCTTAATGGAAAGGGAAAAAAGTTGTCGGCCACAAGTTTTGACAAGCTCAAAGAATCTTCATATGAAGCATATATTGAAAATACCCAAGACTTTCGCTGAAATATGAGTTTATTAGGAAAAAAAAAGTCCGAAGAAGAACTAAGAGATGGAGCCAAGAACGCTGTTAGCCAATACCAACTAACAGAGTTGCATGAATGATTTTTCTATTCCTCACAGTGGCAAAATTAAACTTAGAAGAGACTTTCTGTAAACTAGTGATCAAATAGCTAAATGTCTATGAGCATTCCATCATATTAATAAGTACTGTGCGATTTAGATTTAAGCGAAATAGTAAGAGCTGCAGCATTAGTAGGGCGGGTAACTAAGGCTGATATATTGTTTTTAAGTTCTCGCCCGGATTCGAACCCAAGCATGAAGTGTCATAGCCGAAAATCCTAAACACTGCATTAGGATGGCCAGCGTAGAGGTCAAATAGAGAAAGAGGGTATAAGTATAAGAAATGTCTGTTCGATCTAAGCAATAACAATAGCATGTCGCATACTAAAGACAAATGTGGTTGCAGAGACACTGATGATGCAGTATGCAGTAAAGAGCCCAAAGGTATATGGTATCTTAAGAAAATATTAAAAAAATCCACAAAAATCGAGTGCAACTAAAAGACAAGGTACATTTAGTATTCTACTCGTTATCAGTGTGCTAAACATGCAGACTCATCAGTGTCTCTACGACCACGTTTGATGTCGCCAACTGCATAAATAATCTAACTTTCGCTCTTTGAAATGGTTAGAACAAAACGTTCGGCTAGTGGAAAAAATGTTCTGTCATAGCCAATTAAAGTAAAGTAAAAGGGTTGGAGTACTATGAAGATCATATGCAATATTTCAAGGTTTTAGGTGGTCCGGCGCCTCTTGGAAGGGCCCAAAATTGGTCAACTCGGTTTTTCGAAAAATGGTTATGGCTGTCAAATCTTCATTTGGGGTCCGATTTACTATTCCTTTGTTTCTCATAGTAGTTCTCAGTTTTCCGGGGGCGGGTTACTGGCCCAGCGCCCCAACCGCATGGGTTTTGTGGGATTGCATATGTATCGCTCGTTGTGGCGAGCCGCTTGCTCCAAGTTCCGACGTTCGCCGCCAGCCGCCCCTAACCTGGGAACAGACACTGATGTTGGCCATTGGTTATTTGAAGGCGCCAATAACTCGCCTTGTCATCTCGAGCATCATTGCACTCAGTATTTAATTAAGAGCCAGGGCCACCTGACTCCTCACTGAGACTCACTCACTGAGAAGATCGTTGACTGCCTGAGAAGATCGCTGACTGCCCGCTGACTTCACTCCGCTGAAGCTCTACAATATATTTATTGGTTACGGCGATTTTCGGTTCAGATTTGGATATAGCTCCCATATAAACCGGTCTCCCGATTTGACTTCTTGAGCCCTTACAAGCCACAATTTTTGTCGGAAGTCAGAGAATACATGGACAACGTCAAGTGAGGAAACACTAGAACCACTTGTTGATACACATTTCCCGGTAGGTTGGTCTAAGGAAGGACAGCAGAAAACCCTTCAACAGAGCAAAAGCCACAAGAGCACCACACGATTGGGACATCTATAAGACGGAGCTAAAAAAATATAAGACGAGCTTAGAAAAACTCAGAACAAATCCTGGGCAGAATTCTGCAGCTCTGTGGAGAATACATCTGAGGCCTCTGGGCTAAGGAAGATTCTGTCCTCGAAACCTATTACAGTGGGGTATATCCAGATGTCAGAGAATGCCCTAATGATGTATCACCGGCTGAATTACAAGATGGGTCTCATAGACTGGTTCCTTGACTTAGGGAAATATACTCTGCTTGTATCAGCATGTCATATATACCTGCGAGATGGAGGGACACGAAGGTCATTTTCATTCCGAAAGAAGGAAAACCCTACCACACGAAGACGAAAGATTTTCGTCCTATTAGTCTAACATCCTCTATGCTGAAGACTCTTGAAAGGTTGCTAGAGACATATCTAAAAATACCAAAGATACCTGGCAGCAGCATGCATATAGCAAAGGTAAATCCAGTGAAACAGCCCTTCACGACCTAGTCGGCTGCAAAGAGGGTTCTCTCGCTGTCAGAAATATACAATGGTAGCATTTCTTGACATTGAAGGTGCTTTCAATAATGTAAAACTGACGCCAATCATGAAGAATTTGGAGTTTCTGGGTATCAACTCTACTGTTAGAAAGTTTATTAATAACTTACTTACTAAAAGATGCATTACGGCAGGCTTAGGATCAGTGGATCTAAAAAAATGGGTCAGCAGAGGAACACCTCAAGGAGGTGTACTGTCTTCTCTACTTTGGAATATAACCATTAACAATATATTAATGTCCACAGAAGAAAAAGGTGTAAAAGTGGTCGCGTATGCTGATGACGTGGTTAGGGGAAAGTTTCCCAGCACTCTAAAAGATATACCTCAGAAAGCTGCACGTGCAACAGCAAAGTGGTATAAATCTAGGTATAAATCCCTGCAAGACAGAAGAATTTACAAGTTGCCTATGGCGGCACCTTTTTCTTTGGGTGGAGAGAATGTTCCATTTACAGAAAGCGCAAAATACCTGGAATTTTTGCTGGACATCAAATTGAACTTCAAATCCAACATTTTGGAAAGGGCAAGAAAGGCCACTCTTGTCCTATACACCTGCAAGAGAGCCATTGAAAAAAGACCGCGCGTCGTGCATTGGGTATATACTGCAATTGTCCGACCTATAATGCTATATGGTGTTGTGGTCTGGCGGACGGCGCTTCAAAAATCCACCTACTGTGCATCACAGCCGCACTGAGGACGACGCCATGTGATGCACTGAATTTAATGCTACATCTTATGCCTCTGGACATTGTGGCTACCGAAATTGTAGCGACCACTGCCGTGAGGTTAAGGGAGCTTTCTCTTTGGTCATGTGGCGGCCACGGACACTGTGTTCTCCTTGGTACAATATCCGATGTTCCAGGCAGTATGGATTACACCCTACCTGAGCCGCTTTTTGATAAAAAGTACTGTACCACTATTCCTGATAGAACCGATTGGAACTACAATATCCCTGGTAATAGAAGTTACATAGACTTCTATACGGATGGTTCCAAACTAAACGACCAGTTCTAGATCTTAGATCTTAAGATCTAGAACTGGTCATATCGAAAAGGTTACCCTTACACTGCAGTGTGTATCAAGCAGAGGTCCTTGCAATTGAGGAAGTGGTGGAATGGCTAAGATATAGGGTGATTTTTTTGAGGTTAGGATTTTCATGCATTAGTATTTGACAGATCACGTGGGATTTCAGACATGGTGTCAAAGAGAAAGATGCTCAGTATGCTTTGACATTTCATCATGAATAGACTTACTAACGAGCAACGCTTGCAAATCATTGAATTTTATTACCAAAATCAGTGTTCGGTTCGAAATGTGTTCATTCACCGTAACGTTGCGTCCAACAGCATCTTTGAAAAAATACGGTCCAATGATTCCACCAGCGTACAAACCACACCAAACAGTGCATTTTTCGGGATGCATGGGCAGTTCTTGAACGGCTTCTGGTTGCTCTTCACTCCAAATGCGGCAATTTTGCTTATTTACGTAGCCATTCAACCAGAAATGAGCCTCATCGCTGAACAAAATTTGTCAAAATTTGAACACATTTCGAACCGAACACTGATTTTGGTAATAAAATTCAATGATTTGCAAGCGTTGCTCGTTAGTAAGTCTATTCATGATGAAATGTCAAAGCATACTGAGCATCTTTCTCTTTGACACCATGTCTGAAATCCCACGTGATCTGTCAAATACTAATGCATGAAAATCCTAACCTCAAAAAAATCACCCTTTATAATGTCATGGCGACGATTGCCATAAATATCTTCTTAGACAGCCAGTCAGCCATTAAATCCTTGGAGAACGTATTTCAGAACACAAAAACCACCCTCGACTATCGCAGATCTCTCACCGAGATGGCTGAACAATTCAAAATTCACCTGTTCTGGGTGCCGAGCCACAGAGATATCCCAGGAAATTGTAAAGCGGACGAGCTGGTGAGACTAGGAACTACCCTACACATTCCAGCGACACTGGAATCTGTGGGTATGCCTCTAGCGACATATAAACTAAGTTTTCAGGACCAGGCCCGAAGGACAACGAATGTTAGATGGTCACAAAGAAGGGACTGTAAGTATTCCAAAACTATGTGGCCTAATCTAGAATTGAAGAGGTCTCCCGCTTTGCTGTCACTGGCTAGAAAAGATGTCTCAGTTATTGTTTCCGTCGTGACAGGCCACTGTCTAATCGGAAAACATGCTGACAGACTGAATGTTGCCAGCAGCGATTTTTGCCGAAGCTGTTAGGACAGCAAAAAAGAAAGAGACTATAGAACATTTGCTGTGTGTGTGTCCCGCACTTGCAGTCGGAAGGAGTTCCACTTTAAGTGGGTTCATTTCTTTGTGAACCTGTCTGATTTGGCGGATGCGAACATTCGCAAGTTATTGGGTTCAACGGAAGAACTAGAAGGCATCTTTCTTCTTCTGTTTCTGTGGTATCACCATGGACGAAAACGTCAAAGTGAGTCTGATGGCCTCTAAGTGAGTCTGGTCGGAGGCCACCGCAGCGCAGCCTGTCCGCCTATGATGCTGAACGCCTGGGTTCAAATCCTGGCGAGACCATCAGACAAAATTTTCCCCTCCTAATGCTGGCAATATTTGTGAGGTACTATGCCATGTAAAAACTTCTCTCCAAAGAGGTATCGCACTGAGGCATGCTGTTCGGGCTCGGCTATAAAAAGGAGGCCCCTTATCATTGAGCTTAAACTTGAATCGGACTGTTTTGCCCCTGTTTCTTAGTGGAATGTTCACGGGCAAAAATTTGCATTTGAGTCTGATGGCAGACTGCCATTTTAACCTAACCTATCGAGTTGCTTAGAAATCTATTCTAAGTCGGCTTGAGGACCATAAAGCCCATGACAGCCAGCTTAGTAAGCATAAATTTGAACAGAATTTGAGAAAGCTTTTGTCTATTGAGTTTAATGGCTATAATTTTATGCTTACAACCGACTTTTTTTTGCAAACTTGCACTTTTGTTTGCTCTCATTTGTGTATTTTAATATTTTTAATTTTTTTTTTCTATTTTATTTGTTTTCATTTTCAAATCGGTATTTACCTGTTCTTGTTTTTGAACATTGAGTGTTTTGTTTGCTTTTTACATTTGCTGAGTATTTTGTTTGTTTTATATATGCATTTTTTGTTCTCTAATTTCTTGTTATACCCTCCACCCTAGGATGGGGGTATACTAATTTCGTCATTCTGTTTGTAACACCTCGAAATATGCGCCTGAGACCCCATTAAGTATATATATTTTTGATCGTCGTGAAATTTTAAGTCGATCTAGCCATGTCCGTCCGTCCATTTGTCTGTCGAATGCACGCTAACTTTCGAAGGAGTAAAGCTAGCTGCTTAAAATTTTGCACGAATACTTTTTATTAGTGTAGGTCGGTTGTAAATGTAAATGTAATTGTAAATGGGCCAAATTGGTCCATGTTTTGATAGAGCTGCCATATAAGCCGATCTTGGGTCTTGACTTCTTGAGCGTCTAGAGTGCGCAATTTCCATCCGATTTGGCTGAAATTTTCCACGACGTGTTTTGTTATGATTTCCAACAACTGTATTAAGAATAGTTCAAATCGGCCCATAACCTGATATAGCTGCCATATAAAGCGATCTGGGATCTTGACTTCTTGAGCCGCTAGAGTGCGCAATTCTTATCCGATTGGGATGAAATTTTGCATGAGGTGTTTTGTTATGACTCCCAATAAGTGTGCTAAGTATGGCGCAAATCGATCCATAACCTGATATAGCTGCCGATAAACCGATCTTGGGTCTTGACTTCTTGAGCCTCTACAAGGAACAATTCCTTTCCAATTGGGATGAAATTTTCCACGACGTGTTTTGTTATGATATCCAACAACTGTGCCAAATATGGTTCAAATCGGTCCATTACCTGATATAGCTGCCATATAAACTGATATGGGATCTTGACTTCTTGAGCCTCTAGAGGGCGCAATTCTCTTCCGATTTGAGTGATATTTTCCTCGTGGTGTTTTGGTATCACTTCCAATGACTGCGCAAAGTATGGCGCAAATCGATCCATAACCTGATATAGCTGCCATATAAACCGATCTTGGGTCTTGACTTCTTGAGCCTCTAGAGGGCGCAATTCTCATCCGATTTGACTGAAATTTTGCACATAGTGTTTTGGTATCACTTCCAACAACTGTGTTAAGTATGATTCAAATCGGTTCGTAATCTGGTGTAGCTGTCATATAAACCGAACTGGGATTTTGACTTCTTGAGCCTCTAGAGGGCGCAATTCTCATCCGATTTGGCTGAAATTTTGTACCACGGCTTCTCTCATGACCTTCAACATACGTGTCTAATATGGTCTGAATCGATCAATAGCTTGATACAGCTCCCATATAAACCGATCTCCCGATTTTGCTTCTTAAGCCCCTATAAGGCGCAATTATTATCCGAATGAACTGAAATATCGCACAATGACTTCCGCAATGTTCAGCATTCATTTATGGTCCGAATCGGACTATGACTTGATATAGCTCCAATAGCATAACAGTTATTATTCAATATTCTTTGTTTGCCTAAAAAGAGATACCGCGCATAGAACGCGACAAATGCGATCCATGGTGGTGGGTATATAAGATTCGGCCCGGCCGAACTTAGCATGCTCTTACTTGTTTTTATTTCATCTTCTTCTTCTGGTATTCATACTTTTTTTTTAGTTTACGTTTGTGTATTTTTGCCTTCCATAATTTTGTGCATTCGGTGCATTCTTTGTTTTGATGTTTGCACACTTTTTTGTTTGTTTTATATTTTCGCTATGTTGTTGTATTTTAATTATTCTTTGTTTATTTCTACACTTTTGTGCAATAAAATCTGTTTTGTTTATCTGCACGTTCTTTTAATTAAAAACATTAAGAAATAATCATAAATCGAGTGGTAAAAGGCTATACAGTCAAACCCTCAGAGAGAAAACCCAACAAAATACCCACACATGCTAAATATCGAAAACTTTAATAAGCCTAAGTTGCCTAAACCATTTTTGGACAATTAAAGTAGAAGAAAAAAAAACTAATGATGCCATATAAGGTCTACCGTTTAGTTTAATAGAATTCTTCCATTAATCATTTTGCTCCAAGGCAATGTCAAATGTCTGGTAATTCTAGCTTCTTCCCATACATATGATTAAAAGTAAAGATTAAGTGTCCATCATATGATTATCACAAATTTATAGAAATAGAAAAATTGTGTTCTTCTTAGTTTCTTCTCTGAAGGTCAATCAATAGTTTGCTGCCAGTGTTGGACGCTACATCATTTCCTGTCAAATTCCAATAACTTTGATAAAAGCCCAATAAAGAAGTCAAATCATGTTTCAGCCAAAAAGGAAAAACCCTCCCTAGGGATCTGAACCATATCCAACTCTTATGGCTTGGTGGTTAATGGAAGGCCGCAAGAATGGTAAACAGCGCTATAGAGACAATGAAGGTGGATGGCCATTTAAAGGAATTTACTATGGCCCATAAAATGGCCAACAATAGAATGGAATGGCATATCCATGCTCACAAATGCCTTTGGATAAACTTACCAACAAACACACATAAATTATGCTTAACGCCTTCAAATGAATGTGTGATGTTGGTAAAGTGGCCGAGAACAAGTGGCAACAAAGAAGTTGAAAGCCAGCCTGCACTTGAAGACAATACAAGAAACCATCTTAACTTATTGGGTTGCCCAAAAAGTAATTGCGGATTTTTCATATAGTCGGCGTTGACAAAATTTTTCACAGCTTGTGACTCTGTAATTGCATTCTTTCTTCTGTCATTTGATTAAAGTTCATTCTAAGTTTTATTAAAAATGCATTTACTTTCTTTTAAAAAATCCGCAATTACTTTTTGGGCAACCCAATAGTATCTCTAATATGACTGTTGAAGGATTTTTCTGGCAAACTGCTAGGTTTTTATAGCTTAAACCCCATTTGAGAAGATAGCAAGACATATCAAAAGAAGATAAGGGCAGTTATATAGAATTTCTTTGAAATAAAATCAAATGAAATGAAAGATTTTCTTTAAAAATGGCTAAAATATAGACCAACATATCGATTGGTAAGTGCGTGGGGTTAAAAAAATGCAGAATTTCTGCCATAGTTCCCAAATCTTTAAGCACTTTGAAAACAAAGAGGTTATGAGAGTTGATGTTTGTGAAAATCTTATATACAACAAGTAAAAAGGTATTAAGTTCGGCTTGGCCGAACTTTGGATACCCATCACCTCGGGTATATATGTTAACCCCCTTTCGTAACAATCCGGTGAATATTAGATAACTTAAGCACCCAAATTCGCCACGGACATTGAGGGGTCTAATAAATATAAGTCACTGTTGAATTTTTTATTTCAAATTTCAACAAAATCGGGTAATAAATAAAGCTTTGATGAGCTTCAGACCCTTAATCGGCATATCGGTCCATATGACAGCTATATCTAAATACATTCCGATCTGAACCATATTTAAATGGGAGGTTGGGAAACGTATAACTACTCATTGTTTCAAATTTCAGCAAAATCGGTTAAAAAATAAAGCTTTTATGGGCTTCAGACACCTTATCGGCAGATCGGTCTGTATGGCAACCATATCTAAATATAGTCCGATCAGAACCATATTTTGGGTCCAATGTTGGGAGGCGTAAAACAACTCACTGTTTCAATTTTCAGGGAAATTGGGCAATGCATAAAGCTTTTATGGGCTTCAGACCCTTCATCGGCAGATCGGTCTATATGGCAGCTATATCTAAATATAGGCCGATCTGAACTACACTTGGGTCAGATGTTGGAAGGCCAAGCACTACTCACTGTTTTAAATTTGAGTGAAATCGGATAAAAAATAAAGCTTTTATGGGCTTCAGACTCTTTATCGGCAGATCGGTCTATGTGGCAGCTATATCTAAATATAGTCCGATCTGAACCATATTTGGGTCCTATATTGGGAGGCTTAAAACAACGTACCGTTTCAAATTTCAGCGAAATCGGGTTATAAATAAAGCTTTTATGGGCTTCAGACCCCTTATCGGCAGATCGGTCTATATGGCAGCTATGTCTAGATATAGACCGATCTGAAACATATTTAGGTCAAATGTCGGGAGGCTTAAATAAACTCACTGTGGCAAATTTCAGCGAAATCGGGTAATAAATAAAGCTTTTATGGTCTTCAGACCCTTTATCGGGAGATCGGTCTATATGGTACCTATATCTAAATATAGTCCGATCTGAACCATATTTACGTCAGTTGTCGGGAAGCCTTAAACTACTCACTGTCTTGAATTTCAGCATAATCGAATGAAAACTAAAGTTTTTATAGGCATTAGACCCTTTATCAGAAAATCGGTCTATATAGCAGCTACATCCAAATATGGTACGATTCGGCCCGTTCAAGAACTTAACCTGCGTGCATCAAAAAGACGTATCTGTGGCAAAATTCAGCTCAATATCTCAATTTTTGAAGGCTCTCGAGTGATTACAACAGACGGACGGACAGACACACACACATCGTTAAATCGACTCAGAATTTTATGACGATCAGAAATATATATACTTTGTAGGGTCGGAAATTGATATTGCGTTGCAAACGGAATGAGTAACCCCTATCCTATGGTGGTGGGTATAAAAATTTATTTGTTTGTTTGTCGGTTTGTTTGTTTCTTCCGTATAGACTCAAAAACGGCTGAACCGATTACCTTGAAAATTCCTTCCAGATCAACTGTATAAATTTTTGATACCGGGAGGGGGCAGACCCTCCCCCTTACTACCCAAAAGTACTACCAAAAAATAAAAGTGAACCGATCAGAAGAATATGGGACTCAAATGAAAGGTATTCAGGAGTAGAGTATGTATTTCGTAATAAAAGTTGGGTCCAAGTACCTGGGGGGCCGCCCCCAGCTCCAAAATCCCTTTAAATAGGCTTATTTGACGATCATGACAATATGGGACCCAAATAAAAGGTATTCGGGAGTAGATTACAAACACGATCAGGAAGTAGGAAATGGGCTTTACAATTTACTGATAACGGAAGGGGGCCAAAATCAAAAGTAGACCGATAAGGACAATATAGGTATCAAATGAAAAATATGCGGGAGTAGATAACGAATCATGCATACAAATTCATGTCGAAGTATAGGGGGTCACCCCACCGCCACAAAAACGCCCAAAATGGGCACACTAGCCAATCACGGATATATGGGACTCGGTTGGTTTGTTTCGTATAGACTGAAAAACGGCAGAACCGATATTCTTGAAATTTTCGCATATTGTGTAGGTTGGTCTGGAAGGAAACATAGGCTATATAATTTTACGGTACCGGAAGGGGGAAGGACCCTCCCCCTTATGCCAAAAACATAACCCAAAATCAAAAGTAAACCGATCGGGACAATATATGTATCAAATGAAAGGTATAGGAGAGTAGAATACGAATATGGTATTAAAACTTGAATCTAAGTACCCATCGGGCCGCCGCAACCCCAAAACTCCCTCAAACAGACATATTGGACGTTCATTTCAATATGGGGCTCAAATGAAAGGTATTCGGGAGTATATTATAGGGGGTCACGTTACCCCTCAAAAATGCCAATAGACCCATTATGACTATTCCAATTATGGGAGGTCATATTAGCCGACCATGGCTATATGGAATTGAAATGACAGGTATTAGGGAGTAGATTACGCATATGACATTAAAATTTGTGTTCAAGTCTAGGTGGCGCTTTTCCTTCTAAAGATACGTCAAATGGGATATTTGAACTATTTTGATAATATGGGACTCAAATGAAAGGTATTTGAGAGTAGAAAACAAATTTGATATCCACTTTTGGAGCGTGTTTGGGGTACGCCCTAAAGAATATTTGAACCGAAATGTGTGAGGTGCCATCCCTTCTCTAATGAGAACACTACCCTAAGGAAGAACATTACCACCAGGAATCGAGAAGGGGCAAATTCGCACACACAAGTTTAGACTCAATGATAAGGCACCTTTTTTTATAGCCGAGTCCCGAACGGCGTACCGCAGTGTGACACCTCTTTGGGGAAAATTTTTTAAATGACCATGCAAGGTCCTCGCAAATGCCGCCAACATTAAGAGGAGATAAACTTCGCTTTGTCCGATGTTCTAGCAAGGATTCAAACGCGTTTCGCGCCATAGGCTACAATGGCACGAACTCGATATCCGCATTCGGGGCGAAGTGTCTCCACCCTAAAAATATATTAGACAGTTAAAAAAGGCGCAGCGGAGCGGGTTCGGTTCGGCTAGTATATTATATTATCAAAAATCAAGATGGAGCGCCAACTACATGTCAAAATTCAAAAAAAAAAAATAAATTATAATACTGAAAACCTAATACAAAAAATCCTAGTACACAAAATCATAAAACAAAAGTAATTAAAACCAAACACATATACAAGTCGTAAGAAAGATTTTGAATATGGATTTTGAATTTAATTCATCAGTCAATAGAAGAAATAGGCACACTATGGCCAACTGAGAAATAGTGGGCTAAAATCGTTTATAGGAAGTATAATAGGGACCACGCTTTTAACCCAATCTATTCAATTTGGAGCCCTAAGTATTAAAGAAACCAAGATATTGACCGTTTTTGGCAAAATTTGGTTATTTCTCCTTTCCTTTATCCCATTTTTCAGAAAAATGGCCCACTGTAGCCAACTGGGAAATAGTGGGCTAAAACGGTTTACAGGGAATATAATATGGACCACGCTATTTCCGAATCTATTCAATTTGAGGCCTAAGGTATTAAAGCAACCAAGATATTGGCCATTTTTGGCGCAATTTGGTCATTTTTCCATATGATGCCCCATTTTTCAGAGTAAATGGCCCACTGTGGCCAACTGGGAAATAGTGGACTAAAACCGTTTACAGAAAGTATGATAGGGACTACGTTCTTTCTGAATCGATTCAGTTTGGAGCCCTAAGTATAAAAGAAACCAAGATATGGGCCATTTTTGACAAAATTGGGTTATTTTTTCATATGATGCCCCATTTTTCAGAGTAAATGGTCCACTGTGGCCAACTGAAAACCCTTTACAAGAAACATTTTTTTTATCGTTTTTTTTAATGGGATTAAGACCCTAAATTGGAAGATCGGTCGATATGGCAGCTATATCTAAATATTGTCCGCTCTGGACCATATGCTGGTCGGATGACGGAAGACTTAATACAAGTAGCTGTGTCAAATTCCAGCGAAATCGGGTAAAAAATGCGGCTTTTATGGCCTCAGGACCCTTAATCGGCAGATCGCTTTATATGGCAGCTATATCTAAATATAGTCCGATTTGAACCACATTCGAGTCGCATATCGGGAAGCTTTAATCAACTCACTATTTCAAATTTCAGCAAAATCGTATAATAATTGCGGTTTTTATGGGCTCAAGACCCTTAATCGGCAGGTGGCTCTATATGGCAGCTATACCTATATACTAGCATCCCTCAATCCCAATCTCAATCCCATGGCAGCCGATTGTACGTTACGAATTGACCCAATAGAGTCCTTCATCGGCAAGGGCTGCCCCCTCAGTGTACAACACACTGCTACAATAACAACAACAACTAGCATCCCGGTGGTCCGCTGCGCTACCCCCATTTTGATGCCCCCGTTTTAGTGTAGGACTTTCAAAAACCTAGGTAGTCACTCAGTTTAGAAAATTATGAAGTTTGTATACCCTCCGAACGAAGGATGGGGGTAAATTCATTGTGTCATTCCGTCTGCAACACATTGAAATATCCATTTGCGACCCTATAAAGAATATTATATATTATAGATCCGCATAAAAATCTGAGACGATCTAGCCATGTCCGCCCGTCTGTCTGTTGAAATCACGCTACAGTCTTTAAAAATGGAGATATTGAGCTGAAACTTTGCACAGATTCTTTTTTTGTCCATAAGCAAGTTAAGCTCGGATTATATCGTGATATAGCCCCCATATAGACCCATCCGCCGATTTAGGGTCAGTGAGTTGTGTTAGGCCCTTCGACATCCTTCTTCAATTTGGCTCAGATCGGTCCAGATTTGGATATAGCTGCCATATAAACCGATCTCTTGATTTAAGGTCTTGGGCCCATAAAAAGCGCATTTATTGTCCGATTTTGCCAAAATTTGGGACAGTGAGTTGTTTTAGGCCAGCCGACATCCTTCTTCAATTTGGACCTGATCGGTTCAGATTTGGATATAGCTGCCATATAGACCGATCTCTCAATTTAAGGTCATGGGCGCATAAAAGGCGTATTTATTGTCCGATTTCCTAGATATTTGGGGCAGTGGGTTGCCTAAGGCCCCTCAAACTTATTCTGCAATTTGGTCAAGATCGGACGAGACTCGAATATAGCTGCCATATAGACCGATCTCTCGATTTAAGGCTTTGGGCCCATAAAAGGCGGATTTATTGTCTGATGTTGCCGAAATTTGAGACAGTGAGTTGTGTTGGGCCCTTCGACATTCTTCTTCAATTTGGCTTAGATCGGTATAGATTTGCATATAGCTACCATATAGACCGATCTCTCGATTTAAGGCTTTGGGCGCACAAAAGGCGCATTTATTGTCCGATTTCTCCGAAAATTGGGACAGTGAGTTGTGTTGGGCCCTTCGACTTTCTTCTTCAATTTGGCTCAGATCGGTCCAGATTTGGTTATAGCTGCTATATAGACCGATCTCTCGATTTAAGGCTTTGGGCGCACAAAAGGCGCATTTATTGTCCGATTTCTCCGAAAATTGGGACAGTGAGTTGTGTTGGGCCCTTCGACATGCTTCCTCAATTTGGCTCAGATCGGTATAGATTTGCATATAGCTGCTATATAGACCGATCTTTCCATTTACGGTTTTGGGGTCATAAAAGGCGCATTTATTGTCCGATTTCGCAGAAATTTGGGACAGTGAGTTGTGTAAGGGTCTTCGACATTCTTCTTCAATTTGGCTCAGATCGGTATAGATTTGCGTATAGCTACCATATAGACCGATCTTTCGATTTAAGGTTTTGGGGCCATAAAAAAGCGCAGTTATTGTCCGATTTCTCCGAAAATTGGGACAGTAAGTTGTGTTTGGCCCTTCGACATTCTTCCTCAATTTGGCTCAGATCGGTATAGATTTGCATATAGCTGCTATACAGACCGATCTTTCCATTTACGGTTTTGGGGCCATAAAAGGCGCATTTATTGTCCGATTTCGCCGAAATTTGGGACAGTGAGTTGTGTAAGGGTCTTTGACATTCTTCTTTAATTTGGCTCAGATCGGTCTAGATTTGCATATAGCTGCCATATAGACCGATCTTTCGATGTAAGGTTTTGGGCCATAAAAAGCACAGTTATTGTCCGATTTCGCCGAAATTTGGGACAGTGAGTTGTGTAAGGGTCTTCGACATTTTTCTGCAACTTGGGCCAAATCGGTCTATATTTGGATATGGCTGTCTTGGCCCCATAAAAGGCGCATTTATTGTCCGATTTCACTGAAACTTGACACAGGGACCTATGTTAGGCTTTTCGACATCCGTGTCGTTTATGGTTCAGATCGATTTATTTTTAGATATAGCTACTAAATAGATCAATATTTTGTTATACACAATTGAACAATGACTTGTACTTTAAAGGATTTGGTTCGAATCGGAATATACTTCGTAAGGGGCGTAAGGATTTTGACGAAAGGCGGTTTACATGTATACCCGAGGTGGTGGGTACCCAAAGTTCGGCCCGGCCGAATTTACCGCCTTTTTACATGGTGTACTCGAATTTTTTTCCACATGTCGTATGTTTGTCAAGACTGCAATAATGTTGTCAAATTGCTTAATTTTAGCAGTTCCCGTTCGCTGTAGGCGAAGATAGGATATTTCGTACAATTTTGCATTTACATTTGCCCCGCAAGTGCGAGGAGAAGACACAGGATAACGTTTGAATAGCTCTTTCCGTGCCTGGATTCAGTCCAGGTATTTAGTCCCCTTGTCATTCTAGAGTTTTATAGGGGCTTGAATTGATAGGATCATATTCTCACCGGTGGGAGTTTCTTCCTGGTCCGCCTTCTTCACTATAACTTTTTTGTGAATTGGTTTTATTTTGCAAACGTTTTGCATCTTGTACTGTATTATGCTGTATCTCTATGTGTTTTTCTCCATCTTCTTTTTCGCTTCTTCTAAGGCAAACAAAATGAAACTTTGAAGAAGTACTAAAGATCTAAAGTACAGTGACATTTCATACTCAAAAGGAGTTTTGTGCCACATTTGGTTTTGTATTATTTGTCGTACATGTCCCACTGTGCACCATTAGTCTGCAGCATTGATTTCAGTTTCATTTTATGATATTTTTTATTTTGGAAAAAAAAAAATTTCCTGTAAATCGGCCAAAACATACAAAAACAAAAAGGAATTGATTTTTCTTTCCATAGTACACCCAAAGTTTCTCACTAGCTCTGCACTTGGTCTACCAGCAGCAATAGCAACAACAACAACAACAACAATGCAAGCAACACACACATGAGTCTTAAGTTTTACGTTTCTGGATTTTGTGATGGGAAAACTAGAGAAGCCCCAAGGGGGAGACAACGAGATGATAAGGCAGAGGAATTTTTGCTGAGGGGCTATTCTCTACGAAATGCTTGACTGGTCGGTCTGACGATGTCGGCAAATGACTGAGTGTAGACGTAGTACGTATAGAAGTAGACACACGACGTCGATTACGGCAACTATTTATAGATGATGCCCGCAAAACAACGTAGGAAAAACGAAACGAACTAAATACAACATCAGGAGGAGCAGCTAGCAGTGGGAGGATGAAAAGGTGGATGAAAAAAGGTGTTGGAACACAAAAGGAAAACTTAATGGATATAAAACTGGGAGGGATGGAAATGGAAATAAAAGCAGAACACCATCACAGAGGGCAAAAACCCAAACAGAAACGCATTTCTTGATGAATAGCCTTTGGTAGGCAGCAAAACAAACAACAAGAAGACATTTTTGTTGAGGTTTTTTTTTTTGGAATTATTCATTTGACTTACACTTATTTGCGTATGAAATATTTCTGTAAACTGTTCGTTGCTTGCTTATTTCTCACTCATAACCTACTTGCCGCTTCATGTGGGCTGTTGCATGCACCATGATATTACAAGAAATGTCGCATAACCAATTACCTGATTTTGCATATTCCCCTTTGGACCGAAACAAGAAAATGTATGGGTACGAGCAGGTCTTGGTGACAGAACCTTGTATATTTTGTGCAACATTTTCAATGAAAGAGAAAATTAAAAATTGTTAAACGAATCGGAATGAATCAGCCCTTACTAAGCTCAAGAAATTGAATGTAAAAATTGGGGGTTATAATGAAAATTGAACCTATGTCAGCATTACTTGGAATAGACATAGGATACCCTAATATATGCCAATTTGGTCATAAGCATTCCATTAAAGAACAAATGCAAACTTCTAACATGCCAATTTGGCCACAAACATTCCATTAAGGAACAGGGGCATACTTCTCACATAGCCGCGTCCGAACGGCGTGACGCAGTGCGACACTTGTTTGGCGAAAAGTTTTTACTTGCCAAATGTCACCAGCATTAGGAGAGGATAACCATCGCTGAAAATTATTTCTGATGTTGTCGCCAGTACTCGAACCCAGGCGCTACATAACAACAGGAACCCACTGCTACAACAACAACAACAAAAGAGTACGAAAACTACCCTATGCCCTAGGAAAGGGTACTAAAACTACCCTTTCCCTTAGGAAAAAGCACTGAAACAACCCATTCCCGAGTAAAGGGTACTAAAACTACGCTTTCCCTAGGATACTGCAACTACCCTTTCCCGGAGGAAAGTGTACTTAAACTACCCTTTCCCCCAGAAAAGGGTACTTAAACTACCCTTTCCACTAGGAAAGGGTACGAAAACTACCCTATCCCCTAGGAAAGGGTGCGCAAACTATCATATCCCCCTGGAAAGGATACTAAAATTACCCTTTCCCACAGCAATGGGCACTTAAACTACCCTATCCCCTAGGAAAGGGTACTAAAACTACCCTATCCAATAGGAAATGGTACTAAAACTACCCTTTTCCCTAGGAAATGGTATTAAAACTACCCTTTTCCCCAGGAAAGGGTACTAAAACTACCCTTTTCCCTAGGAAAGGGTATTAAAACTACCCTTTCCCTTAGGAAAGGGTACTACAACTACCCTTTAATCTAGAAAAGGGTACTAAAACTACCCTTTCCCTTTGAAAAGGGTACGAAAACTACCCTATGCCCTAAGAAAGGGTATTGAAACTACCCTTTCCCTTAGGAAAGGGCACTGAAACTACCCATGCCCTAGTAAAAGGTACTAAAACTACGCTTTCCCTAGGATACTGCAATTTTCCTAGTGGAAAGAGTACTAAAACTACCCTTTCCCACAGCAATGGGCACTTAAATTACCCTATCCCCTAGAAAAGGGTACTAAAACTACCCTTTCCCCTAGGGAAGGGTACGAAAACTACCCTTTCCCCTAGGAAAGGGTATTAAAACTAACCTTTCCCCTAGGGAAAGGTACGAAAACTACCCTTTCCCCTAGGAAAGGGTATTAACACTAACCTTTCCCCTAGGAAAGGGTATTAACACTAACCTTTTCCCCTAGGAAAGGGTATTAAAATTATCCTTTCCCCTAGGAAAGGGCACTAAAACTACCCTTTCATCTTGAAAAGGATACTAAAACTACCCTTTCCCCTAAGAAAGGGTATTAAAACTAACCTTTCCCCTAGGAAAGGGTATTAAAACTACCCTTTCCCCTAGGAAAGGTTAATAAAACTAACCTTTCCCCTAGGGAAGGGTACGAAAACTACACTTTCATCTAGAAAGGGGTACTAAAACTACCCTTTCACTTTGAAAAGGGTACGAAAACTACCCTATGCCCTAGGAAAGGGTACTAAAACTACCCTTTCCCTTAGGAAAGGGCACTGAAACAACCCATTCCCTAGGAAAAGGTACTAAAACTATCCTTCCCTAGGAAAGGGTATTAAAACTACCCTTTCCCCTAGGAAAGGACACTAAAACTACCCTTTCATCTAGAAAAGAATACTAAAACTACATGTTGTCTTGGCATGGGGGAACGATGAAGACTACGCCCACTAGGGCACTGGAGACTATTTTAGATATCCGACCCATTGACATACAGATTAAATGTGAGGCAGCCACTGAGGCTATGAGACTTAAGGCAATGGGAGAATGGATTAAAGATGGGATCAGTTCATACCATCGCGGTATAATCGAGGCGACCGACGATAGGAAACCTAGAAGGAAGTGAAAAAGTTTCCCATCGGATACCTGAGATGAACCTTGTAGTCGAGTGCGAGGCACTGCTACCATCGGCACAGTCTTGGACAGACGGAACCCTAGTATTGCCGTTTGGAAGATCATGTTACACAGATGGATCAAAGCCAGAGGACAGAGTGAGCCTGGGGGTCTACATTAAGAACCTAGGGACTGAGATACGTTTTAGACCACCTGACCATAATACGGTCCAGCAGGCGGAGATCCGGGCAATCACGGAATGCGTGAGGTGGTGTGGAACTAACGTGAGGACGTTAATTATGAATATCTTTACAGACAGTAAAATGGCCATAAGGGCAACAACAACCTGGAGGGTAAGGTCACGGACAGTCTTGCAGTGTTACAAGGAGATTAACGCCTTCTCTGAACATGGCACAATGCACATCGTTTGGGTGCCGGGCCATAACGCTGTAAGGGGGTATGAAAGGGCAGACGATTTGGTAGTGAAGGCCAGAGAACTGCCCTCGATAAACTTGGTTAACCAGAAGCCTTTCGGGTTATTGCCCGGCTTTCGCCGGATACCGGCACTTAGGTGGGGACACTATACCTGACATAGACCAACAAAGGGGAGTGGCATGGAAAACATTTTTTTGTAAGTAGCACGGAATTCCGAACTTGAATTTTTTTTTCGATGTTACTTTTTAGTTTTTAGAGCGTACCATTTCCCTTAGGGAAGGTTACAAAAATCTTTCCCAAAGGAAAGGGTACTAAAACTACGTTTTCCATAAGGAAAGGGTCCTAAAACTACCCTTTCCCTTAGGAAAGTGTACTAAAACTACCCTTTCCCTTAGGAAAGTGTACTAAAACTACCCTTTACCTTAGCAACGGGTACTAAAACTACCCTTTCCCTTAGCAACGGGTACTAAAACTACCCTTTTCATAGGGAAAAGGTACTGAAATTACCCTTTGCATAAGGAAAGGGTAGTATAACTTACCTTTTCCATAAGAAAAGGGTACAAAAACTACCCTTTCCATAAGGAGAGGGTACTTAAACTACCCTTTTAATTAGGAAAGGGTACTAAACTAAAACGAACCTTTCCATAAGGAGGGGGTACTAAAACTACCATTTCCACAAGGAAGGGGTAAAACTACCCTCTCCACAAGGAAAGGGTACTAAATCTAAACTTTCCACAAAGAAAGGGTACTAAAACTACCCTATCCACAAGGAAAGGGTACTAAATCTACCCTTTTCATAAGAAAAGGGTACTAAAACTAAACTTTTCACAAGGAAAGGGTACTAAAACTATCCTATCCACAAGGAAAGGGTACTAAATCTACCCTTTTCATAAGAAGAGGGTACTAAAACTACCCTTTTCACAAGGAAAGGGTACTAAAGCTAAATTTTTCAAGGGTACTAAAACTACATGTTTCTTTTCCATAAGGACAGGGTAATATAACTACCTTTTTCATAAGAAAATATTTACTAAAACTACCTTTTCATAAGGAGAGAGTACTAAAACTACCCTTTTGATAAGTAAAGTGTAATAAAAGTACCCTTTTCATAAGGAAAGAGTAATAAAATTTCGTTCTCCTTAAGGAAAGGGTACTAAAATTACCCTTTCCATAAGGAAAGGGTACTTGAACTACAATTTCCATAAGGAAAGGGTACTAAAACTACCCTTTCCGTTACAAAAAATGCACTAAACTACCCTTGCAGTTAGGAAAAGTTGCTATAACTTCTGTTTCTCTTGAAAATGATACTAAAACTACCATTTCCACAAAGAAAGGGTACTAAAACTACTTTTTCTATTTTCCATTTTCCAAGGGTACTAAAACTGTATTTTCCAAGGATAATAAAACTGCCCTTTCCATAAGGAAAGAGTACTAAAACTACCCTTTCCAAAAAGAACGGGTACTAAAACCACTCTGCCGTTAGGAAAGGTGGCTAAAACTACCACTTTCGTTAGAAAATAGTACAAAGCTACCCTCTCAGTTAGGAAAATATACTAAAACTACCCTTCTTTTTAAAAATGGTACATTTCCTTTTGGAAAGGGTACTATAACTACCCTTTCCCTTAGGAAATGGTACTAAAATCACCCTTTCCGTTAGGAAAGGGTACCAAACTATCATTTCCCATAAAAAAGTGTAATAAAACTACCCTTTCCCTTGGGAAAGTGTACTTAACCAACCCTTTCCCTTTGGAAAGTGTACTTCAACTACCCTTTCCTTTCGGAAAGTGTACATAATTTACCCTTTCCCCTGAAAAAGTGTACTAAAACCACAACTTTCCAAAGGAAAGGGTACTAAAACCACAATTTCCCTAAGAAAAGTGTACTTAAACTACCCTTTCACTTAGAAAAGCATACTGAAACTACCCTTGTCCTTAGGAAAGGGTATTTAAACTACTTTTACCTAAGGAAAGGGTTCTAAAAATATCTTTTACCTCAGGAAAGGGTTCTAACACTACCCTTGACCTCAGGAAGTGTACTTAAACTATCCTTGGCCTCAATAAAGTCTACTAAAACTTTCCTTGACCTCAGGAAAGTGTACTAAAACTATCCTGAGATGATGAGTTACAAACAAGATGACGAATTTAGTTTACCCCCATCCTATTAGGTAGGATACAGAAACGTAACCTTGAACCTGAGTGTTTTTTTTTGTCAAACCTTTGATTTTATCACAATGTCTATTCGCATTGTTCAATGGTCGAGTCGAGTATTTTAAAATTTTATAGCCGGTAACCATGAAGCCTGGACACACCTTAGTTTCTTTTGTTCTATACCAGCTTGGCCGCACGCAATATTCGAGTCATCTGAAAGAATTTGCTGACAGCCAATTTTTATTGTCATTTCGTTAATTTATGGATGAGGATACCTTAGATTTGAAACAAAAACCAAAAAAAAATCTTCCTCCTTTGCCATAGCCATTAAAATTTTGTTCTACGTTCTTATAGCTCGCTAGCCTGCCTTTATCTGTTAACTGTTGTGAGCATTTTAGTTGAGTTGTGGGGTTTTTTCCTGCCTTTTGGCCATTATCCACTTTTGCTTCGCATATTCGTATACGCTGTGCTTTAATATTTCAAACGAAAATGAAAAAAAAATGGGAAGAGGTAGAAGATGAAAGCGAAACAAATCTGGTTACAAATGAAATCGAATCTATAGCAGCAACATTGAGGAGTCACAGTCGCTGCATTTTAAAGCTCACGTTTCAGGTCCACTCTGCACACCACACTTGTCCCTCCCTTTGATGCAGCAAATCGACATGGCTATTCTTGGCCACAAGATGGAGATGGCGTAATTTTGCTTGCAACGCCTTTTCTCCACAAATCAATGAATGATGATAATGATGATGATGATGATGATAGTGGTGGGGACGAAATAGCTGTATTGGACTCCCTGTGTCTGACGCATGTCCGTCCATGGGCTTTCGATTAAGGCAACTTCTACTACATGACAATGCCAAGATAAATGTTTTTAAAGTGCCTCATGCCGCAATAGAGAGTTAAAAGGATGAGAGGAAGTACCACAGAAGAAGAAGAAGACCATATACATTACGCTTTGCAAAGTATCTGGACAAAGAAGAGTCTTTAGGCCATGGGCAAAATTGTTTGCGAAATTTGTTACAAAACAAAAGTATTTGCTATATATAGGCATCATGAATCAAAACCAATTTATAGTTTACATAGTTTTTTTGAAGCTGACTTCAAATGAGGTCGCAGAGACACAGATGATGCGTACATCATAGACATATGCCAGGCGAGTTTTCAAAAAACTGGGAACGACCTTCCACACTCCCGAGGAACTAGAATCTATGGGTTTCACTCCAATGTCTTTAAGGTCCACAACTGTCTTTAAGATTTTGTGGCCTCATCTAGATTTGGTGAGATCTATCACTTTGCTATCTTTGGCTAGAACAGAAGTCTCGCTCACTGCGTCCATCATGACAGGTCACTCACTTTCTTATTGGAAAACATATTGATAAACTAAAGGTCACCGCGGTGCATAGGTTAGCATGTCCGCCTATGACGCCAAGCGCCTGGGTTCAAATCCCAGCTCGAACAACAGAAAAAACTTCAGCGGTGGTTATACTCTTACTATTGCTGGCTACATCCTGCCATGTTATAACTTCTCTAGCAAGTGGTGTCGCTATGCGGCACACCGTTCGGACTCGGCATAAAAAAGGAGGCCCCTTATCATGGAGCTTAAACATTAATCGGACTGCACTCATTGATATGAGAGAAGTATCTCTTGTTCCTAAATGGAATGTTCATGGAAAATTTAGCAAAGTAAAGGTTAAAAGAAACGATTTCTAGAGGCTCAAGAAGTCAAGATCCCAGATCGGTTTATATGGCAGCTATATCAGGTCATGGACCAATTAAAACCATATTTGGCACAGCAGTTAGAATTCATAAAAAAAAACCTCTTGCAAAATTTCAGCCAAATGGGATAAAAATTGCGCCCTCTAGAGGCTGAAGAAGTCAAGACCCCAGATCGGTTGCTATGACAGCTTTATGAGGTTATGGACCGATTTGTGCCACACTTAACACAGTTGCTAGAGGTCATAACAAAACACCTCACGCAAAATTTCAGCCAAATAGGATAAAAATTGCGCCCTCTAGAGGCTGAAGAAGTCAAGACCCTAGATCGGTTTCTATGGCAGCTTTATCAGGTTATGGACCAAATAAAGCCTAATTGGGCACAGTTGGTAGAAATCATAACAAAACACCTCGTGCAAAATTTCAGCCAAATCGGATAAAAATTGCGCCCTCTAGTGACGCAAGAAGTCAAGACCCCAGATCGGTTTCTATGACAGCTTTATCAGGTCATGGACCAATTAAAACCATATTTGGCACAGTTGTTAGAAGTCATAACAAAACACCTCATGCAAAATTTCAGCCAGATCGGATAGAAATTACGCCCTCTAGAGGCTTTAGAAGTCAAGATCCCAGATCGGTTTCTATGTCGGCTTTATCAGGTTAAGGACCGATTTGAGCCACACTTAACACAGTTGTTGGAAATCATAACAAAACACCTCACTCAAAATTTCAGCCAAATCGGATAAGAATTGCGCCCTCTAGTGACGCAAGAAGTCAAGACCCCAGATCGGTTTCTATGACAGCTTTATCAGGTTATGGATCGATTTGAGCCACACTTAACACAGTTGTTGGAAATCATTACATAAGAATTGCGCCCTCTAGTGACGCAAGAAGTCAAGATCCAAGATCGGTTTATATGGCAGCTTTATCAAAACATGGACCGATATGGCCCATTTATAGAGATGTGTTTCTAACGGGTAAATACCCAACGCTTTGGGTATTTATCTTGGGTATAAAAAAATTTTGCAAACAATTTTTGATGATTTCGTATTTTTTGTATAATAAACCTGATCTTCTGATCTCATAAAATCGGATTTTACTTATATATAGCCGCTATATAGATCGATCTCCAGACTTAAAGTCTTGAGGTAATAAATTGGTTATTTTTCATCCGATTTCGGTGAAATTTGGCACAGTGAGTTTTAGTAGACCCCTATTCATTTCTGTGAAGTGCGGTTCAGATCGGACTATATTTGGATATAGCTGCCCTATATACCGACCACCCGATCTCCCGATAAAGGGTATTAAGGCCATAAAAGATCCATTTATTACCCGAATTCGATGAAATTTGGCATAGTGTGTTCTGGTGGATCCCTACCTATTCCTGTCAAATGTGCTACAGATTGGACCATATTTGGATATAGCTGCCATATACACCAATCTCCCGATATATGAGTATTGGGCCCATAAAAGGAGAATTTTTCATCCTATTTCGACGAAATTTGGCACAGCGAGTTCCGGTACCCCTCTTAACCCTTTTGTTGTTTCTGGTAGACCCCTTCCCATTACTGTCAAATGTGGACCAGATCGGACCTAATTTGGATATAGCTGCCATATAGACCAATCTCCCGAGTATTGGGCCCATAAGACGGACATTTTTCATCCTATTTCGATGAAATTTGGCACAGCGAGTTCCAATACCCCTCTATACCTTTTTGTTGAATATGGTGTAGATCGGATCAAATTTGGATATAGCTGTCATATAGACCGATCTCCCGATATAGAGTATTGACCCCATAAAAGGAGCATTTTTCATCCGATTTTGACGAAATTTGAAACAGTGAGTTTTGATGGACCTCCCCCAATCGACCTACACTATAAAGAAGTATTTGTGCAAAATTTCAAGAGGCTAGCTTACTCCTTCGAAAGTTGGCGTGCTTTCGACAGACAGACGGATCGACTTATATATACTTGATGGGGTCTCAGAGGAATATTTCGAGGAGTTACAAACAGAATGACGAAATTAGTCTACCCCCATCCTATGGTTGAGGGTATAAAAATTAGCATCTGTTTTATGCGTCACCCGCCCTAGCAAGCTGTTGGAGTTGAACTCTGGGTTCCTATTTCTTTAAAGACTTGCCTAAATTTGACACGAGCAACATTTATTTTCATTGTTTGTTATTTAAGAAATAACATTTTCGTAGCAAATAACGGCGTTGATAGATTTTCTTGGAAATTTTCCCTCCACTTGTATTGGTTGAAAAGTTTTTTAGATTTTCATGAATGTAGTATTGAAGGCTTTTCCCAAACTCAAAGCCACTTTAAAATTTCCCCATTTTAGATTTTGTTTCCATATAATTTTCCCTAAGAACACACTTAAAAGCACATATCTCTTGGGCCAGCCAAGACAAGGAGCATACGGCGGCGTGAATTCATTGAAATATTTTATGGATTTGTACAACGAATTAGTAGCGGCCATAAAGCAGGCCAGTCAGCCAGCCAGCCAGCAACCAAACAAAACACCAAATACAAGAACAATGTCTAAAAATATTTATTAAACGAAACAAAAAGGCATTTATAGACATTTATTATAAACAAAACTAGAGGAGAGAGAGAGAGGGAGAGAGAGAGAACAAAATAGTAGAAGAACAAGCGCATGAAGGGAAAAACTAATGGAGAATCATGAAAACGCGGTAAAACAAAGGCGGGTGGTCGCCAAATGATTTCGTAGGAGCGAAAAATAAGAGAACAGTGAACAAAAATTTATTACGGCTAAAATACACAAAAAAGCCAAAATAGTTTTGTTTAGGCCAAGCCAATGCGGGGGTGGCATCAGGAGAATGTAGGCACAGTAGCAAAATAGTAAAGGAAAAAAATCTTCATGCAAAAATCTAAAGGTAAATAAACAAAGTGACCCAGCCTAGGAAAGTATCGGCTCAAGCGAAGCTATGAAAAATGCATAAATCACTGCGGTAGGAAAAAGAATACCGACCATATAATTTCATGGCTGAATAATTTATTGAAACCAAAGATAATTCCAAATTGGAACTGAAAATTATCGACTATGGTGATGACAAGGCAAATGCGTTGAGCGTTATAAATTTTCCAGCATACCAAAAAAAAAAATTCAGCCAAAACAAATAAGAATTGTGCCCTTTGGAGGCTCAAGAAGTAAAATAGAGCGATCGGTTTATATGGGAGCCGCATCAGGCTATAGACCGATTCAGAACATAAAAAAAACCTATGTTGACGGTCATGAGAGGATCCGTCGTACAAATTTCAGACAAATCGGATAATAATTGCGACCTCTAGAGGCTTAAGAAGTCAAGATCCCAGATCGATTTATATGGCAGCTATATCAGGTTGTTGCCAAATTTGAACCATATTTTGCACATTTGTTGGAAATCATGACAAAACACGTCATGAAAATTTTCAGCCAAATCGGACAAGAATTGCGCGCTCTAGTGGCTCAAAAAGTCGAGATTCAAGATCGGTTTATATGGGAGCTGTATCAGGCAATATACCGACACAGAACATAAAAAAAACCTATGTTGACGGTCATGAGAGGATCCGTCGTACAAATTTCAGACAAATTGGATAATAATTGCGACCTCTAGAGGCTCAAGAAGTCAAGATCTCAGATCGGTTTATATGACAGCTATATAAGGCTATTAATCGATTTGAACCATACTTGGCACAGTTGTTGGATATCATAACAAAATACTACGTGCAAAATTTCACTCAAATCGGATAAGAATTGCGCCCTCTATTGGCTCAAGAAGTCAAGATTCAAGATCGGTTTATATAGCAGCTATATCAGGTTATTTACCGATTTAAACCTAACTTAACACAGTTGTTGGAAGTCATAGCAAAACACGTCGTGCAAAATTTCATTTCAATCGGATAAGAATTGCGCCCTCTAGAGGCTCAAGAAGTCAAGACCAAAGATCGGTTTATATGGCAGCTATATCAGGTTATAGGCTTATTTGAACCATATTTGGCACATTTGTTGGAAATCATGACAAAACACGTCATGCAAAATTTCAGCCAAATCGGACAAGAATTGCGCGCTCTAGTGGCTCAAAAAGTCGAGATTCAAGATCGGTTTATATGGGAGCTGTATCAGGCAATATACCGACACAGAACATAAAAAAAACCTATGTTGACGGTCATGAGAGGATCCGTCGTACAAATTTCAGAAAAATTGGATAATAATTGCGACCTCTAGAGGCTCAAGAAGTCAAGATCTCAGATCGGTTTATATGGCAGCTATATCAAGTTATGGACCGATGAAGACCATACCTAGCACAGTTGTTGGAAGTCAAAGCGAAACACGTTGTGCAAAATTTCAGATAAATTGAATAAGAATTGCGCCCTCTAGAGGCTCAAGTCAAGATCCCAGGTCGGTTTATGTGGCAGCTATATCAGGTTGTAGCCAAATTTAAACCATATTTGGCACAGTTTTTGGAAATCATGACGAAACACGTCATGCTAAATTTCAGCCAAATCGGATTGGAATTGCGCCCTCTAGAAGTGAAGACCCCAGATCGGTTTATATGACAGCTATATCAGGTTATGAACCGATTTGAACCATACTTAGCACAGTTGTTGGAAATCATAACAAAACACCTAATGCCAAATTTCAGGCAAATCGGATAAGAATTGCGCCATCTAGTGGCTCAGGAAGTCAAGATCCAAGATCGGTTTATACAGCAGCTATATCAAAACATGGACAGATATGGCCCATTTACAATCCCAACCGACTTACACTGATAAGAAGTATTTGTGCAAAATTTCAAGCGGCTAGTTTTACTCCTTCGAAAGTTGGTGTGCTTTCGACAGACAGACGGACGGACATGGCTAGATCGATATAAAATGTCATGATGATCAAGAATATGTATACTATATGGGGTCTCAGACGAATATTTCGAGTAGTTACAAACAGAATGACGAAATCATCGATCAATCGTGATTGAAATTTTTTTTAATTTTCAATTAAAAATTAATTTGATCAATAATTTTTTTTAATTTAATCCAAAAAATGTTTCAATTACAAATTGGCCTTAGACCCTATATCTCTTTTTTAAATCTGTCCCAAATTTCAGCGAAATTGGACAATAAATGAGCCATTTATGGACTATATGGCAGCTATATCCAAATCTGGACCGATCTGAGACAAAATGCAGAAAGTTGTCGAAGATCCTAACGCAACTAACTGTCCCAAATTTCGGCAAAATCGGACAATAAATACGCCTTTTATGGGCCCAAGACCTTAAATCGAGGGATCAGTCTGTATGGTAGCTATATCCAAATCTGGACCGATCTGAACCATACTTAACAAGATTCTCGAAGTGCCTAACACAACTCACTGTCCCAAAATTCGGCGAAATCGGACAATAAATGCGCCTTTTATGGGCCCAAGACCTTAAATCGAGAGATCGATCTATATGGCAGCATATCCAAATTTGGACTGATCTGGGCCAGATTGAAGAAGGATGTCGACAACCCTAACACAACTCACTATCCAAAATTTCGGCGACATCAGACAATAAAAGCGCTTTTAATGGGACCAAAACCTTAAATCGAGTGATCGATCTATATGGCAGCTAAATCCAAATCTGGACCGATCTGCTCCAAATTGAAAAATAATGTCGAAGGGTCTAACATAATTCATTGTCCCAAATTTCAGCATAATCGGATAATAAATGTGGCTTTTATGAGTCTAAGACCCCAAATCGGCGGATCGGTCAAAAGGGGGCTATATCAAGATATAGTCCGATATAGCCCATCTTCGAACCTAACCTTCTTATGGACAAAAAAAGAATCTGTGCAAAGTTTCAGCTCAATATCTCTATTTTTAAAGACTGTAGCTTGATTTCAACAGACTCACGGACAGAGGGAAGGACATGGCTAGACCGTCTTAGATTTTTACGGTGATCAAGAAGATGTGCAGTTCTTATACCGAACACGATATTGGATATAGCTCCCATATAAACTGATCTCCCGATTTGCCTTTTTGAGCCCCTGGAAGCCGCAATTTTTATACGATTTAGCTAAAATTTCGCCCATAGTATTCTGTTATGACTGTGCCGGTCCGAATCGGTCAAGAACCGGTTATAGCTCCCATATAAACCGATCTCCCGATTTGCCTTTTGAGCCCCTGGAAGCTGCAATTTTTATCCGATTTAGCTAAAATTTTACAGATAGTGTTCTGTTATGACTTCGAACAACTGTGACAAGTACCGTCCAAATCGGTCAAGAACCTGATACAGCTCCCATATAAAACGATCTCCCGATTTGATTTTTTGAGCCCTTACAAGCCCCAATTTTTGTCCGATTTAGCTAAAATTTTGCCCATAGTGTTCTATTATGACTTCCAACAACTGTGCCAACTATAGTGCAAATCGGTGTATAACCTGATATAGCTCCCATATAAACCGATCTCCCGATTTGACTTCTTGAGCCCTTAAAAGCCCCAATATTTGTCCGATTTAGCTAAAATTTTGCAGATAGTGTTCTGTTATGATTTCCAACAATTGTGCCAAGAACAGTGCAAATCGGTGTATAACCTGATATAGCTCCTATATATACCGATCTCCCGATTTGATTTCTTGAGCCCATGGAAGCCCCAATTTTTGTCCGATTTTGCTGAAGTTTTGCAGATAGTGTTCTGTTATGATTTCCAACAACTGTGTCAAGTACGGTCCAAATCGGTTTAAAACCTGATATAGCTCCCATATATACCGATCTCCCGATTTGATTTCTTGAGCCCATGGAAGCCCCAATTTTTGTCCGATTTTGCTGAAGTTTTGCAGATAGTGGTCTGGTATGATTTCCAACAATTGTGCCAAGAACAGCGTAAATCGGGGTATAACCTGATATAGCTCCCATATATACCGATCTCCCGATTTGATTTCTTGAGCCCATGGAAGCCCCAATTTTTGTCCGATTTGGCTGAAATTTGGAAGAACTTGAATTATGACTTTTAACATCCATGCCAAATATGAATTGAATCGGTCTATAAACAAATATAGCCCCCATATAAACCGATCCCCGGATTTGACTTCTTGAGCCCTTAGAAACCTTAATTTTCATCCGATTTGGCTGAAATTTGAAAGAGAGACTTGAGTTACGACTTTCGACACCCATGCAAAGTGTGATCCGAATCGATCAATAAACAGTAACAGCCCCCATATAAACCGATCCCCGGATTTAACTTTTTGCAGCCCTTACAAGTCTAAATTTTCACCTGAAATTCAGCCACAAACCCTGACTTACAACATCAGAGCTAAATTTTAAACGTATCAGTCAATATTATGATATAGGCCGCCCTTAGTACCAATATCCCGATTTGACTTCTTGAATACAAGATAATTCAAATACAAACTGTAATAAATGATTATTTAGAGGAGTATTATTATTTATTAATCTGGTTCAAATAAGATAATAATCAGTATTTGTCCTCAGATTATTACCAGCCACTGGAGTCCCGAAGGTCAGCTAGTGTCTTGGTATTAATTTTATTTTTATGTTTAATATGATTTTATAAAAAGGAAAACAAGACGATGAAGACTTAGGTTTGCAGTCTCTTTATTTGTCAAGATACGGTAAAGAATGACAACTTATAGCTAAATGTATTGACTTATAAAGGGACAAGTAAAATCATGAAAACAATCTAGTATCCAATGGAATTAAAATGGAACAATTTGAAACAATGAAATACAAAAGTAAAACATATTTTCTCTCAACAAAAATTACAATTTATGAGGGTAGTTGGGACAGTTAAGGAAAATATAAATTAAGTTCAAATTGTCAAACATATAATTATAATAATCAACATTCATAAAAAACAAGGTAAATAAATACGGCCGTTACATCCTCCCCCTCTGGTGCATTAATCGCCTCGATGATGTCACCAGGACTTTAATGGTTAGTCTTGTTCGTCAATCGTGTGGACCTTCTGGGTGTAGAAGTGTGAGTGTTGTGTTGGTTGCTTCTTCCAGTAGTGCCCGCATTCGGTTGATTGTTGTGTTGGGTTGCTGGTGTGTGCAGCCGTTGCTGATGTGCGTTTGTATTGGTTGTTGTTTTCGGACGACCTCTTTTCCGAATCGGGTAGATTGGTGCAGAAGCATCGCCTTCATATGGTGTGAGCGCTGAAACATGATGTGTTGATATTGGTGTGTTTGGGTCATCAGTCTTAGCTATTGTGTAACAAGCTGATCCTTTTTTCCCAATAATAAGATATGGCCCATCACGTCGTGGTGTAAACTTTGAAGTTAAATTTCGACTTGCTTTGCTTAAGACATGCGTTGAGACCAATACTTTGTCGCCAATTTGATAATCATTTTGAGATTTGCGTTTTCGATCAACGTTTTCTTTATTTTTGTCTTGCATTTTCTCTTGTGTTTCATTAGCGATTTCAAGGGTATCTGCTAATCTCAATAAGTGTGGTGTGATTTGCGGTATAAAGTTCTCACTTTTGATTATGGCTTTGAAGTCATAGTGCACTTCGGTAGGAGATCTCAATTCTCTTCCAAACGTAAGATATGCCGCAGTGTGCTTTGTACTATCACATTTTGCAGTGTTCATTGCGAAACGAATTGATGGCAACATTAAATTCCATTGGGTATGATCCTTGCCAACACAAATTGACAGTTGGGTTTTAAGATCCCTGTTCTTTCTTTCCACAGGATTCGCTTCTGGGTGATACACTGGAGTGAAAGTCTGCTGGATTCCCAAACAAAAAGTCAATTTTTGCATCAAGGCAGATATAAATTGAGATCCGTTATCAGTATGAATTCTGCGTGGAACGCCATATCGAAGTATGATTTCGTTCAGTAAGATTAAAGCACAATTTTCTGCCGATGCTTCTTTAAGGGCAAACAATTCCATCCATCTGCTGCAGATGTCTTCGACGGCGAGGATCCATTGATGTCCATTGCTAGTTCGTGGTAATGGTCCAAATAAGTCAACGGCTATAATTTCAAATCGCTGTCTACTACTGACGGTTTGCAACAATCCAGCTGGTTTCATATTACTCGGCTTGTACTTTTTGCATTCGTCGCATGCTTTCACATATTTCGTGATATCCGATCTAATTCCAGACCAATAAAACAATGGGGCAATACGAGCAATAGTTTTGTCTATGCCATAATGTCCTGCTGTGGCGTCTTTGTGGTATTTTTGTAAGATTTCTTCTCGTAAAGAGTTTGGTATGACAAGCTGGCCGTTTTCCGAGTCTTGTTCAGAGCAATAACGATACAGAATTCCGTCGACTATTATGTAGCCACGACTTGCGTGTCTGTATGAATTTTCATCATTTTGTTCAAATGAGTCAATGATTTTCTTGAGCTCGGGATCGTCAAGCTGGGATTTGCGAAATTCTTCGGATCCTTTTCTAGGAAAATCGATATCAATCGAGTTACATTCGCATGAAATGCAACATTGTTCGCTTTCGCATGGTGGACGAGAAAGAGTATCTGCTACGACGTTTTGCCTTCCAGGGGTATATTCGAAGCGTAGATTATAGCTTTGTAGAAATAAAGACCATCGTGCTAGTCTTCCTGTTGGAGATTTTAAAGCAAAGAGCCATTTCAGCGGCTGATGATCAGTTAAAATGGTGATTTCCGAACCTTCTACATAGCCTCTAAATTTCTGTATAGCCCAAACAACGGCTAGAGCTTCACGTTCAGTTGTTGAGTAATTGCGTTCTGCGGGTATAAGCAGACGGCTGGCGTACTCTATAGGGTGTTCTTTATCTTTCTCCCCCTGCAATAGTACAGCCCCGATCGCGTAGTTGCTCGCGTCTGTTCTAAGAAGGAATGGTGCCGATTCTTGAACTTGTTGCAATACTGGAGGAGAACTTAACAGCTGCTTTAATTTATTAAATGCCTGGTTTTCTTCGTTCCCCCAGTTCCATGTAGCTTTCTTCTTTGTCAAATTCGATAGGGGTCTGGCAACTTTGGAAAAATCGGGAATAAATCGCCTAAACCAAGAGCATGTTTGAAGAAAAGACATGAGCTGTTTCAAATTCTTCGGTTTTGGCCGATTAATTATGGCTGCAGATTTCTCTGGGTCAATTTTAATACCGCTTGTAGTCAAAATATGTCCCAAGTATTTGACCTCTGATCTGCAGAAAAAACATTTTCTGTCATTCAAATGAAAACCAAACTTTTTAAGCTTCTCGAAGGTTTGATCTAAATCAGACAAATGGGTCTCAAAATTTGGAGAGCAAATAATAATATCGTCAAGATAAGCCAGTATTAAGAGCTTTGGCAGACTTGAGCGAAACTTGTCAATTATTCTTTGAAAAGTGGCCGGAGCGTTCTTGAGTCCAAATGGCATTCGGTTAAATACGAATATACCGAATGGTGTGGTGAAAGCTGTTTTAAGCTTATCTTCTTCTGCAAGTTTTATTTGCCAGTACCCAGATTTTAAGTCTAATGTCGACATATACGGTGTTGCTTTAGCTGCATGAAGTAGGTCATCAATTCGAGGTAATGGATATGTGTCGGTGACAGTTATAGCATTTAATTTGCGATAGTCTACGCACAGTCGAATTTCATTATCCTTTTTAGGTATAAGTACCACTGGAAATGCCCAGGGAGATTCCTTTTCTTCTATGATTCCATCTTGCAACATTTTATCCAATTCTGCCTTCAACTTCACTTTCATAGCTGGTGAGATCCGGTATGGTGGATTGGCTATTGGCAGATGATTTCCGGTATTAATTTTGTGCTCAATGTTGGCTATTGGAGCAACAATATTTTCAAATATGTCGTTATGCTTATTGATAA
The DNA here is from genome assembly GCF_963082655.1 of Stomoxys calcitrans. Taxonomy (NCBI): domain Eukaryota; kingdom Metazoa; phylum Arthropoda; class Insecta; order Diptera; family Muscidae; genus Stomoxys; species Stomoxys calcitrans. The sequence goes on from NC_081552.1 coordinate 210,873,328, forward strand.
CGCTTTTCAATAAATCTTTTTGACTTTCAGTCAAATGTTCAGCTTCGTTTTCTCGAAATTCAAAATCGATCGCGTTTAATGTAACCGCTTGCGGTAAAACTTCAGTTTCCGCTTGTTTTTTCATTTTCTTCAATGGAGGGAATAAATTATTTTCATTTGGGATTTCAAAATCCTGTGGTATAGCATCAGCAAATATTTTTGTGATACCTCCTGGAGAGTAGTCGTTGGCGGGAAATTCAGCAACATTATTTGGATGTGTTGGGTCTTCTTCGCCATATGCTACAAACCATGATAAAAAATCTTGAACGTTTTCTTTCTCCCTTTCGGTTTTTGTTGTACTAGCATTCATTTGACTACGTTTTTCAATAGCCTTAGATGGCGTACATTTAAATTCAAAGATTTTGGATGGTTCGTCAACAAAATGCCAAGTCCTTTGTGCTAAATCCATAACCATTCCACATTGCTCCAGAAAATCTATACCAATTAGGGTTCGATTGTTTCTTGCCTTTGGCAAGCAAACAAAACGAATTCGTTTAAAACGTTTGCCTATAAGAATACAGGCTATGGTCGATAAGACCATTTCTTTTCTCGAACTTCCGTCAGCCAATGTCACCTCTGCAAATACTTCTTGAAATGGGACCTCCTTTTTCTTCAATAACATAAAAAGTTCGTAACCAGCTATGCTTGTCCTGGCAGCTGTGTCCAGATAAGCTTCTTGGTCCGATCCATTGACATTTATATTTATGGTTGGAACATTTCTACCAACAATTGTGGTTTGAATACTATTTAAGTTTAGTTCCTTTGGGCTTTCCATTATCTCTTTGTAGTTGCATTTTGGACAGTTTGACCTGTAAAATCCTGCAGCACCGCAGCCATAGCAGTTCAATTTTACTTCATCTTTGGTCTTTCCCCTCTTTTCGACCTCTATTCGCTTGTAACATACATCGGCTGTGTGGTTCTTTTTACGGCAGTATGAACAACGAACATTTGTCTTTTCTCGAGAAAGTTGGGGTTTAATGACAATTTCTGTCTTATTTTCAGTCATGAATAGCTCTATTTCTCGAGCGCTACTGAGAAGGTCCTGAAACGTTTTCACAGCTTCTCTTGGCACTTTCTCCCGAATGTTGACATTGATTTGATAGTAGATCATATCAATAATAGCACGCTCGGAAACTTTTTCTTTTAACAATGCAAATAACCGCCGTTTTCTGCAGATAAAACTGTCAGTGCTTTCAGTCGGTTTCTGCTTGTCCTTAAAAATTTCGGAGTAAATTCTCCAATCAGATTTGATGGGCGCAAATGCACTTCTTAACAGATTAATAGCATCCTCGAATGTGCTAGCCTCATCTTTAACTCCTTGCCACCATGATGATGCATATCCTTCTAACAAAAGGGGCATACTAATAAGAGCCAAACGATCAGAAATGTGTGTCGATTCCTTGTAGACCAGGATTGTTGCAATAAAATCCTCCACATTTTCCTTATCACTTGAGCCGTTAAAACGTGCGCTGCAAGTACTAAATGTGGCGCTAATTTGCGGTCTTACTTGGACATTACTTAACAATGATGCAATTAACTGCTCGTTTAAGTTGTTATTATTTGACGAACTCTGGCTATTCCGATCGGAAAAATCTGCGTTCAGTGCTGAATAAGCCGTACTAGCATTTGGAATATTAGATGACGATTGATGCATATTTGCTGGGGCTGAGCCTTGAAATTGGAAATTATTTTGATGTGAACTGGTCGATGGCATAGTCCTACTAGTTTCGGTATTAGCAGACTGATCAATTGCCACTTGACTCATGTTCGAATTCTGATCGTTATTTACCGTAGAAACTGCATTATTTCCATTAGAATTCATGGTGTTATTTGGGTTTTGGCTATCCACAATACCTGCGCTTAAAGAATTCATGGTTGTTCTTGGCGTTTTCTTCATTGCAAGAATTTTCTTTATTAAGGCTTGATGGTAACCCTGTTGAGTCTATCTAAGAGAATATCTTTCTCCAGAAGAGTATGTATGTATGTTCGAATCTTAAAGATTGATGGAACGTAAAACACTTCGAATTCCAGTGAGAGCAAGAGAATTTAATCGACACCAATGGGAGAAACAGCTAAAGCTTTAAGCAAGACTTACTCCAACAACAACTTGTGTGTGATGAGCGAAACCAACATATGCACAAGCACAAGTTACGAAGTGATATTGGAACAGCGGCTTGGTAGGCAATGTGTATATCTCTTGATGTGATGATCACAGCAAAGCAACAACACACTGGTAAAACGAAATGCTGGGAAGAAGAAATGTTTTCGCAACAACAAAACCCTTTGCCTAGACTGTTGATAGACTGGAGCTGAAGCAACAGCAATGAGATGTGGAGTTAAAACATGCGGGAGTCACAACAACAACAACCAACCGTGGGCGATGACTCACGTATGGTGATTCCCTTTTTGTAACAACAACAAACAACTCAACCTGATGATAGCGACGGCAACAGCAGCATAAGTGGACGGCAATTGAATAAATGCGAAACACGTTTCTTCTTTTATTTTGCGAAAATTATGTTTTGCAAAAATTTAAATATTTTATGCAAAACTGTTGTAGAATTTTCAGCAAAATATTTAAAAATTTTACGGTGGGCGCCAATTGTAATAAATGATTATTTAGAGGAGTATTATTATTTATTAATCTGGTTCAAATAAGATAATAATCAGTATTTGTCCTCAGATTATTACCAGCCACTGGAGTCCCGAAGGTCAGCTAGTGTCTTGGTATTAATTTTATTTTTATGTTTAATATGATTTTATAAAAAGGAAAACAAGACGATGAAGACTTAGGTTTGCAGTCTCTTTATTTGTCAAGATACGGTAAAGAATGACAACTTATAGCTAAATGTATTGACTTATAAAGGGACAAGTAAAATCATGAAAACAATCTAGTATCCAATGGAATTAAAATGGAACAATTTGAAACAATGAAATACAAAAGTAAAACATATTTTCTCTCAACAAAAATTACAATTTATGAGGGTAGTTGGGACAGTTAAGGAAAATATAAATTAAGTTCAAATTGTCAAACATATAATTATAATAATCAACATTCATAAAAAACAAGGTAAATAAATACGGCCGTTACAAAACTCAGTTAATAAGGGTTTATTGTTACAGGAATTCATGGCGGTGGGTACCCACGATTCGGCCCGGCCCAACTTAGCACGTTTTTACTTGTTTCTGTTATTTTCGAAAAAGTTCAATTTCGTTACACAGTGTAATCATTATTCATAAAATTTCCCAAAACTATGAATAATGACTTTTTTCTAATAATTTATGTTAATTAGAAATTTCTAATCAAAAGTTGCCGCTCCAACTTATGCCTAGGTGTAGTCCGAAACCCAACAGATGATTTAAAGCTTATTAATATTCCCTCTCTCTCTCTCACTCTCAACTTTCTTAGCCAGTGTAGAAGATATTTGGTTTTTTTGGGTTCGCATTGATTGATTGGATTACATTTTCTTTAATTTTAACGCATCATCGAATCGATTCAAAGAATCCATTATAATTTCTGTCTTCTTCCAAATACAAGCCCCTTGTGTCATTTAGACAAGAACAAACCAAATTCCTTACACGTATTCATTGTATTAGGCATCATTGTGGTTCGGTTGTCCGTTTGTTGGGAGTCTCTCTCTTTTTCTTTTCTTGTGTTGCTGCCGCTGATGTTGTTGTTGTTATACTTAATAATCCGTTTAACTGAAATTGTCTTTTTGAAATCTCGCCTTTCCAACACCGAAACCACAGAAAAAAAAACACAAAAATTTTTTCGTACGTGTAAGATGACCATAACACAAACGATTAATCTTCATTTTGGACAAGTATTCCATTTTTTTTTTTTTTTGGAGGAATAAGAAGGTTTTTGTATACCCTATACATAGCTTAGGTGAGGATTGCAGTGTATAGAATAGGGGAATTTGTTGGTAACAATTTGTACGGAAAAACGTTAGTACCAATCTATCATCAATGGGAAAATATTACCAACTTAATTGATGGTCTGTTAACTGTCTGTTTGTCCTTTGGTAATAAACATAAGGCATTTTCCTTCCTTTTTATACCCATCACCATAGGATGGGGGTATACTAATCTAGTCATTCCGTTTGTAACACCTCGAAGTATTGATATAGGACCCCATAATGTATATACAATATATTGGGTTGCCCAAAAAGTAATTGCGGATTTTTTAAAAGAAAGTAAATGCATTTTTAATAAAACTTAGAATGAACTTTAATCAAATATTCCTTTCTTTTACACTTTTTTTCTAAAGCAAGCTAAAAGTAACAGCTGATAACTGACAGAAGAAAGAATGCAACTACAGAGTCACAAGATGTGCAAGAAATTTGTCAACGCCGACTATATGAAAAATCCGCAATTACTTTTTGGGCAACCCTATATTCTAGATCGTCTCGACATTCTGAGTCGATCTAGCCATGTCCATCCGTTCGACCGTTCGTCCGTCTGTCGAAATCACGATAGCGGTCGAACGCTTAAAGATAACCGTTTGAAATTTTGCACAACTACTGATGTAGGTCATTGATTGCAAATCGGTTTATATATCGGTTCAGATTTCGATATAGCTCCCATACAAACCAATCTCCCGATTTGACTTCTTGAGCCCCTGGAAGCCCCCATTTTATTCGATTTGGCTAACATTTTGTTATGACTTGCAACCACTGTGCCAAGTACGATCCAAATCGGTCAAGAACCTGATACACCTCTCATATAAACCGATTTCCCGATTTGACTTCTTGAACCCCTGGAAGACAAGTCATAACAAGTCATAACAAAATTTTGTTATGACTTGCAACAACTGTGCCAAATACGGTCCAAATCGGTCTATAACCTGATACACCTCTCATATAAACCGATTCCCTGATTTGACTTCTTGAGCCCCTGGAAGCCCCCATTTTATTCGATTTGGCTAACATTTTGTTATGACTTGCAACCACTGTGCCAAGTACGATCCAAATCGGTCAAGAACCTGATACACCTCTCATATAAACCGATTTCCCGATTTGACTTCTTGAACCCCTGGAAGACAAGTCATAACAAGTCATAACAAAATTTTGTTATGACTTGCAACCACTGTGCCAAGTACGATCCAAATTGGTCAAAAACCTGATATAGCTCCGATACAAACCGATCTCCCGATTTGACTTCTTGAGCCCCTGGAAGCCCCCATTTTCATCTGATGTGGCTGTAATTTTGCACATAGTGTTTCTGTTATGACTACCAACAGCAGTACCCGGTACGGTTTAAATCGGTCCATAACCTGATATAGTTCCTATATAAACCGATCTCCCGACTAGACTTCTTGAGCCACTTGAATCCGCAATTTTTGCCCGATTTTGCACGTAATGTTCTGTTATGATTTCCAACAACTGTGTCAAATACGGTTCAAATCGGTCAAGAACCTGATACACCTCTCATATAAACCGATTTCCCGATTTGACTTCTTGAACCCCTGGAAGCCCCCCATTTTATTCGATTTGGCTGAAATTTTGTTATGACTTGCAACCACTGTGCCAAGTACGATCCAAATTGGTCAAAAACCTGATATAGCTCCGATACAAACCGATCTCCCGATTTCACTTCTTGAGCCCCCGGAAGCCCCCATTTTCATCTGATGTGGCTGTCATTTTGCACATAGGGTTTCTGTTATGACTACCAACAGCAGTACCCGGTACGGTTTAAATCGGTCCATAACCTGATATAGTTCCTATATAAACCGATCTCCCGACTAGACTTCTTGAGCCACTGAATCCGCAATTTTTGCCCGTTTTTGCACGTAATGTTCTGTTATGATTTCCAACAACTGTGTCAAATACGGTTCAAATCGGTCTATAACCTGATACACCTCCCATATAAACCGATCTCCTGATTTGACCTCTTGAGCCCCTGGAAGCCCCCCATTTTATTCGATTTGGCTGAAATTTTGTTATGACTTGTAACCACTGTGCCAAGTACGATCCAAATCGGTCAAGAACCTGATATAGCTCCGATACAAACCGATCTCCCGATTTGACTTCTTGAGCCCCTGGAAGCCCCCATTTTCATCTGATGTGGCTGTAATTTTGCACATAGGGTTTCTGTTATGACTACCAACAGCAGTACCCGGTACGGTTTAAATCGGTCCATAATAAATCGATCTCCCGATTTGACTTCTTGAGCCCCCGGAAGCCGCAATCGGTCTATAACCTGATATAACTCCCATATAAACCGATCTCCCGATTTGACTTCTTGAGCCCCTGAGAGCCTCAATTTTCATCCCATTTGGCTGAAATTTTGCACGTAATGTTCTGCTATGATTTCCAACAAATGTGCCAAGTGCAGTCTAAATCGGTCTATAACCTAATATAGCTCCCATATAAACCGATCTCCCGATTTGATTTCTTGAGCCCCTGAGAGCCTCAATTTGTTTCCAACTTGGCTTAAATTTTGCACGTAGTGTTCTGCTATGACTCTCAACAACTGTCCAAATCGGTCTTTAACCAGATATAGTGGTGGGTTCCCAAGATTCGGCACGGCCGAACACAGCATGCTTTTTCTTGTTTAATGTAAATACGATCATTTTCATGGACAAGTTGGGAGTTTTAAAAACCAATCAAAAGCTCTGCACTGATTTCAAGCATAGGCATAGGGCAATGTCATTTGACCAATACTGGAAAAATGGTTTCCTAACTTTAAACCAAATTTGTATACTGCATTAAAGGTTGTTAAATTCTTAGACTAATTTTAAGTAAAATTTTCTTAAGTCTAAGACTTTTCTTTTACTAAATACTAAGAAATTTTTATCTTTAATGATTTTATGACTGAATTAAAAGCAAATAACTTAAATTTGTTATCTCTGTATACTCGTTTAACTGTAGTCTAGGCCATCGAACGGTATCGAAAGATTAATTTTGCCCAACATAAAACTTCACCTAGTTTTAGTTTCTCTCTCTCTCCTTTTTGCTTGCAAGTAACCTACAACATGAGAGTGAAGCATGTGCTTTGTTTTTGTTTCTTTCATTTTCGAAGGAAATTCTTTGAAACTCTTTTGGAACAACAAAGCCGCTCAGATCATAAGAAACTAAGCCCATAAAAGATGACATGAATGTCTTACAAAAATAACCCATCACCTCAACTAAGTTGGTAGAGATTCTTAGGGGGGAGGAGGAAAAACACAAAATGCTTGAATGAATTGAAGGGATTGTGGTGGAACTGAATGAGTTATGATTGGAATGATGATTTCTTTGACTTTGCTTTGGTCAAAGAAAAAAAAAAAAAAAAGGAAAATGGGAAAAATTGGAAAAATTGTTTGGTGGGAACTAAAAGTTTGGAAAAATAAGCAAAATTTAAGGAATGGCATAAAGAAAAACATTTTAAGAGCCACAAATGCCTTGAAAGTATTTCTAAGCTTTGAAATGCAGTAAAAAGGAATTTCATAACAAGCACAAAAGGGTTATGTTATGTGAGAAAAGACAAAAAAATTTAATTCTCAAAATGTTCACAAAAAATACCCAAAATTTTCTTAAATAAAAAAAAAATAGTTTAAAATGTGGGATTTTGAAAATTAAACCTTAAAATGCACCAAATAGTGCTCAAAGCACCAATATTTCATAAGATGAGCAAAAACTGAGAAAAAATTAGCTAAGGTCAAAAAGTGTCTGCTAAATACTTTCGAATTCCAAATTTTTTGACAAAAATCCCCAAAATGGGGAAATGTTTTGAAAAATTTAACAAGATTAGAAATTGACACTAAGTTGGGTAAATCTTGGATAGATTGTTTGAATCGTTGAGTGAAGCGGACGTTTTGTTATTTCGCTCCGCAAAAATTTGTCTGCAACTCATAATAGGTCATTAGTTTTTGGAAGAAAAATATAAGTCACTCAAGGATAGCTACGATAGTGCTATCCAGTAGGCGGTTGATTATCTGCGTCAGTTTCCTATGGAGCGGCAGATCTAGAGCCCGGGAGTAGGCTTAGAATGGACTCCCAAAGATCCATGTTGTCTGCTACTGAAACCTCGACTGGTGGAGCGCCTACTCCAGGCTCCAATAGCCGCTTTGACGAAGACACCTTGTTCAAGTCTTAAGGACAAGGCCGAACCTATTCTTTCTTCGCATGCCTATAATTTGCCTGGGCCTTCGGCCTTCCCCGGCAAGCCAACACACTCTTTAAGAGGTAGGAATAATAGAAGACGCATCGCTTTCAGGTTTATTGAGAGGCTTGGTGCGAATGATCCTAAGACTCTTGGTAATAGGGAGAGAGACTCCCTAAATTGGGCTCGGATATTCGTTGCACAGGCTACCCCAAAGCTGCGGTCATCTGGAGGGCATCCCATGCTTAAAAGAACTAGGGCGAACAACAGTAAGATGGGTCCAACAACCTTTGCTAATGTCGCTAGGGACAGTTCGGTGACGGCAGTTGTCGACAAAGGAGAAGAACAGGGCTACATACCTAAAAATAATTGGAGTGGGATAGTCAATGGCGTGTCATCAGTATACTCCGATGTCCTTGCGGAATTTCCTAGGTCTCCTCCAGTTTGTGATGATGCAGACTGGTATCGAGGCCGCTAAAAAAGAGTGGTGAGATCTGGCCAGGTGCAGCACTAGATTTATTCAAGAAGCAAGATATTCCTTCTCGACCAATGGCGCAAGCTTGGATACCAAGAATTCCCTCAGATCCTGAAGCGATACTTGGAAGACTAAGGGAATGTGATTCCAATATTTCAAAAACCGACTGGAAGATTGGTAGATTGGATGAGGCTGATGGTGATCGGAGACATGCAGTATTCGTACCAAACTTCGATTGTCTCGCAGACCTTAACAAGTCTGAAGGGATTGTATTCAGCAGTTCTTGCTGAACACTTGCCTGAGGAACTATCGACCACATCGCTAAAGTCTAATGGATTGCAGGAGACTGAAAATCCCACCGCCACGAACGAAACAGGAGCGGATGGCATCGAAACGGTACCCGACAAGCCCTGTGCGGGGGGCAACAAAATTGGACTGGGCTCAAAGTGTGCGCCAGAGGGGAAGCACGGTGACCAGTCCGGAACTGTTTGGGTTTCAACTGGTAGTAGTCTTTTAAGGCAACGAAGTCTGACCGGAGACTTTAATCTGGTACCACGGGTGTCAGGAGCCCCTGGAACTTTGGTTCCAGCCTGACAATGGTGAGGCCCCAGTAAGGAGCAACGTGGTGGCTGTGGTTTGTACCCAAATCGCGGGTAGAGCATAAGCTCGGCGTGGAGTTGCGTTTTCAGCCGGGTGCCGTGACCCATAGATCGGAAGGACCATAGACCCTAACCAAGGAGGTGAACACGTCCAAATACGTGGGATCAAATTGGTACTAATGTGTGGGTTACCACTTGTGGGGGCGTTGGTAGACGCATTGTATTCACCCTTGGGCCTCGCAGGTTTGGGCCGTGGTGGCAGGTAACTGCGTAAAACTCGACATTCGTGTCCTGAAGAATAGTGGTTCCTCAGCTTTCTCACCTGGCTCTGGATGCGTATGGAAGCTCATCATGACAAGTTCCAACGAATCTTGTGAGGATGAACTCCTGGTGGACTCAGAAGACAAGGCTAACAAAACAGTGGTTGAAGTTCTGAATCCTGACTTTGGTCCGGTTTCTACAGATAAATCTCCACCATTGTAAGGCCGTTTCGGTGGCACTAAAGGTCCTCCTAATGGCAGTAGGATTTAACGGGGTTTTTATCCAGGAAGCATGGGTGTGTGGAGGAATGGTACGTGGACTAAGAATTCCGAGATTTAAACTTCTCAACGGTAGGGGGTATGGGAGACACAGAGCCGGTATTGTTGTAAAGAGTAGTCTAAATGTTTTTCTTTTACCGTCGCTAAGCACAGAAGATTTACTGGCTGCCCTACATATGGCACACGATTCAGAGATGCCGCATTCAAACCTTAAGTCGCTGGTTAAAAGCGCTTCGGTAGGGAGAAATAACCTCACTGTAGGAAGTGATGCTAATGCACATCACCAGATATGGGGAAGTTCGGATGTCAACGAAAGGTGTGAGCTGCAATCTGGCGATTTGTAATAAAGGAGATAAACCGACCTTTATTACCAGGTACAGGCAGGAGGTCCCAGATATTATCTTTGTATCGGAAGACATAAGCGCAAGAATATCCGACTAGGAAGTGTTGGATGACCACAGCTTCTCTGATCATCTTTATATTAGTTTCATCCTTTGAGAAAATACTGAAGTAGTGATCCCTCGGCTAAACAGAAGAAAGGCGGATTGAGATAAATTTCGGCACAAATTCTGCACGTCTATCCCTTCTAGACCAGAAAAGGAAGTGGAAACTACGGAGGATATAGACATAGTGGTCAAGCGCATCACAAAGACCCTGAATGACTCGCTGGCGACAGCATGTCCTAGTGCCAAGCTAAGGGACAAACAGCGACCACCATGGTGGACCCCAGAGCTAGTTGGTCTAAGGAAGGACTGCAGAAAACTCTTCAACAGAGCGAAAGCCACAAAATCACCACACGATTGGGACATCTATAAGGCTGAGCAAAGAATATATAAGGGCGAGCTGAGAAAGGCTCAGAACAAATTCTAGGTAGAATTCTGAAGCTCCGTGGAGGATACATCTGAGGCCTCTAGGCTAAGGAAGATTCTGTCCTCGAGACCTATTACGGTGGGGTATATTCAAAAGTCAGAGAATGTATGAAAAAGCTCTTGGGAGGAGACACTAGAACTACTCATCGATACACATTTCCCGGGAAACTCTCCAACGGACAACGTGGCGCCAGAAGAGGTTGTCACTGATATGCATTCGTCCAAGGCCATTAGGGAAATTGTGTCTGAGCCGAAAATCCTTTTGGCGATAAGAAGTTTCGACTCCTTTAAGTCGCCAGGCCCTGATGATGTACCACCGGTTGAATTACAAGCTGTGTCCGATAGACTGGTTCCCTGGCTTAGGGAGATATACTCTGTATCAGATTGTCATATATACCTGCGGGATGGTGGGACACGAAGGTCATTTTCATTACGGAAGCAGGAAATCCCTACCACACGAAGACGAAAGATTTTCGTCCTATTAGTCTGTCATCCTTTATGCTGAAGACTTTTGAGAGGTTGATTAGGGCAAAGGTCTTTGGAGATCGCCTGTCGCAGCAGTAGAGGTAAATCCACTGAAACAGACCTTCAAGACCTAGTCGGCAATATAGAGGGTTCTCTCGCTGTCTAGGAATACACAATGGTAGCATTTCTTGACATTGAAGCTGCTTTTAATGTAAAACCGACGTCAATCATGAAGGAGTTGGAGTTTCTAGGCATCAACTCTACCGTAAGAAAGTTTATTAATAACTTACTTTCTAAAAGATGCATTACGGTAGGCTTGGGATCTGGGGATCTAAAAAGATGGGTCAGCAGAGGAACTCCTCAAGGAGAGAAGACAGTACTCTCTACTTTGGAATATAGCCATTAACAATATGTTAATGTCTCTGGAAGAAGAAGGCGCAAAATAAGTCGCGTATGCTGATGACGTGGCAATTGCGGTTAGGGGAAAGTTTCCCAGCACTCTAAGAGATACACCTCAGGAAGCTCTACGTGCAACAGCAAAGTGGTCTAGGTATAAATCCGTGAAGACAGAAGTAGTTCTTTTCAGCAGGAGATACAAGTTGCCTACCGTGGAACCTGTCTCCTTGGGTGGATAGAATGTTCCATTTACAGAAAGCGCAAAATACCTCGGTATTTTGCTGGACAGCAAATTGAACTTCAAATCCAACATTTTGAAAAGGGCAAGAAAGGCCTTATACACCTGCAAGAGAGCCATTGGCAAAAGTTGGTGGTTTAGACCGCGTGTCATGCATTGGGTATATACTGCAGTTGTCAGACCTATAATGCTATATGGTGTTGTGGTCTGGTGGACGGCGCTTCAAAAGTCCACCTACTGCTCAATACTTAACCGGATCTAAAAAATGGCTTGGTTGTGCATCACAGCCGCACTGAGGACGACACCATGTGATGCACTGAATTTAATGCTACATCTTATGCCTCTGGACACTGTGGCTAGACAAATTGCAGCAACCACTGACGTGATGTTAAGGTAGCTTTCTCATTGGCCATGTGGCGGTTACGGACACCGTGTTATCCTTGGTACATTACCCGATGTTCTAGGCAGTGTGGATCTCCATCTACCTGAGTCGCTTTTTGATAAAAAGGACAAAAGAGGGGCCCGTGAGCATTGCAAACCTATGTGGCCTAATCTAGACTTGAAGAGGTCTACCGCATTGCTGTCACTGGCTAGAACAGATGCCTCAGTTATTGTTTCCGTCATGACAGGTCACTGTCTAATTGGAAAACATGCTGACAGACTGAAGGTTACCAGCAACGACTTTTGCAGAAGCAGTGTGGACATCGAAGAAGAAAGGGCTATAGAACACCTTCTGTGTGTGTTTTCTGCACTATCAGTCAGAAGGAGTTCCAATTTACGTTCTCATTTCTTTGAAAACCTGTCTGATTTAGCGGGTGTGAACATTCGCAAGTTATTGGGCTTTTTAAAGCGATCTGGATGCTTCAACGGTAGGAACTAGAAGGCATATTACTTCTTCTATTCCTGTGGCATCACAACGGCTGAAAACGTCTAAATGAGTCTGATGGCAAAATGCCACTTAAATCTAACCTAAGTCTTGGCTTCCGTATGCCCACAATTTTGACAAAAATCCTAAAAATGGGGAAGTGTTTTAAAAACTGTGCAGGCTAGAAAGGCAACGCTTGCCCAATACACCTGTAAGAGAACCATTGGCAAAAGTTGGTGGGTTTAAACCACGTGTCATGCACGGGGTGTATGCTGCAGTTGTCTACAATGCTATATGGTGTTGTGGTCTGGTGGACGGCGCATCAAAAGTCCACCTACTCTCCAATACTTAGCCGGATGCAAAGAGTGGCTTGTCACAGCTGCACTGAGAACGACACCATCGGATGCAATGAATTTAATGCTACACCTAATGCTTTGGACATTAAGGATGCGACCACTGCTCTGAGGTTAAGGGAGCTTTGACCATGCGGTGGCTACGGACACTGTATTATTTTTGATACAATGTCTTATGTTCCAGGCAATGTCCGGATTATATATTGCCAGAGCCGGAAGTACTGTACTACTATTCCTGATGGAACCGATTGGTACTATAATATCCCTGGTAAAAGAAGTTAAATAGACTTCTATACCAGTCGATTGAAATCTAGACGACTAAGGTAGGTTTAAGATGTACACTGAAGAACTAGGACTGGTCATGTCGAGTAGGTTACCAGGCCAATGTAGTGCGTATCTAGCGGAAATCCTTGCAATTAAAAGAAGTGGTGGAATGGCTAAGATATAATGTCATAACGACGTTTGGTATAAATATCTTCTCAGACAGCCAGGTTGCCATTAAGTCTCTGGGGAAAATATTTCTGATAGACAGAAGGTTGTAAGTAACGACTTCTGCAGAAGCTGTAAGGACATCGAAGAAGGAGAGACTAGGTGTGTTTAGGATGTGAGGATGATTTTTTGAGAACTTGTCTGAATTAGCAAAAGTGAACCTTAGCAAGTTGTTGGACTTTTTAAAGCGATTTGGATGGTTTAACGGCAGGAGCTAGAAGCCATCTTACTTCTCCTGTGATATCACAATGAATGAAAACGTCTAAGTGAGTTTGATGGAAGACTGCCACTTAAACCTAACCTAACAAGAAAAGGAGGCCACCGTAGCTCAGAAGTTAGCATGTCCGCCTATGACGCTGAACGTCTGGGTTCAAATCCTGGCGAATACATCAGAAAAAATTTCAGCGGTGGTTATACTCTCCTAGTGCTGGCAACATTTGTGAGGTCCTATGCCATGTAAAAACTTCTCCCCCAAGAGGTGTCGCACTTCGGCACGGCGTTCGGACTCGGCTATAAAGGTGAAGCCCCTTATGCCCATTGAGCTTAAACTTGAATCGGACAGCACTCATTCATATGTGAGAAGTTTGCTGCTGTTCCTTAATGGAATGTTCAGGGGCATATTTGGAATGTTCAGGGGCATATTAGGTTCTAAGACAAATATTTCGGCATCACTACGACTTTTATGTCTGCTTAAATGTGCCACTAGCTTTCCCTCTTCTTCCAATTGTAATTGCCATCATTTAAACTCAATAGTAAGTGTCACACCTTGTATGGGACATATTTTTAATAAGCGTCATTCATAAATTCACAACAATTGGCATTCCCGAGCTGACGTCAAATTTACAGCAAAACTACAAAATATTGCCTCCAAGCATCGCATCACCCCTGATGGCAAAAAAAAAAACAAAAACAAATATAACCCACAAATTGTTTATATATTTTAATAAAAGAAAAAAAAATCCATTCGCAATGTGAGAGGAGGTGGAAACTTTCCGTTTTTCAAGGTCACTTTTTCTCTGCTGCAAACTAATGTGTCTGGCAGAATTATTTGTTTTTTTTTTTGGATTTGTAATGAAGGTGTAATATTGAGGCAACTTTAGCATCTGCCGTGTTACATGTGTGTTCTGTGAGAATTTTCATATTTTCCAAATCAGATAAGAATTGCCTCCTTTATAGGCTCAAGAAGTATAATCGGGAGATTGGTTTATATGGAAGCTATATGAGGTTATGAACCGATTTGAACCATACTTATTATCATTGTTGGAAGTCGATACAAAACACTTCACTTCGAAATTGCAGTCAATTCGACTAAGATCTTGCAAATTTTTACTGGAAAAGTACGCGAACAGACCTTTTGCTCAATATTTTTTGTCCCACACACCAGGCCGGGAAAAAATTTCACATGTTATTTAATCGATATCGCGTTTTTTATTCTTAAACCATTAAAAAAAAACAAAAAGTGCTAAAAACGCTTAGGAACTATTGGGTTGCCCAAAAAGTAATTGCGGATTTTTTAAATGAAAGTAAATGCATTTTTAATAAAACTTAGAATGAACTTTAATCAAATATACTTTTTTTACACTTTTTTTTCTAAAGCAAGCTAAAAGTAACAGCTGATAACTGACAGAAGAAAGAATGCAATTACAGAGTCGCAAGCTGTGAAAAAATTTGTCAACGTCGACCATATGAAAAATCCGCTATTACTTTTTGGGCAACACAATACTTTCTCGTACTCTATCGTCTTTGCTCTCTGCTTTGCTCGACATTCATTATGTTATCCTCAAGCTTATTTGTATGGTCTTTCATGGAACCAGTCTTATCGCACTGATAATCTTTATCGCACTGACAATCTCTGATCGGCTTTCAGCGCGCACTCTGTTCACACCCTTATGCTCATAAAAGCTGTATTTATTGCCCGATTTCGCTCAAATTTAACACTATGATGATACGGCATCCATGGATAATATTGTTGAAATCGGTCTATATCTTAATATAGTCCCCGTATAGACCGATCTCCCGATTTGGGGTCCTAGGCCGATAAAATAAACAATTATTATCCGATTTCAATGAAATTTGCCACAATGAGATATGATAAGATCATCGATATCCTTGCTTTATTTGGTTCAAATCGGTCTATATATTGATATATCCCCCAAATAGACCGATCTCTTGATTTAGGTACTTAGGCCGTCATGTAGACCAAACCCGATCTAAATTCTCTGGCCAATAAAAACAGCACTTAATGCCCAATTTTGCTGAACTTTAACAAAGTGGGCTGTGTTCAGCTGTACGACGCCCGTATCGTGTGTGGTTTAGATCGGACCATTTTTGCGTACGGCTCTCATATAGACTGATCTCCCGATTCAAGGTCCATCACCCGCAAATAGCGTATTTATTCCCCAATTTTGATGATATTAGGTAGAGTGAACTATGGTACACCCCAAAACATCCTCCCCGTTTATGGTGCAGATCAAATCATATCTGTATATAGCTGCTATATATAAATATATATACCGATCTCCCGATTTACGCCCTTGAATCCCTTGGTTAAGACCCTATCATTCATAAATTTTGGTGCAATTATATGATTTAGCTGCTAAAGGTCACAATTTTTCCACAGATTTTAACAAAATTTTGGGTATATGTAAAGGGTGATTTTTTTAGGTATTTTCTTTTTGGCAACACTGGTTTAAACAGCTCACACACTTTTCGTGTTTTGTTTCACTTTCAAACATCTTCAGTTTGGTCTATAATTTAACCATGAATCGTCTTAAGTTAAGATCGTGTTAAGAAGTTTAATCGCGCGCTTCGTTGTGTTCAACGACTAAGCTCATTTTTGGCTCAATGGGTATGTAAATAAACAGAATTGTCAATTTTGGAGTGAAGGATCAGGCAGAAGCATTGCAAGAGCTACCAATGCATCCAGATAAAGTCTCAGTTTGGTGCGGTTTATGGGCTGGTGGCATCATTGGACCGTACTTCTTCAAACATGATGCGAATCGTAACCTAACTATGAATGGTGAGAGCTATTGTGAGATGATATCCAACTTTTTTTTTGCAACAAGACGACGGTGCCACATGGCACACAGCACGCGTAACAATGGACTTATTGAGAGGCGAGTTTGGTGAACATTTTATTTCACGTTCGGGACCGGTCAATCGGCCGCCTGGATCGTGCAATTTTACGCCTTAAGACTATCTCATGTCTATACAGACAAGCCCACATCAATTGACGCATTGGAAGACAACATTGAAGCATTTATTCGTGAGATACCGGCCGAAATGTTGGAAAGAAAAAACTTTCCTGTAGTCTTAAGAGAGAGACTGGATAAACCATATGCTAAGGAGCAGGTGCAAGAATTGCTAAGGAGCAGGTGCAAGAATTGCTAAGGAGCAGGTGGATAAATTGATAAATTACGGATGCTGACTGAGGAGGTATTTCAATCCGTCCTCTATGCAGACGATGTTATAATACTTCTAATGGGTAAAGATCCGAACCAGCTATGCACAAGGACCAAAAAGGTCTTGCATATGACATATGACTGGGCTAGACACAGGGGTGTCAATGTTAACCCAGAGATAACTGAAATATGCCTGTTCACGACGAAGGTGGGCCAATTTGACGCACCAGGTTCCGTCAACAAAATGATTTCGATATCTGACAAGGTCAAATACTTAGGAGTGATCTTCTGATCAGGAGCGTACTGAGAAGGCTCAAAATGGAGCCTGAATCCGAGGATAATCCACTGGCTCTACAGAAGAGTGATTAGAGCAATACTTATCTACGCCTCAGTAGTTTGGTGGACTGCTGTGGTGAAAAATTGCAACATAAGGACCATACAACAGGTTCAGAGAACATGTTGTCTTAGCATAGGCGGAGCAATGAGGACCACGCCAACTAGGGCACTGGAGGCTATTCCAAATATCCGATACAGATTAAATGTGAGGCAGCAACTACCTCGAGTGCGAGGCACTGCGACACAGTCTTGGACTGACGGAACCCTAGTAATGCCATCTGGAAGATCATGTTATAGAGGACAAAGTGGACCTGGGAATCTACATTGAGAACCCAAGGACTGAGATCTGACGACCATAATACGATCCTGCAGGCGGAGATCCGGGCAATCACGAAATGCGTGAGGTGGTGTGGTGCTAACGCGAATACGTCGAGTGTGAACATGTTAACGGACAGTAAAATGACGATAAGGGCAATAACAACCAGAACGGTAAGATCACGAACAATCTTGGAATATAAGAAGGAGATTAACGCCTTCTCTGAGGATGGCACAATCCGCATCGTTCGGTTGCCGGGCCAAAATGTAGTAAGGGGGAATGAAAGGGCAGACGATTTGGCAGTGAAGGCCCGAAAACCTTTCGGGTTGACGATGTCCGAGTTAAGGGCTTGGGCGACAAACGACACTGTGAAACAGCGAAACATTCGGTAGGACGGCGAAAATCCTATGGGGAGAGAGAGGACCAAGCTATTATTGAAAGGAAGTAAGAAGGAGGTCAGTAAAGATTTTGGTATCATAACGGGACACATAGGACTACGAGCTCACTTATGTAAAATCGGTGTGGCAAGTGATAGCATGTGTAGGCCATGTGGGGAAGATGATGAGACGTTGGAGCATTTCCCATGTCTTTACCTGGCTTACACGGCTAAAAGACACCGATACTTGGGGGGGAGACACAATACCAGACGTGAAACAACGTAGGGGCGTGGCATGGAAAACAATTAAGGATTTTGTAAGTAGCACGGAATTTCCAACTAAGATTCTCTTTTTCGAGGTTACCTTTTAGTTTTTAGAGCGCACAACTAGCCGATTACTGGCTAAGTTGTATGGGAATAGTGGCATAGGCGGATTAATATCCACACCCTCTTTTCAACCTAACATAACCTAACATTCCTGTAGCTCTAAAAAAATCTCCTGTAACTCATTAAAAATATCAATAGTATCGTCAATTTCCATCACCTGTTTTTCAAACAAAAATGGGAAATAAAAATCAGAAGATCGATTTAAACAGAAGCAATCTCAATGCACAGCCCGAATAACACAAATTTTAATAAGTCAGTTGGAAGTCAAGAGAGAAATCATTATCCAAAATGTTGGCCCAATCGGATGAAAGTTACGCCCTCTATAGGCGCAATGTATTTTATAGGACACGTTCAGAGTCGGACCGCTTATTTTTGTTAAATTTTGCAAAAGATTAAACTTCGCCGATAGTATCGATAGAAAAAATATCAATCGATATTCAGACAAAAAATAAGATATCGATAGTGCTTTGGATTTTTTGACAGCTCAAGTTAGTGGCATTTTTTGTTAAATAAATTTTTCAAATTTTCAACACAAATGATGGTCGGACGTCAAATGGTTTCGAGTACAATTATGCTAGAAAATGTGAAAAGAACCCAAGACCCGTGTTTTGTTCGGTTTACCAGAACCGCCTTCATCATCGGTCGGTGACGGTGGTGTGTAACCGGTGCATGGAATGGCTACATTTCCGATCTTGCTCCGGCCTTACATCAAACTAAAGTATAGTCATACTGAATATGTCGCAAGCTGCTATGCGAACATAGACAGCAGTGGGTCACAAGCCAACGGTCTCCGTGGCAATATCGACGAGATTGTGGATTTTATGAGTCGGAAGAACATATTGGTTGCAGCGATCAAGGATACAAAGCTGACCAACACCTGCAGCTTGCATAGTTGTCACGGATACCATGTGCTACTTAAGGATTGTTCAAGGAATGGAGGTGTGTATTTGGCCTTCGTGATACACCATTCCTTGCAGTATAGACCCATCTCGCCTGCGCCTGACATTAGAGCTTCCTACATGGAGTGCATGGGGATAGCCGAGACAGAGCTATACAACGTGTACATACCGCCGGTAGGTAGCTGTGTCCGAAATAATGGCCAAGCTTACAACCCCGACATAAGTGGGTTACTATCTGGCCATAATCGTCTGGTTCTAGGGGACTTCAATGCGCACCACGTTTCATGGCATTCTCCCCTAGGTAACAACCAGGGGGGCATAGCTTCGGCAGAGCAGATTGAAGGCTCCACATTTTGCACGGTCAATGAGGATGCCCCCACTAGGATTACGAGGAGGTGTAACAGCTCGCCAGAAATTTCCATTGCATCCCCTGATCTCCTGAGTGAGGTATCCTGGCAAGCCGTCATAATTCTCACCAACGACCCACCACCCGTCTTCTTAACCTCTGAGCGCCGGACGTTTATCAATCAGAAGAAGGCCGATTGGGCTGGCTTCAGAAAGTACACCAATTGCCGCTTCAGCGAACTGGCACCCCCCTTGGATATGTAAGTTGCCGAGAGGAAATTTCGAGACATCTTTAACGCAGCAGCCGCTTTATACCAGCCGGCCGAATACCCCAAGTGCGGCCCAATTTCCCGGCGCAGGCAGTTGTACTTGCAGACGAGCGTGATGGGATTCGTTGTACGGACCCCACCAATCCCAAAATCAGCGAGCTTAATCTGGAAATAAATAGAGTAGTCAACGAAAATAGGCGGAATTTATGGCTGCAACACTTGGAGCAATGTAACTCAGGCACAGGCTTAGGCAAGCTATGGTCTACTGTTCAGTCACTCTCGAACCCCGGCAGACGGGATGACAGGACCTCAGTCACTTTTGGCAACGTAACCATAACTGATCCGAAGAGATGTGCCAGGTTGTTCCACCGTCAATTTATTGTGCATGCCGAGAGTGACAGTGCAAGGAGGAGAGCCATTCGTCGTATCCATGATCACCGAGCCGATGGACAGCCATCACAATTTACCGTGGGCTAAGTTACGAATGTCATCCGTGGCGCCAAATCATCCATGGCGATGGGCCCCGACGGAATATCTAAAGATGCTGAAGAATTTGGATTTACCTGGAGTTAAGTACCTTACTACTGTCCTCAACCTGCCCTTGAACACTTTTATAGTTCCCGATGTCTGGAAACTGGGCGTGATCCCGCTACTGAAGCCTGTAAAGGACCCAAGTAAGGGGAAGTCGTACAGACCAATCTCCCTTCTCTCACCATTTGCAAATCCGCTTGAGTCTCCCTGAGCCTCGTAGGAGAATTTCCATTCGCCGAGCATCAACATGGATTTCGAAGACTGCATAGCACAACAACTGCTTTGCATGCACGCATTTGCCGAGGCTCAATCAGCCCAGGCCATGTGATAGGACGGTCCTCGTGGCACTGGACCTATCGAAGGCATTTGACACGGTCAGCCATGCCAAATTGTTTGAGGACATCGCCAACACGTCCCTCTACGCAGGCCTGAAACACTGGGTCGCGAATTATCTGTGTGGCAGGTAGCCATGTGTGGTTAAGTACGGTGAAGTCGAAACACCGTAGAGTGACACAGGGAGTTCCCCAAGGCGGGGTGATATCTCCGGCACTGTTTAACCTCTACCTATCCTCCATTCCATCCACTCCAGACGGCATAGAGATCGTATCATATGCGGACGAATGTACGATCATGACATCAGGCCCCCCACCCATTGTTGACATCTGCGATAGGTTGAACGTCTACTTTTACCTGAAAATATCTGCCACCAAATCTTCAGCCACATTGTTCACTACAAATACGCTTGAGGTGAACGCCGAGCTGAGTGTGATGCTCGATGGAGAAATGATTCCGACCATCAAGTGTCCCCAAATTACTTGGCGTCACATTTGAAAGCTCCTACACATTCCCTCCACATGCCACATAAATTTGCGATAAAGTCAAAAGTAGAAACAAGGTCCTCAAGTCACTTGCCGGCAGCACTTGGGGTGCAGACAAAGAAACCTTGTTGACCACGTATAAAGCAATTGGCCGGTCTGTGGAAAGTTATGCAGCATCAGTGTGGTCTCGGCAGCTCTGCGACACGCAGTGGAATAATTTTCAGATCTGTCAGAATGCCGCCCTCCGAACTGCGACGGACTGTCTCCTCAGTTCTCATGTGGACCACCTCCATCAGTTGACAAAGATCCTACCATTGCGAAGACATAACTATATGCTGTCTAAGCAATAGCTTTTGGACTGTTATGACAGAGACCATCCAGTCAAATCGGGAGATTGGTTTATATGGGAGCTATATCAGGTTCTCGACCGATTTGAACCGTACTTGGCACAGATGTTGAACGTCATAACAGAAAACTATGTGCCTAGTACGGCCCAAATCGATCAGCTTATAGACTGATTTGGACCGTACAAAAATGAAAGTTGTGGCTTCCATGGGCTCAAGAATCTGAACCGATATGGCCCATTTGCAATACCCAATGGCCCAGATCGATGTTAAGTATCTGTGCAAAATTTCAAGCGGCTAGCTTTACGCATTCGAACTTTATTCCGACAGACGGATGGCCGAACAGGGCTAGTTCGGATCAGGATTTCGAGACGACCAAGAATATATTTACTTTATGGGCTCCTAGATCAACATTTCGAGGTGTTACAAACGGAATGACTAGATTAGTATACCCCCATGCTATGACGGTGGGTATAATATTGGGTTGCCCAAAAAGTAATTGCGGATTTTTCATATAGTCGGCGTTGACAAATTTTTTCACAGCTTGTGACTCTGTAATTGCATTCTTTCTTCTGTCAGTTATCAGCTGTTACTTTTAGCTTGCTTTAGAAAAAAAGTATAAAAAAAGTATATTTGATTAAAGTTCATTCTAGGTTTTTTTAAAAATGCATTTACTTTCTTTTAAAAAATCCGCAATTACTTTTTGGGCAACCCAATAATTATGCAGTATTGAACAATTCTTATGTTTTGGCCGATAATTTGAGCCTTGTTTTTTGGCCAAATTTCACATAACACCTATTACTAACTTAACAAACGAAGCCTTCACTTATAAAGTATCAGTTAACTGTTCTTAAATTTCATGTTTCAAACGAGCACTTTTTACAGATAAAGGCGATTAAAGCACAACATTCTTAAGGGACATACTTTTCCATGAAAAAATTATGGCAAAGAAAAAAATCTGTTGCCTAAGCACGTTTTACTCACACACACACACACTCTAACTTACCTTTATTTCTGCAAGTCTTTAAAATTCAGCACATTTTTGTTATAAAAATGGAAAGACGATGTTGATGGAAGAATTTGTTTGGAGTTTTTTTTTTCTTTTTGCTTTCTTCAAACTCGTGGTTCGTTTTCAATTTAATTTAAATTTAATTGAAGTTTTCGTTTTTTGACTAAACATTTGTTATTATGCTTTAGAGGGGAGGGCAAGTAAAACACTTCAACGCTCACAATCACATTGGCTCAGCACAATACACGCTCACAGCAATACTTCTTGCTTCGCAACTTGTTGTCAACCCTCATAAGCACCAAAGCAACCGGCCAATAATGCACTGCCGCCGCTGCTTTATTGCTCTTGACGGATATGTAAGATGTTTTTTTGTTTTATTTGTTTTGATTTTGGTTATTCTTTTTGCGGTTGTCGTTATTGCCTTGTTTATTTATTTAAACCGTTGAACATAGCTGACAACATTTCCGAGAAATAAACATGACTCGCAAATTAATTTAAAGCGCCACACGGCA
This sequence comes from Stomoxys calcitrans, assembly GCF_963082655.1. Lineage (NCBI taxonomy): Eukaryota > Metazoa > Arthropoda > Insecta > Diptera > Muscidae > Stomoxys > Stomoxys calcitrans. The sequence goes on from NC_081552.1 coordinate 210,896,283, forward strand.
ACACCGCACACAAAGAAGAACAAAGAAGGCCCACGTTAAGAATTTGAAGGGATGGGAGTATGTGAGAGCAAAAGAGAAGGAAAGATGGGGAAGCTTGATGGTTAATAATGTGACGAAGGTTATTACCGGCTCTTATTAATGCAGAGAGAGGTTTTATAATTCACTAAACGATATTTCAATAATATTCTCACAATAATTATGAATGGATTTTTCTAAGGAGATTTTCCACTAAGCTGTTATGTGTTGGGAATGATGATGGGTATGCTATGTGATAATTGTTGTTGTTGTTTAGGTTTAGAACTCCAAAACGAGTTTCTTCTCTTTGATTAATCATTCAAATGAAAACGAACATTATTCACACACATGATCGTTTCAATGCAAACACACACAAACACAGCAGCTCCTCTTAAACAAGAGGGCCAAGAATAACAACAGAAGGAAGCATAGAATAGAAGGGGCAACAAACAAAAACACTACACCATGGTGTTTTAGCCTGCTTTCGTCGTTAATGCTGTTGTTCTAAAATCGTTGTGTAGTGATCACTCGGCCACGGCGGTGGTTCCTCACACACACACACACACACACGTACGCACTTAGAATGATGACGGTGGTGGAGACGGCAACGCCACCAATAACGCGCCAGACAAAATTCAATACAAAATCTCACTCACTTTTTGTTGTAGTTGTTCTTGTTGGATATTCTCAATCTCGTTGGCCGTTGTTGTTGTCGTCTTTGTATACGCGATGATTTTTTTGTGTGTGCTCCTCTTGTTTTTATTTATCTTGTTGTTGTTGCTGTTGGGTTTTTTTTTTAAACCGATATATGTATATGCAAATGGATGGATGGATGGATGATGTTGCTGTGGTATGCATAGACATTCATTTGTACGCAAGTAGATGTATTTAAAATAGAAGATATGTGTATTTTTTTTTTTTTAATTCTTTATATTTTTGTTATTTTATTCGTATATACATATGTTTGTATAATCATATGTATAATTTCATTTTCGTTTCGTTTTCTTACTTCACAACACATGTATTTTTGCTTTTTATCGTAATGTTGCACTAGAGTGCTAAGACAACGACGACTACGTACCACCTAAATTATTTGCCACAACACCGCGCGTATACACGTTTTGTTTAGGTTTGCCGATTTCTTTTATTTATACTTCTATTTGACTTTTTGTTGTTGTTTTATTATGCAGAGTAGCAGAGCCCGTTGTATAGAAGGAATAAACTGAACATGTAAATGTAATAACATTAAATGAACAACGGGACGGAAGCACGACAATGACGTTGGCTTTATTGGAAATACGATGAAGACGACGACAACGACGACGATGATGACAACAATACGACGTAAAACATGCGGTGCGTGCGCTCGTTTACCTTTCGGTATTTTCGTTTCGAACCACGAATAACAACTGTTGTTTCTGCACACAACCATTGTTCGAACAAGCCAAATTTTGTTGGCCAAGCGCAACTCCAACATCAACACAACCTAAAGAGCCCCAAAGAGATACACAAACACACATACTCATTGGCAATGCTCATACGCCTCAAACAACGAACATGGTTTGCAGGTAGCGCACAGAGAGTATGAATGCAGTATTGCCATTGTTTGGAGTTTCTAATGGGAATTTAGAATTTTGTTTTGAAACAAATCCTATTAGAGTTAAAATAGCGTTTGTAAATAAAATAAAAGAAATAAGTAAAAGCGTGCTAAGTTCGGCCGGGCCGAATCTTATATACCCTCCACCATGGATAACATTTATCAAGTTCCTGCACGGTATCTCTTTATAGGCAAACAAAGGACAATTGATATGCTATTGGAGCTACATATATCAGGTTATGGACCGATTTAGGCCATACTTGGTTTGGATGTTGGAGACCATGGTAGATGCATATAATTTCACCTAAATCAGATAAGAATTGCGCCTTATACTGACTCAAAAAATAAAATGGGGAATCGGTTTATATGGGAGCTATATCAGGTTTTGCACCGCTTCGAGCCATACTTGATACATCTCTTGAATGCCATAGAAAACGTCAAAACACAAAATTTCAGAATTTCAACAAAATCGTATCAGAATTGCCCTTTCTTGAGGCTCAAGAAGTATATTCGGCATATCGATTTTTTTGGGAGTTATATCAAAACATGGACCGGTATGGCCCATTTACAATAACAAGCTACCCTCACAAATAGGAAGTACATTTTATGAGCTCAATACTCTATAGCAGGAGATCGCTTTACATGGCAGCTATATCCAAATATGCTCCGATCTGGAAGATATTCAACAAGAGTACCAAAACTGGCTGTGGCAAATTTCGTCGAAATAGGATGAAAAATGCTCTTTTTGTTGGCTCATCGCACTTTATCGGTAGATCGGTTTAATATGGCAACTATATCCAAATATTGTCCGATCTGGACCACATTTGCCAGGAACGGGTAGGGGTCTATCGGAACACACTGTACCGAATTTCATCGAATTCGGGAAATAAATGGATCTTTTATGACCTCAATACCCTATATCGGAAGATCAGTCGGTCGGTATATAGGGCAGCTATATCCAAATTAGGTCCGATCTGGACGATGTTCCACACAAAGATGCAGAGTTCGAATTCAAGTTCTCTTCGCGGTATCTCTTTTAAGGCAAACAAATTATAATGAATAAGAACTGTTATGCTATTGGAGCTGTATCAAATTATAGTCCAATAAATGAATTGAATGCTGAACATTGTAAGTCATTGTGAAATATTTCACTACATTCGGATAAGAATTGCGCATTGTAGGGTCCCAAGAAGCAAAATAGGGAGATCGGTTTATATGGAAGCTGTATTAAGCTATAGATCGATTTAGACCATATTGGACACGTATGTTGAAGGTCATGGGAAAAAACGTTGTACAAAATTTCTGTCAAATCGGATGAAAATTGCGCCCTCTATCGGCTCAAGAAGTCAAGATTCCAGATCGGTTTATATGGCAGCTATACTAGGTTATGAATCGATTTAGACCGTACTTCGCACAGTTGTTGGAAGTCACAACAAAATACTTCGTGCAAAATCTCAGCCTAATAGAATAGCGAATTGCGCCCTCTAGAGGCTCAAGAAGTCAGTGTCTAGAGGGCGCTGTCATATAAACCAAATTGGTTTATATGACAGCTATATCAGGTATGGGACCGATTTGAACCACAGCTGGCACAGTTGTTGGAAGTTATAACGAAACACGGCATGCCAAAATTTCAGCCAAATCGGATAAGAATTGCGCCCTCTAGAGGCTCAAGAAATCAAGACCCCAGATTGGTTTATAGGACAGCTACATCTTGTTATGGACCGATTTGAACCATATTAAGCACAGTTATTGAAAGTCATAACGAAACATGTTATAACGAATTTTCAAACCGGATAGGAATTGCGCCCTCTAGTGGCTCAAAAAGTCAAGACCCCAGATCGGTTTATATGACAGCTATATGACGTATAGGACCGATTTGAACCACACCTAGCACAGTTGTTGAAAATCATAACAAAACACCTCATGCAATGTTCCAACCAAAATGGATAGGAATTGAGCAATCCAGTGGCTCAAGAAGTCAAGATCCAAGATTGGTTTATATGGCAGCTATATCAAAATATTGACCGACATTGACCATTTACAATACCAACCGACCTACACTAAAAAGAAGTATTTGTGCAAAATTTCAAGCGGCTAGCTTTACTCCTTTGAAAGTTAGCGTGCTTTCGACAGACAGACAGACGGACGGACAAGGCTAGATCGACTTAAAATGACATGTTGATCATGAATATATCAACTTTATGGGGTCTTAGATGAAAATTTCAAGAAGTTTCAAACAGAATGAGGAAAATAGTATACTCCCATCCTATGGTGGAGGGTATAATAAAACATTTTCACTTAGATAATGGTGTGTGTTGTGATTTTTTATAAAATAACAACACAACGGCAACACTATTAGCCGGCTTTGCTGTTGATAAGACTCTATGTTGGGAGATATTTTCATCTCAACACCCAACATCTGAGCTGCAAAGTATGCTCTGCTATAACTCTGCTATATTTTGTTTTGTTTATGACCAAGCGCAGCAAAATTAGCGGTAAGTTCTGCCGATTCCAGCCAATCAAAATTGCCAAAATAACGTGCACTGTTTGATGTCTTACTGTCGTCTTTCAACGGTTCGACTTGGTTCGAAGTGTTGACATTCAAGCGGTTTTGCAAACAATCCAAAACCAAAGGGCCCATACAAGATAGATGTTCAGAACAAAGTTGCATGGAATAGTCAGTTATCGATAGTTAGATAGTGATAACAATCGATAAAAGACAATTGCTGTGTTTAATTTTAATAATGAATAGATAAGCCGAGGAAAGCAAAAAAAAAAAATTAAAAAAAGTTTCCAGTACAAGTCTGTTGATTTACCTTGAAATGGTAACGCCATTTGCCAACCTGTCCAAACAATACAAGGAAAAGTTGCAAATATTTATAAAATTTATAATTAAAATTTGCAAAACATGTGTCGGCATAGCAGTTAAATAAAATTTGTGCACCCAATTGGATAAATAATTGGTTTAAAATTTAATTTTACCATTCACAATAGAGGTATTTCTGCAGTGGTCACAACATCGCGACAACAGATGCTTTAAAGGGTGATTTTTTTTGCTATTATTTTGGCAACACTGGTTTAAACAGCTCACGCACGTTTCTTTTTTTGTTTCACCGTCAAACATATTCATTTTGGTCTATAATTTAACCATGAATCATCTTACAAACGAACAACGATTCCAAATTATTGAATTTTATTATCAAAATGCGTGGAGTGAAAATAAGCCAGAAGCATTGCAAGAACTACCAATGGATCCTGAAAAGGTCACAGTTTGATGCGGTTTATGGGCTGGTGGCATCATTGGACCGTACTTCTTCAAAGATTATGCGAATCGTAACGTAACTGTGAATGGTGAGCGCTACCGTGAGATGATATATGACTTTTTTTGCCCAAAATACAAGAGCTTGACTTGCATGATATGTGGTTTCAACAAGATGTTGTCACATGCCACACAGCACGCGTAACAACAATGGACTTATTGAGAGACGAGTTTGGTGAACATTTTATTTCACGTTTGGGACCGGTCAATTGGCCTACTGGATCGTTTTTAGATTAGTTTTTGTGAAGCTATGTTAAAGCTCATGTCTATACAGACAAAACCGCTTCAATTGACGCATTGAAGAACAACATTGAAGGATTTATGCGTGAGATACCGGCCAAAATGTTGGAAAGAGTATGCCAAAATTGCACTAAGCGGATGGATCATTTGAGGCGCAGTCACAGTCAACATTAGCATGATATAATTTTCAAAAATTAAATTAAATGGACCATACTATCGTTTCAAACAAAGTTTTCCTGCATTTTTCTAAATTTAACGTTTTTTTTTTTGAAAAACGTTCCTATAGCTCTTAAAAAATCACCCTTTATATATATTCGAGGTTGTGAGAATCCAAATATCGGCCCGGCCGAACCCATGCACACATTTTTTTGCACTAAACAATATTTGTAGCTTTCACAGCAAATTTACTAAAAAATGCCAATGCGGAAACTATCTTTGCCTAAAATGGGTATTTTAGGGAGATTTTTGTAAGAAAATTCCAACAAAAAAAGAATTTTGAAAATCTGACCACAAATGAAGATTTGGCAGACCGAACAGTTTTTCGAAACGCCGAGGTGGCCAAGTTCAAAAAATCGGTTTTTAAATTGAAAAAATTTTTGTACTAATTTTAATGATTTAAAGTTCATAAATTTTCCAACTTTTTTAGGAAACATTCCCTTTGGTGAAAAATATTTTCCTTCATATTAAGAATTTTTTTTTTTAAATGGTACTAAATCCTTAACTTTGCTTCGTGTTATTAAAAACAAAAATCTTAAATGAAGGTTAAAATATTGTTGAAAATTAGGAAATTGACCGTGGGACAAGACAACAGTGAACCGTAGTTAGTAAAACAAGTAAAAGCGTGCTAAGTTCTGGCTGGCCGAAACTTGGGAAACCACCACCCTGGATTCTGCAAAATAAATTTAGTTGAAGAGCATAATTTTATTCTACATACCAAACTTCTGTCAAACCAGCAAACATTAATGCTCTAGGAACAGAACAAGGATGATCGAGAGACCGGTTTGGACCCTACACGGCACAGTTGTTGGAAGTCTTAACAGAGCACTACATGCAAAATTTCATCCAAATCGGACAAAAATTGCAGCTTGTAAGGTCTCAAGAAGTCAAATTGGGAGATCGGTTTATATGGGAGCTATATCTGGTTATAGACTGATTCGGACCGTACTTGGCCCATTTGTTGGTAGTCATAACGAAACACCACATGCAAAATTTTAACCAAATCGAACACAAATTGAGGCTTGTAATGGCTCAAGAAGTCAAATAGGGAGATCGGTTTATATGGGAGCTATATCAGATTATAGACCGATTCAGACCGTACTTGACACAGATGTTGGGAGTCTTAACAGAACACCTTATGCAAAATTTTAGCCAAATCGGACAAAATTTGTCGGGAGTTCGGTTTTTATAGAAGCTAAATCTAAAAATGAACCGATATGGCCCATTTGCAATCCCCAACGACCTACATCAATATTAAGCAGTTGCGCAGCTTAATATTGATGTATTGGGTTGCCCAAAAAGTAATTGCGGATTTTTCATATAGTCGGCGTTGACAAATTTTTCACAGCTTGTGACTCTGTAATTGCATTCTTTCTTTTGCCAGTTATCAGCTAATACTTTTAGCTTGCTTTAGAAAGAAAGTGTAAAAAAAGTATATTTGATTAAAGTTCATTCTAAGTTTTATTAAAAATGCATTTACTTTCTTTAAAAAAATCCGCAATTACTTTTTGGGCAACCCAATAGTTCGATGCGTTCGACCGCTATCGTGTTTTCGATAGATGAACGGACGGACATGGCTAGAACGACTCAGAACTTCAAGACGACCAAAAATATATATACCTTATGGGGTCTTAGACGAATATTTTGAGGTGTTACAAATGGAATGACCAGATTAGTATACCCCCATCTTATGGTGGTGGGTATGAAAACAGAAAATAATAATTGGACAGTCATCTATGAAATCATAATAAGAATCAATCAGCGATCAAAATTTGAAACGGGTGGTCATGTCCATAAGTATTTACGAAATTTAATTTAAAGATTTATCTTTATTTTAAAATTTGGTTCTTTAGCTCATTTTCATTGATACAATCCTACGAATGAGGAAAAATCTTAAATTTTCGGCCAACTTTTTTTCAGTGTATGGGAGCTATATCAGGTTATGTACCTATTCAGACCATAATTGGCACGTATGTTGAATGTCATAGAATAAGTCGTTGCACAAAATGCCAATCAAATCGGATAAAAATTACGCCCTATAGAGGCTCAAGAAGTATTATCGGGAGATCCGTTTAGATCTTGACTTCTTGAGCCACTAGAGGGCGCAATTCTCATCCGTTTTGGCTGAAACTTTACATGAGGTGTTTTCTTATGATTTCCAACAACTGTGCTGGGTGTGGTTCATATCGGTCTATAACCTGATATAGCTGACATATAAACCGATCTGGGGTCTTGACTTCTTCAGCGTCTAGAGATCGGAATTCATATCCGATTTGGCTGAAATTTTGCATGAGGTGTTTTATTATGACTTCCAACAACTATGTTAAGTATGGTTCAAATCGAACCATAACCTGATATAGCTACCATATAAACGGATCTTGAATCTTGACTTCTTGACCCACTTGAGGGCGCAATTCTTATCTGATTCGGCTAAAATTTTGCAAGAACTATTTTGTTATGACTTCCAACAACTGTGGCGAATATGATTTTAATTGGTCCATAACCTGATATAGCTGCCATATATACCGATCTGGGATCTTGACTTCTTAAACCTCTAGAGGTCGCAATTATCATCCGATTTGGCAGAAATTTCGTACAACGACTTCTCTCATGACCTTTAATATACGTGTCAATTATGGTCTGAATCGGTCTACAGCCTGATACAGCTCCCATATAAACCGATCTCCCGCAATTTTAATTCGAATTGGCTAAAATTTTATTATTATGGTCCGAATCGGACGATAACTTGATATTATAGCTCCAATATCATAGTAATTCTTTCCATTTATCATATATTTGCCTAAAAAGAGATACCAGGAAAAGAACTCGACAAATGCGATCCATGGTGGAGGGTACATAAGATTCGGTCCGGCCGAATTTAGCACGCTTTTACTTATTTTGAATAGAACTACTTGCCCACACCAGACCATTAACAATCATAGGATCGGGGATACTAATCTAGTCATTCTGCTTGGAACCTCGAAATATTCTTCTTAGGCCCCCTAGTATATATACCCTTGATCGTCTTGATGTTCTAAGTCAGTCTAGCCAAGTCCGGCATCCGTCTCTCGAAATCATGATAGCGGTCGACCGAGTAAAGCTAGCCGCTTGAAATTTTGCACAGATACTTATTATTGACGTGGGACATTGGGGATTGCAATTAAGCAATATCGGTTATGATTTAGATATAACTCTTATATAAACCGAATTGACTTCTTGAGCCCCTGGAAGCCACAATGTTCGTCGGATTTGGCTGAAATTCAACAACTGTGCAAATACGGTTCAAATCGGTCTATAACCTGATATAGCTCATAGCCATATTAAACGATCTCCCGATTTGACTTCTTGAGCCCCTGGAAGCCGCAATTTTTGTCCAAATTGGCTCAAATTTTGGAGGTAGTATTATGTTATGACGTCCAACAACTGTGCTAAGTACGGTGCAAATCTGTCTATAACCTGATATAGCTCCCATATAAACCGATCTCCGGATTTGAATTTTTGAGCCCCTGGAAGCCGCAATTTTTGTCCGATTTGGTTGAAATTTTGCATGTAGTGTTCTGTTATGACTTCCAACAACTGTGCCAAGTAAGGTCCAAATCAGTATTTAACCTCATATAGCTGCCATATAAACCGGCCCCTCGAACAGAAAAAAATTAAAAATTTTGAAAAAACGTTGCACTTTACAGGGCGCGCCTCCGATTTCGATGAAATTTGGTATGTAGATGTGGATTGACCACTGGAACACGAATCAGAAGTCCGTTTTTTTGGGACAAAGGCCACCCTAAGAAACCCCCGGTGGGGGGAAGTGAACCAACTTATGCAATATGGGTATCAAATGAAAGGTATTATAGATTACGAATATGCAAAAACGTACCTAAAAATGGGACCCGGGAAGAACCTACGGGGTCTTGAGAATTTTGCAGCTTATTGACATATGCAATATGGGTATCAAATGAAAGGTACGAAGGATTAGATGAAGATTTGATGCCCATATTGCCTATGTTACCTGGTTTAAAAATCCTCAAGACCCCGTAGGCCCTTCCCGGGTCCAATTTTTAGACATGGCATATTCGTAATCCACTCGACAATACCTTTCATTTGATGCTAATATTTCCTAGGTTCAACCACTTCCCCTCACGGGGGGCTTTTGGCCCTTGGGTGGCCCCAGGAGCCTTTGCACCAAACACAAACTTCAGATTCGTGTTCCTGGGATCAAAATTGGGGTGCAAAAATAAATAAAACATGTAAGAGCGTGCTAAGTTCGACCAGGTCGAATCTTATATACCCTCCACCATGGATCACGTTTGTAGAGTTCTTTGAGCGGTATCTCTTTTTGGGCAAACAAAGAATATTGAATAAGAACTGTTATGCTATTGGAGATATATCATGTTATATTCCGATTTCTATCATAAGTGAATTAAATGTTTAAGACCATAGTAGAAGTCATTGGGTTATATTGTAGTTCATTCGGTTAAGAATTGCGCCTTGTAGGAGCTCAAGAAGCATAATCGGGAGATCGGTTTATGTGGGAGCTGTATGAGGCTATAGATCGAGTAAGACCAAATTGGACACGTATGTTGAAGGTCATGGGAGAAGCCGTTGTACAAAATTTCAGCAAAATCAGATAAGAATTGCGCCCTCTAGAGGTTTAAAAAGTCAAGATCCAAGATCGGTATAAATGACAGCTATATCAGGTAATGGATCGATTTAAACCATACTTAGCATAGTTGTTTGAAGTCATAACAAAACACTTCATGCTTAATTTCAGCGAAATCGGATGAGAATTGCGCCCTATAATGGTTCAAGAAGTCAAGAACCAAGATCGGTCTATATGGCAGCTATACTAGGTTATGGACCCATTTGAACCACACTTAGTACAGTTATTGGAAATCATAACAAAACACTTCATGCTAAATTTTAGCCACATCGGATGAGAATTGCGCCCTCTAATGGCTCAAGAAATCAAGAGCCAAGATCAAAATTTCAGCCAAATCGGATAGGAATTGCGCCCTCTAGAGGCTCAAGATTTGAAGACCACAGATCGGTTTATACGACAGCTATATCAGGTTATGGACCCATTTGAACCACACTTGGCACAGTTATTGGAAATCATAACAAAACACTTCATGCTAAATTTCAGCCACAGTGAAAATTTACTAAAGAAAGTTTTCACAGTGAAAATTTACTAAAGAAAGTTTTCACAGTGAAAATTTACTAAAGAAAATTTTCATAGTGAAAAATTACTTAAGAAAATTTTCATAGCGAAAATTTTCATTGTGAAAATTTACTTAAGAAAATTTAATAGTGAAAATTTACTAAAAAAAAGTTTTCATAGTGAAAAATTAATAAAGAAAATTTTCATGGTGAAAATTTACTTAAAAAAATTTTCATAGCGAAAATTAAGAAAATTTTCATAGTCATAGTTCATACTGAAAATTGACTAAAGAAATTTTTCATAGTGAAAATTTACTAAAGAAATTTTTCATAGTGAAAATTTATTAAAGAAAATTTTCATAGTGAAAATTTTCTAAAGAAATTTTTCATAGTGAAAATTTACTAAAGATTATTTTCATAATGAAAATTCATAGTGAAAATTTACTAAAGAAAATTTTCATAGTGAAAATTTACTAAAGAAAATTTTCATAGTGAAAATTTACTAAAGAAAATTTTCATAGTGAAAATTTACTAAAGAAAATTTTCATAGTGAAAATTTACTAAAGAAAATTTTCATAGTGAAAATTTACTAAAGAAATTTTTCACCGTGAAAATTGACTAAAGAAAGTTTCCACAGTGAAAATTTATTAAAGAAAATTTTCTTAGTGACAATTTACTAAAGGAAATTTTCTTAGTGAAAACTTACTAAAGAAAATTTACTAACGAAAATTTTCATAGTGAATATTTACTAAAGAAAATTTTCATAATGAAAATTTACTAACGAAACGAAAATGTTCACAGTGAAAATTATCTTAAGAAAATGTTTACAGTGAAAATTTACTAAAGAAAGTTTTCACAGTGAAAATTTACTTAAGAAAGTTTTCACAGTGAAAATTTACTAAAGAAAGTTTTCACAGTGAAAATTTACTAAAGAAAGTTTTCACAGTGAAAATTTACTAAAGAAAGCTTTCACAGTGAAAATTTACCAAAGAAAGCTTTCAGAGTGAAAATTTACTAAAGAAAGTTTTTACAGTGAAAATTTACTTAAGAAAGTTTTCACAGTGAAAATTTACTTAAAAAAGTCTTCACAGTAAAAATTTATTAAAGAAAATTTTCACAGTAAAAATTTACTAAAGAAAATATTCAAAGTAAATATTTACTAAAAATTTTCACAGTAAAAATTTACATAAGAAAATTTTAACAGTGAAAATTTACTAAAGAAAATTTTTACAGTGAAAATTTACAAAAGAAAATTTACAAAAGAAAATTTTCACAGTGAAAATTTACCAAAGAAAATTTTCACAGTGAAAATTTACTAAAAAAAATTTTCACAGTGAAAATTTTCACAGTGAATATATACTAAAGAAAATTTTCACAGTGAAAATTTACCAAAGAAAATTTTCACAGTAAAAATCTACTATAGAATATTTTCACAGAGAAAATTTACTAAAGCAAATTTTCACAGAGAAAATTTACTAAAGAATATTTGCACAGTGAATATTTACAAAAGAAAATGTTTAAAGTGAAAATTTACTAAAGAAAATGTTCACAGTGAAAATTTACTAAAGAAAATGTTTACAGCGATAATTTACTAAAGAAAATGAAAGTGAAAAGAAAATTTACTAAAGAAAATTTTCATAGTGAAAATTTACTAAAGAAAATTTTCATAGTGAAAATTTACTAAAGAAAATTTTCACAGTGAAAATTTACTAAAGAAAATTGTCACAGTGAAAATTTACTATAGAAAATTTTCATAGTGAAAATTTACTAAAGAAAATTTTCACAGTGAAAATTCACTAAAGAAAATTTTCACAGTGAAAATTTACTAAAGAAAATTTTCATAGTGAAAATTTACTAAAGAAAATTTTCATAGTGAAAATTTACTAAAGAAAATGTTCACAGTGAAAATTTACTAAAGAAAATGTTCACAGTGAAAATTTACTAAAGAAAATGTTCACAGTGAAAATTTACTAAAGAAAATGTTCACAGTGAAAATTTACTAAAGAAAATGTTCACAGTGAAAATTTACTAAAGAAAATGTTCACAGTGAAAATTTACTAAAGAAAATGTTCACAGTGAAAATTTACTAAAGAAAATGTTCACAGTGAAAATTTACTAAAGAAAATGTTCACAGTGAAAATTTACTAAAGAAAATATTCACAGTGAAAATTTACTAAAGAAAATGTACACAGTGAAAATTTACTAAAGAAAATTTTCACAGTGAAAATATACTAAAGAAAATTTTCATAGTGAAAATTTACTAGTACAGTTATTGGAAATCATAACAAAACACTTCATGCTAAATTTTAGCCACATCGGATGAGAATTGCGCCCTCTAATGGCTCAAGAAATCAAGAGCCAAGATCAAAATTTCAGCCAAATCGGATAGGAATTGCGCCCTCTAGAGGCTCAAGATTTGAAGACCACAGATCGGTTTATACGACAGCTATATCAGGTTATGGACCCATTTGAACCACACTTGGCACAGTTATTGGAAATCATAACAAAACACTTCATGCTAAAATTCAGCCACAGTGAAAATTTACTAAAGAAAGTTTTCACAGTGAAAATTTACTAAAGAAAGTTTTCACAGTGAAAATTTACTAAAGAAAATTTTCATAGTGAAAAATTACTTAAGAAAATTTTCATAGCGAAAATTTTCATTGTGAAAATTTACTTAAGAAAATTTAATAGTGAAAATTTACTAAAAAAAAGTTTTCATAGTGAAAAATTAATAAAGAAAATTTTCATGGTGAAAATTTACTTAAAAAAATTTTCATAGCGAAAATTAAGAAAATTTTCATAGTCATAGTTCATACTGAAAATTGACTAAAGAAATTTTTCATAGTGAAAATTTACTAAAGAAATTTTTCATAGTGAAAATTTATTAAAGAAAATTTTCATAGTGAAAATTTTCTAAAGAAATTTTTCATAGTGAAAATTTACTAAAGATTATTTTCATAATGAAAATTCATAGTGAAAATTTACTAAAGAAAATTTTCATAGTGAAAATTTACTAAAGAAAATTTTCATAGTGAAAATTTACTAAAGAAAATTTTCATAGTGAAAATTTACTAAAGAAAATTTTCATAGTGAAAATTTACTAAAGAAATTTTTCACCGTGAAAATTGACTAAAGAAAGTTTCCACAGTGAAAATTTATTAAAGAAAATTTTCTTAGTGACAATTTACTAAAGGAAATTTTCTTAGTGAAAACTTACTAAAGAAAATTTACTAACGAAAATTTTCATAGTGAATATTTACTAAAGAAAATTTTCATAATGAAAATTTACTAACGAAACGAAAATGTTCACAGTGAAAATTATCTTAAGAAAATGTTTACAGTGAAAATTTACTAAAGAAAGTTTTCACAGTGAAAATTTACTTAAGAAAGTTTTCACAGTGAAAATTTACTAAAGAAAGTTTTCACAGTGAAAATTTACTAAAGAAAGTTTTCACAGTGAAAATTTACTAAAGAAAGCTTTCACAGTGAAAATTTACCAAAGAAAGCTTTCAGAGTGAAAATTTACTAAAGAAAGTTTTTACAGTGAAAATTTACTTAAGAAAGTTTTCACAGTGAAAATTTACTTAAAAAAGTTTTCACAGTAAAAATTTATTAAAGAAAATTTTAACAGTAAAAATTTACTAAAGAAAATATTCAAAGTAAATATTTACTAAAAATTTTCACAGTAAAAATTTACATAAGAAAATTTTAACAGTGAAAATTTACTAAAGAAAATTTTTACAGTGAAAATTTACAAAAGAAAATTTACAAAAGAAAATTTTCACAGTGAAAATTTACAAAAGAAAATTTTCACAGTGAAAATTTACAAAAGAAAATTTTCACAGTGAAAATTTACCAAAGAAAATTTTCACAGTGAAAATTTACTAAAAAAAATTTTCACAGTGAAAATTTTCACAGTGAAAATTTTCACAGTGAATATATACTAAAGAAAATTTTTACAGTGAAAATTTACCAAAGAAAATTTTCACAGTAAAAATCTACTATAGAATATTTTCACAGAGAAAATTTACTAAAGCAAATTTTCACAGAGAAAATTTACTAAAGAATATTTGCACAGTGAATATTTAAAAAAGAAAATGTTTAAAGTGAAAATTTACTAAAGAAAATGTTCACAGTGAAAATTTACTAAAGAAAATGTTTACAGCGATAATTTACTAAAGAAAATGAAAGTGAAAAGAAAATTTACTAAAGAAAATTTTCATAGTGAAAATTTACTAAAGAAAATTTTCATAGTGAAAATTTACTAAAGAAAATTTTCACAGTGAAAATTTACTAAAGAAAATTGTCACAGTGAAAATTTACTATAGAAAATTTTCATAGTGAAAATTTACTAAAGAAAATTTTCACAGTGAAAATTCACTAAAGAAAATTTTCACAGTGAAAATTTACTAAAGAAAATTTTCATAGTGAAAATTTACTAAAGAAAATTTTCATAGTGAAAATTTACTAAAGAAAATGTTCACAGTGAAAATTTACTTAAGAAAATGTTCACAGCGAAAATTTACTAAAGAAAATGTTCACAGTGAAAATTTACTAAAGAAAATGTTCACAGTGAAAATTTACTAAAGAAAATGTTCACAGTGAAAATTTACTAAAGAAAATGTTCACAGTGAAAATTTACTAAAGAAAATGTTCACAGTGAAAATTTACTAAAGAAAATGTTCACAGTGAAAATTTACTAAAGAAAATTTTCACAGTGAAAATATACTAAAGAAAATTTTCATAGTGAAAATTTACTAAAGAAAATTTTCATAGTGAAAATTTACTAAAGAAAATTTTCATAGTGAAAATTTACTAAAGAAAATTTTCATAGTGAAAATTTACTAAAGAAAATTTTCATAGTGAAAATTTACTAAAGAAAATTTTCATAGTGAAAATTTACTAAAGAAAATTTAATAGTGAAAATTTATTTAAGAAAATTTTCATAGTGAAAATTTACTAAAGAAAATTTTCACAGTGAAAAGTTACTAAAGAAAATTTTCATAGTGAAAATTTACTAAAGAAAATTTTCATAGTGAAAATTTACTAAAGAAAATTTTCATAGTGAAAATTTACTAAAGAAAATTTTCATAGTGAAAATTTACTAAAGAAAATTTTCATAGTGAAAATTTACTAAAGAAAATTTTCATAGTGAAAATTTACTAAAGAAAATTTTCATAGTGAAAATTTACTAAAGAAAATTTTCATAGTGAAAATTTACTAAAGAAAATTTTCATAGTGAAAATTTACTAAAGAAAATTTTCATAGTGAAAATTTACTAAAGAAAATTTTCATAGTGAAAATTTACTAAAGAAAATTTTCATAGTGAAAATTTACTAAAGAAAATTTTCATAGTGAAAATTTACTAAAGAAAATTTTCATAGTGAAAATTTACTAAAGAAAATTTTCATAGTGAAAATTTACTAAAGAAAATTTTCATAGTGAAAATTTACTAAAGAAAATTTTCATAGTGAAAATTTACTAAAGAAAATTTTCATAGTGAAAATTTACTAAAGAAAATTTTCATAGTGAAAATTTACTAAAGAAAATTTTCATAGTGAAAATTTACTAAAGAAAATTTTCATAGTGAAAATTTACTAAAGAAAATTTTCATAGTGAAAATTTACTAAAGAAAATTTTCATAGTGAAAATTTACTAAAGAAAATTTTCACAGTGAAAAGTTACTAAAGAAAATATTCATAGTGAAGAGTTACTACAGAAAATGTTCACAGTGAAAAGTTACTACAGAAAATTTTCACGGTGAAAATTTACTAACCATTGCAACCTGTAGAAATGGACCTCCCCTGGCAAGCCTGAGCCAGAACTACGGCTCAATTACGATTCGTCAGATGCAGCCGCCTCAACTCCTACACAGCAAGGATTGATGCCGACGTGCAAGATGTACTATATCCCGATTGTAACCAGGAACCACACGATACATGTCACATGTTTAACTACCCAGCCAGACCCACTCGACTCAGACCCAGATCCCTCTGGACGCACCCCATCTTAGTCGCAGAGTTCCTGGATCTTGACATTGAACAGAATCAAGCAGACAAAAAATAGAACACAACAATCTGCTACAACAACAACAACTAAAGAAAATTTTTACTGTGAAAATTTTCAAGGAGATGAATTACTAAAAAAATTTCACAAAGAAAATTTACAATCCCTTGGCAACCGGTTGTACGAACCGGATTGGCCCGATGGAGTCTTTCATCGGCAAGGAGTGCCGCCTCGATGCACAACACACTGCTACAACAACAACAACTTAAGAAAATATTCTTTCTTTTCACAGTGAAGATTTACTAGAAAAAGTTTCCCGACACGAGAAAGCTGTGAGCACCACACAGGCTGGAACATTGAGGTCCGATTTGTGTGGTGTTCAGTGCTGTCACGAGAAGCTTAGCTGCGAGCTACCGGGCGCGTTCACACGTTGCGGATGGTGGAATGTTCCTTACGTAGTAGCTGCAACGGCAGTCACGGACAATCAGCGATATCGAGCGGACAATCAGTGAGAGGCCGAACGGCACCGGCTCCTGCACAAATACTGAGTGCTGACCAGGCACGATATGACAAGGTGAGTTATTGGCACCTTTAAATAACCAATGGTACTCTGCTCCCGCGGCGATTGGTCCTTTGGACCGGATTGCTTATTTACAGTAGTTTGACGAGTATGACCACCCCCACATGAAAATGTGGATACAACAACAACAACTACAGCAATTTTACACAGTGAAATTTTACTTAAGAAAATTTAGTCACGGCACATTTTGCTAAATATATTTCTGTGCATTGTTTTTAATTCAATTTTAAATTCAACAGTTTTTATAACGGAAAACCTAAACTTCTTGCAGTATCAAAAGTTGATCGACATATCTTCCTTCGAGCTTTATTTAGTTGTGCGATAATTCATACTGCCTGCAGCAATGCCATCTAGCGGGAAGTTTTGTGATATGTTGCCTCTCAACACAACTGAACAACAAAGCGATATGGCCACTCTATGACAGTCAGCGAGAAATGTCATTTGACATTTCGTGATTATCTTTCTTTCTTTGTTGAATCGTCAAACCGAATGTACGTATAATAAGGGGTTTAAGAAAAAATTCAAAATTATAGAAATTTAATGGAGATTTTTTGAAAATTGTTAATAGAGACGGAAATTTAAAACAAAATCTAAAGAATTTTGAATTAAATTGTGTGAAAAAGTTTAGGATGCTGGAGATTTTTGATGATTTTGTAATAACCTCATTGCTTTTCTCTTTTGATTTCAGTAATCGGCTTGAGTTGGTAACAACATGGTGAACGGACGTATACCCTCGGTCTTCTCAAAGACCTATGTCACTCCTCGTCGTCCTTATGAAAAGGCACGCTTGGACCAGGAATTGAAGATCATTGGTGAATATGGTCTCCGCAACAAACGTGAGGTATGGCGTGTCAAGTATGCCTTGGCTAAAATCCGTAAGGCTGCCCGTGAATTGTTGACTTTGGAGGAGAAAGACGAAAAGAGATTGTTCCAAGGTAAGTGTGACAAGGAGACGTCAATAGACGCTGGCTGGTGGCTAAAGTGCATGGCTATGATGATTCTGCATTTTTAACTAACATCTGACACTTCTTGTCTGAGTATTAAAAAAACGCTTTGAAGATACTAAAACGCTGAAATGAAGTCATATTAAACCGCTTGGCAAAATAAGCGCAAGGCGGCGGCCTCTAATGTTTGAGGTTTGGAGGAACACAATTATTGACTTTTTCTTTTCCCCTCCCTTTTCAGGTAACGCTTTGTTGCGTCGTTTGGTTCGTATTGGTGTCTTGGATGAGTCTCGCATGAAGCTCGATTACGTTTTGGGTTTGAAAATCGAAGATTTCTTGGAACGCCGTCTCCAGACCCAAGTCTTTAAATTGGGATTGGCCAAATCCATCCATCATGCTCGTGTCTTGATCCGTCAGCGTCACATTCGGTAAATATTCTCCTCTGAGTGCCAAAGGCAACAGCCTGAAAGCTTTTGCCAAGGTTTTTGTTAAATTCGTGATATTTGAGTGCAACACACACACACGCATTCATCAGCAGACAGTTGTGCTGAAAACGTCTATCAAATAGAAAAAAAAATGTTCAGTAAGACCACTTGGGAGTCGAACAATTTACCCTGAGTTTGTTTAAGGAGGTATGGGGTATTTTGTACCGGCTCTCAACGTCTTTTGGTATTGGTGCTTCCCCATTTAGTTCTCAGATGGTGGAAGTTAGAAACCAATTAAGTTTAGGTCCAGCCTAAACACTCTGGCATGAGTAAGTTGAACAAAACTGAACCTCTTTTAAGAAAATGAAGCTCTTAAAGAACCTCCTTTTCCTAAACTATGAACTAACTTTGAACATTTATTAATAAATATTTCCATTTTCGTTTTATTTCCCTCACCCTAGCGTCCGCAAACAAGTGGTCAACATCCCCTCATTTGTGGTGCGTTTGGATTCCCAGAAACACATTGACTTCTCCCTGAAGTCACCCTTCGGTGGTGGCCGTCCTGGCCGCGTAAAGAGGAAGAACATGAAGAAGAACCAAGGTGGTTCTGGTGGTGGCGAAGAAGAAGAAGATTAAACTGTAAATGTTGCATTATAAGCAGCACCAAAGCTCTACTCTTCGTCTCTTCACTTAAGGATTTAAAAACAAAGTTCATTTGTTTGCTGCCTACCTTTGTTTTTGGATATTAGATAAGCAAATAAACAACGGACTTTATAATTTTAATGTGAAATTGTTGAACATTTGTTAATGAAATATGAAGCTAGAGGTTTGGATAAATTTTTGGGGCTATAACTTTGGCGAACTATTCTTCAAAGGGCAAATATAATGCAAACATCTCATATCAATGAGTGCTGTCCGATTTAAGTTTAAGCTCAATGATAAGGGAACTTTTTATAGCTCAGTCCGAATAGCGTGTCGCAGGGCGCACCTCCGATTTGGCTGGAATTTGGTGTGTAGATGTGGGTTCACCTCAGGAACACCAAGTGCGTTTTTGGGGACAAAGACCCCTCTAGAGTTCCAAAAAAAAAAACCCTTGTGGTCCAACTAGGCATTATGAGTATCAAATGAAAGGTGTTGTCGAGTAAATTAGCAAAAAATTTGACCCGGAGGTAGGACCTACGGGGTCATGAGAACTTTGCAAACGAATGAGTAGATTGCGAAAGATATGCAAAGAAATAAATTAAGCTCTAAAAAAAGAAAAATTTTAGGGGGTGCGCCCTATAAAGTGCAGTTTTTCCGTCACCTTCGGGATATTTTTTTATTTGGCTGCCATGCCATTCTATGAAATGGTACATAACCTCAAAATGTCGCCAGCATTAGCAGGGGATAACCAATGCAAAATTTTTTATAGGTGTGCTTACCAGGATTCGTACCCACGTTACCGGCGCCACAGTGTTCGGACTTGTATGGAAAGATCGGCCAAAAAACATAAAACCCTCATTTATTGCCCGGTCTCGCTGAAATTTGGACCTGTGAGTTGTAATATGCTAACCGATGTCCGAATAGAATATGGTCCAAATCGAACTATATTTCAATATAGCTGTCATATAGACTGATCTGCCGATTTTTAGTCTTAAGCCGAAAATTAGCGCATTATTTATCTAATTTCGCTGAAATTTGGATCTGTGAGCTGTACTATGCCTACCGATGTCCGAACAGAATAAGGTCCAAATCGAACTATATTTAAATACAACTGCCATATAAGCCGATCTGCCGATTTTTAATTTTAAGCCTATAATTGCCGCATTTATTAGCAATTTTTGCTGAATTTTGGAACGGTGAGTTTTACTATGCCTACCGATGTCCGAACCGAATATGATCCAAAGTGAACTATATTTCGATATAGCAGACATACAGACCGATCTGTCGATTTTTAGTCTTAAGCCGACAATTGCCGCACTTATCCGAATTCGATGAAATTTGGAACGATGAGCTGTAATATGCCTACCGATTTCCGTACCGAATAAGGTCCAAATCGAACCATACTTCCATAAAGCTGTTATATAGACCGAACTGCTGATTTTTAGTCTTAAGGCCGAAAATTGCGGCATATTTTACCCATTTTCGCTGAAATTTCGATCGGTGAGCTGTACTATGCCCACCGATTTCCGTACCGAATAAGGTCCAAATCGAACTAAATTTCCATAAAGCTGTTATATAGACCGATCTGTTGATTTTTAGTTTTAAGCCCACAATTGCCGCATTTATTACCCATTTTCGCTGAAATTTAGATCGGTTAGCTGTACTATGCCTACCGATGGCCCAAATCGAACTATATAGCTGCCATATAGACCATCTGCCGACCTGCCGAGACCATTTTCAGTTATTTATCAATAATTTCAAGAAAAATTTGCCTTTCACAAGGCCAAAACTGCTTGAAGGAGCTTTCCAATGTTTTTGCAAGTTACTAGAGAGTCCATAACTATTGTCGTCGCTACAAATTTTGTCTCAGTGTTGGACCGAAAATCTCAATGGTTTGGCTGTTATAGGCCGAAATATCCAAAAACAAGTAAAAAGGCGTCAAATTCGGCCGGGTCGAACTTAGGATACCCACCACCTCGGGTATATACGTAAAACACCTTTCGTCAAAATCCGGTGAAAAATGCATACCTTATGCCTTATAGCAGCTATATCGAAATATGTTCCGATTTGGACCAAATACTAATAAGTACAAGTCATTGCCCAATTGTGTATAACAAAATATTGATCTTTTTAGTAGCTATATCTAAAAATAAATCGATCTGAACCATATACGACACGGATGTCGAAAAGCCTAACATAAGTCACTGTGTCAAATTTCGGCGACATCGGTCAATAAATGTGCCTTTTATGGCCACAAAACCTTAAATCGAGAGATCGGTCTATATGGCAGCTATATTCAAATCTGGAGCGATCTGGGCCCACTTGAAGAAGGATGTCGAAGGGCCTAACACAACTCACTGTCCCAAATTTCGGCGACATCGGACAATAAATGCGCCTTTTATGGGCCCAACGTCTTAAATCGAGAAATCGGTCTACATGGCAGCTATATCCAAATTTGGACCGATCTGGGGCCAAATTAAAAAAGTATGTCGAAGGGCCTAAGACAACTCACTGTCCCAAATTTTGGCAAAATCGGACAACAAATGCGCCTTTTATGGGCGCAAGACCTTAAATCGAGAGATCGGTCTGAATGGCAGCATATCCAAATCTGGACCGATCTGGGCCAAATTGAAGAAGGATGTCGAAGGGCCTAACACAACACTTACTATCCTATATTTCAGCAAAATTGGATAATAAATGTGGCTTTTATGTGCCTAAGGCCCTAAATCGACGGATCGGTCTATACGACAGCTATATCCAAATCTGGACCGATCTGGGCCTAATTGAAGAATAATCTCGACTGCCCTTACACAACTCACTGTCCCAATTTTCAGTGAAATCGGATAATAAATGTGGCTTTTATGAGTCTAAGACCCTAAATCGGCGGATCGGTCAATATGTAGGCTATATCAAGATATAGTCCGATATAGCCCATCTTCGAAATTAACCTGCTTATAGAATCTGTGCAAAGTTTGAGCTCAATATCTCTATTTTTTTTAAGACTAGCGTGATTTCAACAGAGAGACGGACAGTCGGACGGACATGGCTAGATCGTCTTAGATTTTTACGCTGATCAAGAATATATATACTTTATAGGGTATGAAATGGATATTTCGATGTGTTGAAAACGGATTGACAAACCACCAATGCTTCGGTGGTGGGTATAAAAACGTGACAAAAGTCTGAGAAATCACAATCTGGGGACTGGATTTTCACGGTAGACGTATGGTCTAGTGGGGACTTTTTTGCTCAGTACAATCTCAAAATCATATAAATTATTTTTTACCTGCGGCGTTTACTTACGCGCGACTTCATTTCTGGGTAACGCTAACGATAACAGTACATTTTGTTAACATATACCAATTTTTTTTTAAATTTTTTAAAAGGAGTTCAAAATTCTCAAGGCCCCTGCAAACTCTGGATTGATTTTTATGACTTTTTTGAACCAATTCGTATTCTACGGGAAAGACTATTTTGGGGCCCCCAGTCCCGAGCTCCAAAAACGGGGATGCCAAAAAGTGTATTTTTTTGCCTTTTTCCCCATAAACGGCACTTTTGCCCATTTTCGATCGTCATGACACTTGAAGTCGATAAAGTCATGTCCGTCCGTCTGTCAAAGGCACTCTACATTTAATCCTAGCCGCTCGAAATTTTGCACAAATACTTCTTATTGATTAGGTCTGTTGGGATAGATAAGGGGCCAATACCGTTCATATTTAGATGTAGTTCCCCCATTAGGCAATCGCTCAATTGTGTTTCTTTAGCCTCTAGAAGCGTCCATTCTGACCCGATTTGGCTGAAACGATGCACGATGACTTTTTTTCTATAACCTCCAACAGTTATCTCAAGAATCTGAAGTACCTGTTGAGTGGAGCGGACGTGTTTTAATTTCTCTTCAAAGAAAAATGTCTGTATCTCGGAAAGGGTTGCAGGCAAACATTTGAAATCCTTCTAGGAGTAGGCTCAAAATTGAATCTAAAGACCCAACAGCTGCGGTGGTGGCATCGGACTGGAGCATGTTGCCCTCCTATAGGGAAAGGTGCCTTGGCACCTGTAAACTGCAAATTTGCCCATGAACATTCCATTGAGGAGCAGGGCTAAACGTCTCACATACCAGTATCAGTCAGTGCTGTCCGATTCAAGGTTGATTAGCTCCATGATAAGGGACCTCCTTTGTTGTGACACCTGTTTCGGGAGAAAATTTGTTTATGGCATAGTACCTCACAAAAGTTGCCAGCATTAGGAGGGGATAACCACCGCTAATAATTTTTTTTGCCAGGATTTGAACCCAGGCGTTCAGCGTCATAGGCGAATATCTTAACCTCTGCGCTACGGTGGCCTTCTGTAGTCGAGAGTAATGCTTCCAGTCGTCAGACTAACAAATGAGTAAGAAACGGATAAATCAGAGGGATACGCATTTCGTCCCCAGCCATAAAGTAAAGGTGGTCTTTACGATTCCGATTTAGACAGCAACAGTGTCAATGAAACATACATCGCAGCCGAATCGAGAGATGTGGACAGCGGGATAACGGCAGTAGTGAGCGAGGGCTTTGCAAAGCTCACAAGAAGACCGAGAAAGCAATCCTGGGCACGACGAAGGAGACTGAGGCACCGGCAGGGCAATCAAGCAAAAGTGCAGGATGCTGGGAGAGATAAAACTGCAGTCCATCAAAATACTTAGACGTAAGTAGGTATAGGTTTAGTCACGTTGCTGTAGAATACTGGCTCTACTATCCTAGAATTCATGCCCATATCGAGCCTACGGACCGTCTACACAATCCCCAACAACTGTTAAACTTCTCAGTACGCTCCTGGATGTGGCACTTCCAGTTCAATTACCTATCCAAGATTACTTGCAAGTATTAGACCCATTCGTATGTCGAAATCGTTCTGTTAAGGAAACATGGAACACAGTTTTCTCTGGGTCTACATTCAGACACTTAGCTCTGACCCAGTCCTATGCCATATCCAAGACCCTTTCAGTCCTTCTGCATAGCGAACTCGAACTCCTACCCCATAAAAGTATTGTAACATCGTCTGAGTAACCACCGACGGGTACCCAGTACTGATCTAAGTATTGAATGAATGTTGGTCCTCACATGGTTCGATGTCCGCGACCAACCTGGACCAACATTGAATATGTTTTTTAAACAGGTTTTAACCAGCCAATGATCCAACAATGACAAATTTCATCCCACTTAGTACAACAAATTTATATAAAATCATCAAACATATCTCAAATCAGGCTGTATCGGGTGCAGTGCATCCTTTTAAGGGGTATACCGAAACGTGGAATGTTGTTTGTGGTTTTTTTATGTTGAAATTCCAAAATCTAGTGTAAAATATTACAAAAATCCAAGCTCATATATCAGAAAAACTTACCTTTAGCTTCCGGAACGCTCATGATGAAGGTTGTCTATGGCTTATTCTACACCTGAGTTCTGAAATGATAGTAAAAAAAAAAACACAAAATGATTAGTGGTAGATAAATTATGAAATGTATGGAAAGGCTAAAATTGTAAATTTGCCCATAAACATTCCATTAGGGAATAGCGGTGATACTACTCTTAAAATCAATGAGTGCTGCTCGACAAAAGTTTGAGGTCAATCACAAGGGATCTCCTTTTTATTGCAGGGTCCGAAAGACTTGCCACAGATCGACACCACTTTAGCATAAGTTTAGAAGAACGGCCTCTGGCGGGGTGGACTAAGCACCCCCCAGAAAAGTTGTATGAAAATTATTGTGATGTTCTTGCCGGGATCGGCAAAGGCGAATATACTTAAACGAATTTTAAAAATGTTCAAATATGGCTTAAACCCATATTCCTCTGGACGTACCCCATCTTAATTGCAGAGTTCCTGAATCTGGATACTCAACAGGATCAAGCAGACAAAAAATAGAACACAATTAACTGCTACAACAGCAACAACGATACGTTCTCATCAGGGATCCATCCGCCACCCTTTTATGGTACGAGATTAGCCGAGACTGACTGGCTTCCTAATGCTTTGAAGAATCTCTTTCCATTTGCTAAGCAGTCTCGAACTGACTTGGAACTGAGCCTTCATCGCCAGCTGACTGTCCATACAAATTGTGACAGTCCGATCGGATCAACATTGCTTACAGTGCCTTTAAAACCGCGAAGACCTCCGCATGAAAGACGCTACACTCGTCTATAAGGCCTGCATGAATCGCTTACTACCAGGACATCAACGAGGACCTCTGCCCCGGTTCCCCTAACCAATTTATGCCTGTCTGTGTATGCAGAAGACACCGGAAAGGTCCTAGTCCGGAAAGGTCAACTAATCCTGAGAACCCTTTTTGGAAAAACTACGCCCTATCCCATGAAAATTCGACTAAGGGACAGGGAATACATCTTTCATATCAATGAGTGCGGGCCGGTTAAAGTTTAAGCTCAATGATAAGGGGCCTCCTTTTTTATACCGAGTCCTAACGACGCAAAGAAGTTTTAGCATAGCCGGATACCTATCAAATTTAGCCAGCATTAGTAATGGGATAACCACCGCTGTAAGTTTGTATGATGTTCAAGCCGAGATGTGAACCCTGGCGTTCGGGTTCATACGCGGACATGCTAGCATCTGCGTCACGGTGGCCTAAGGAAGAGTCTCCTGGTAAATAATCCGTCCTGCCTCATATAACATTCCGCCACACCGCTTCTGCATTCAGGGCACTCTTTCTTGTTCAAAACATCTGCACTGCCGCGGTATCAGGCACAGGTATCTAGAGTGGCATCTTCAAGCTCAATGCCACACTAGACATCTATAAATGAAAATCAAGCGAACAATCGCCATTAACATCTAGTTTACCGTTCCAGGCTTAAGATTTCAACTCTTCGTTAATGAGTTGCGACGTTCCTTCTATAGTTGAGACCGAGAATCATCAAATGTTCGACTACTGGACAAGCACTAGATCAGTCTTTCTGGGGATTTTGCCAAGCCCGTATGCACAGGTAGGTAGCGATCCTCGTCAAGCTCCTTTATGGAAGCAAGCTCGTTCCGGTCCATAAGACCGATCGCCGTGGGGACATAATGGCCATTGGTTATTTAAACGCGGCTGTCAAAGTCAAATCACCCACACCAAAAATCCCTTCAATGTAGCCAACGACAACATGAATAACGCAGTCAATTGACCAACCTTTGTGTTGTTGTCATTATAGTAGTCACATTTGCATGTGGATGTAGCGATCCTCGTAAAGCACCTAAAGGTGAGCAAACTCCTTACTGTCCATTGGACCGATCGCCGTGGGAACATAATGGTCATTGGTTTTTGAAGGCGCCAATAACTCGCCTTAACATATCGACCATCATAGGCACGCAGTATTTAAGCAAGAGTCGATGCCACACGACCTCTCCCCGAGACTCGTAGAGAGAGACCGTATGGAGCATTCCACTACCCGCCACCTGAGGCTTCCAGCTAAACTTTTCGTGATAACGATGAACACCACACATATCGGAGTTCAAGGTTCCAGCGTGTTTGTTGCTCATAGCTATCTCGTGCTGGGGACCAAAGCAAAAGCATGCTGAAAGCCGCGTTCCAGTGAAGGTTCGTTTCGGTTCCATTAGTCTCTGCGGGGTCTTCATTTTGAAGGAAGAAAGAATGATTGGCATATAGTTCTTGCTCAGAGAATGACTTGGTTTACCCCGTCTTCGAGAAGAAAACCACTCTTACCTCCCGCCACCCAAACAGAACGTAGTCCAGCAAAACACAGCTCCTAAAACTTATATCAAGGAGTCGTATGGCATGTGATTCTGCCCGATTGTATGCCATTCGGCGTCGTTGACTTACAGGGTTCAAGCGAATTCACTGCCCTTCTCCTCTGTTATCATGTCGTCGCCACTGTGTTGTTGCAGAGGGACATCGATACCATCCAGTTGCATCTATCCTCTGGCTACTTTCGAGCACCCAAAGAAGTGCATCGCAGTCAGTCTTTCGAGTGTCTTTGAACCAGAATCCGTGGAAGTTGCGTCATATCTTAGAATTTTCCAAAGTGTTTTCGAATCTTTAAAGATAATCCTGTGGAAGGACTCACTTACTCCCTCTGTCAATTAAAAAAACAGACCCTGTGGTGCTCTTGGACGTTTTCACATCGCTCTAATAATAATTTAGAGATTCTCCATACAGGTCTCAATACGTACGCAGCTTGGTTTTATTCGCCCTATTATGGGGCTTCCCGTGGTCTAGTTTCCTTAGGTCTACTTTCCACCAAACTAGTTGCGATCTCTTAATTCCATGGCAGCCGGTTGTACGTATAGGATTAACACGTTGGAGTCCTCCATCGGCAACCCGTTGGAGTCCTACAACAACAACAAACAAGGTAAGAGGCCAGTTCCCCTCAGTCTTTCTTTCAAGTTAGCCTTTCTGGGGGTTTTGTATGGTGGGCCGTTGCCCGTAGATAACATCAGATCCAAACACCAACACAGCACGGGATAGCTGTGAGCACCACACAGGCTGGAACATTGAGGTCCGATCTGTGTGGTGTTTATTGCTGTCACGAGAAACTTAGCTGCGAGCTACCGGGCTCCATACGGAGTAGCTGCAACGACAGTCGCGGACAATCTCAGTGAGAGACCGGGCGGCACCGGCTCTTGCACAAATACTGAGTGCCTATGATGCTCGATATGACAAGGCGAGTTATTGGCACCTTTAAATAACCAATTGACACTCTGCTCCCGCGGCGATCGGTCCTTTGGACCGGAACGAGCTTGCCCACCTACAGAAGCATGACGACGATCCTTACCTTCACATAAAAATGTGGCTACAAGAACAACCACTAACAACAGATCATGTTCGATCAAGAAATTCCCCTCCTTCAGTTTACATGGTTGAGAATAATTCACTTCACATCGAGCTTGCACTTGTCTCGCAGAAAATCGCCTTTTTGTAGGAAAGCTTCACAAGACACAACATATCAAATATTTATTAAATGTGTGTGTAAGGTTAGTCGTTGGTTGCAGTCATAAGACTACATATATAGCATATTTACAACAACAACAACAAAATGCCTACCTGCCTAATAAGTGGTCGTATGAAGCTAACGGACATTGCTGCGATAATTGTAAATGAAGTTGTCCATATAGAAACCAATACGAACCAATGGTTGGTGGAATTATTGATTGCCAAAGGTAGCCACTATCTGCCAAAACCTTGAATTTGTTTCTTTCAAACATACACTTTGTTTTATTTGAATATAAAACTTATGAAATGTTCACTTGTACACTTTTTCTCTGCTTTTTTCCCGCGCAATTTATACGATAACGCCACAAAGTTATCCCGTACACTAAGTCCAATGATAACTTGATTTCCGCGCACTCGAACCGATATATTTTGCAAAACCACACTTCTGTTCAATGACGGGAATATAAATTTATGGTATTTAGTAGTTTAACGTTTATTTAATTCTGTTAAATTCATAATTCTGCAAAATTTTCAACGAACACGACCGACCGCGGTAGAACAACGAAAATGACTGTCAAATAATTGGCAATGTAAGAAGGTGGCAATATTCAGTTCCGTTCATTGTGTATTTTCGTTAGCATATATATATTCATCTCACTCTAACACACTGCACATCTAGGAGTGGGAAAATGTGTATGTTTGCTAATGAAACAGCTGTGTGGTTAACGGACAAGTGAGAAGCAAAGGGTTACCAAAGCCACAATTTATAGGTAACCCAAAGTAACATTTAAATATCTCCATGGCTTTCATTGAAACCAATAAACTACTTCAATAAAAGCTATTTATTAGAAAAGTAGGAATAAAGTCAAATATATTGATTTTTGAATTAATTTCATATTTAATTAAATTTATCATTTAAGTTTCAAACACTGTAAAATTCGAGTAATATGACATGTTTAAAGCTGGCTAGTTGTTTAATAGGATAGCCCACACAAATTTAGGCAAACGGTTTGGTGGCCATCCTATATAATATTGTTATATTTACGAAAAAAGTTGCGAAAATTTGTAATGCTTTTAAAATTATTTATAAGGAAAACGCATATACCTAATTGGAGCAGATTTGAAGAAAATATACTTCAAAACATCAGACTTATTTAAATAGATGGATGTAAAAAAATTCGAAAATATAACATTTTAAAAGCTACATAATTACATTTATTTAGAAAATAAAGAATTGTTATACGAAAATGAATATTTTTTAAAATTATTTATTTATAAACATTGATGTATGTTTTTAAAAAGTTGATGAAAAAACTAATTTTATTACTCTTTTTGTTATTAATTTATAAATTACTACATTAAGGAACAGGGCCACATATCAATGAGTGGTGTCCGAATTAAGTTCTCAACTTGTCACCATTACATCAACAAAACCTATCATCCCATTAACAACATACAAATACAGAAAAAAATTCATGTTGGGCACCCTGGAAAAACCTTGAACTTCTCATTTAGTGCATTTCTCTTCTTTTGGTGGTTTCGGATTACTCGTTTGGTGGGCTTCGCCACTACAAAATTGAAAAAAAAATTATATTTTGGAAGAAGTAATTGAAAAATTCCTTTTGTAAAGATGCCGAAGGCTCCCAAAATTAATGTTAAAGAAAAAGTTGTGGACGATAATATATGCGATTTGAGTTTATGCGAATTAAAAGAAATACCGGTGAAAGAAATTGTAAGTGTTGTTCAAATGTGTGTGAGTGTGTGTATTATGAATTGAAAACAAAGTTGCCTTCTCCAATGGATATGCAATGAATAGATGGCTAAATGGATAACAGGAAAAAAGCCCACAAACAAAAGTGAAAGTCCATCATCATGACAATTGAGAAAACAAAAAAAGGACACAATTACAACAAACAATTGAAATTGAAAATATCCGAACGGAAAACGAAAGTTATCCAATAGCTGCGGGCGTTTGTTAAAACTGAAAAAAACACACCCTTTTTGTGCAAAAATGCTTGAGGGCTATGGATTAACGCCATGTCAGGCTTTGTTCTGTATCCGCCATCCAAACATTTTTAACCCCCATCAGTTATAACACTTTCGCTGTTCGCTTGTTGTATGCGATTTGTTGGTTGTGGGTCATTATGGGTGCATAAGACACTGCGCCGGTGCTTGTTTTTGGAGTTTGAGTTATGGCCTCGATAAACAACATCTGCAAAAGTGCACTTTCTCGCATTCTTTATGTGTTCTCTTTGCCTCCCTCCCCTCCCCCCACTGATTCGTTTCGTTTGCTGTTCACTTATGGTTGAACGAACTTTTCATTTCGTTTTTGTGTTTTGTGAGAGAGTAATGTAAGTAGAGAGAGAGGGAGAGAGAGCGTTTGCGGTTTGTTTACATTTTTTTGTAACAGAGTTGTAATTCTTGATTTTTTTTATTATTAGGTTGGTGTATTAATTTGATGACAATGAAAGCAGTGCGTGTTCGGTTTTTATTTATATACTGTTAATAATTCCTTAAATTGTCTTTTGAAATATGTCAAAACACTCCACATTCCAATTTTAGACGACAGCACAAACATATGATAGCCATTTCTGGCAAAGTCATGGAATGGCGCCAAATGCTTTAAAAAAGCTAAAAGAGAATAAGTTTAAAGTAAAAAAAAAACATGTAGGTGGTATCACTTTAGCTGAGTTGGTTGCGTGCTCGAACTACCATTGCGGTGATGATAGTATGCTCGATTTCCACTGGAGGCTCTAGTTGTTGTTGTTGTTGTAACCACATTTTCATGTGGAGGTGACGATCCACGTTAGGCTCCTGTATGTTAGCAAGCTCGTTCCGGTCCAAAGGACCGATAGTCGCGGGAACATGATAGCCATTGGTTATTAAAAGGCGCCAATAACTTCCCTTGTCATATCGAGCATATGTGCATATGTGCACACAGTATTTGTGCAAGAGCCGGTGCCACCCGACCTCTCACTGAGACTCTCCGAACTTGTCCGCGACTGCCGTTGCAGCTACTCCGTATGGAGCATTCCAATATCTGCATCCTGTGGACGCTCGCAGCGAAGCTTTTCGGGACAGCAAAGAAAACGACATAGATCGGACCTCAAAGTTCCAGCTTGTTTGATGTGCACTGCTTCCCATGCCGGGCGTCGCTCTAATCTGCTGCTACTGTGGTATTACATTGGATTACAATTGCTTTAGTGAGTGTGTAATGAATTGTCACCGTTGCCTAACCTAACCTTGGTAGTACCAAGAGGAGGATTTCAGTTTCAGTTATGCTTTAGGCAAAACATGCGCGTAGTTCGGATCCAACTCCACATTCTTACATGTCGCTTTGTACCGGAGGCCTATTTAAGCAGTTAGGTCTTGCGAAATTCCTTGAGGTGTTTGTATACACTCCCCAGCCTGATGAAAGTTCCAAGAAAGTACAGTTAAAGTCAATTCCTCTTTAGTGATTATAGGGAAATTATCTCAAATTTGGACGAAATGAATTTACAGAGCTCTAATGGGTATAAAAACTTATGGAAATGTTTTTCTATTTTGTAGATTGCATATATCATTATTTTTAATTGTGAAACTTTTTCTTTTCAGGTTGCCCTTAAACGTGTCACTGTTTTGGATTTGTCCAGTAATCTCTTGCTGTCATTGGGTGTAAGTAGATTGTTTATGCCAAACTTTACAAAAGTGTTAAATTTTGCAAATTTGCCCTTCAACATTCCATTAAGGAACAGCGACAAACTTCTCACATATCAATGAGTTCTGTCCAATTCAAGTTTAAGCTCATAATTGACCTTCTACTTATGGTGGAGTCCCAGCGGCGTGCAACAGTGTGACACCTCGCCGGTAGCTCGCAGCTAAACTTCTCGTGACAGCAATGAATGTTCTCGTTAGGATTCGAATTAGCGTCTTTAAATAACCAGTGGCCATCATGTTCCCGCAGCGATCGGTCGTATAGAACGGAACGAGCTTGCTCTGCTATAAGAGCTGGACAAGGATGGGCTCCCCCACATGTAAATGGCTACGAGACCAACAACAGTACTTCTATCATTCGTCCGGAAGTAATATTTTCTCAGCCCCAATATAACTAATGTCTTGTTCCGCGAAATACTCAGCCACAGGCGTTTAGCGACTCTGCAATCCAAAGCGCCGCACACCCAGAAAGCGTCCACCCTATCAGCATAATCTATTCCAGGCCAATTTTCGACCGCCTTGTTCTCCGCCGTTCCATGATGGCCCGGGACCCAGCAGAGCCTGAAAGCCTTCCCCATAGTTCAAGATTCTTGCATATTCTAACTAGTCTAAAACTCATGGCACGATTCCCGAACCTTCAGCGCCGCTTAGCTGTCCACGTTATGGTGACAGTTCGACCGGGCAGCCGCTCTTGCATCTAAATTGCCTCCAGTGCCTTGAGTACTGCGTAGAACTCCGCCTAAAAGACGTTTTGTCCGCCCAGAAGCCTCTATTTCTCCTTGATTCTAAGGAATTAAATGAAGACGCCTGCCCCGATGCCCCCAGCCAATTTTGACCCATAAGTACATAGAGGGGGTACCGTAAAAGGCAGGGTACTCTGAGCCTAAGGCGCGATCTTTGGGAAATCTGGGTCCAATCCGTCAACAAGGAAGGTCTGCCCAGGTTCAAAGTCCGTCGTGTGCCATCACCAGTTTCCAATAGAGTAAAAGGAAACCCAAATTGCGTGGAACGCCAGGTTTCCTCAGACTAAGGGCGATCAACGTTGCTGCACACCCGAGCTAAGCATTATTTAACGTTTGCCTTCACCCGGGACCCAACAGAGTGTGAAACCCCTTTCCCATAGTTCATGCTTCTTGCAGTCTAAAACTCATGGCATGATGCCAGAACATTCAGCGCCGCCTGACCGTCCATGTTATGGTGACAGTCCAAACGGACGCTCGTTTCGAAATTGACTCCAGTGCCTTGATGACTGTGTAGAACTCTATTTCTCCTTGATTCTAAGGAATCGAATGAAGACGACTGCCACGATGCCCCCACAATATATATACAGGGGGTTCCGTAAAAGCCAGGTTACTAATCTGTCAACAAGGAAGGTCTGTCCAGGTTCAAAGTCCGTCTGCAAAGCCATGGCATTCAACGTTTCCCTTGAAGCGCTGCTGCCTGCCCTACATACGCGTTAAACTGTAACTTCTTCCCGTCACGGGATATCTGTGAGCTTCACACAGGCTGGAACATTGATGTCCAATATGTTTGGTGTTAATTGCTGTCATGAGAAACTTAGCTGCGAGCTACCGGGCGTCCACATGCTGCAACGGCAGTCGCGGACGATCAGCGGTATTGGGCGGAGAGTCTCGGGTAGGCACCGGCTCTTGCACAAATACTATGTGCCTATGATGCTCGATATGACAAGGCGAGTTATTGGCGTCTTCAAATAACCAATGACCGGAACGAGCATGCTCACCTACAGGGTCTTGACGAGGATCTCCACCTCCACATGAAAATGTGGCTACAACAACAATTGTAACTTCTTGCGGAGAGTATTCTCTTCATTTTGCGAAGGGCAAAACGGCTCAAAGCCTAAGGCCATCCCAGATATTCATATGTAAGAATCAGGCAAACCACCACTGACCTTCCACTTGAAGTTCTTTCTCAAGTTCTTCTTCTGGTGAAAAACCACGCCCAAGCACTTGGCCTGCGGAGGGAGCGGCACCTCTATCCCACCCCAAGCAGGTCCCTTGAAAACAACAAGCTTACACTTACTGGTTGTTAATACCAGCTCAAACCACTCAGACAGATTCCTCCATGACCCATAAGGGCCCCCATGATGACATCATGTGACCTGAGCTACATAAAACCACTTCCTGTGTAGTTCCAAATGCAAATGCAAATTTTGCCCACGAACATTCCACTAAGGAACAGGGGCAGGGAGGCCACCGTAGCGCAGAGGTTAGCATGTCCGCCTATGACGCTGAACGCCTGGGTTCGAATCCTGGCGAGACCATCAGAAAAAAATTTTCAGCGGTGGTTTTCCCCTCCTAATGCTGGCAACATTTGTGAGGTACTATGCCATGTAAAACTTCTCTCCAAAGAGGTGTCGCACTGCGGCACGCCGTTCGGACTCGGCTATAAAAAGGAGGCCCCTTTTCATTGAGCTTAAACTTTGCCCCTGCTCCTGTGTAGTTCCTTTAGTCAGAATTTTCCTAATGGACCTTCAGCATCGTTTCATCCCAATTCACTAGTTGGGGGAGAATCTTCATGTCCACAACAGAGTAATGTATGAACTCCATCTTCACGCTATTAAAAGCCCCTTCTTTCCTCAAGAAGGCAGCCAAAGTGAAATCGTGTACCCAGAAATACCTCGTAACCAACCACATCAACAACAGACCCTTAGTGCAATAGCTGCTAACCAATGACGGGTCTCTCAAGGGTCTATAAGACGAAGGTTTAGTATGAAGTTGGAAGTTTGGTCAATGAATAGTGGAAGTAGGGTGCTTGATCAGTGGGGAGATGGTCTTTGGGGGGGATGGTCTTATCCCAAAGAAAAGGGTTGCCAGCTACGTTGTTTATATGTAAAATTTTTATACCCTCCACCAAAGGGTGGGGGTACACTAATTTCGTCATTCTGTTTGTAACTCCTCGAAATATTGGTCTAAGACCCCACAAAGTATATATGTTCTTGATCCTCATGCCATTTCAAGTCGATCCAGCCATGTTCGTCCGTCCGCCTGTCCGTCGAAAGCACGCTAACTTTCGAAGGAGTAAAGCTAGCCGCTTGAAATTTTGCACAAATACTTCTAATTAGTGTAGGTCGGTTGGGATTGTTAATGGGCCATATCGGTTCATATTTAGATATAGCTGTCATATAAAGCGATCTTGGATCTTGACTTCTTTAGCCACTAGAGGGCGCAATTCTGATTTGAATTGGCTGAAATTTTGTATGAGGTATTTCGTTATATCTTCCAACAACTATGCTAAGTATGGCTCAAATCGGTCCATAAACTGATATAGCTCCCATATAAACCGATGTGGGATCTTGACTTCTTAAGCCACTAGAGGGCGCAATTCCTATCCGATTTGAATGAAACTTAGCATGAAGTGTTTTGTAATGTCATCCAAAAACTGTGCTTAGTATGGGTAAAATCGGTGCATAACCTGATATAGCGCCCATATAAACCGATTTGGGATTTTGACTTCTTGAGCCTCTAGAGGGCGTAATTACTATCCGATTTGGCTGAAATTTTGTACAACAGCTTTTGTCATAATCTCCAATATGCGTGTCAAATATGGTCTAAATCGGTCTTTAGCCTGACACAGCTCTCCTATAAACCTATCTCATTATGTTACTTCTTGAGCTCCTTAAAGGCGCAATTCTTATTCAATTTGACTGAAATTTTACACATAGACTTCTACTGTGGTCTCCAAAATTCAATTCAATTGGCATAGCAATTCTTTTCTTTTAACCTTTGTTTGCCTAAAAAGAGATACCGCGCATAGAACTCGACAAATGCGATCCATGTTGGAGGTTATATAAGATTCGGTCCGGCCGAACTTTGCAAGCTTTTACTTGTTGTTCATTTAAATTTCCATTGAATTTTTCTAGAAAAATTTCACCACTCTCACACGCTTGGTCAAATTGGATTTGAGTAAAAATCAAATAAGATTTCTACCCGATGACTTTGGACTCTTGAGAAATCTACGCCATTTGGACTTGTATAACAATCAATTGGAACATTTGCCTTTGAGTTTTGGTGACTTGACAAATTTGCGTTATCTGGATTTAAAGGGAAATCCCTTAACGCCAGCTTTGGCTAAAATAGTGGGCATAAATTTGACCATGAAGGATTGTCAGGAGTCGGCAAAGAGAACAGTAAGTCCAAGAAAATTTCTTCAAAAGAGTTTAAGTGTAACAACAATTCTTGCTTTTTAGGTCAGATTTATGTCCAGCATGCAAATAGAGGCCATCAAAGCCAAGGAACAGTACAAGCAAGAACTTTTACTTAAACAAAATGCCCATGTTACGGATGAACCTGACTGCGGTAGTACTGGGGCAGAGCAACACAAATCAAAAAAGGCCAAAAAATCGAAATCGAAAAAGAAAGCCAACAATGCGGGGGAAGCGGCGGCGTCCAACAAAAACTCTGCAGCCTCAGCAACACTGGGAACAAATGACAACATTACCATAACCAAGGCTAGCAAGACGAAAAAATCCGCTAATGGCTCACTTAAGGGCCATAACGGCCATCTACAAACTTCCTCAAGTACAGCACTAACATCTTTGATCATTTTCTTGCTAATGGTGGCATTCAATGTGGTGCTCATCTACATGATAATGTTTAAAAATCCCGAGATTGCCGAGAAACTGGTGGAGGCAATACCGCATCAATATCGCGATTGGATCTTAACTAAAACGGAAATATTTCGCTTGCGTGTGACCGATTGGATTACTCAATTTCGTACACCACCCGAAGAACACTGACGGTTCATCTATTTGAAGCCATAGGAGTAGCAGACATAACACCATGTTGCTCTGGGAATTTTATGGACACTCGTAGTTTATCTGTGATAAACTATCGATAATGGATGGCTTCAAATAGAGTTGTAGTTTTTTTTCGCATTTGGCATAACCCCCTACCCACGCCCAAATTCTAGCCTAACCTGGGCCCACTAAAGAGACATTTTGTATTGACTATGAATATTGTATTTGGAAATCGTATACACACATTTTGAATAGTTTTTTAAACATATATTTAGTAGCTCATAATTACCAAAGAAATTTTGTCTAAAGTTTCTCCAAAAAAAAAGAATTTTTTTTTTTTTTTATAAATCTCACCTCCCCTTTTGTAATTATAAGAATATTTTTTTTTGAAATTGAATAGTGTGCATAACTGCCATTAATGTTAGATAATATGCTACCATTAAAATAAACACCTAAGTCAACATTTTAAATTATATATTGAGTTGCCCAAAAGGTAATTGCGGATTTTTCATATAGTCGGCGTTGACAAATTTTTCCACAGCTTGTGACTCTGTAATTGCATTCTTTCTTCTGTCAGTTATCAGCTGTTACTTTTAGCTTGCTTTAGAAAAAAACTGTAAAAAAGTATATTTGATTAAAGTTCATTCTAAGTTTTATTAAAAATGCATTTACTTTCTTTTAAAAAAATCCGCAGTTACTTTTTGGGCAACCCAATATTTACAAATACAAATTTTTCTTATTATTATTTTTCTAAAAAATTTTTAAAAACGTATAACGTCCATACTTTTTTGTTTTTGTAGTTTAAGAATGAATCTTCTCAACTCCTTGATTATTGATTATCAACAAAAGTTAACAACAAAGACATTTGCAAAAAGAAACACCAAACAACAAGTTTGCCATGCTTAAAGCCTGGGAGAAAACCAGAATTCCTTTCCATGTTTCATAAACACCAACTACAACTACAACTACATCTTACCACCATTAAAGTTTATAGTCCTTATACACAAAAACCTTAATCACTTGATACATACACCAACACCTCCATACACATATATACCTAATTATCTATACATGCATAAACCGATATTCAAATCAACCATAGTTCCATACTCTACTAAAATAGTAATCACAAAGCCACCTTTTTTCTAATTTTTGAAATAAGCTCACACACTCTTGTACACAGTCACCAAGGCTTTGCTGTGTGTTCTACTCTAAGTAGACCATGGACTTGTGCCATAAAGAGAAAAACTTAAACTAACTACTTTGGAAGCTATCTCAGAACAATAGTTATAATGAATTATAAATAGTATTAAACGCAAGACTATCTTAAATCCGAATCCGCATAAATCCATATTTGTTTTTAATTTTTTTTTTATTTAAAATGCAGATTTTTATTTCAATTCATTGCCATATCATCGTTTTATGCTTGGTTTTCCCCTCATTGTTAACTTGTGTTGAATAAAGACCAGACGATCAGTGGCCACATGGTATTAGCACGTTTGAAAGTGAGGTACTCGTACCAATAGCATTTTTTAAAATCTAATATAAATTCAACTCAAAAACAAATACGACAACATAACCTCACATAACCACTGCAGCTTGCACAGTTGTCAGGGATACAATGTGCTACGTAAGGATCGCTTAAGGAATGGACACACCATTCCCTGCAATATAGACCCATCTCGTCTGCGCCTGGCGCCAGTGACCCCTACATGGAGTGCCTGCATGGGGATAGCAATTAGGTCCGGTACTGCCGAGATAGAGCTATACAACGTGTACATACCGCCGTTTGGTAGTTGTGTCCCAATTAATGGCCAAGCTTACAACCCCGACATAAGTGGGTTACTATCTGGCCAATAAACGCAACAGCAGCAACCCAGCACCAATATTGCCAGGCCAGTGCCGAGAAGTGTATAATTTTTCGCAAAAAAACTGCAATTCTCTCCGTGGCAAGATCGATGAGATTGTGCATTTCGAGAGTCGGAAGAACATATTGGCCGGAGCGATCCATCAACTGCAGCTTGCACAGCTGATCAACAACTGCAGCTTGCACAGTTGTCACGGATACAATGTGCTGCGTAAGGATCGCTCAAGTAATGGAGGTGGGGGATTGGCTTTCGTGATACACCATTCCAAGCAATATAGACCCATCTCGACGCCAGTGACCCCTACATGGAGTGCATGCATGGGGATAGCAATTAGGTTCGGTACTGCCGAGATAGAGCTATACAACGTGCACATACCGCCGGTTGATAACTGTGTCCCAATTAATGGCCAAGCTTACAACCCCGACATAAGTGGGTTACTATCTGGCCATAATCGCGTGGTTCTAGGGGACTTTAATGCGCATCACACTTCATGGCATTCTCCCCTAGGTAACGACCAGCGTGGCATAGCTTTGGCAGAGCAGATTGAAGGCTCCACGTTTTGCACCGTAAATTAGGATGCCCACACTAGGATTACGGGGAGCTCTCCAGATATTTCCATTGCATCCCCATGATCTCCGGAGTGATGTATCCTGGCAAGCCGTCATCTCTTCGGGGTCAGACCACCCGACTTTATAACCTCTGAGCGCCTGAAGTTTATCAATCAGAAGAAGGCTGATTGGGCTGGCTTCAGAGAGTATACTAATCGCCGCTTCAGTGAACTGCCAACCCCCCCCCCTCGGATGTGCTATTTGGCGAGAGGAAATTCCTAGACATCATCCACTAGAATTACGAGGAGGTGCAGCAGTTTGCCAGTCATTTCCATTTCATCCCCTGATCTCCTGAGTGACGTATCCTGGCAAGCCGTCATCTCTTCGGGGTCAGACCATCTCCCTATAATTCTCACCATCGACTGACCACCCGAATTTATAACATCTGAGCGCCTGAAGTTTATCAATCAGAAGAAGGCCGATTGGGCTGGCTTCAGAGAGTGCTAATTGGCGAGAGGAAATTCCTAGACATCATTAACGCACCAGCCGCTCGCCTTATACCAGTGCGGCCCTATTTCCCAACGCAGCCAGTGATAATCGCAGACGAGCGCGATGGAATTCGTTGTATGGACCCTACTAACCCCAGAATCAGCGAGCTGAATCTGGAAATAAACAGGGTAGTCAACGAAAATAAGCGAAATTTGTGGCTGGAACACTTGGAGCAATGTAACTTTAGCACCGGTTTAGGCAAGCTGTGACTTAACAGTGGTTAAGTCACTCTCGAACCAACCCGGTAGACGGGATGACAGGACCTCAGCGACTTTTGGCGAAAGAACCGTGAGTGATCCGAAAAGATGCGCCAGGTTGTTCAACAGTCAATTTATTGTTGTTGTTGTTGTAGCAGTGTGTTGTACACCGAGGCGGCAGCCTTTGCGATGAAGGATTCCATCGGGTCAATCCGGTACGTACAACCGGCTACCATGGTATTGGTCAATTTATTGTGCATCCCGAGAGTCACAGGGCAAGCAGGAGAGCTATTCGCAGCATTCGAGGTCTCCCAGCCGATGGACAGCCATTACAATTTACCGTGGTGGGCGAAGTTACGAATATCATCCGTGGCGCCAAATCATCCAAGGCGTTGGGGCCCGACGGAATCTCTACATTGATGTTGAAGAATATGGATTTACCTGGAGTTGAATACCTTACTACTGTCCTCAACCTGTCTTTGAACACTCTAATAGTTCCCGATGTCTGGAAAATTGGCAGAGTTATCCCGCTACGGAAGTCTGGAAAGGATCCCAGTTTGGGGCAGTCGTATAGATCGATCTCGTATAGATCGTAGCAAAGAATTGCTACTGATGAGAGAAGGCATTTGCCGTGGCTTCAATCAGCCTAGGGCATGTGATAGGATCGAAGGCATTCGACACGGTCAGCCATGCCAAACTATTTGAGGACATGGCCAACATGTCCCTTCAGTCAGGCCTGAAGCGCTGGGTCGCGAATTATCTGTGTGGTCTCCAGTCATTTGTGGAATTAAAGGATAAGAAGTCGAAGCACCGTAGAGTGAAACAGTGAGTTCCCCAAGGTGAGGTGATATCTCCGGCACTGTTTTACCTCTACATATCCTCCATTCCACCCCCTCCAGATTGCATAGAGATCGTATCATATGCGGACGATTGTACAATCATGGCATCAGGCCCCCACCTACCCATTGTTGTTGTCAGCGACCCATTGTTGTGTTCGCTGCAAGAAATCTGAAGATTTTTTCCATCAAATCTTCAGTCACATTGTTCACTGCAAATACGCGTGAGGTGAACACCGAGCTGACTGTGATGGTCGATGGAGCATTTCTCCATTCCGACCATCAAGTGTCCCAAAATACTTGGCGTCACATTTGACAGCTCTTACACATTCTCCCCACATGCCACAGCAATTTGCGATAAAGTCAAAAGTAGTAACAAAGTCCTCAAGTCACTTGCTGGCAGCATTTGGGGTGCAGACAAAGAGACCTTGTTGACCACGTACAAAGAAATTGGCCGATCTGTGGTAAGATATGCAGATCTGTCAGAATGGCGCCCTCCGAACTGCGAGGGGCTGTCTCCTCAGTTCTCATGTGGACCATCTCCATCAGGAGATAAAGATCCTACCAGCGCGAAGACATAACTACATGCTGTCTATGCAATACCTTATCGCAGAGACCATCCAAATCATCATCTTGTGGATAGATATCCACCGCCCAGAAGCCTCAAGGTAGATCTACATGATCTAGAGAGAGTGAGGTTCAGCGTTACAAGAGAGAACCTCTAGATCAAGCGGCATATGAAGCAGGTCTAGACAAAATTCATGCAGACACATACAGGGTGAATGTAGTCCTTGGAGAACCGCCGCCTCCCATTGCGCCTGAGGAAGTTGACCTCCCCCGGCAAACCAGAGTGGTTCTGGCTCAATTACGTTGCGGCAGATGCAGCCGCCTCAACTCCTATAGAGCAAGGATTGATGGCGACGTGCAAGATGTATGTCCCGATTATAACCGGGGACCGCACGATACACGTCACCTGTTTAATTTTGTTTCTTTTTTACTTTCCTACGAAATACCATGGTTGGTCCGATCTTTAAAGCATTTATTCTTAATGTAACATCAGTCGTATATACATATAGCAGTTTAAGTACACATTTTTATTATTGTCTCTTACATTTATTTATAGCATTTTTAGCCTATAAGTAATCCATGACCGACCAGTTTTTAACATCTATTTATCATTGAAATTTTGTTTTTTGAAATAAAAAATTTTAAAAATATATTCAAAGATTTTTTTTTCTTCACATATTCTGTTTGGGCCACGCTAAGGTTAAATTAGGTTTAACAAGTAAAAGTGTGCTAAGTTCGGCCGTGCCGAATCTTATATACCCTCCACCATGTATCGGATTTGTCAAGTTCTTTGTCCGGTTTTCTTTTTATAGTCAAACAAAAGGTAATGGATAAGAATTGCTATGCTATTGGAGGTTATAAACCTTTTCGGTCCATACTTGGCTTGGATGTTAAAGACAATAGTAGGTCCCATTGTGCAAAATTTCAACCAAACCGGATAAGAATTGAGATCTAAGAAGTAAAATGGGGAGATCGGTTTATATGGGAGCTATATCAGGTTACGGACCGATTAAGACCATATTTGGCACGTTTGTTATGGATACAATGACCGTGCCAAGTTTCAGCTAAATCGGATAAGAATTACGCCCTCTAGAGGCGCAAGAAGTAAAATCGGGAGATCGGTTTATATGGCAGCTATATCAGGTTATGGACCGATTCGAACCATACTTGGTACACGCATTAAATGTCATAGAAGACGTCTTAGTACAAAATTTTAGCCAAATCCGGCGAGAATTGCGCCCTCTAGAGGCTCAAAAAAATCAAATCGGAAGATCGGTTTATATGGAAGCTATATTAGGTTACGGACCGATTCAGACCATATTTGGCAGGTTTGTTAGAAGTCATGGATACAATGACCGTGCCAAATTTCAGCTAAATCGGATAAGAATTACGCCCTCTAGAGGCTCAAGAAGTAAAACCGGGAGATCGGTTTATATGGGAGCTATATCAGGCTATGGACCGATTCAAACCATACTTGGTACATCCATTAAATGCCATAGAAAACGTCTTAGTACAAAATTTTAGCCAAATCCGATAAGAATTGCGCCATCTAGAGGCTCAAGAGGTCAAATCGGAAGATCGGTTTATATGGAAGCTATATTAGGTTACGGACCGATTCAGACCATATTTGGCACGTTTGTTAGAAGTCATGGCTACAATGACCGTGCCAAATTTCAGCTAAATCGGATAAGAATTACGCCCTCTAGAGGCTCAAGAAGTAAAATCGGGAGATCGGCTTCTATGGGATCTATATCTGGTTATGGACCGATTCGAACCATACTTGGTACATGCATTAAATGTCATAGAAGACGTCTTAGTACAAAATTTTAGCCAAATCCGGCGAGAATTGCGCCCTCTAGAGGCTCAAAAAAATCAAATCGGAAGATCGGTTTATATGGAAGCTATATTAGGTTACGGACCGATTCAGACCATATTTGGCACGTTTGTTAAAAGTCATGGATACAATGACCGTGCCAAATTTTAGCTAAATCGAATAAGAATTACGCCCTCTAGAGGCTCAAGAAGTAAAATCGGGAGATCGGCTTCTATGGGATCTATATCTGGTTATGGACCGATTCGAACCATACTTGGTACATGCATTAAATGTCATAGAAGACGTCTTAGTACAAAATTTGTGCCAAATCCGATAGGAATTTCAAAAAGTAAAATCGGGAGTTCCGTATGTATGGGAGCTATATCAGGTTTTGGGCCGACTTGAACCATACTTGGCACGTAAGTTGGGGGTGATTGGAGAAGTCACTGTGCTAAACTTTAGCAAAATTGGATAGAAATTGCGCCATCTAGAGGCTGTAGAATAAAAACTTGAGATCGGTTTATATGGGAGCTATATCTAAATATCGACCGATATGGCCCATTTACAATCCCAACCGACCTACTCTAAAAGGAGGTATTTGTACAAAATTTCAAGCCGATAAACCGATCTCCAGATTTAACTTCTTGAGCCCTTACAAACCGCAATTTTTGTCCGGCCTGGCTGAAATATTGCATATAATGTTCTGTTAAGACTTCTAACAACTGTGCCAAGAACGGTTGAAATCGGTCTATAACCTGATATAGCTCCCCTATAAACCGATTTCCCGTTTTGACTTCTTGAGCGCCTGGAAGCTGCAATTTTTGTCCGGTTTGGCTTAAGACTTCCAACAACTGTGCCAAGTACGGTCCGAATCGGTCTATAACCTGATATAGCCGGAAAGGTAGCTTTGGGTTGGAAGTGTCCCGAACTTCTTCGGTGCCTCTTTTTACAGGGATTGATTCAAATCCAAGATGCAGTGTCTTTCATTATCCAGAATATCTCAACCCAAAAAATATAACACAAAATAAAAAGACAATATTTCTTAAAAAATTGAAGCTTGCTCGAACGAAAACTTGAAGTCAGTACTAGGCTTAAGACGCAAAATCCTCCAATGGGTCCCAAAAACTTGACTTTTCCAATTCTGGAGGCCGTTGCTGTACGTGTTATCGTTAACCGATCGTCATAGTTATACCCTCCACCATGGGATGGGGGTATACTAATTTCGTCCTTCTGTTTGTAACACCTTGAGATATGCACCTGAGACCCCATAAAGTATATATTTTCTTGATCGTCATTTCATTTTAAGTCGATCTAGCCATGTCCGTCCGTCTGTCTGTCGAAAGCACGCTAACTTTCGAAGGAGTAAAGCTAACCGCTTGAAATTTTGCACAAATACTTTTTATTAGTGTAGTTCGGTTGGGATTGTAAATGGGGCAAATCGGTCCATGTTTTGGTACAGCTGACATATAAACCGATCTTGGGTCTTGACTTCTTGAGCTTCTAGATGGCGCAATTTTTATTCGGCTTGACTGAACGTAGTGTTTTGGTATCACTTCCAACAACTATGTTTAGTGTGATTCATAATTTGGTATAGCTGTCATATAAACCGATCTTGGATCTTGACATCTTGAGCCAATAGAGGGCGCAACTCTCATCCGATGTGGCTGAAATTTTGCATGAGATGTTTTGTTATGACTTCCAATAACTGTGCTAAGTATGGTGCAAATCGCTACATAACATGATATAGCTGCCATATAAACCGATCTGGGATCTAGACTTCTTGAGCCTCTAGAGGGCGCAATTCTCATCCGATTTGGAAGAAATTTTGTACAACGGCTTCTCTCACAACCTTCAACATTCGTGTCTAATATGGTCCGAATCGATCAATAGCTTGATACAGCTCCCATGTAAACCGATCTCCCGATTTTGCTTCTTGAGCCCCTACAAGGCGCAATTCTTATCCGAATGAACTGAAATATTACACAATAACTTGTACAATGTTCAGCATTCATTTATGGTCCGAATCGGACTATAACTTGATATAGCTCCAATAGCATAACAGCCACCGTAGCGCAGA
This sequence comes from Stomoxys calcitrans, assembly GCF_963082655.1. NCBI lineage: Eukaryota > Metazoa > Arthropoda > Insecta > Diptera > Muscidae > Stomoxys > Stomoxys calcitrans. Next base: position 210,941,245 of record NC_081552.1, read on the forward strand.
GGTTAGCATGTCTGCCTATGACGCTGAACGCCTGGGTTCGAATCCTGGCGAGACCATCAGAAAAAAATTTTCAACGGTGGTTTTTTGCAGCCTAATTTTGGCAACATATGTGAGGTATTATGCCATGTAAAACTTATCTGCAAAGAGGTGTCGCACTGCGGCACGCCATTCGGACTCGGCTATAAAAAGGAGGCCCCTTATCATTGTGCGACCGATATTAAATTTTTTGGCTGAATATCGATTGATATTTTTCCGATGAATACTACCGCAATATTACGGAGGCCACCGTAGCGCAGAGGTTAGCACGTCCGCCTATGAGACTGAACGCCTGGGTTCGAATCCTGGCGAGACCATCAGAAAAAATTTTCAGCGGTGGTTTTTGCAGCCTAATGTTGGCAACATTTGTGAGGTACTATGCCATGTAAAACTTATCTCCAAAGAGGTGTCGCACTGCGGCACGCCGTGAGCTTTAACTTCAATCGATATGTGAGAAGTTTGCCCCTGTTCCTTAGTGGAATGTTAATGGGCAAAATTTGCATTGGGCAAAATATGCATTTTTGCATAACAGTTCTTATTCAATATTCTTTGTTTGCCTAAAAAGAGATACTGCGTATAGAACTCGACAAATGCGATCCATGGTGGAGGGTATATAAGATTCGGCCCGGCCGAACTTAGCACGCTCTTACTTGTTCGTTTTTCGCTTATTGGAATCAAAAAGGAAAATTAAGGGTTTACGTTTCAAAAAAACTTTGTTTGTTTAGGACACTCTAACATACAAAATTTGCCGATTATTTGTTTTGAAAGAAGAGTTTTTTTCGTGGAGCCAGTTTTAGGTACCTATCTCGTTGGTACACATACAACTTTATCTACTGATCTCTCAAATATCAGCATCATAATAGAAGAGCTAAAAAGCTACTTATCTATACATACACATACATACATACATACATATAACATTGCAGAATGAGTGTGAGCATGAAAATGAGAATGAGAATGACAATGCATGCCCTTCAAATCAAAACAAAACTCAGCTTGAGTGGATTGCCGTGTGAAGAGCTACTCTTTAGTGTAGACACTAACATCGTAAAGTGAACACACGCCCGTCACCACCCACTCTAATGGAGAAACGTTTATTTATTGTGTTGTTGTTCCTAATAAATAGTTTCGGTATTGGTTTAATTAACAGTGATTATCGCCAAAAATATGAACCTAAATGGTCAAGTTTAGACAAACGGCCTTTGCCTACATGGTACGATGAAGCAAAAGTGGGCATATTTATACATTGGGGGGTTTATTCGGTGCCCAGTATGGGTAGTGAATGGTTTTGGACCGATTGGAAGAGTAAGTGAATGAAACCAAAAAGAAAACTGATCTTTTCTATAGATACTCATATGCATGCGAGTATGATATGTGTGTATCCCTTTATCTAATTTTTGCAGATTTAAAGTATAAAAACTACATAGAATTCATGGAGAAAAATTACAAACCCGGCTTTTCTTATCAAGAGTTTGCTCCCGAATTTACCGCAGAGCTGTTTAATGCTACTCAATGGTCTTTGTTGTTTAGAGACAGCGGAGCAAAGTGAGTATTAGGTAGGGATGCCAGATTAGACGATTTTCTAAACGATTTTTTCAACATAACTTTTATAAAATTGACTCATCTTTAACACTAGAATTAGCAAAATAGTCAAAATGACTGGTAAGAGATATTTTGAAATAAAAAAAATCATTTTTCTAAATTATTTTTTTTTTTGGTTGGATTTTGTAGGTATTAAAACATCATATTTAAATTTTAATAAGTTTCCCTCCTACATATCAATCCGGCCGGGGAATAATATGTGAAAAGTGTTAATTAAACCTTTAAGAAAAAAAAAAATAAACTGCCAAAAACCACTGAAATTAAGTACTCAATTCATTTGACAAATTATCCAAATCTGTTGATTTTATAGAGGAAAAACAGCTGATTATTCAACAAAATCAGCTGTTTTACTTTCCTCTATAAAAACAATCATGGCAAAAGCATTGACAGACAAAATATTAGCGGTTCTGGCGCTAAGTATATGAGTGAGTCAGTCTCACTGTTCATCTTATCTTAATTATTTCAGATATATCGTTTTGACTAGCAAACATCATGATGGCTATTGTCTTTGGCCATCACTTCAGTCTTTTGGTTGGAATTCCATGGATGTTGGCCCAAAAAGGGATATAATCGGTATGACAAATAACATATGTATTTTTCACAAATATTTCTGCAATGTTTTTTTTTAAGGCGAACTATCTTCAGCTATACGCCAGCATAGTGACATAAAATTTGGCTTGTACTACTCTCTATTTGAATGGTTTAATAGGATGTACATAAATGATAAGCTTCATATATTTCTAACCGAAGACTATGTGGAACAAAAAGTTAGACCAGAGCAAATGACATTGGTCAAGCAGTATTTACCGGAAATAATATGGTCGGATGGCGATTGGGAAGCTCCGGATAAATATTGGAAAGCGGAGGAATTTATAGCTTGGTGAGTTTCAAACAAAAAACCAGTATGGAAAGGCTAAAGTCAGGCGGAGTCGACTATATAATCCCCTAAACGTACCCTACAGTTTAAACTCGGGCAATAGACATATGTATATGAGAGCTATATCTAACATGAACCGACTCCCGGCAGAGGAGTGAGAATGAGGTTCAATCATGTGGGGTTCAGAGCTGTCCCGAGAGGCTTAACTGCGAGCTACCGGACGCGTCCACAGGTTGCGGAGAGTGAAATGCTCCATACGTTCGCAGCGGTATCGAGCGGAGAGTCTCAATGAAAGGCCAGGCGGCACCGGCTCTTGCACAATACTAAGTGCCTATGATGCTCGATATGACAAGGCGGGTTATTGGCGCCTTTAAATAACCAATGGCCACCTTGTTCTCGCGGCGAGCGGTCCTTTGGACCGGAACGAGCTTGAGGAGGATCGCCACCTCCACATGAACATGTGGCTACAACAATATTTACATTATGCCTTAATCGGGTGAAATATATATAGGAGCTATATCTAAATCGGAGACGATTTAATGAAATTTTGCATATATGTTTAGATGAGTAACAAAACAATATGTGCCAAATTTTATGCGTTAGAATCAGTAACAAACCAATAAGCCCCATGTTTTGTGCAGATCAGTTGAAAATTGTAGTTACTACAGCCATTAAAGTTCAAATCAGGCGTTACATTTATATGGGAGCTATATCTAAATCTGAACCGACTTTTACCATAGTCAATAGCGTTTGTCTTTGGGCCGAAAAAGCGACATGTGCAAAATTTCGTGACGATTGGATAACAAAAACGACCTGTACCTTGATTACAAGAATGCATGGACTCACAGACGGACAGGCTTAATCGAATTTATGATTGGGAAATCGTTCTTCATGGCATCTATGTATATCCAAGTACTGCCGAATCCAAACGATATTGGGTAGGGATGTCGATGGGTCTCAAACAACTCACAGTTCCAAGTTTCGACAGTGTCGGATGGAAAATGCACCGTTAAAAGGCTGAAAACACCCTCAAAAGGCTGAAAAACATCCTTAGAAGGCTGAAAAAGATCATTAAAAGACTGAAATACATCCTTACGTGGGCTCCAGAGCCCAAATCAAAGTATCGCTCTATACGACAGCTACATCAAAATGTGATCCGATCTGCTCCATATTGTGCAGAAATGTCGAGGGATTGACAATTTCTACAAAATCAATAAAAATGCGTATTTTATGGACCTCTGGTTTACCTCTATTATCCGTGCTACAATAATATTCCCTCTATTAACCGTAGTTACCTCTATTATCCGTGCACCACACACAAGGATACCCCTTTTTATTTTGAGTTAAAGCTCTATTTAGAATAAAATAACAAAAACCAACAAAAAGACATTAAATATAATTCAATTCATTAAATATAATTCATTTGTCTATTTTATACTTTAATTTTATTTCCACAATAAAACATCCAACTTTACAGCTCGAATGCTTTTAATCGACTAAAAAAGCAAACAAAGCCGGCTAAAGCTAGCCATAGACGAACGATAAATTCGAGCAATTTGTTGGGTTTGTGGTCGCGTTTTTACGTCTGTGGGGTAGTTTGCGAACAAATTGCAAGTTTTTGAAAATTTTCAAAAACTTGCAATTTGTTGGCAAACAAATCATACGTGTGTGGGCTACTGCGCAAATTTTAAGCCATTTTGCCATTTCAGTTGCTCTTCAACCATTGTAACGAAAGGTCGTGTAGTGCACACAAAAAATGGCAAGCAAAGACTTTATGATAGAATTTTTTGATGTGTTAAAAAATGAAAATGCCATTTGGCAAACAAAAAGTGAAAAATATAAAGACAAATTAGAAAAACAAAAATCATGGGAAAAACTCGTAACAAAATGGAAAGAGGTTGATAAAAATGCTTCGGTGGACCTAGTAAAAAAAAAATATAATTGCCTACGAACAACGTACAGAAGGGAGCTGCAGAAGATGCGCAAAAGCGAAAGGTCAGGTGCAGGTGCTGAGGATATATACGTGCCGTCGCTGTGGTATTTTGACCATCTTAATTTTTTGCTCGACCAAGAGACACAGTTGGAAGGCATTTCTACGTTTGATGAGACGTTTGACGCAGAAATTGAAAAGGTAAGTAAATTGTGCTTGTGTAATAGAATATTTATTTGTGTATGTAATTTATTATTTTCAGTCTCTAAATGCATAATATTTTCATTTTTAGGAACCAAAGAAAAAAAAATTCGATCCGACAGATTTTCTAGAAACGGCTGTCGACCATCTGAAAAAAACTATCCCAAAAGCAAATAAGGACGAGGCAGATATTTATGGTGAAGCGTGGGCAGTAACATTCCGCAAATTAAGGCCGGAGCAAAAAATATATGCAAAAAAGGTGATGGACGAAGCCCTTGTGTACGCGCAACTAGGCAATCTGACGCTACAAAGTTCCGTGAGCCTTGGGCAGCAACAAGTACAACAACAAGTTTACTTGCAAGTGCAACCACGGAAACCTATGTCCAATTTTCACCACAACAACCAAAACTCAAAGCCTTACGCGTCTGCTTCCTCAACATATTCGTCTTTTTCCGCAATTTCACCTCATGGAACACCATCACCTTCACCAGTTTTATCAACAAGGCCACCCAGTCGCTTCCACTTTTCGGATGAATCGGCAACGCCGTTATATGCGACACCAACACCTTCACCTGCTTATTCAACAGTGTCATCCCACCACAGCACCCACTTAGATGAAACCGTGCATATAATACCTGACGAGGTAGTGCCATCAGAAAATGCATTTCAGCAGCTTTTTGACACGTTAGAATATGAATAGCATTTTTTTGTGTGTTTAAATCGACTAACCCCCAAAGTATTTAATGTAATTAATAACTAAAACTGAATTAATGAATTTATTTATTTTTTATTTTTATAGATTTAAGAGATTTAATGTAAATAAAATATTTGTTTGTTAATAGCTCCCATCTAATTACTTTCAAGGACATTTTTTTGCTGGGTTTTAATGGTGACTGGTTTTAGGAGGCATTGTACTGCCAGGGTACGGCACCAACGCTGTTAAAATAGTTGCTCAGTTTGTGCCGAACATTTTTCGCGTTATTTGACGAATTACCATGAGCAATTGGTTCCAAGTCAGTCAAATTTAAATTCTCTTCATTCTCACTGCGTTTCAAGTATATATTTGAATTTTTAAAACATAAGTAATTATGCAAGTAGCAGCAGGCAAGAGTTATAATTGAAGCCTTTTCGGGGCACAAATTAATTGTTGTGTGCAGAATTCTAAAACGGTTCGCTAAAATTCCGAACGCATTTTCCACTATTCGTCGAGCTCTCGATAGTCGGTAATTGAATATAATTTCCTCCTCTGTTAAGTTGTGCCGACTGTAAGGCTTCATGAGGTTCTCTAAAAGTGGGAAGGCGTCGTCTCCAACAATAACATATGGAACCACATCTTCGGTTAACGGTAACATTTCCGGGGCTGGCAAATTCAATCCATAATCGTCGTACATTTGCTTTAACTTCGACTGAGCAAAAACACCTGCATCTGAACATCTTCCATTTATTCCAACCTCGACCATTAAAAACTCATAATTTGCGCCCACCAGTGCCATCATCACAATACTGAAGTTTTTCTTGTAATTGTAGAAGTACGAGCCAGATTTAGACGGTTTCACTATATTCACATGCTTTCCGTCGATGGCTCCCACGCAGTGGTTAAAATTCCATCTATTTTCGAAGTCATTGGCAATTGTTTTCCATTCATCAGAGTTGCGTGGCATCTAAAAATAAAATATTTATAAAAAAATAAAATAAACTGCAACCAGAATTTGATATTAACATTTTCACTTACCTTAATAAATGGTTTTAGTGCTGCAATAATAGCTTTCGACGTCTCCAATATGATTCCACCAAGACTTTGGGCCGATATTTTGGTTAGAAATTTAAGGTCCTCATAGCTTTGCCCAGAAGCAAGGAAGCGTAACGTCGCTGAAAGTCTTTCATTTGGCGTAATAGCGTCACGCATCACTGTGTCCTCCTTTTTTATTGCTGGCGTTACCCACCTTAATAGTTCTTCATAGGTATCTACATCCATGCGTAAAAAATTTTTATAATCCCTTGGAGTAAGCATTTCCATATTTTTGAGCGTTGCTACATGGGAATGCTTTTTTCTTTCGAGCAGCCACTCTTCACTCCATTTTCTTTTTCTTTTTTTTTCGATTTTTTTCTTTTCTTGTTTTTTATGTTCTATGTCGAAACATGTATATATAATTAAAAGCGCAGCTGCATCAGCCGCTGCATCGTCGCACATGTTTTTTTAAGTTTCCTATCAAAAGAAAAAAAGAAAAGAAAAGAAAAGCACAAACCGAAGTTCAAACACAAAATGAACATCATCCGCTTCGTAGCATATGCTTACTCTTCAACGTCAGCCGAATTATGATTTGTTCGAGCGTGTGTGGAGAAACGGTATGCAATAAATCGCAGCAATAAATTTGCAAATCACACCAACAAATCGTTCGTCTATGGCTAGCTTAACACAAAATTTGCCACGTGCAAACCGTTGCAAAAGAAAAACAAACAAAGCCGGTACAAAAACCAAAAATAAGCTCATACGAAAATGTGCAGAGATTCTGAAAAAACTCTCAGCTGTGCTCGGAAATACAGAAAATTACGAAAAAACAACAAATGCTTTACGATTATGTGCAGAATTTGTGCAAAATTTCGGTACAAACCCAATCGGTATACAAAAAATTTATCAAGTCCGAGAATGTGCAGATTCTGAAAAAATGTAAGCTAATACGACGAAACAGTAAATTCCCTTACGACTATGTGCAGAATATTTGCAGATTTTCGGTCAAAACCACAATAAAATGTGCAGAAATGATCGAAAGAAATCTGGCCGAAAACTTGGATAAATTTCTAAGGGAAATTTTGAGAAATCGGCAAATTTTCTCATGAAATATCAGAAAACTTCGGAAAAAAAACTCTGACTTTAGAGCACTCGGCAAAAATTGCTCACTGGGTAACCAAAACATTAACAAGCTGACTTTATGCACAACGCAACACGAATAGAGGCTGCAATTTGCTGTCAAACAACTATTCTTTGTTATTTGCACACATAGTTATCAACGAACGAAGCCAACAACAACCAATGCCTGACAGTTAACAAGTCCACTCCTTGCTATCCCAACCAACCTGCAAATGAAGAATGAATAATCTTCGTCGGCACGCCATTATTTATATTCTTTTTAAGCGAGAGCTTTGATCAAATTTAACGAACACAACATAATACTTAACGAAGAAAGCTTTGAGTATATGAGAGTAAATGAGAGAGAACTGCTATGGATGAAGAATTATTGACTATGTGGTTACTTAAACTTTAAAAAGTATTATGTTTTCATTAAGATTTTTTAGTCTTTCAAAAAAGTAACCGTGAAAACACGTGTGAAAAACGATCCGCTACAACCCAGCTGAACAACGTGCAGTATTGTGACAAAAAACTCCAATGACAAGTTTCCTAAATAAAAACCATTTAACAAACATTTCAATATCTTTTTTTTTGCCGAATCATTTCAATGGTCTCTGCATCATAAGTACCTCTGCGACTAGATTTGAAGTCAGCATACTTACTGTAGAAACTGGAGACTACCTTCATCCAGTCTCCTTTATTTTAAAACTTCTGAATTCTTACGTCAATGATTTGTTTTATATTTTTTATTTTCCTTAGGCTCTACAACGATAGTCCTGTCCGCGACACAGTAGTGACCAATGATCGCTGGGGTATTGGTACAGCTTGTAAGCATGGTGATTTCTACAATTGCAAGGATCGTTTTAATCCAGGCATTTTACAAAAACACAAATGGGAAAATGCCTTTACTTTGGACAAAAACAGTTGGGGTCAGCGCTATGATCTGACTTTGGAGGACTTTATGACAAGTGAAGAAGTGATTCATGAAATTATCACCACTGTTAGTTGTAATGGCAATGTTCTCATCAATGTGGGACCAACAAAATATGGTACCATATTGCCAATATTTGAGGAGAGATTACGTGACATGGGCCAATGGTTGAAAGTTAATGGAGAGGCGATTTATGCCTCTCGGCCATGGTTGCAGCAAAATGATACGGTCACACCTGGAGTATGGTATACCAGCAGAAGCAACAGTGATATTTCTCAAAATGGTGATATCTTTGTATATGCCATGGTTTTGGAATATCCCTATGACACCAACACTTTGGAGATATATCCTTGGGGTAGGAAATTTCATGAGACAACCACAGTGACTTTAGTGGGTTTGGATGATGCGGTGGATCCTAGTGTGAAGTCAATTGTAATGCTGGGCATGGAGGATACGAAAATTAAGGTTAGAATGATGACATGATGATGATGAAGCTTAAAGCATTAATGGTCATATTCTCCGAACTTAAAGCAGCTTTTAAGTGGGTTTATTTGGCAGATTTCCTTTACAGAACTGAAAATAAACCCTTCTTTAGAGATACCTTAAGTTTTTAAGAATACCGGTGTAAGGCAATATGGGTCTAAGTGTTTTTAATTTTATATTTATTTTCTTTCTATTTTTAGTGGCAATTAAATGGTGCTGCTGTTAATATAGAATTTCCCCCCAAACATCACACTGACCGAAGGGGACTTAAATATGCTTGGACTTTTAAAATAATTATTGAAAATGAGTTATAATTTCATGTCAACAAATAAAAATCTGACTTTATTTAATCAAAAAAAAAAAATTCCATCCAGAGAAAAATCACAATCTATGGGTGCAGTGACTCAATACCACCCAACAAACAGGGAGCTGTCGACAAGACAATCACTCTCTCTCTCAATATTGGGAAGACTAGGATAGGCAAAGATCCTAATACTTAAACTACAGGCAGTGCAGGGGTTAGAGACCCATACAGCCTAACGAAGAGGGACCCGACAACGGACCCATTACCGACTTCAAGATTCGAAAGACAAGGGTAGGTAAAGATCCCAACATTAAACCATCAGGCAGCGCAGCGACAGGAGTCTTAATGCAGCCTAACCAACAGGGAGCCGACAATAGAACCTTCACCTACTCCCGAGAAGTCCATTTACTTAAGATTTGGAAGACTAAGATAGGCATAGATCCTAGTATTGAAACATCAGGCAGTACAGGGACGATAAACTCAATACAGCCCAACGAACAGGGACCCGACGATGAAATCATTACCGACTTTACAAAGATTCGGATGACTAGGATAGGAAAGGAACCTAATAGGAAAATATAAGGCAGTGCAGTGACAGGAAAGTCATTGCAACCTAATAAGCAGGGAGCGGGCGATGAGATCATCACCCATTCCCTAGAAGCATTTACTGGATGACCAATAATTGTGGTTACCCAGATAAACCTCCAACGGAGCGAGACACCCCCATCATCGCCAAGATGAAAAAGTTTCTCTCAAAAACCCACGTCCAAACTGAAACATTAGTAGATGAAATGGGAGTGAGAGCAGAGACAACGGAGGACATGTTGCGAATTTTGATGAAAATCCATTTTCCACAGCATACGGAATCTTGGAATAAAGATGTCGATCGAAAGGCTCGATCGAAAGGCTTAGGTTAGGTTTAAGTGGCAGTCTGCCATCAGACTCACTTAGACGTTTTCGTTCATTGTGAAACCACAGGAACAGGAGAAGGAAGATGCCTTCTAGTTCCTACCGTTAAACCATCCAGATCGCTTTAAAAAGCCCAGCAAATGTTCACATACGCTTAATCATACAGGTTCTCAAAGAAATGAGAACCTTAATTGGAAATCCTTCTGACTACTAGTGCGGGACGCACACACAGAAGGTGCTCTACAGTATCTTCTTCTTCGATGTCCTCACAGCTTCTGCAAAAGTCGTTGCTGGCAACCTTCAGTAACCTGTCGTGATGGACAAAATGACTAAGACGTCAGTTTTAGCCAATGAAAGCAGAGCAGTAGACCTCCTCAAGTCTAGATTAGGCCACATAGTTTTGAAATGCTCACAGCCCCCTCTTTTTGGCCATCTATCATTCGTTGTCCTTCGGGCCTGGTCCTGAAAACTTAGCTTACATATCGCTAGAGGCATACCCACAGATTCTAGTTTCCTGGAATGTGTAGATCCTAGTCTCGCAGGCTCGTCCGCTTTACAATTCCCTGGGATATCTCTGTGGTCCGGCACCCAGAACAGGTGAATTTTGAACTGTTCAGCCATCCCGTTGAGAGATCTGCGACAGTCGAGTGCGGTTTTTGTGTTCAGAAATACGTTCTCTAGGGATTTAATGGCTGCCTGAGAAGATATTTATGCCAATCTTCGTAATGACATTATATCTTAGCCATTCCACCACTTCATTAATTGCAAGAATCTCCGCTTGATACACACTGCAGTGTCTAATTCGTTATCTACTCCCGCATACTTTTCATTTCATACCCATATTGTCCTTATCGGTCCACTTTTGATTTTGGGTGGTGTTTTTGGGGTAACGGTGGATCAATAAATTATAAAACCTATTCCTACTTCCTGACCATATTCGTAATCTACTACCTTTCATTTCAGTCCCATATTATTATGTTCGCTAAATAAACCTATTTTAAGGGGGAGGGTCCGCCCCCCTCCCGATATCAAAAAATTATATAGCCTATGTTGCCTTCCAGACCAACCTATACAATCTGTGAACATTTCAGGTAATCGGTTCAGCCGTTTTTGAGTCTATACGAAACAAACCGACAAACATACAAACAAACAAACACAAAATGAATTTTATATATAAGATTTACAAGCATGAAACATTTTTTTATTTTCTATAAAAGAAATATTTTTTTATATTGCTAAACAATTTAAAATCCTTTATTTTTTAATTTAAATATCATAGCTGTGTCATACGCCAAGCTATGGCACCAAAACTTTCTTACTTGTTGTATAGGCTTTTTCATGCATCAGTGTAAATATGGTGACAAATATACATGTGGTTCCGGTTACTGTTCCGCAACATGTTGTACATATCTCCATTCGATTTCATTAAATGTTGCAAAGCGACTAAAATGCTTCTCATCATTCAATACTCGTGCTCTTAGATGAGTCAAACAAGAAAGTGACGTCAACAATGATTGGATGGATATATTATCTTGTAAACAAGAAACTAATGGAATGCAATCACTTAAACAAACATGACTTTGCTAAAAGGTACACAATTTCAAAGCAGCGATCTTTTTAACCCTCCGGCGGGTGAGAAGGTCCCTGGGGTCCCGCTTTCTTTTTTTAAAATAAAATTACTCCTTGATGGTCCATGGGCAGTATACCCGACCCCCACATGAATTCCAAGGAAATTTTATCTAGAAACGTTAAAAAAAATTCAAAGCGATCCTACCAATTCTATTGAGATTTAAATGTGTCCGCTGGGACTTGTAGTGAAATTTCAAGAAATCATTAATAAGTGCACTACCTTTGGGCTTGTTTTCCACGACCAGTAGGAACTACATATGATCATCGTAGACATGGCTTACACCACAATACGCGAATCAAATCGGAAATGCAGGGAAGTGAACTCTGCATTTGGCAAATCTAAATAACACAAAGGAATGAAAACCAATCATTTTGAAAGAGTTCGATGCTTTTTTGGCTATTATTTTGTATGCTGGACTCACTAAATTGCCCAACTTTAATAAGTTCTTTGCTATGCTATTCTTTGAATAGAAAACATTGAATATGATCTCGAGCTGGAAATGTTCGAAAAGTCAAGAAAAGATTTTAAAAATCAAAATAAAAAAGCGCAAACAGACAATTTTTTTTTGTTGTAAATAATTGTTTTTTTTTATAAAACATTTACAAACATGAAACATTTTTTTTATAATTTTGAAATTGTTTTATATTGTTAAACAATTTCAATTCCCAGTGTAAATGTGTTGACCAATAAGCATTTCCTCCCGGTCACTGTTCCGCAACATGTTTGCACATATCTCCATTCTATTTCATTCAATGTTGCCAAGCAACTAAAATGTTTCTCAACATTCAATACTCGTGCTCTTAGATGAGTCAAACAAGAAAGTGACGTCAACAATGACTTTTATGAATTGGATGGATATCTTATCTTGTAAACTAGAAACTAATGGAATACAATCAATTAAACAAACATGACTTTGCTTAAAGGTACACAATTTAAAATTATTATCAAGAATTCCTGTGTTGTTTTTTATTTATCAAATTCCTAACATGGGTTCCCTCCCTTTCCTGTAAAGCTGTAATTTTTCTTTATGATTGCATTAGCCATTTAAATGCCAAGGTAATAATTTCAGAGTACTATTTGCATAATATGAATGCCTCGTTTTCGACGAAAGACTGCCTGAGCACATGGTAAAATGTGGTGGAGTTTTTATGCGTATCGTAAAGTTACTCATTGCCATGCCTCTGTTAACGGTACTTAATGTGCATCGCAGAGAGCTGATGTTAAGTCGACAGAAGGAATCACTAAATAAGTTTGCAGAAAGCGATCATTTGGTCTGTGGAAAGTGAACTTATAGCTGGCAAACTATCGATAATCGCACACATTCAATATTTTCGATATTTCTATTAATAAAGAGACCGTTTTATATATTAGGTTGCCCAAAAAGTAATTGCGGATTTTTTAAAAGAAAGTAAATGCATTTTTAATAAAACTTAGAATGAACTTTAATCAAATATACTTTTTTACACTTTTTTTCTAAAGCAAGCTAAAAGTAACAGCTGATAACTGACAGAAGAAAGAATGCAATTACAGAGTCACAAGCTGTGAAAAAATTTGTCAACGCCGACTATATGAAAAATCCGCAATTACTTTTTGGGCAACCCAATAGAAGCAATATCAATGCACAGAACGAACATATATATGGTAGCTATATCTAAATCTGAACCGATTTCGAGCAAACTCAGATATTGTGGCAGTCGTCGAGGAAAGCTTTGTGCAAATTTTTGGCAAGATTGGTCAATAAATGCGCTTGCATTAGCTCTAGAAGTGAAAATCGGGCGATATACATATATGACAGCTATATCTAAAGCTGAACCGATTTCTATGAAATTCATTCATCAGCGATTGTTCTGCAAATTTTCACTGGAAGTCGTTCGCGTACTTTTGCTTGCAAATTTTTCAAATGAGCGAACAGACCTAATATAAACCTTTGTGACAAATGTATTGACCACTACTTTTGTGACAAACACTTCTTAATTTTTTCTATTAACTAGCTGAACTGGACCCGCTCCGCTGGCTCTTCTTTTGCTTTAGTTGAAACAAAATTAACCTTTGAATCTTTGAATCCCATATGATCTTTATTGTACTACGAATTCGCTCGGAGGGTTTGATGTAATTTAAGTTTGGATGTAAGATGTACTCCATTCTTAAAAGACTTTATTTCAGCCCGATATTCTCATGATGTTCGATTTAGGGGTGTTTTCAGGGGTGAGGGTATCCCCTAGACACTTGGCCCTGAAAAAATATCAGCATCGTGCTCTTCTCTCAAATACCATTTATTTAAACCCCATATTGCCATTGGTTAAAGAAGAGTTTATAGGATGAGGCGTCCCCCAAAAACTTGGTCCCACATTTGGATATCAGATTCGTATTCTGCACTCAAATACCTTTTATTGAAGCCCCATGGTGCCAAGGTCGCTACATAAGTCCTGTTTGGGGGGGTTTTGGGGAAAGGGTTGACCCCCAGAAACTTGGTCCCACATTTGGATATCAGAATCGTATTTTACTCTTAAATACCTTTCATTTGAGTCCCGTATTGCCGTGGTCGGTATTTATGTTCGATTTAGGGGTGTTTTGGGGTGGTCCCCTTAACACTTGGTCCCACAATTGAATATCAAATATTCAAAAAATAAAATATCTTTCGTTTGAGTCCCATATTGTCGTGATAGGTGTACATGTTTATTTGGTAGGTTTTGGGGGTGGGCGGCCCCCCCTAGGTATCCCTTCCGAAATTTGGATACTAAATTTTTGTTTTTAGGCTACTATAAGAGAGCACAGAGAATTTCGGTTATATCACATCACCCATCTGCGAGATCTGGCGTTTCTGAAAATTAGGTTACATCTAAATGCTTCTGCATAAAAATATTTTTAGGTTTACAACAAATACATATTGCAAGAAAACAGTAAAAAGTTTAATCGAATTCCAATGTTGCCTACACTATGGTAGGGTACTCTCTTCTGTCTAGACGTATGAGTTCAATGCTTTTCTCTTAAACACGTGTCTCGTTTTGAAGTCATAGCTTGAGAAGGAGAAAACGAGCCACACACACACACAAACTTCAAAAGACATCCACTCAAAGTTACCACATAAATAAAATAAAAGCACTCAAACAAGCCGGCCTCTGTGAGCGCCAAAAATGAGAACACATGAACTATCCCACCATGGTATGAATCAACGAAAGAACAAATGATGATGACATTCTATTGCAGAACTTACATCAGCAAATGTGCCGGCTGTAAGAAAGTAGCTGTAGCATAATTATGTAAGTATGTATGTATGTTGACTAGTTGAAGCAAGAGAGAAATGTGAATGGATATGCAGGCATAATGTTGACGATTGCTTAGGAGGTGGTTGGCAAAGCAGAAGAAAACACTTCCTTCATTGAAGTAAATGTAAAAATTCTCTTGCAGCAGTGAACTTAAAAACACCCTTGATGTCTGAGTTAATTTATTCGGAGGAAAAGCACGTGTTCGAATGAAAAGTTTTACTGTAGGGCTGTTTTTCCCCATCTGCCATATATGTAAATAATTTATTGTTCACCACGGCCATAAGAAAATGATAACAGAATGAATGTTCGTTCTATGCAATTAGGATGTCCACAAAATTTGAATGTAATGTGCATCCACCATGGTCATAAATAATTCCTATTAGCTTTTCATTGCACTCAAAAACAACTCAAGTAAGAGCTACCGGCTTGCAAACCACACTGAGAGTAAGAGAGAATTGCGTTTGACTTGTCTTGTTGGCAAACGCTTGAATGAAATTGAAACAATGGTATTATTAACATCTCTACATCATATAAACATCCAATAACAATGTAGCCAAATAATAAAAATCACTCATCTCTCGTGTATTACAAAGTGTCTCTCTTCTCTCTTTTATTTTGGCCTATCTCACCTTTTAGTTGTTGATCAGAGTTGCCGTTTTGGCTTTTTTATAATAATTTTCTTTCTTTATATAAAAATTAATTTGTGTTTGTTTATTTGTTCCGTATAGACTCAAAAACGGCTGAACCGATTATCTTGAATTTTCACAGATTTTGTAGGTTGGTCTGGAAGGAAACATAGGCTACATAATTTTTTGATATCGGAATGGGGGCGGACCCTCCCCCTTACCCTAAAAGTACTACCCAAAAATAAAAGTGTACCGATCAGGACAATATGGGAATCAAATGAAACGTTTTCAGGAGTAGAATACAAATTTCATATTAAAAATTGGATCCAAATAACTGGGGAGCCGCCCCATCTCCAAAACCCCCTAAAATAGGTTCATTGGACGAGCATGACAATATGGGACTCAAATGAAAGGTATTGGGGAGTAGATTCTGACCATATTCGTAGGTCAGAATATGAAATATGATTTATAATTTGTTGATATCGGAAGGCGGCGGACCCTCCTCGTAACCCCAAAAATACCACCCAAAATCACAATTGGACCGAAAAAGACAATATGGATATCAAATGAAAAGTATTGAAGAGCAGAATACGAATATGGTATTAAAAATTTAATCCAAGTACCCAGGAAGTCGCCCTAACCCCAAAATGTCAAAAAGCAGACAAATTGGTCGACCATATTAATATGGGGCTTAATTGAAAGGTATTCAGGAGTAGATTCCGAATCTGGCATACAAAATCAGATAGAAGTGTAGGGGGTCACCCCACCCCTCAAAAACCGCCCAAATGGGCATATGACCCATCATAACTATGTGAGATCCGGTTTGTTTGTTTGCTCCGTAGAATCAAAAAAAAAAGAAACATAGGTTTTAAATTTTTAGATATCGTATGGTGGCTGACCCTCCCCGTACACCAAAAATGCCACCCAAAACCAAAAGTGAACTGATAGGCACAATATGGGTATCAAATGAAAGGTATTGGAGACTAGAAAATGAATATCGTATTAAATTTTGGCTCCAAGTACCCAGCGGACCATCCCAACCCCAAAACTCTAAACAGATATATTCGACGTTCCTATCAATATGGGACTCAAATGAAAAGTATTCGGCAGTAGATTACAAATATGACATAAAAAATTAGGTCCAAGTAATGGGAGATCGCCCCACCCCCCAAATACCCGCAAATCGGCGATTCAAATGAAAGATATTTGGGAGTAGATTAAAAATATGATATTAAAATTTTCGCTCAACTCAAGGTGGAGCTTTTCTTCCTAAAAATACGTCGAATAGGTTAATTGACCCATCATGGCAATATGGGACTCAAATGAAATGAAATGGTATTTGAGAGTTGAAAACAAATTTGATATCCAATTTTGGGGGTACGCCCTAAATCACCCCTTAAACTGAACTTTATTTCCGACTATAGCAATATGGAGCTCAAATCAACGGTATTTCGGAGTAAAGAACGAATTTAATATCTATTTTCAGGGCAAAGCGCCGGTGGCCGTCCAACTGTATTGGTAAATATTTCGGGTTTAGAGGGTATTTCGGGGGTGGTCACTTGGCGATCAAAGTAAAAAAAAAGATTCATGCTCTACTGTCGGAAACATTTCGTATGAGTCCGGGGTGGTCATGGGGAGACCACCGGCACTTTGCCCTGAAAATAGATAACAAATTCGTTGTTTACTCCCAAATACCGTTGATTTGAGCTCCATATTGCTATAGTTGGAAGTAAAGACCAGTTTAAGGAGTGATTTAGGGCGTACCCCCAAAATTGGATATCAAATTCGTTTTTTTCTCTCAAACACCTTTCATTTGAGTCCCATATTGCCATAATGGGTCAATTATTCTATTCGACGTATTTTTATGAGGAAAAGAGCCACCTTGACTTAAACGCAAATGTTAATGTCATATTTTAGATCTACTCCCAAATATCTTTCATTTGAATCCTATATGGCCATGGTCGGCAGATATGCCCATTTGGGAGTATTTGTGGGTGAGTCTCATATAGTCATGATGGGTCATATGCCGATATAGGGAGTTTTTAGGAGGTGGGGTGACCTCCTACACTTCGATCTGGTTTTTTATGCCAGATTCGTAATCTACTCCCAAATACCTTTCATTTGAGCCCCATATTGAGACGGACGACCAATTTGTCTGGTTTTAGACATTTTAGGGCGAATTCCTGGGTACTTGGACCCAATTTTTAATACAATATTCGTATTCTACTCTTCAATACCTTTCATTTGATATCCTATTGTCTCTATCGGTCCACTTGTGATTTTGGTTGTTATTTTTGGGGTAACGGGGTGGGTCCGACCCCTTCCGATATCAAAAAAATATAAAGAACATTTCTTAGTCCTGACTATATTCGTAATTTACTCCCGAATACCTTTTATTTGAGTCCCATATTGTCATGATGGTCAAATAAACCTATTTTAAGGGGTTTTGGGCCTGGGGCGGCCCCCCGGTTTTTTGGACCCAACTTTTATAATGAAATTAGTACTCTCTTGAATACCTTTCATTTGAATCGCATATTGTCCCGATCGCTCCACTTTTATTTTTGGATAGTACTTTTGGGGTAAGGGAGAGGGTCCGCCCCCCTCCCGATATCAAAAAATTATATGGCCTATGTTTCCTTCCAGACCAACCTACACAATCTTTGAAAATTTCAAGGCAATCGGTTCAGCCGATTAAGATAGTAAGATAGTCCGATCTGAACCATATTTAGTTCAGATGTCAGGAGGCTTAAAATAATTCACTGCTTCAAATTTCAGCGAAATCGGATAAAAAATAAAGTATTCATGGGCATTAGACCCTGTATCGGCAGATCGGTCTATACAGCAGCTATATCCCAATATGGTGCGATTTGGCCCGTTCAAGAACTTAAGCAGTGTGCATCAAAAAGACGTATCTGTGCCAAATTTCAGCTCAATATCTCAATTGAAGGCTGTAGAGTGATTACAACAGACGGACGGACAAACACACGGACATCTTTAAGTCGTCTTAGAATTTTACGACGATCCGAAATATATATACTTTGCGGGGTCGGAAATTGATATTTCGATGACTAAATGAATTTATCCCCTACCCTACGGTGGTGGGTATAAAAATGGGATACCTTGTGGTAGTGACAATTGCACATTTCATATTAATTTTTCTTTGAGTGTATGCTCGATTTATAGTTATGCCTTATCGATTTTTAAGATATTAGAAAATGTGGTGGTTCAGTTTCAGGTAGGTTTTTTGAACATTTTTTCTGTAGTGATGGCAATACTGTTTATAACACTAAACGGTGGCGGTTCATCGCTATGTGTACTCTCCCATTGCCGCATTGTTATATTAACACTGTCGCCACGCATTTTCAACACAGTTGACGACGGCTTTTGTAACGCTCAGTTTGGTACGGAACACGGTCGTCGGAGGAGAAAAATATTCTAAATTATTTTCTTTTATTTCCTATGGTAATGAAGACATGTGTTTAGTTTTTCTGCCGATTTAACTCTCCGAAACAACAACATAAAAAATTAATATCCATTTTTCCTTCTTGCAAAATTAGAAAATTAAATTTTGAGTCGTTGGCTAATTATTGATTTTACACCCACTGTGTGTAACGGGCATAAAATTTTGCGTTGCCGCTGCCGTTATCCCACTACTGTTCAATTAAATTACGAATTTCGTCCAAGTAGTAGTAAATAAATAGAACGAAAATAGAGTAGTAGTAAAACGCAATGATAACTTCTAAATTGGTAGCTAAATGGTATTTGGTTGTGTAAAATAATAAAGCGTTTCGGTGTACACTTGTGAAAAAATATAAGAAAAATTTACGAAAAAATTGGCATTCTGTTCTTATGGTTGCTGTGTGTGCTGCTAAAAATAAAATTAAAATAAAGAAAAAATAAAAAAATTCTGTAAAGACTTTCTTAGAGAAACATAATAAAGAGGCGCGCGTAAACGTGTAAAAAGGAAGAAGAAACAAAAAATCCTCGCACACAACAGTTTGGTTTAATTTTTTTTTTCATTGCTCTCTTCTCTCTCCCCAACATTAGCTGCCGCCATAATAGCCAGCAGAACATAAAGTAAGTTTTGTTTTTTTTTTGTTTTCTTTACCAACATAGAAGAAATCGAACGAAGTATGCGAAAAAACAGAATTAGACAAAACATGTGCTCTCAAGTTCATTTGCAACGCTGTCCGTTTCTGTGTACCATAGGCAGACAACGGTGGTGAGTGATGTGAGATGCCAGTCCGACTGCCAGACAGCCGGCCCGGCTTTGGCTTTTAATGTGTGCGATGGTGAAAGACACGGCAGACTGTCTTTTTTCAGGCCCTTGTCTATCGCTCAATAAACGTGGGAAGGCGTGTCTCCTCGAACGTTCATGTCAGACACAGTGGGTTGAGAAAAGGCACAAAAAGTGGACAAAGTGTTTAAGAGAAAATGCAACCAAAGAGTCGGTATAAAATTGAGAACTAAGCTAGTAAAAGCATGGAAATGAAATTAGGTGTGGCTGGGTCAAATTTTAAGCCCCATATTGCCATGGTCGGTAAACTTGTCTTTTTTGGAGGTGTTTAGGGGGAGGAGGTGTTTTGGGGGAGAGGCGATCTCCAAATACTTGGTCCCACATTTAAATATCAGATTCGTAGTCTACTCCCCAAATGCCTTTTATTGGAGTCCCATATTATCATGATCGTCTAATATGTCCACTTGGGACGGTTTTGGTTTTGGGGCAAATGCAAATTTTGCCCATGAACATTCCACTAAGGAACAGGGGCAAACTTCTCACATATAAATGAGTGTTGTCCGATTCAAGTTTAAGCTCAATGATAAGGGGTCTCCTTTTTATAGCCGAGTCCGAACGCCGTGCCGCAGTGCGATACCTCTTTGGAGAGAAGTTTTACATGGCATAGTACCTCACAAATGTTGCCAGCATTAGGAGGGGAAAACCATCGCTGAAATTTTTTTCTGATGATCTCGCCAGGATTGGAACCCAGGCGTTCAGCGTCATAGGCGGACATGCTAACCTCTACGCTACGGTCGCCTCCTTGGTTTTGGGGCGGCCCCCTTTATTATTACACACAATTTGTATACCATACGATGGGGGTACAGTCATAATCTAGTTATTTCGTTTGTAACACCTCGAAATATTCGTCTAAGACCCCATAAAATGTGCATATTCTTGATCGTCTCGACATTCTGAGTCGAAGTCCGTCTGTCGAAATCACGATAGCGGTCGAACGCGTAAAGCTACCCGCTTGAAATTTTGCACAGATACTTAATATTCATGTAGGTCGTTGGGGATTGCAAATGGCACATATCGGTTCAGATTTAGATATAGCTTCCATATAAACCGATCGCCCGATTTTTCTTCCTGAGTCCCTGCAAGCCGCAATTTTTGTCTGATTTGGCTGAAATTGTGCATGCAATGTTCTGTTATGACTTTCAACAGCTGTGCCAAGTACGGTCCAAATTGGTCTATAATCTGATAAAGCTCCCATCTAAACCGATCTCCCGATTTGACTTCTTGAGCCCTTACAAGCCGCAATTTTTTTGTGTTCCTTTATTACTTCGAACAACTGTGCCAAGTTCCAAATCGGTCTATAACCTGATATAGCTCCCATATAAATCGATCTCCCGATTTGACTTCTTCAGTCCCTGGAAGCCGCAATTTTTGTCTGATTTGCCTGCATGTTGTGTTCTGTCATTACTTCGAACGACTGTGCCAAGTACGCTCCAAATCAGTCTATAACCTGATATAGCTCCCATATAAACCGATCTCCCGATTTGACTTCTTAAGCCCTTACAGGCCACAATTTTTGTCCGATTTAGCTGAAATTTTGCATGTTGTGTTCCTTTATTACTGTGCCTTCTATAAATAGTCATACTCTTTCTCTTACACATTTACCAGTTTTTTTCTCTTACTCTCACCACAAATATTCCCACCCATGGCTTTGCATTCACACAAATAACGGATTCTCAAACAAAAAAGCAACAACAATTTGCCTTGCTGTGTTTATGCTACTTCTTCTTTTATTGAAAATGAATTCCTCATTCCCATGGCTTTTCTTTAAGGGAAATTAATTTTCATATATGTTGGTGGCTTCTCTGAAAAAAAATCTTTCGATTGATGGCAATTTCATTAAAATCAACTCAGCCGTTTGGCCGTAATATGTACCGCAAAATCGTTTAGTAATAAATATTACTACTCTGTGCATCATAGCCGAACAACAACATTTGATGTACGGTGTAAATTTGCACTAAATAACTGTGGATATCTTAGCTAGACGTATTGTCATGCCCTGAGATTCAGAAAGATCTTTCAGAAGTCTTACTTATCCTGTCTGTTATGATAAGTCATGCCAACATACTATAGGTTCGTAATAACGAGGGCATGGAGTATAAGGAAACTATAGAATATCTACTAAATACATGTCATGCACTATCCCAGATTATCTTGGGACGTACATGGTGGGCGCACCAACGCATTTGGACACTCTTTCCAAGCCCATGGGCTTATGTTATTATGCATGCACACAGCAAAGTGCAATAGTATGTGTGTATTTGTTCACCGCTGTTATACACACACGAAAAACTACTTGCCCATGATCTACGATAAGTTGACTAAAATGGAACAACGACCATTCTTAAAATTTGTAAAAAAATATTTTTCGAAGATATAGTCCGATATAGCCCATCTTCAAACTTGACCTTATTATGGACAAAAAAAGAATCTGTCCAAAGTTTCAGTTCAATATCTCTATTTTTAAAGACTGTAGCGTGATTTCAACAGACAGACGGACGCACATGGCTAGATCGTCTTAGATGTTTACGCTGATCAAGAATATTTATACTTTATAGGGTCGGAAATGGATATTTCAATGTGTTGCAAACGGAATGACAAAATGAATATACCCCCATCCTTCGTTGGTGGGTATCAAAATTACCTATAACTTTTGCAATCGTTAAAATTCATAGTCTAAAACCTTTAAAATTGGAACACACACCAAACGAGCTATGAACTTGAATTTGAACAAACACATGTCAGAAGCATGTGACTGATACTCTACTCCACGGACGTCATAATAGCATTTTAAAATAGATTCGAAACTTAAATGATAACAAAGATTTCAATACTAAGCTTGACAACTAAAATTGTAGCGCTCAACAGCTGTAAAAATAATCAATATTTTGAATTTATATAAAAAATCTGTTCTAAGCCAATTGTTATTGAAAATATTCCAAAAAAAAAAAAAACAAATATTAAGAAATATCATCTCCACACCAACATTTGTTGTTCGAACAACAGTGCATTATCAATACTAATGAACTTGTCTATTTCAATGTCAATTTATATCAGCACATTTTGTCGTTCCTATTATTTAGGAAAATGTTGCGAGTAATTTAGCAAATGGTTGTTTCATTTTCGAATATGAATTCTCGACTTTGTTCCCGACACAGCTATAATGATGGGCATAATAATATAAAAATAAATAAATTAATAAATAAAAAATAAATCAATAAAATCGCACTGGAATTTAAATATTATAAAAAATTGATTCATGTGAGAGTTACCCAAATCGATCCATAGAAAATTGCTGTGATAAATCCCTACTGGAAGAAACTTCATAACATATCATTCATAAAGGAGATTATTATTCTTAAGGTTCTTCAATATATCTTTTAAGTTAAACTCGTTTTAATTTTTATGTGACATAACGGTTTGTTCGTTGCCCCCAGCAAGTTTAGATCAATCATAAAGCTTTGTGGAACATTGTATGGTGTTTTCAAGAGAAATAAATGGGGATTAAGGCTGATGAGACTATGTTCTTAACATAGTGGGTTTACAATTGGGTTTTATTATTTTTAAGGTCCCTTTAGTTTAATGTCCGTTATTTTAAATTTCAAATTGTAACAGTTGTCTTATTACGTCATCGCACACTGTTCTAGTATTCCCTAGAATTTCTTTATAATTCTTTGTTGTTGGTCTCTTGCTCGTAATAATGTCTGTTGTGTTTCTTTTGGCGGCAACCCTAAATCAAATGTTCAATAAATGTAAGTGTATGTGTTTGCCTGACAAGTATTATGTTATGTATGTGTGTTTGTCTTTGTCAATGCTGGTCAGCTTTAGCAGAGATCAAGAGAGGACCTATCGCGTAGTTACCAGATTTGGGCATTCTCGAAACATCGATGTGGCCAGCAAGAGGTATAAAACGCAGTGACGTAACGCAACACGAGTCAGTCTTATCTGAAAGCGCGTATTGAAAACGTATCAGCTGACGCCTGTTTCCACCTTCTGTTAAAAATTTGTGTCGATGATCCCAGCCGTTATGATTTTACAACAAAAAGAATTCAAATGTAGGTTAGGTTTAAAAGAGGGCGCAGATATAAATCCGCCCCATGCCATTATGGACATACACCTAAGCCAGTAATCGGCTTGTTGTGCGCTCTAAAAGCTATAACGTTACCTCTAAAAAGAAAATTTTAAGCTAGGAATCCCATGCTACTTCCAAAATCCATAATTGTTTTCAATATCACTCCCCTTAATTGGTTCATGTCTGGTATTGTGTCTCCACCTAAGTGCCGGTATCTGCTAGACGCGAAAGCCGCGCAATGACAAAGGAAATGCTCCAACGTCTCATCATCTTCCCCGCATGCCCTACACATGCTATCACTTGCCGCACCGATTTTACATTAGTGAGCTCGTAGTCCTATGTGTCCCGATACCAATAGCTATACTGACCTCCTTCTTACTTCCTTTCAAAAATACCCTCGTCTTCTCACGATCTGGAGCCCCCATAGGATTTTCGGCGTCCTACGGATCGCTTCGCTGTTCCACAATGTTTCATGCGCATTTGTCGCCCATTTTAATTTTGGTAGATAAATTCTGTGACAGCGAAGGGCACAAGTACCTCAAACATATTAAGCAATAATTGCCAAAAATATGTAAGTTTGTATATAATGTTACGTTTATATTTGGAAGTAGAGTACGATTCGATGGTTTCAAAGTAGGGATAAGTATTTGAGGGGCGCCCCACCCTCGAGCAAACCGCCAAAGGGAAATATTGGCCTACCGGCACAATATTGGACTCAAATGGACCTTGGAAGGACAGTAGTCACCAATAAACCCGTGTTGGTCATCCGGGATCACATGGGGCGCAAATAAAAGGTGTTTGGAAGTTAGGTACGAAGGTCATATCCAAATTTGAGGACACCCAAAGAAACTCCCCAAAATGGAATTATGGGTCGATTGGAAAATATAGGATTAAAAAAAAAAGACACAGTGGCATGGGAAAAAAGTGCAAATAAGTTTGCCATTTTGGAACGGATAGATATATCTTCATTTTACATTTTTATAGCTGAGGTGTTATCCAGTTTATATGCAAAATTTCAGGGCCCTAGAAGTCCCAGGGGCTCATTAGTGGGCCTTTAAAGTTGGTCACCTCGGCCCAACAAAATTTTGTTTGCACTGTCAAAATCCCATTATGTCAAAATCCCATATGGTATGGTTGTTGACGCTTACGACTCACAACGACCAAAAAATATAATATTCCTTTAAATTCGTTGAGCTGTTGTGTTTTTGCTGATGGGCATAAAATGATTGCTGGCTGTATTTTTAATTTTGAGCAATACTCACGAGGGCTTACACTAGCCGTAACTAAATAGAAGACATACATCTACCGTTCGGAGTTATGAGAGCTGAAATTGAATTGCGTGCTTTGTAATGGTTTGGGTAAAGAAAAACAAAAGGAAGTAAGTCTGTAACTTTTAAACAGACGAAGACAAACAGCACGTACATCACTGATAAAAGCAATACTCATCCAAAAATAAAAAAGCAAGTTAAAAAAACAACAGAGTATATCTATGCCACTCTACAACACTTGATGTCTCATTCCTCTGCTTGCTTTGGCTTTATATCACACTCATCTGAGTGGTGCTCATTTGCAAACAGCACACGCTGTCCGACGACCAATTTGAAAAACACATCCCCATGCACACATTACTGAAACTTTCGGGCATCTATAACTCTTTTGTATATGTGCGTGTGTTTCTAGCTTACTTTGTTTTGAGGTGGCATGCGTAACAAGCAATTGCTTTGGCCAAAGTGGGTATTGAGGGCCAAATTTTGGGTTTCATGCAGTGAGGTCCTCGCGAGTTCTGTGTGGGGTGCAATTTAAAGCCATACTTCCGACTTCTTTTTGATCGAAGTACATTCGATTTCCTTCCGAAAAATGATACGGACATGAATTTGGGTTTAAGTTAAATGCTGAACCCCGAAAGATATAGAAACGGGCCCAGACTACATCGTTTCAATTTTGGAAAGTTCCACAAATAGTATTCCACAAATAGTATATTCCACCTTTTCTCACGCTCCATACATATGTTGCTACTCATGCAGTCTGCTTTCTCTGCCTTGTCATGGCAGTTATCTGCCGTCTTTTCCCATGATTTAACACCCTCCTTAATTTAGTTTTTTTTTTATTTATGCGAATTATATTGTGACCACTGTGCAATTGCATAAATTTCCGTTCCTGCGCAAAATTAACGGCAAACGAAATTCTTTATCCGTGTTGGCACATACCAATTAGGTAATAAAAATTTGCAAATGTTTGTCTGATGCAATTCTTTTGTTTGATTTCGTGCTGGCTGACCTTCCATTTTTTTTTAACAAGTTCGTCCTTGTAGTCTAAATAAAGTTGCAAGCACTTTTACTGAGTTTCCTCTCTTTTCCTCTCTTCCTTGCTCACCTATGTCATAACCATTCGGTCTCTTTTACTTCTTGTTCGCTCTGTGTCAAAGAGAAATAATGCAGCATAAATGTAAAGAACTGAAAATGTTGTTGATAAAATTACCACGTTAAAACGCTCGTGTAGATGTAATGATTCAATGAAGATAATTAAAACAACATTATGCCTAATTGGTAACACAAAAACCACAACAACTATGGCTTAAAAATATCAGCAGCTGGCTGGGCTAGCCATAAGCGGTTCAAATTACTCGCTACATTAAGAAAGAAACTGTACTTTTTGGGTCTCTCTCTCTGACGTATTTTCAAGGCAAGCAACAAAAAAAGTGTCAGTCAGCCAAAAATAAAGGCAAACAAAAAACAAATGACAAACATTAATTATCCCACAACAAAAACAAGAAAGGTAAAGCCATGAAACGTCAAACATGTGCAACCATCTATGTATTTCACTCCTACACCAGTCGGCTCTTCTTTTTCCCCACACACAACATAGAAAATGCAATTAAACATTTCAGTTACTGTTGGCTGCTCTCACCAACACCACCCTCTACTCTCACACAGGGCAAACGAGTAAACAACAACAACATATACAGAAGAAGATGAACTAGTCAGCTATGTTGCTGTAACAGGTAATCTGACCTGAAACCAGCAAAATTAAATAAACAACAACAACAACGTAGCAGTAGTACGAATTTAGAGAAGCAGTGGGAAATAATTATCACTCTTAGACAGTATTAAGAATAAAACGTATTAGAAGAATGCTTAGCAAAGGCATAAGACCAGCAGCGACATAATTGAGAACATTGACACACCATGGCAGTGAAAACAGCTGTCATTTTCACGTCAATGCACTAGTGTTCCACCCGCCCACACACACACATACTTTATTGAAAAGGCAAAACAAATTGGTGAAAGAGGTATGAAGAGCATGGTGGTTAAAATATCACTGAATAATGCTGTGCTATTGACAATGAAAGTACCTCCCTTCTATCGAAAGTCATGAATGGAAATGGTGAACAATTTCTAAACCTCTAAAACTAAATTGGGAAGGCATGAAGGACAAAAGATTACCATTTCAACAAAAATTTGATGACTCAGCAATAAGATTTTCTATGGGAAAACTGTCATTCAGCCCGGCTGAATAAGGTTTAATATGGAAAATCTTCATTGCAGCCTGGTTAAAAAGCGTTTTCTGAAAAAAAAATGTTCAGTTAAGCCTCGTTAATAAGGATTTTCATAAAAAAAACTTCAATTCAGCCTGGATGAATGAGGTTTTCTATATGAAAATCTCAACTCAGCCTGGCTGAATAAAGTTTTCTATAGGAAAATCTTAATTCAGTCTAGCTGAATAAGGTTTTCTATAGGAAAATCTTAATTCAGTCTAGCTGAATAAGGTTTTCTATAGGAAAATCTTAATTCAGTCTAGCTGAATAAGGTTTTCTATAGGAAAATCTTAATTCAGCCTAGCTGAATAAGGTTTTCTATAGGAAAATCTTAATTCAGCCAGGCTGAATAAGGTTTTCTATAGGAAAATCGTAAATTCAGCCTAGCTGAATAAGGTTTTCTATAGGAAAATCGTAAATTCAGCCTAGCTGAATAAGGTTTTCTATAGGAAAATCGTAAATTCAGCCAGGCTGAATAAGGTTTTCTATAGGAAAATCTTAATTCAGCCAGGCTGAATAAGGTTTTCTATAGGAAAATCTTAATTCAGCCAGGCTGAATAAGGTTTTCTATAGGAAAATCTTAATTCAGCCAGGCTGAATAAGGTTTTCTATAGAAAAATCTTAATTCAGCCAGGCTGAATAAGGTTTTCTATAGAAAAATCTTAATTCAGTCTAGTTGAATAAGGTTTTCTATAGGAATATCTTAATTCAGTCTAGCTGAATAAGGTTTTCTATAGGAAAATCGTAAATTCAGCCAGGCTGAATAAGGTTTTCTATAGGAAAATCTTAATTCAGCCAGGCTGAATAAGGTTTTCTATAGGAAAATCTTAATTCAGCCAGGCTGAATAAGGTTTTCTATAGGAAAATCGTAAATTCAGCCAGGCTGAATAAGGTTTTCTATAGGAAAATCGTAAATTCAGCCAGGCTGAATAAGGTTTTCTATAGGAAAATCATAAATTCAGCCAGGCTGAATAAGGTTTTCTACAGGAAAATCGTAAATTCAGCCAGGCTGAATAAGGTTTTCTACAGGAAAATCGTAAATTCAGCCAGGCTGAATAAGGTTTTCTACAGGAAAATCGTAAATTCAGCCAGGCTGAATAAGGTTTTCTATAGGAAAATCGTAAATTCAGCCAGGCTGAATAAGGTTTTCTATGGGGAAATCGTAAATTCAGCCAGGCTGAATAAGGTTTTATATTGGAAAACCTAAACTCAGCTTGGCTGAATAAGGATTTCTAAGTGAAGAAATAAACATTTTGTTAATTTTTGTGTTTACAGCAAATTTTATTAACTTTTTTCTCGTTATTGGTCGCCTGTGGCGTTGCATGCGGAAACCACATATTACTCCCATCATCAGCATTTGAATGTGCACTTCAGTGCACTAAAGACAATGTTAAAATGACATAGAAGACAACTACGTTTGTGTAATTACATTTGCTAATTCCCAGTTCAAATTCCGTGGTGCATTCCAGTTAAGTGTTTGTGACACATGCCATCATAATTAAGAATTTTAATAGATATGCAAACGGTTTCGTAACCCCAAACCCAACGCCGTTAGCAATGTCAACCTTCAATTCAGCTGAAAGCTGGCAAAGACCTTTCAAAGTGGTGAGCTTCTCACAATGCTTGCATAGCATACATGGCCCGGGGGTATGAAGGATGAAGAGCATTCGAAAATAATCCCACTTTATGTCATTCTCCAACCACAAAAAAATGTTGTACAAAAAAATAAACTATTATTGTCAGCGCTAAATGAAATCATTTCTCACGTTTCCGGAAAGGAGAAATATCGTTGTTAATTTTACATTATTTTTTTTCAGAAATTCCCCGGATTTGACATTTTGAAGACAACTTCAGGGTAATCAGCATCTTCACTTAGATAAGATAGCGTTCTTTGCACTACTCGCTTTCATTTACGTTAATATAATTGAAATGTTATCAAAACCAAACTAGCATCGTGTCCCTTATTGGATTCAGAACAAAGTTTGAAGACATACCGACCAAATTGAATGCCTGAAAGTATAGAAGCTAACAGCATAACCATTTCTTGTTTACCCACAATACACATTCATATTTGCGTAGTTTTCTAATGATTGTTTGAGTAAAAATATATTTAAAACATTTGTTTCTAACAAAGGTAATTCTTTGTTCTTACCTATATCAACGGTGTTTTCAATAACCTCAGTTCTAATAAAATTCATGGTCACAATGTCAGGTTGAATACAATGCAATTCAGCCTGGCTGAATAAGGTTTTCTATGGGAAAACTGCAATTCAGCCTGGCTGAATAAGGTTTTCTATGGGAAAACTGCAATTCAGCCTGGCTGAATAAGGTTTTCTATGGGAAAACTGCAATTCAGCCTGGCTGAATAAGGTTTTCTATGGGAAAACTGCAATTCAGCCTGGCTGAATAAGGTTTTCTATGGGAAAACTGCAATTCAGCCTGGCTGAATAAGGTTTTCTATGGGAAAACTGCAATTCAGCCTGGCTGAATAAGGTTTTCTATGGGAAAACTGCAATTCAGCCTGGCTGAATAAGGTTTTCTATGGGAAAACTGCAATTCAGCCTGGCTGAATAAGGTTTTCTATGGGAAAACTGCAATTCAGCCTGGCTGAATAAGGTTTTCTATGGGAAAACTGCAATTCAGCCTGGCTGAATAAGGTTTTCTATGGGAAAACTGCAATTCAGCCTGGCTGAATAAGGTTTTCTATGGGAAAACTGCAATTCAGCCTGGCTGAATAAGGTTTTCTATGGGAAAACTGCAATTCAGCCTGGCTGAATAAGGTTTTCTATGGGAAAACTGCAATTCAGCCTGGCTGAATAAGGTTTTCTATGGGAAAACTGCAATTCAGCCTGGCTGAATAAGGTTTTCTATGGGAAAACTGCAATTCAGCCTGGCTGAATAAGGTTTTCTATGGGAATACTGCAATTCAGCCTGGCTGAATAAGGTTTTCTATGGGAAAACTGCAATTCAGCCTGGCTGAATTCATAATTTTGTATAGCTTTATATGGATTTAGTCTCATTGTATGTTTGTGCGCAATTGGTAAAGTATTTAATATTCAAATCGATTTGCCATACCGGAATAGTTAATTGCGTCTTTTTTCATTGCCCAAGTGCATCAATAATGCAATGAAACATGTGCACTTAAAAGACAGCTCTTATAACACACATGTAAGCGAACAGTTGATTTGTTTTTCTGCTGTTTTCAATAAAAATACATCTATTTTTTATTTAGAGGGTGAAAAAGTAACTGATATTTATAGCTATATAGGTGTTGGTTGGAACAATAAACCTTATCTGTCCTGCATTTTTCGCCGTGGCTTTCCCTTAACATGTAAATATTTTTTTCTCAGAACATGCCTAAGTCAGTCGCATTGAACAAGCAGCATGGGGGCAAAATTTGTCAAATTGGTGCTAAGTATATCGAATATCCATGGGGGCCCAGCCAACCAGACAGACATTTCCACAAATTTATGCAAAGTAGTTGAGAATATTTGCCAACAATACCCAAATAGGCTGTTCCGGTGCCAATGTCTCGTAATTAGCACCTTTTCATTTGCTAAGATGTGCCTTATATTCGTTTGAGCTTTGTTTTCCGATGCCATAGTGTGAAAATGACACAAATTTTATCATTTTAACTTCAGCATTGAAGGTAAAGATGAATGGGTGACATGCATATGACTTGTGGCTTAATGGTGATAATGACAAAAGCTATGCAAAAAAGAGGACAATAAAATTAGAGATTATTAATATATATGAGCGAAAATAATGGATTTTACTATCAGTTCTGAAAGCTTTTGGATGTGAGGCGGCCACTTTTGGCATCCGTCCCCAAATTTTGATAGCAGTTTCATAGTATTCTAATCGATCTCCGTGGAATTTTTTTGCGTGTTCCAAATATTTGGTCGAAATTCCGAATATTTAACAGATTTCTATGCTGGGCTATCCCAAATGACTTGATTTGAAATTTAGATGCCAGATTTATATTGTACTTCCAAACATCTTTCATTTAAGCCTCATATTGTTAAAATGGGCCCATATGTCCGCCCAGAGGGGTATTATGGTGGGACGCTCCCCCTTTTAAATTGACCACAAATGCATTCTGAACTGTTTCATCTCGTTGCAAGATATACAGCAGTTTTGGAATTCGGAAATTAGGGTGATCAATAAACCAGGTTTTTCCTAAAACCGTGTTTCGGACTATTCGACAAAATTTTAAAGAAATTTTTTTTAAAAGCAAAATTTCATTGAAACTTTCTCTTAACGAAAAATGTCCATAAAAAATTCTCTTAAAATAAAATATACTTCAGGCAAAATTTCAGCCAAGTCGGATTTAAAATGCGCCCTCTAGAGGCTCACGAAATCAAGATCTGAAATCGGTTTATATGGGAGCTATATTAGGTTATAAACCGATATTGACAATACTTGGCACAATTGTTGACAGTCAAACCAAAACACTTCATGCTAAATTTGAGCCAAATGTGATAACATTTGCGCCCTTTAACGGCTCAAGAAGTCAAGATCCGAAATAGCTATATGAGGTTTTGAACCGATTTAGACCATACCTGGCATAGTTATTGACGGTCAAACCAGAACACTTCATGCTAAATTTCGGCCAAACCGGATAATAATTGGACCCTCTAGCGGCTCAAGAAGTCAAGCTTTGAAATCGATTTATATGGGAGATATATGATGTTTTTAACCGATTTAGACCATGCCAGGCACAGTTATTGACGGTCAAACCAGAACACTTCATGCTAAATTTCAGCCAAATGGGATAATAATTGCGCCCTCTAGCGGCTCAAGAAGTCAAGATTCGATATTGGTTTATACGGTTATACCAAAACACTTCAGGCAAAATTTCAGCCAAATCGGATAATAATTGGGCCCTCTAGCGGCTCAAGAAGTCAAAATCCGAAATTGGTTTATATGGAAGCTATATCAGGTTATAAACCGATTCGAACCGTACTTTTCACAGTTGTTGGAAATCATAACGGAACATTACATGCAAAATTTCAGCCAAATCGGACAAAGATTGCGGCTTGTAAGAGCTCAAGAAGACAAATCGGGAGATCGGTTTATATACGAGCTATATCAAGTTTTAAACCGATTTGGACCGTACTTTACACAGTTGTTGGAAGACATAGCGGAAGACCACATGCAAAATTTTAGCTGAATCGGACAAAATTGCGGCTTGTAAGCGCTCAAGAAGTCAAATCGGGAGATCGGTTTATATGGGAGATGTATCAGGTTATAGACCGATTTGGTCTTTACAAGGCACAGTTGTTGGAAGTCTTAAAAGAACAATACATGCAAAATTTCAGCCAAACCCGACAAAAATTGAAGCTTCCACGGGCTTAAGAAGTCAAATCGGTAGATCGGTTTATATGGGAGCTATATCAGGTTATAGGCCGATTCGGACTAAATCTGAACCGAGATGGCCCATTTGCAATCCCCCACGATCTATTACATCGATATTCAGTATCTGTGCAAAATTTCAATCGGGTAGCTTTACGCGTTCGACCTCTATCGCGATTTCGACAGACGGACGGACGGACATGCCTAGATCGACTCAGAATATTTTGAGGGGGGGACTTAGACGAATATTTCCAGGTGTTAAAAACGGAATGACTAGATTAGTATACCCCCAACTTATGGTGGTGGGTATACAAAATTTCAACCGTGGTTATCCCCTCCTAATGCTGGCGACATTTGTGAGGTACCCTGCCAAATAAAAACTGCTTTCTTAAGCGTTGCCGCACTGCGGCACGCCGTTCAGCATCGGCTATAAAATGGAGGCCCCTTATCATTGAGCTGAAAACTTGAATAGGAATAGGCCACCCACTTATATGTGAAAAGTTTGCCCCTGTCCTTTAATGGAGTATTCTTGGGCAAATTTGCATTTGGACATTAGCCAAATTAGCTGTCGTATTTAGAGCTTTGGAGAAACTACCCTCTAACCACAAAATCCACGTCGCACAGTGGTCTTAATGGAGAGAGTTTTGTAGGAGACAGAATATATGCATTAATCCGGGTGTTCTTTACATTTCATCTTAAGTTTCCAATTTTGAATATTCCATTGGAAATTCTGGGCATTTGTTTAATTTATTCTCATTAAAATAAAAATTCCTAATTTTTTTGAAACTTTACGATAATGTCTAATGTTTACCCCAAAAAAAATTCCTAGGTAGTGAGTTTTATGGCTCCGAACCTAAAATAAAAAATAAACAATCCATTCTTATCTAAATAAATAGCAGAGAAAAATAAAACA
The DNA here is from genome assembly GCF_963082655.1 of Stomoxys calcitrans. Classification (NCBI taxonomy): domain Eukaryota; kingdom Metazoa; phylum Arthropoda; class Insecta; order Diptera; family Muscidae; genus Stomoxys; species Stomoxys calcitrans. The sequence continues at coordinate 210,975,057 of NC_081552.1, forward strand.
AAAACGCAAATAAACATATGTAGGTATTTATGCATGCTTAATTATAGAGGCGATAGCAGTAATGACAGTGATGAGAATGGGATCATTCGACCCCATAGGTGGTCCCCAGCATGTTCGATTTCAAAGCACCTACACAGATAATGAGTCAACAGTTATCGAAGTTGTAAAGAAAACTACGCAAAACCCTCAACCAGCGTTATCTACCAGCGTAGTGAAGGGCCATTCGCCCCCACCAAAACCCCGAAAGGGTAGCTTTTACTTCTTTTGCAAAAGTTGTGTTGGCGCAAATGGATTTTGCGCATGTTTGCCAAAGTAAAAAAATACGCACAACACCCAACACCCAACAACAGCAACAACAACTACATAAAGTAAAATTACTCTACCAAACAAACCCGGCAAAAATTCATTCATTTATACAAAATGTCTGTCTCGCTCTCTCTCTCTTTCTCTCTCTCTCTTTAGTCGTCTTCTCTCCCTATTTTTGGCCCTCTATTGACAACGTGACGTTTGTTTGTGCCCAATTCCTTGCAAAACGCTCATTTCAAGGGAAAAGTGACGTCAAGAATGTATAAAAAGCTAATGTTAAAGAAAATGGCAAAATATTTTGTTGCAATACATGTGGGTTGACCTGTTTTCTGCAACAATTTGCATTTGCCTCACTGCACAGTGGGTTGGTTTGTAATGGTGTTCTATCTAATGGCAAAGGGGTTAAGAATACGGTCAAATGCCTGCCTGTTGGTTATAAAAAATAATGTGGGCGCAAAATATGATGCCAATTAGTCGTTGTCTCTTGCTCAGCTTGTGAAAGAGCGTAAAAATGAGACCATGTTGTGTCCTTAGTTTGTCATCAGGGATATTTTGACAATTTATGTTACTTTCTTTGGCCCGATTAAGTTTCCAAGATAATTAATTGGATTTGATTAAAGAATTAAGCAAAAGTCTGGGGTTTACGCCAATAAGACGTATGAGAATCTTGTTATACACAAATAATATGCACTACAAAAGAATTGTTAAAGCAAACTTGGGAGATGGTTTGGTAAGAAGGCGGGTCGCAAAAGGGAGGGATTTTTGGAATTTCGCTATGAAGAAAGTGTTTATGGAGCTTTCAACCAAAAATGAGGTTTCTTCGTATATGCCAAGTTAGCTGTCCTGTAGATGAACAAGTTCGGAATACAAGCCTGGGGATCTTGGGTTCTATTTCCGCCATTGACTTTAGTCTGTCGCCATTGAGGCAACATATTACAAAGGACAATATTGTGAAGGTGAGTTGAGACAAAGATCACACTACACCAGACACTGATACCCGTCCTGTTTTATGGTTCTGAGGCATGGGTACTTGTGAAAGCAGATGAGGCAGTGCTTGGAGTATTTGAGAGAAAGATTCTTCGTAAAATATATGGACCAGTTTGCGCTAATGGAGAATATGGGCGACGTATGAACCACGCATAATTACACTTATCAAAATACAACGGCTGCGTTGGCTAGGTCATGTTGTCAGAATGGATGAAGAAGCTCCATCAAAGAAGCCTTTTCAAGGCAAACACGGTGGTACACGCAAACCGGGCCGAGACCAAAAGCCCGATGGAAAGATCAAGTGGTGGGAGACACCTCGAATCTTGGTATCAGAGATTTTAGAAGATCGAGACCCTTGGAACGCTATTCTATGTTCGGCTAATGGAACAAATGTTCTGTCATAGCGAATTAAAGTAAATAAGTAGGTTGAGTTCAGGTTACCACTATAACCTAAGCTTGACTATTCAAAACTCATGTTAAATCACCATCCTTCCTCCCCTTCCTCAGAAACAAAATTTACACAAAGTTTCTGTTGTTTATTGATTTTGGCTCATTTCTTGGCAGCAAGCTCTGCGTGTTTTTGTTTCTAAACAAAAAAAGTCTACTTCAACGTGTTTTCCTTTTGCCTTTTAATACGAGTACTTTTTTTGGGGCTAGATTATTGCCCCCTGCTTTGGCTTTTGCTACTACACTTTTCATTGTGTGATTACAATGATGATAACACTATGCCTTTTCACTTCTCAAACCTCTCTTCTAACGGTTGCCATATAATGAGGTGTTGGGTTGCCCATCTCTTGTCTCAGGGTCATTGTGAGAATTTATTTCGTCTTTTGTTGTTTTGTAGGAAGTGTTGTCTGTGTGTTTTTTTTTTGAGTCCATATAATGGAACTAACGATAAGACCAATGTTTGGTAAAATCAATAATGGGAGCGCATTACAACCAATTAGAAAGTCCATTTTGAGGGTGGGGGGGCCATTAATTTATGTAAGACACCATGGTTAGCATATCATTGTTCAATTGTTCAACAAAAACACAGTGTTGTGGTTTTGCTAAAAAATTCACAGCACAGTCATAAGATATGAAACGTGATGGAAATGTTGATTATAATAAGGGGGAGTATATATTTACCTGCAATGAGAAGAAAAGAAGAAAAAAATTAAATTAAAAAAAATAAAAAATTAAAAAAAAATAGAAGAAAGTAGAAAAAAAAAAATAAAAAATTAAATAACAAAAAAAAAAAAAAACAGTAAGGAAAGGTAAAAGTCGGGCGGAGCCGTCTTTACAATAGCCTACACCTATTCTACAAATATAAATTCGGGCAATAGATATATGTATATGACTATATCTAAATCTGAACCGACTTTTTTCGAACAGATCGTTTGAAAAATGTTGTTACTGCGGCCACATAAGAGAAAATCAGGCGACAAATATATATGGGAGCTTTATCTGCATCTGAACTGATTTTGATGAAAACTGGCAGATAGGTTAAGAACAGCAGCAAAAACAATCCTTGCTAAATTTTGTGCAGATTGGTTGAAAATTGAAGACACTACAGCCATTAAAGTGCAAATCGGGCGATACATATATATGGGAGCTATATCTAAATCTGGATCGATTTTGATGAAATCTTGCAGATATGTTAAGATCAGTAACAAAACAATCCGTGCCAAATTTTGTGGAGATCGGTTGAAAATTGTAGTTACTACGACCATTACAGGACAAATCGGGCGATACATATATATGGGAGCTATATCTAAATCTAAACCGATTTTGATGAAATCTTGCAGATTTGTTAAGGTCAGTAACAAAACAATCCATGCCAAATTTTGTGCAGATCGGTTGAAAATTTTAGTTACTATGGCCATTAAAGTGCAAATCGGGCGATACATATATATGGGAGCTATATCTTAATCTGAACCGATTTTGATGAAATCCTGCAGATATGTTAAGATCAGTAACAAAACAATCCATGCCAAATTTTGTGCAGATCGATCGAAAATTTTAGTTACTACGGCCATTAAAGTGCAAATCGGTCGATACATATATATGGGAGCTATATCTAAATCTGAACCGATTTTGATGAAATCTTGCAGATTTGTAAAGATCAGTAACAAAACAATCCGTGCCAAATTTTGTGGAGATCGGTTGAAAATTGTAGTTACTACGACCATTACAGGACAAATCGGGCGATACATATATATGGGAGCTATATCTAAATCTAAACCGATTTTGATGAAATCTTGCAGATTTGTTAAGGTCAGTAACAAAACAATCCATGCCAAATTTTGTGCAGATCGGTTGAAAATTTTAGTTACTATGGCCATTAAAGTGCAAATCGGGCGATACATATATATGGGAGCTATATCTAAATCTGAACCGATTTTGATGAAATCTTGCAGATATGTTAAGATCAGTAACAAAACAATCCGTGCCAAATTTTGTGCAGATCGGTTGAAAATTGAAGTCACTACAGCCATTAAATTGCAAATCGGGCGATACATATATATGGGAGCTATATCTGAATCTGAACCGATATTGATGAAATCTAACAGATGGGTTAAGATCAGTAACAAAACAATCCATGCCAAATTTTGTGCAGATCGGTTGAAATTGTAGTTACTACGGCCAGTACAGGGCAAATCGGTCGATACATATATATGGGAGCTATATCTGAATCTGAGCCGATTTTGATGAAATCTTGCAGATGGGTCAAGATCAGTAACAAAACAATCCGTGCCAAATTTTGTGCAGATCGGTTGAAAATTGAAGTCACTACAGCCATTAAATTGCAAATCGGGCGATACATATATATGGGAGCTATATCTGAATCTGAACCGATATTGATGAAATCTAACAGATGGGTTAAGATCAGTAACAAAACAATCCACGCCAAATTTTGTGCAGATCGGTTGAAAATTGTAGTCACTACAGCCATTAAATTGCAAATCGGGCGATACATATATATGGGAGCTATATCCAAATCTGAACCGATTTTTACCAAAATCAATTGCGTTTATCCCTATGCCAAAAAAGTGGCATGTGCAAAATTTCGTGACGATTAGACAACAAATACGACCCTTACCTTGATTACAAGAATACATGGACTCACAAACGGATAGACGGACATGGCTAAATCGAATCAGAAAGTGATTCTGAGTAGATCGGTATACTTATCAATGGGTCTAGCTCTTCTCTTTCTTAGCCTTGCAAACAAATGCACAAACTTATAATACCCTGTACCAAAGTAGTGGTGGTGTAGGGTATAACAAATTAAAATTGCACCAAAAAACACTTTTCACGTACATTGAAGCGCCATCTATTGGAGAGTGGAAGCGAATACACAAAAAATATTAATTTGCTCACGATGAAAACAATTTGTTCGTACTTAACTTGAGGTCCTTAGATATAGCAATTAAATTTTGTTTGCTTTTACCATATTGCAAATGTTTTTGCTTTAAGTTTGCACGTGGAGCTACTCAACATACGTAAGCATGTGGTTGAATGCAAAAACTTTACAAAGTGTGACGCAAAAATAGAAGAAATACCAACCGCAAAATACCAAAATCACCAACTTATGATAAGAAACACGGAACATACGTATTTGAGCATTTGTTTTTTTACATTTACCCAGTTATGCTATCACTACAGGGGTTTACAAGAATTCTTTGGAAACGATTAGAAGTGTGGAAAAATTGTGGGAAACTAATCATTTTTTTTTCGGAAATTACGTTGTGTGACTCATTTCAAGGAAGTAAATATGGAGTCATTTAGCTCTAGCTCTACTCGTTCGACCGCTATCGTGATTTTGACAGACGGAAGGACGGAGATGGCTAGATCGACTCAGAATGTCGAGACGATCAAGAATGTATATACTTTAAGGGGTCTTAGATCAACATTTCGAGGTATTACAAATGACTAGAATGACTAGATGAGTATACCCCCATCCAATGGTGGTGGGTATAAAAATCGTATAGCAGTAACGTAATCCACATAAAATTTTAAGAAAATTCTGCGAAGAAACCATGGATCCAAATTCAAATCATAATCCGCGCCTCTAGACTAGGAAATTGCCACTATTTCTAGCATTTCTATTTCAAGTCGAGATAGCGCGGGTTAGGATTTTATTTTAGATACATGGTTTTCTCGGAGAAATTTCTTAGAATTTTATGTAGTTTACGGTTTTGCTTTACGATTTAAAAGAAAAAAATATATATACTCTTGACATTTCAAGTCGATCTTGGCCTTAAATAGGTCTTAATGAGTTTCTAGAGCAAGGAATTATTCATCGATTTGGTTAAAATTTTTTACATTTTTTATGTTTTGTTGTGATTTTCAATAACCTTGTCAAGTACGGTTGAAATCGGTTCATCATCTGATATAACTCCCATATAAACCGACATACGGATTATATTTCTTGAGTCTCTAGAGGGCGCTATTATTATACGATTTGGCTGACCATTTTGCAGATGATGTGTTGTTTTGACTCCCAACAAACTTGCCAAGTGTGTTCCAAATCGGTCCATCGCCTGATATAACTCCCGTATACACCGACATCTTCTTTTTGCGCCTCTAGAGGGCGCCATTATAATACAATTTGGCTGACATTTTGCAGATGATATTTTGTAATCACTCCCAACAACCGTGTCAAGTATGGTCCAAATCATGTTATCTCCTGATATAGCTTCCACATAAACCGAACTCTGGATTATACTTCTTAAGCCTCTAGAGGGCGCAATTATTATCCGATTTGGCTGACATTTTGCCTAAGATGTTTTTTTTCACTCCCAACAATCGTGTCGTTAGGTATGGTCCAATTCGTTTAACTCCTGACATAGCTTCCACATAAACCGAACTCTGGATTATACTTCTTAAGCCTCTAGACGGCGCTATTATTATACGATTTGGCTGAAATGTTGCACGTGATGTATTGGTTAAGACTCCCAACAACCTTGCTAAGTGTGGTCCAAATCGGTACATCGCCTGATATAGCTTCCATATAAACCGACATCAGGATTATACTTCTTAAGCCTCTAGAGGGCGCAATTATTATCCTATTTGGCTGAAATTTTGCAGATGATGTTTTGTTATCACTCCCAACAACCGTGTCAAGTGTGGTCCAAATAGTTTTATCTCCTGATATAGCTTCCACATAAACCGAACTCTGGATTATAGCGCCCTCTAGAGGCTTATGAAGATAAGCCTCTAGAGGGCGCTATTATTATACGATTTGGCTCAAAACTTTGCAGATTATGTTTTGTTATCACTCCCAACAACCGAGACACACTTTTATATGTTTTTCAGGCTCACCGGTAGCCAAGTGGGTAGCATGCTCGGATTACCAGTGGCTTTGGTCTGTTGCTACTATGGTATCACAATGGACTTAAAATTGTCTAAGTGAGTCCGAAAAGGACTGCCCCTCTTACCTTATCTACTTGTTTTTATTTATAAAATTGAATATCACAAAGTTTGCTGGGTTCTTGGTCTCTGCCTGTGATAGTCATCTTACAGGAAGTATTCACGTGAATGTTAACAAAAAAACCACAACCCCCCCAACTATTGCCTTTATATTTAACATCATAAATATTTGACTATAATACAAATGTACATTTCAATGATGTGTGTTGTGTGGCCGAGTTATTTGTCACACCATATAAACAAAAAATCAAAATTTTCTATTTTTAAAAAATTGTTTACTTCGCCATTTGGTAGTTGTTCACCTTTTGGTGTCTCTGAGCCTTTGTCTGCGGTAGCATTGCTGTGTTGTTGTGATGTTATTTGCCCATTACAAAACATTTTTTGTATCGCTTGAGTGGTTTTGAATGACATGCAGCATTATCTATTCGAATGAACATTGAAATGTTATATAAAATTTAGATAGATATGCTGAACACATTATCATGAGAGAAAATTGAGGTAAAAGAGGAGTCATGCAAAATTTTCAAAATTGCTTTTTTGAAATTTGCTACAAATATAGAAATTTCAAAAAAATTATGCATATGTTATAACAAAAGGCATTGAATGAATGACATTTAGCAAATGGATTTCCTTATTCACCATATGGTGAGGCCACATAAGGCAATAGTAGGGAAATGTTAAATAATTGCAGCTACCTGCTGAATGAAACAAACGACATTTTTGTAAAAAATATTTAAAATTAAAAAAAAAAAATCCGTTGATGACTCCCTCAGGGTAGGTAGCGAGGTTGGAGGCCACCATAGCGCAGAGGTTAGCATGTCCGCCTTTGATGCGGATCGCCTGGGTTCGAATCCTGGGGGAGAAATTGGAAAAAAAGGTTAGCGGTTGTTATCCCCTCCTAATGCTGGCGACATTTGTGAGATACTTTGCCATGTAAAAATTTCTCCCCAAAGAGGTGTCGCACTGCGCACACGCCATTCGGACTCGACTATAAAAAGGAGGTCCCTTATCATTGAGCTTAAGCTTGAAACGGACAGCAGTCATTGATATGTGCGAAGTTTGTCCCTGTTCCTTAGTGAAATATTCATGGGCAAATTTGCATTATTTTTTATACCCACCACCATAGGATGGGGGTATACTAATCTAGTCATTCCATTTGTAACACCTAGAAATAGTGATCTGCGACCCCATAAAGTATATATATTCTGGATCGTCTCGACATTCTGATTCGATCCAGCCATGTCCGTCCGTCCGTCGAAATCACGATAGCGGTCGAACGCATAAAGCAAGCCGCTTGAAATTTTGCACAAATACTTAATATTGATGTAGGTCGCTGGGGATTGCAAATGGGCCATATTGGTTTAGATTTAGATATAGCTCCCATATAGACCGATTTCCCGATTTGACTTCTTGAGCCCCTGGAAGACGTAATTTTTGTTCGATTTAGCTGAAATTTTGCACATTGTGTTGTATTATGACTTTTAACAACTGTGTCAAGTACTGTCCCAATCAGTCTATAATCTGATAAAGCTCCCATATAAACCTATATCCTGACTTGACTTCTTGAGCCCCAGGAAGTCGAAATTTTTGTCCGATTTGGCTGATAGTATGATTTTGCACATAGTATTCTGTTATGATTACCAACAACTGTCCCCAGTTCCGTTTAAATCGGTCAAGGACCTGATATAGCTTCCATATAAACCGGTCTCCCGATTTGACCCATTGGTAAGTTTAACTATCGACTCAGAATCACTTTCTGATTCGATTTGGCTTGTCCTTCTGTCTGAATGTCTGTCTGTCCATGTTAATTTGTGTACAAAGTACAGATCGCAGTTTTCAACCGATCGTCTTAAAATTTGGCACAAGCATTTTCCTGGGCCTAGAGACAAAGCCTATTGAAATTGCAAAAAAACGGTTCGGATTTGGATAGACCTCCCATATATATGTTCGTTCGATTTGGACTAGAATTGCAATTATATCGTCATTTGTTAACCGATTCTTACGAAATTTTGCACGAGGGGTACTTTTATAAGTCTCGTCATTATTAGCGAATTTCATAGATTTCAGCTCAGATTTCGATATAGCTGCCATATATATGTTCGCCCAATTCGGACTAAAATTGCAATTATATTGTCATTTGTAAACCGATTCGTACGGCATTTTGCACGAGGGGTTCTTTTATAAGTCTCGTCATTACTGGCGAATTTCATAGAAATCGGTTCAGATTTAGATATAGCGCTCATATATATGTTCGTCCGATTTGGACTAAAATTACAATTATATCGTCAATTATAAACCGATTCTCAAGAAATTTTGCACGAGGGGTTCTCTGTTAAGACTCGACATTGTTTGCGAATTTCATAGAAATCGGCTCACATTTAGATATAGCTCCCATATATATGTTCATCCGATTTGGACTAAAATTGCAATTATATAGTCTATTGTAAACCGATTTTCACGAAATTTTGCACGAGGGGTTCTTTTATATGTCTTGTCTCTTATATTTTCTCGACATTATTAGTGAATTTCATAGAAATCGGCTCAGATTTAGATATAGCTTCCATATATATGTTCATCCGATTTGGACTAAAATGGCAATTATATAGTCTATTGTAAACCGATTTTCACGAAATTTTGCACGAGGGGTTCTTTTATATGTCTTGTCATTATTGGTGAATTTCATAGAAATCGGCTCAAATTTAGATATAGCTCCCATATATATGTTCGTCCGATTTGGACTAAAATTGCAATTATATCGTCAATTGTAAACCGATTCTTATGAAATTTTGCACGAGGGGTACTTTTATAAGTCTCGTAATTTTTGGTGAATTTCATAGAAATCGGTTCAGATTTAGATATAGCGCTCATATATATGTTCGTCCGATTTGGACTAAAATTACAATTATATCGTCAATTATAAACCGATTCTCAAGAAATTTTGCACGAGGGGTTCTCTGTTAAGACTCGACATTGTTTGCGAATTTCATAGAAATCGGCTCACATTTAGATATAGCTCCCATATATATGTTCATCCGATTTGGACTAAAATTGCAATTATATAGTCTATTGTAAACCGATTTTCACGAAATTTTGCACGAGGGGTTCTTTTATATGTCTTGTCTCTTATATTTTCTCGACATTATTAGTGAATTTCATAGAAATCGGCTCAGATTTAGATATAGCTTCCATATATATGTTCATCCGATTTGGACTAAAATGGCAATTATATAGTCTATTGTAAACCGATTTTCACGAAATTTTGCACGAGGGGTTCTTTTATATGTCTTGTCATTATTGGTGAATTTCATAGAAATCGGCTCAAATTTAGATATAGCTCCCATATATATGTTCGTCCGATTTGGACTAAAATTGCAATTATATCGTCAATTGTAAACCGATTCTTATGAAATTTTGCACGAGGGGTACTTTTATAAGTCTCGTAATTTTTGGTGAATTTCATAGAAATCGGCTCAAATTTAGATATAGCTCCCATATATATGTTCGTCCGATTTGGACTAAAATTACAATTATATCGTCAATTATAAACCGATTCTCAAGAAATTTTGCACGAGGGGTTCTCTGTTAAGACTCGACATTGTTGGCGAATTTCATAGAAATCGGCTCACATTTAGATATAGCTCCCATATATATGTTCATCCGATTTGGACTAAAATTGCAATTATATAGTCTATTGTAAACCGATTTTCACGAAATTTTGCACGAGGGGTTCTTTTATATGTCTTGTCTCTTATATTTTCTCGACATTATTAGTGAATTTCATAGAAATCGGCTCAGATTTAGATATAGCTTCCATATATATGTTCATCCGATTTGGACTAAAATGGCAATTATATAGTCTATTGTAAACCGATTTTCACGAAATTTTGCACGAGGGGTTCTTTTATATGTCTTGTCATTATTGGTGAATTTCATAGAAATCGGCTCAAATTTAGATATAGCTCCCATATATATGTTCGTCCGATTTGGACTAAAATTGCAATTATATCGTCAATTGTAAACCGATTCTTATGAAATTTTGCACGAGGGGTACTTTTATAAGTCTCGTAATTTTTGGTGAATTTCATAGAAATCGGCTCAAATTTAGATATAGCTCCCATATATATGTTCGTCCGATTTGGACTAAAATTACAATTATATCGTCAATTATAAATCGATTCTCAAGAAATTTTGCACGAGGGGTACTATTATAAGTCTCGTCATTATTGGTGAATTTCATAGAAATCGGCTCAGATTTAGATATAGCTCCCATATATATGTTCGTCCGATTTGGACTAAAATTACAATTATATCGTCAATTATAAACCGATTCTCAAGAAATTTTGCACGAGGGGTTCTCTGTTAAGACTCGACATTGTTGGCGAATTTCATAGAAATCGGCTCACATTTAGATATAGCTCCTATGTATATGTTCGTCCGATTTGGACTAAAATTGCAATTATATCGTCAATTGTAAACCGATTCTCACGAAATTTTGTGCTATGGATTCTCTTATATTTTCTCGACATTATTAGTGAATTTCATAGAAATCGGCTCAGATTTAGATATAGCTTCCATATATATGTTCATCCGATTTGGACTAAAATTGCAATTACATAGTCTATTGTAAACCGATTTTCACCAAATTTTGCACGAGGGGTTCTTTTATATGTCTTGTCATTATTGGTGAATTTCATAGAAATCGGCTCAAATTTAGATATAGCTCCCATATATATGTTCGTCCGATTTGGACTAAAATTGCAATTATATCGTCAATTGTAAACCGATTCTTATGAAATTTTGCACGAGGGGTACTTTTATAAGTCTCGTAATTTTTGGTGAATTTCATAGAAATCGGTTCAGATTTAGATATAGCGCTCATATATATGTTCGTCCGATTTGGACTAAAATTACAATTATATCGTCAATTATAAACCGATTCTCAAGAAATTTTGCACGAGGGGTACTATTATAAGTCTCGTCATTATTGGTGAATTTCATAGAAATCGGCTCAGATTTCGATATAGCTCCCATATATATGTTCGTCCAATTTGGACTAGTATTGCAATAATTTGGTCATTTGTTAACCGATTCACACGAAATTTTGCACGATGGGTTATCATAGAAGTTTCGATTGTTGGTGAATTTCATTGAAATCGGCTCAGATTTAGATATGGCTCCCATATATATGTTCGTCCGATTTGGACGTTTTACTTATCAAATTTTAAATTCGACGACTTAGCCTCCATATCCAATGTGGTGCAGGGTGTCAAAAGGTTTTTTACCATTTCGGTCGGCTTCGCCCGACTTTAGCCCATCCTTACTTGGTTTTAACCATTTCCGGGTCTAAAGTTCTTACAGAATATTTTCAATCATATTACAAACTTATATCACCAAGGTGATATTTTTAATACATTATATACTCAGGAATTTTTTTTTTTGGCAATTTCTTAACATAAACTAAAATGTTGCGTTTTACATACCGGCAGAGGGGACAAATTTCATAGTTCAAATTCCTTTAGACTAAGAAATTACTAGCAAATAACTAGGGTGGCTGCATAGACAATTGATGCTGTCATAGATGCGTTTAGATTGCTTTTCTAAAAATACCCTATCTTAACAAATTGCCAAGAAATTCCTAGCATAACATTGCAATGTGCAAATTGATATGGGAGATGGCGTTTCGGAGATGTCACTCGATTGACAACGAATGCATTTTTCCTATACACTTTGCTTGATTGACAGTGCCAAAGTGCAGTACAGCTCTATAAACACACTTTGCACGTGGCACCAATACTACCTTAGTAATGATCACATCACGGAGTCGGTATAAATCGGACAGGTACTTGTGGCGAGGGCCTTTCTAACCCACACCACCCCACCCACCCGTATGCAATCATCTTCAATATTCAATTGTTTAGCTTAATGTCTGTTGATATTAGGCCAATGTCAATAAGTGTTTTGTTGTGATGTTTTTTTTTTTCCTCTACTATGGGGTTTTTTTTTGTATCGCTCTTTTGAGAAAAATTGCGGAATATAAACAAAAAGCCACGCATTACCTAACATTTGAGAATATTTTACGTATGTATGTTTGTATGTACGCTCTCACTATTTCTAGGTATGAGTGCAAATAGCAATCATTTATAAATACACACAGATACAAAAAATTTTGTATTTGTTTTTCCTATTTTTAAAATAGAGAACCTTCATCATCGCGTGCTTGCCTTTTGGTTTTTGGGGGCTGGGTGTCGAAGTGGGTGAGTGCTTTTTCGCATGTTGTGTTGAAATACATGATTTTATTTTATTGTATCCTATTCAATTTTTTGGCACATTCCTATAACCCAAAAAATTAGAAATCAAAATGATGAAATTTGCAATTTTCATTGGTTTATTTGGACTTATTTGAACTGTGCCAAGTAGGTTTCGAATTGGTTCATAACCTGATATAGCTGCCATATATATCCCGATTTTACTTCTTGAGCCTCTATAAGGCACAATTCATATCCGATTTGATTGAAATTTTGTATAATCACGTTTTTTATGACCTTCAACATACGTGCCATATATGGTCTGAAACGGTCCAAAACCTGATATATTTGCCATATAAACCGATCTCGGATATTGACTTCTTGAGCCTCCAGAGGGCTTAATTCTTATCCGATTTGGCTTAAATTTTGCTCAGTGACTTTTATATGACTTCTTATATACGTGCCAAATATGGTCTGAATCGGTCCATAACCTGATATAGCTCCCATATAACCCGATCTCGGATCATGACTTCTTGAGCCTTGAGAGGGCGCAATACTCATCCGATTTGGCTGAAATTTTGCATAAAGTGTTTTGTTTTGACTTTCAATAGCTGTGATAAGTATGGTCCGAATCGGTTCAAAACTTGATATGACTCCCATATAAGCCGATCTCCCGATTTTACTTCTTGAGCCTCCAGAGGGCATAATTCTTGTCTGATTTTGGTTGAGATTTTGCACGATTGCATCTGCTATGGGCTTCAACACCCAAGCCAAGTAGGACCCGAATCGGTTTATAACCTGATATTGCTGCCATATAAACCGATCTCGGATCTTGAGAGATCGATTTAGTACTGCGCCTCTAGAGGGCGTTCATAACCTGCCATATAGCTGCCATATAAACCAATCTCCCAATATTACTTCTTGAGCCTCTATAAGGCGCAATTCATATCCGATTTGGTTGAAATTTTGTACGATGGCATCTATTATGGCCTCCAACATCCAAACCATGTATCCGAATCGGTTCATAACCTGATACACTAGCTCCAATAGCACAGCAATTCTCATTCATTATCCTTTGTTTACCTATTAGGAGATACCGGGCAAGAAGTTGACAAATGCGATACCTGGGGGAGGGTATATGGGATACGGTCCAGCCGAACTTGACATAATTCACATAACAAATATGTGTGGAAGTAATCAAAGCCACTCACTTTTGCTCGACTATTTGCCTGGACTATTTATTGGCTTCGCTTTATATGGCACACCATTCCGAGATGTCACCTTCAAGCCTTAAGTTGATGGTTGAAGCCTCTTCTGCAACCTCATTGTAAGAGGTGATGCTAAAGCACATCACCAATCCCATGGCAGCCGGTTGTACGTACCGGCTGCCATGGGATTGGCTTCGCTTTATATGGCACACCATTACGAGATGCCACCTTCAAGCCTTAAGTTGATGGTTGAAGCCGCTTCTGCAACCTCATTGTAGGAGGTGATGCTAAAGCACATCACCAATCCCGTATTGAACCCATGGAGTGCTTCATCGGTAAGGGCTGCCGCCTCAGTATACAACACATTGCTACAACAACAACCTGATTTGGGGAAGTTCAGATATCGACAAAAGAGGTCAGCTGCTTATCGGATTTATTATAAGCTGCAATCCGGGGATTTGTAATAAAGGGAATAAACCGACCGGAAACATTCCAAAACTACAAAGCCTAATTTAGACTTGAAGAGGTCTACCGCTTTGCTGTCCCTGGCTAAAACAGACTTCGCGGTCATTGCGTCAGTCATGAGGACGTGGAGGACGAAGAGACTATAGAACATCTGTTGTGTGTGTCCTGCACTGGCAGTCAGAAGGAGTTCCACCTTAGGTTTCAATAGCGGGATCCCTCTGCCCATCTTCCAGACATGGGACACCATAAGAGTGTACAAAGACAGGTTGAGGACCGTTGCAAGGTACTCGACTACAGGTAGGTCCAGATTCTTCAGCATCAATGTGGAGATTCCGTCGGAGCGCAACACCTTGAATGACTTTGCGCAATTTTATTCACTGTAAATCGTGATGGCTGTCCATCGGCTCGGAGACCACGTGTGACTATAAGGAAATATTTACATGTTTAGATTTTTTTTATTATTATTATGAGAGATTCTCTTTTCGTACGATTTTAACGGTGCTGCCCTATAGATACCCCGTTTTTTGGTGTATTTAGCTATGATGATTTGAAGCAAAACTTTTTTTGCGTTTTAGCCAAATACAAACTTTAGGTAATATAATACTTTATTAAGCTATAAACGAGCAAAATCTATTGCATCAGCATTTTGGTTACTGCAGTCGCAACAAAACTCTGAATGCGATAATTTTGAATTTTTTTTTTAATTTTTTTTTTCAAATTTTACTGAATTGTCGAAATGGCATTTCAAGGAAGATGAAGAAGCAAAATTTTCTCTTAGCTACAATGGCAATATTTTGTGTAGATCTATGCAAATTTTGTTAATGTTAAAAATAATTCGTTATTGGTTTAGCGTGGGCAGTCAGTCAGTCCGTCAGTTAGTCATGTGCTTGCAATTAATCGTGGCAAATTGTAGCGCTTTTATGATGTTTCTTGTATCGTTTTTTCGATACAATGTTGCAGCAATTGTCTTCGTGTGCATGGGAAAGGACAATAACCGTATGTTTTTGTTTTTGTACCCTTGGCAAGTGGTAATTGTGATGCAAGCTAATACACTAAGAGAAAAGAAATTTCATTTTGAGCAGATTTTTAAGGTAAATGGATAAATTTACAAAAAAAAATTTTCTTGTAGGGAGAAAGGTTATTATTTTGTTTGAAATCAAGAACTTGCTGGCAGGATTCCAAGCATATGTCAAACCAGTAAGGAAAGGCAAAAGTCGGGCGGTGCCGACTTTATAATACCCTACACCTACCCTGGACCTATGGACCTCGCCGAATGTTTTCATATGGGTTGTTAAACAATTCGTATCACATTTCGAGGAAATATGTTCAAAGTGTAATATCTACGGTTCACAAATGACAACATTATTGCAAATTACCCATAATTTTGCGATTGCAATGGCTCTAGAAGTGAAAATCGGGCGATATACATATATGACAGCTATATCTAAATCTGAACCGATTTCCATGAAATTCAACAGTAATACCGAGAGTCAAGAGAAAACCCTTCCTACCAAATTTCAATAGAATCGGTTAACAAATTACCATTTTATTGCATTATTACTGCAAATCGGACGAACATATATATGGGAGCTATGTCTAAATCTGAACCGATTTCGAGCAAACTTTACAGACATTGTGGATGTCGTCGAGGAAAGTGTTGTTAAAAAAATTTTGGGAGGATTGGTCAATAATTGCGCTTGCAGTGGCTCTAAAAGTGAAAATCGGGCGATATATATACATGACAGCTATATCTAAATCTATACCGATTTCCATGAAATTCACCAGTAATACCGAGAGTCAAGAGAAAACCCTTCCTACCAAATTTCAAGAGAATCGATTAACAAATGACCATTTTATTGTATTATTACTGAAAATCGGACGAACATATATATGGGAGCTGTATCCAAATCTGAACCGATTTTTTCCAATTTCAATAGGCTTCGTCTCTAGGCCGTAAAATATTCCCATGCCAAATCTGAAGACGATCGGATTGAAAATTTTGTATACAAATTAGCATGGAAAGGCAGACAGACAGACGGCCAGATAGACAGCCAGACGGACATGGCTAAATCGAATCAGAAAGTGATTCTGAGTCGATCGGTATACTTATCAATGGGTCTATCTCTCTTCCTTTTGGGTGTTACAACTAAGTTATAATACTCTGTACCACAGTAGTGGTGTAGGGTATAAAAATTATAGCTAGCCTCTATAAATTGTCTGCAAATATATTCTTGCTTGTTGATGTAGGTCGTTTAGAATTGTAAACTGATTAAAAATTTTTGTTCACCGTTTGAAAATTCTACGAGGGGACAACCCCTTCCCATCAAAAGTTTTTCGCTTCATAACCTAAAATTTCCGAAAAAATTAAAATTTTGGATTTTTTTGTAAAAATGTCACATTGTTATTTCCTTCATAACTTTTGTATGTAGATGTATTTTTATACCCTCCACCATAGGATGGGGGTATGCTAATTTCGTCATTCTGTTTGTAACTCCTCGAAATATTTGTCTAAGACCCCATAAAGTATAAAGAATATAACTTGATCGTCATCATATTTTAAATCGATCTAGCCATGTCCGTCCGTCTGTCCATCCCTCCGTCTGTCCGTCCGTCTGTCTGTCGAAAGCACCCTAACTTTTGAAGGAATAAAGCTATCCGCTTCAAATTTTTCACATATACTTCTCATTAGTGTAGGTCGGTTGGGATTGTAAATGGGCCATATCGGTGCATGTTTTGATATAACTGCCATATAAACCAATCTGGGATCTTGACTTCTTGAGCAACTAGAGGAAGCAATTCTTATCCGATTTGGCTTAAATTTTGCATGAGATGTTTTGTTATGGTTTCCAACAACTGTGCCAATTATCGGTCAAATCGGTCCATAACCTGACATAGCTGTCATATAAACCGATCTGGGGTCTTGACTTCTTGAGCTTCAAGAGGGCGCAATTCTATCCGATATGGCTGAAATTTTGCATGACGTGTTTTGTTATGACTTCCAACAACTGTGCCAAGTACGATTGAAATCGGTCCATGTCTTGATATAACTGCCATATAAACCAATCTGGGATCTTGACTTCTTGAGCCACTAGAGGACGCAATTCTTAACCGATTTGGCTTAAATTTTGCATGAGATGTTTTGTTATGGTTTCCAACAACTGTGCCAATTATGGTTCAAATCGGTCCATAACCTGACATAGCTGTCATATAAACCGATCTGAGGTCTTGACTTCTTGAGCCTCTAGAGGGCGCAATTCCTATCCGATATGGCTGAAATTTTGCATGACGTGTTTTGTTATGGTTTCCAACAACTGTGCCAATTATGGTTCAAATCAGTCCATAACCTGCCATATAAACCGATCTGGGGTCTTGACTTCTTGAGCCTCTAGAGGGCGCAATTCCTATCCGATATGGCTGAAATTTTGCATGACGTGTTTTGTTATGACTTCGAACAACTGTGCCAAGTACGATTGAAATCGGTCCATAACCTGACATAGCTGTCATATAAACCGATCTGGGGTCTTGACTTCTTGAGCTTCTAGAGGGCGCAATTCCTATCCGATATGGCTGAAATTTTACATGACGTGTTTTGTTATGACTTCCAACAACTGTGCCAAGTACGATTGAAATCGGTCCATAACCTGATATAGCTGCCATATAAACCGATCTGGGGTCTTGACTTTTTGAGCCTCTAGAGGGCGCAATTCCTATCCGATATGGCTGACATTTTGCATGACGTGGTTTGTTATGACTTCCAACAACTGTGCCAAATATGGTTCAAATTGGTACATAACCTGACATAGCTGCCATATAAACCGATCTGGGATCTTGACTTCTCGGGCCTCAAGAGGGCGTAATTATTATCCGATATGCCTGAAATTTTGCATGAGGTGTTTTGTTATGTCTAATATGGTTCAAATCGGTCCATAACCTGACATAGCTGTCATATAAACCGATCTGGGGTCTTGACTTTTTGAGCCTCTAGAGGGCGCAATTCCTATCCGATATGGCTGAAATTTTGCATGACGTGTTTTGTTATGACTTCCAACAACTGTGCCAAGTACGATTGAAATCGGTCCATAACCTGATATAGCTGCCATATAAACCGATCTTGGATTTTGACTACTTGACCCACTAGAGGGCGCAATCCCTATTCGACTTAGCTGAAATTTTGCATGAGGTGTTTTGTTATGACTTCCAACAACTGTTTCAAATACGGTTCAAATCGGTCCATAACCTGATATAGCTTCCCTATAAACCGATCTCCCTATTTTACTTCTTGAGCCCCTAAAAGGCCCAATTCTTATTCGATTTGGCTGAAATTTTACACATAGACTTGTACTGTGGTTCCGTCTGAATACCCCGTCTCCGATTTCAAATTTTTCAAGTGATGTTATGAATTCTAACGCCCTAAAGAGCCAAATCGATTTGGCTACTATATAATGCCATATTTGACTTTGAGAGCGCATTCCTTATACGACTGCATTGAAATTTTGAATGTTCAGTTCTGTTATGAGTCCCATACCCGTTTCCGAGGTGGTCTAAAAAAGTTTTAACTATTATTTTTAAATTCTTTTTTTTTACTTTATTTGTATAAATTAATTAAGTAATTGTTTTTCTTTTGTTTCAGTATCCTTGGCGTTACAGAAAAAACATATCTGGTATATGTAAAGAAGGTAATTAACTATTTAATAGACCTAATAAAAAACATAGAAATTGCTTTTGAGGAGACAATACACCAGTCTCCTATTCTTTGGAATATAGCAAAATGGGGTGTGGTAACCCCCCTTGGGAATTGACCCCAAAATTTTTTATAAATTTCGCCTTCTACTCTCAAATATCTTTCGTGTGAGTCGCATATGGTGCCGATCGGCTTCTATGGCCGTTTGGGTTGATTTTTCCATGAGAATTGGCCGTATATTCTTATGTAACTTTCGTATTCTACTCCCAAATACCTTTCGCCTGCATCGCATACTGTCGGTGTACATGGGGCATAATTTTGGTTGGGGCGACCCCCCTGGAAATAGACCTCAAATTGTTATATAGATGTTTCGTATTCTACTTGAGTCCCATATTGTCCTGATCGGCCTAAATGTCCGTTTCGGGTGGGGCGGCCCTCTTGGGACGGGTCCCCAAATTGTTATACAAGTTTCGTATTCTACTCTTGAATACCTTTAATTTGATACCCACATGTCCCAATAGATAATCATGTCCGTTTGAGTGGGTTTTGGGGTGGGGCGTTCCCCCAGATTAGTTGACCCCAAAATTTTATATCAATTTCAAAAATTTAAGCCAAATTTCGCTCAAGTCAACGCTACTATCTCCGAGATCTGATGAAATTTGGGTAAGGGGAGAGTCCGCTCCCCGTTTAATTATTAAAAAAAAGGGGGGGGGGGAACTCTATAATGTGTGAAAATTTCATGGAAATGGGTTCTCCCGTTTTCATACCCACTATCATAGGATGGGGTCTTAGAGGAATATTTCGAGGTGTTACAAACGGAATGACTAGATTAGTATGACCCCATCCTGGTGGGGTGGTGGGTATGATAATAGCTAATAAAAAGGCAAGGAATTTTAGATACCCACCACCTTGGGAATATATGTCAACCACCGTTCGTCATGATCCGGCGAAAAATGTATAATTTATGCCCCCATAGCAGCTATATCGAAATATGGTCCGATTTGAATCAAATTCGGTACGGACATTAAGTGGTCTAAAAAGTACAAGCCATTGTTCAATTTTATAGAACAAAAATTATTGGTCTTTTTGGAAGCTTTATCCAAATATTAACCGAACTGAACCATATACCACACGGATGTGGAAAAGCCTAACATAAGTCATTGTCCCAAATTTCAGAAAAATTTAACGGTCTTAATGGGTCTAAAACCTTAAATCGAGAGATCGGTCTATATGACAGCTATATCCAAATCTGGACCGATCTTGGTCAAATTGCAGAAAGATGTCGAAGAGCCAAACACAACTCAAGATTTCGGCAAAATCGGACAATAAATACGACTTTTATGGGCCTTACATCGAGAGATCGGTCTATATGGCTGCTATATCCAAATCTGGACCGATCTGGACCAAATAGCAGGATGATGTCAAGGGAACTCACACAACTCACTGTCACAAATTTCGGCGACATCGGGCAATTAATGCGCATTTTATGGGCCCAAGACCTTAAATCGAGAGATCGGTCTATAAGGAAGAGATATCCAAATCTGGGCCGATCTGAACGAAATTGAAGCGGGATGTCAAAGGGCCTTACACAACATACTGTCCTAAATTTCAGCAAAATCGGAAAATAAATGTGGCTTTTATGGGCCTAAGACCTTAAATCGGCGTATCAGTCTATATGGGGGCTATATCAAGATATAGTCCGATATAGCCCATCTTCGAACTTAACCTGCTTATGGACAAAAAAAGAATCTGTGTAAAGTTTCAGCTCAATATCTCTATTGTTAAGGATTGTAGCGTGATTTTAACAGACAGACAGACAGACGGACATGGCTAGATCGTCCTAGATTGTTACGACGATCAAGAATATATCCACTTTATAGGGTCGAAATGGATATTTCGATGTGTTGCAAATGGAATGACAAAATGAATATACCCCCACCCTTGGTGGGTATAAAACTCATATTTAATTAAAAAATGATTAAAACAATTAATTTTTTAATGGAAAACGACTTTTTTTCAAATAATTTTTTTAATTGATTGGGTTTTGTGATTTTTTTTTTCTGTGTGTTGTGCCAAATTTCGGCGAAATTCTAAAAAATTACCCTTTTATGGGCCTTAGACCCCAAATCGGGGAATAGGTATATATGGCAGCTATATGAAAATATAATCGCAATTGATCCATACACGACTCTGATACAATATACTGTGCCAGATTTCACAAAATACATACAAATTTTGCCCATTAACATTCCACTAAGGAACAGTCCGATTTAAGTTTTAAGCTCAATGATAAAGGGGCCTCCTTTTTATAGCCGAGTCCGAAAGGGGGGCCGCCGTGCGACACCTCTTTGGAGAGAAGTTTTTACATGGCATAGTACCTCACAAATAATGCCAGCATTTTTTTTCTGATGGTTTTGCCAGGATTCGAACCCAGGTGTTCAGCGTCATAGGCGGACATGCTACGGTGGCCTCAGCTTTCAGCAAAGTTAATAAATGTTCCTTTTATGAGGCCAAAACCTTAAATCAGAAGATGGGTCCATAGGACAGCGACATCCCAATATTGTTCCATTTGGAGCAAACTTGCCAGGGATAGCAACCCGCCATAGCAAATTTCGAAATCGTGTTCTAAAAACGGCTTGCTAGAGCCTTAAGGACTATAATTGGGAACTCGGTGTAAATGGGGGGCCCGATATAGCCCATCTTTGAACTTATCCTAAATATGGTGAAAATAAAAACTGTAAGCCAGTGTTATCAAACAAAATTGTTTTCTATACACCACAACTGCATGACGTTTTTTTGTTGTTGTTTAATTTTCATACAAGTAATGCCAGATATAATTCCAGTACAATTGCAATGCCACCACGAGCTGACCTATGAGTTACGAAACCAGTGATCTATAACAAATGAAAGTTCCACCTTTTACGTAAAATGACAAAAGCTTTTTTTTTTTTTTTAAAAAAACATTTTATTTTGATTTTTGTCTCATTTTATTTACCTAAGAGTGGCAGCACGTGTTGTTGAGTGAGCCACAATAAATGCGCGCAAAAACTCAAAACGCAAAACTCAAAATGAATGAATAGCTGTGTGGATAGTAGTATTGGGTTGCCCAAAAAGTAATTGCGGATTTTTTAAATGAAAGTAAATGCATTTTTAATAAAACTTAGAATGAACTTTAATCAAATATACTTTTTTTCTAAAGCAAGCTAAAAGTAACAGCTGATAACTGACAGAAGAAAGACTGCAATTACAGATTCACAAGCTGTGAAAAAATTTGTCAACGCCGACTATATGAAAAATCCGCAATTACTTTTTGGGCAACCCAATATAACGAGAAATGAAAGACCCACATTTTATAGATACAGCCTACATAAATTGTGTCTCTTGAAAATAAGATAAACATCCTTATAAATTATTTATAATGCCATTCACCGTTTGATCACCGTTTCTTTTGTTCTTAAAATATTTAATTTAGCCAAAAAGAACACAACAAACAAGGCAAAGAAAACTTTTGTTCTGAAAAAAAAAAACTTGAAACCTGACGTAGGTCTCAGACCAAACGATCGTGACGTTCAAACGATTCGTCGTATAAACATGTTTTGTATTTAGTATTCTTTCTTTCTCTTCATCCCTACGCTGGTCTACTGCTACTAGACCACTTAACCTACTTCAATAGAATTGTGTTTGACCCATTTATTGGTGGAAAGGCAAAGATACAAAAAAAAAATCTACTTTTCTAGGGATTACCTTTGAATATCTCCTATATGTACTACAT
Organism: Stomoxys calcitrans; assembly: GCF_963082655.1. Lineage (NCBI taxonomy): Eukaryota > Metazoa > Arthropoda > Insecta > Diptera > Muscidae > Stomoxys > Stomoxys calcitrans. Next base: position 210,998,136 of record NC_081552.1, read on the forward strand.
AATAGTTGTTTCTATTTTTATCTTCATAGATGACTAATTGTGTTTTTATGGTTTTTCGATTTGTTTTATTGGATTTTTGACATTTTGCCAGAGTATAGTTCTCTAGCATATGGGACATTCCACTATAAATCATATGTTCCTATTATCACAACAAACAAAAGACAAAAGAGTTCTGCCAATTTGGATTCAACGATTGTTATATCCACCACCCAAGGATGGGGGTATATTCATTTAGTCATTCCGTTTGTAACACCTCGAAATATTCGTCCAAGACCCCATATAAAGTCGAACTAGCCATGTCCGGACGGACATCTATCGAAATCACGATGGCGATCGAACGCGTAAAACTAAACGCTTGAAATTTTTCACACACACACTTACTATTGATGTAGGTCGTTGGGGATTGCAAATGGGCCATATCGATAACCGATCTCTCGATTTGACTTCTTGAGTCCTTACAAGTCCCAATTTTTGTTCGATTTGGCTGAAATTTTGCATGTGGTGTTCTGTTAAACCATGTCCGGACGGACATCTGTCGAAATCACGATGGCGATCGAACGCGTAAAGCTAAACGCTTGAAATTTTGCACACACACTTAGTATTGATGTAGGTCGTTGGGGATTGCAAATGGGCCATATCGGTTCAGATTTAGATATAGCTCCCATATAAACCGATCTCACGATTTGACTTCTTGAGTCCTTACAAGTGGCAATTTTTGCTCGATTTGGCTGAAATTTTGTTCTCAACAACTGTGACAACTACGGTCAAAATCGGTCTATATAGCTGATATAGCTCCCATATAATCCGATCTCTCGATTTGATTTCTTGAGTCCCTGCAAGACGCAATTTTTGTCCGATTTGGTTGAAATTTTGCATGCGGTGTTCTGTTATGACTTCCAATAACTCTGCCTAGTACGGTCCAAAACGGTCTATAACCTGATATAGATGCCATATAAACCGATCTCCCAGTTTGACTTTTTGAGCCTCTGGATGGCGCATTTATTACTCGATTTGCCTGAAATGTTGGAGGTGGTGTTTTTCTATGACTACACCCCGAAGGATGGGGGTATATTCATTTTGTCATTCCGTTTGTAACACCTCGAAATGTCCATGTCCGACCCTATAAAGTATATATATTCTTGATCAGCGTAAAAATCTAAGACGATCTAGTCCGTCCTTCTGCCCGTCTGTCTGTCTGTTGAAATCACGCTACAGTCTTTAAAAATAAAGATATTGAGCTGAAACTTTGCACAGATTCTTTTTTTTTGCCCATAGGCAGGTGAAGTTTGAAGATGGGCTATATCGGACTATATCTTGATATAGCCCCCATATAGAACGATTTGCCGATTTAAGGTCGTAGGCTCATAAAAAGCCACATTTATTATCTGAGTTCGCAGCAATTAGGGACAGTGAGTTGTGTAAGGCCACTCGACATCTTTTTGCAATTTGGCCCATATTGGTACAGACTTAGATATAGCCGATTTAAGCTCTTAGGCCCATAAAGGCCCCATTTATTGTCCGATTTCGCAGAAATTTAGGCCACTCGATATCCTTATTCAATTTGGTCCAGATCGGTACAGATTTGGATATAGCTGCCATATAAACATATCTGCCGATTTAAAGTCTTAGGCTCATAAAAGCCCCCGGCCGACACGCGATAACTATGAGCACCGCACAGGCTGGAACTTTGAATTCCGACTTGTGGGGTTCTCCATCCTTATCACGGCAAGCTTAGCTGAAAGCTACCACAAGCGTCCACAGGTTGCGGATGGTGAAAAGCTCCGTTTTTATGCGGAGTAGCTGCAAATGTGGCCAGGGGCAGTCTACGATTTTCGATTTTCGAGAGGAGAGTCTCAGTGAGGAGTCAGGTGGCACTGGCTCTTTATTAAATACTGAGTGCCAATGATACTCGAGATGACAAGGCGAGTTATTGGCGCCTTAAATAACCTGTTGCCAGGTTAGGGGCGGCTGGCGGCGAGCGTCGGATCTTGAAGCAAGCGGCTCGCCACAACGAGGAATACATGTGCAATCCCACAAAACCCATGCGGTTGGGGCGCTGGGTCAGTAACCCACCCCCGGAGAACTATGAGAACTACTATGAGAAAGAAGGGAATAGTAAAAACGGACCCCCCAACGTTAAACGACCCAAACAAACGAAAAATGGACCATGATTTGCGGATCTGCAGCTGGAATGTCCGCAGTATGGCGGATGTATTAGAGAAGTACAAGGCAGTTATTACCGCCTTACAGAAGGAGCGATGGACTGGGAATGGCGTCACTACAACACCAAACGATGACGAACTGCCATAACACGAAGTACGAATTTGGCTGTGGATTTGTGGTTAGTCGGAGACTGAAACACCTTGTCTGGAGCTTTACTCCGGTGGATGAGAGGCTAGCCACAATCCGCATAAAAGCCAAATTCTTTAACATCAGACTTATTTGCATCCATGCCTCGATGGAAGACAAAGACGAGCAGACCACGGATATTTTCTACGAGCGCCTAGAGAGAGAATATGACCGCTGACCCGCCCATGATAATAAAATCATTCTGGGTTATTTTTATGCGAAGAAGAAGGGAAGGGAGACATTTTTGGTCCAACAGTCGAAAAGTTTAGCCTCCACAAGTCAAAAATTGTAAAAGGAGCGCAAAAGATCGAGGCGCTTGAAAGGCTTTTTTGAGTTCGGCTAACGAGACAAACGTTCTGTCATAGCCAATTAAAGTAAGTAAGTACACGTGGACATGCTAACATCTAAGCTACGCTGGCGCCTTTAGTATTTGAATATCATTGAGCTAGCTTAAGTGATTATTTTTAGAGTCGAGCACCATCTTTTGGGGGTGTCATCTTTGTTCTGCTTAGCTTATTTTTAGGGTCGAGCGCCATCTTTTGGGCCGACGTGCTACTAATCATTCACCCCGGACACTGTTTATATTTGAAGATACTTTGACATAATTTCATGTCTATTTTACTATTTAATGAGATTATTACAGTGACCCGTGGAATTTTCCTTTTTGAGATACAAAACGGTGCAAATACAAACGGTGAAATGTCACTCTCCAAAAGATGGCGCCACAAGAAAGTAAGTTAGAGCTGTTTATTTGGACTCTGGGTTTACACTTTAGACAGAAATTTGCAAAATCTGTTCATTAACATATTCCATGTTCTAACAGCCATGAGTGCTGATAAAATGCGCCTCAATGATAAACAATCTTCAATGTATTGCCAAGTCTGAAGGGCGTGGGGCGGAACCCCACAACTTATTAGAGATGTTGTATTCAGCTGAATACCTCACACATGTCGACAGCATTAGTAAAGGGTTAAAAACCACTGCAATATTTGTCTAATATTCTAGCCGGGTTTTGAACTCAGGTGTTCGGCGGTACACGCAAACCGGGACGACCAAAAGCCTGATCGAAAGATCAAGTGGTGGGAGACACCTCGAAACTTGGTGTCAGAGATTATAAGATGAGCGCAGAAGATCGAGGCGCTTGGAACGCTATTCTACGTTCGGCTAGTGGAACAAATGTTCTGTCATAGCCAATTGAAATAAGTAGAAGTGTTCGGTGTCATAGGTGGACATGCTATCCTCTGCGCCGCGGTGTTCTCTTATTTTGCAGGATAGGATAGGAAAATGTTTTACGCATATGTCGATTACGATTAGCAAACGAACTTTTCCGGCAGCTGCAGCCGCCTTCAAAACTAGGATTGATGCAAACGTTCGAGATGTGTGTCCCGACCTCGGATCAAACGATACGCATCACACAGTGGGGTAAAATCGAAAAAAAACTAGTCAAAAATATGCTAATTAAGAACGGGTATAGATATCTCATTGACATTTGATTGGTTAGAGCTGAGATGTTAGCGAGATCATGGGCAAAATTCCAAGACCCTAGATGGCGCCTCTTGATGGCGCCCTAGAACTGGTCAACTCGGTTTTACGAAAAATTGTTCGGCCTGCTAAATTTTCATTTGTTGGCTGATGTCCAAAATTCTTTTTTGTTGGATAGTGGTCAAAAATCCATAAAAAAAGTTATATAGTTTGGAATACGAATATGACGTCAAAAATGGAATCCAAATACCTAGGGCGTCCCCCCAAGAGTACCGTCGAAAATAAAAAGTGCACCGATCGGGACAATATAGGACTTCAATGAAAGGTATTCGGAAGTAGGGTATGAATATGAAATTAAAAACTTGGATCGAAGTATCTAGGGAGCCGTTCCAAGCCCAAAGCCGTTCCAAAAGTACCGCCCAAAATCAAAGTGGACCAAACGGGACAATATAGGACTCAAATCTAGGAATATGGTGTCAAAAATTGGATCCACATACTTTGGGTGTCGCCCCAAGAGTACCGCCCAAATTAAAAAATGCACAGATCAGGACAATATAGGATTCTAATGAAAGGTATTCGAGAGTCGGGTATGAATATGATATTAAAAACTTTGATCAAAGTATCTAGGGAGCCGTCCCAAGCCCAAACCCATCCCAAAGGTACCGCCCAAAATCAAAGTGAACCGATCGGGACAATATGGAACTCAAATAAAAGGTATTCTGGAGTAGAACACGAATATGATGTCAAAAAATTAATCCACGTACCTAGGGCGCCGCCCAAGCCCATAAGCGCACCAAAAGTACCGCCCAAAATGAAAAGTGGACCGAAAGGGACAATATGGGACTCCTATGAAGGTTACTCGAGAGTAGAGTACGAATACGATTAACTAATATAAACAAGTAAAAGCGTGCTAAGTTCGGCCGGACCGCATCTATAGAACCCACCACCATGGATTCTGCCAGAAATTTGTACTAAATAAATTCAGTTGAAGATAATCGAAAGACGGGTTGACATGGGAGCAATATCAGGTAGGAGACTGATTTGGACCGTATTTGGCACAGTTGTTGTAAGTCGTAACAAAAACGCCGCATGCAAAACTTCAGCCAATTAGGACAAAAACTGGTGCTGGTAAGGACTCAAGAAGTCAAATCAGGTTATTGACCGATTTGGAACGTATTTGTCAAAATTGGGGCTTGTAAGGACCCAAGAAGTCAAATCGGTAGATCGGTTTATATGGGAGCTATATCAGGGTATTTGAACCGTACTTGGTATAGTTGTAGGAAGTCATAACAGAACACTATATGCAAAATTTCAGCCAAATCGAACTAAAATTGCGGCTTCCTGGGACTCAAGCTGTCAAATCGGGAGATGGGTTTATATGGGAGCTATATTAGGTTTTTGATCGATTTGGACCGTATTTGGTATAGTTGTTGGAAGTCATAACAGAACACTATATGCAAAATTTCGGCCAAATCGAACAAAAATTGCGGCTTCCAGAGACTCAAGCACTCAAATCGGGAGATGGGTTTGTATGGTCTATTTTCAATCCCCAACAACCTACTTCAATATTAAGTATCTGTGCAAAATTTCAAAACTTCCGTCCATCCGTTTGTCGAAATCACGATAGCGGTCGAACGCGTAACGGGTAGCTTTACGCGTTCGACCGCTATCGTGATTTCGACAAACGGATGGACGGACGGACATGGCTAGATCGACTCAGAATGTAACCTCGAATATTTCGAGGTGTTACAAACGGAATGACCCGATTAGTATACCCCCATCCTATAAAGGGGACCGCCCCAAAACCAAAACCGTTCCAAGTGGGCATATAGACGATCTTGATAATATGGGACTCAAATAAAAGGCATTTGGGAGTAGACTACGAATCTGACATTCTAAAGTGGGACCAAGAATTTCGGGACCCCGTCCCCTCAAAACACCCTCCTCCCTCAAAACACCCTCCTCCCTCAAAACACCCTCCTCCCTCAAAACACCCTCCTCCCTCAAAACACCCCCTTACCCCAAAACACCCTTCTCCCCCAAAACACCCTCCTCCCCCAAAACACCCCCTTACCCCAAAACACCCTCCTCCCCCAAAACACCACCTTACCCCAAAACACCCTCCTCCCCCAAAACACCCTCCTTCCCTAAAACACCCTCCTTCCCCAAAGAGGACAAGTTCACCCACCATGGCAATATGCGGCTTAAATAAAAGGTATTTGAGATAAGAAAACGAATTTGATATCCAATTTTGAGGCCAAGAGTTTGGGGAACACCTCATCCCATAAACTCCCTTTAAACTAATGGCAATATGGGGTTTAAAAAATGGTATTTGAGAGTAGGGCATGATGCTGATACTTTTTCAGGGCTAAGTGTCTGGAGGGACTACCCTACCCCCCGAACACCCCTAAATCGGACATATTTACAGACCATGGCAATATGGGGTACAAATAAAAGATATATGGGAGTAGAGCACGAAATTTATAACCACATTCGGGACCACGTTTCTGGGGATCCATATACAAATTCAAATTTACCCATGAGCATTCCATTAAGAAACAGGAGCAAACTTCTCACATATCAATGTTGTGCTGTCCGATTCAAGTTTAAGCTCAATGTTAAGGTGCCTCCTTTTTATAGCCGAGTCGGAAAGGGGTGCCGCAGTGCGACACCTCTTCGTGGAAAAGGCGGGTTCATACCACCCCCTGAACCCACCAATCACCATCCTGGGCACCCTTTCCGCTCCCAAAATTCCCTTGGGGATACTCCCTTAAAGAATGGAGTATATCTAATATCCAAACCCTAAACTCTTCGAGCGAATTCATAGTCCAATAAAGGTGATATGGGATTCACATAAAGGCATTTATGTTGTTATACTCTAAGTCAAGCGACATACATATACCACATTCAAAGAAGGGAATTTCACGAAAAGCTCTTTAAAAAAAACCTCATTCTTTGATCATCCAATTTGTCATGGAATGTCCCATATGTAATATTGTGCCCAATATTCTTGTTTTGATTGTAGTTTAGGGATAGCATGTATGAAGGTGGGTAGGCAGGCAGGAAGGAAGGGGCATGATAAGGAACCAATTTCATAAATAAACAAATTGTATAGCGTATTTTTCCCCCAAACTAAACTGACCTTGACCATGGCAATCTGTAATCTGCAATGTTTTGATAATTTCCCTTTTCCCATTTGTGTGTATTTAAAGAATCATTGAACTATACTAATGGCATTGAGATAAAACCGCAACGAAAAAGGGATTAGATTAATCATAGCACATAGTCTGGGGAATGATTTGGCAACTTTGTTGTGATAATAAACAAAGGGGAGAAAATATGTTTGCATAAAATGTCAGATAAAGGGGAAAAAACCAAGAAGAAAATAGATTTAGGCGAGAGGAAAAAGTGAGAATGTTTGATTTGAAAGGAAATCGTCCAATATAGTTGCACTTATAACTAGAAAATATCATAGTAGAAGTCAAGTTATGAGTAAATGGGGAAAAATCTTCTATTTTAAATCATTGACTAGAGTCTAGCATATCAAAGAATAAATTTCAGGAGCTTGAGATGTTATTGCCAACAAAAGCCTAGGATCCCCCACACAAATAATGTGAGTTATGTCTTAAGGATTTCCTCTTTACTCCGAACTCTTCCTAAAGTTCTTAGAACCTTTGGCTCCGTACTATGTCTTAAGGATTTCCTCTTTACTCCGAACTCCTCCTAAGGCTGTTAAACCTTTTTGATTTCGTATCACATTCCATCACCTCAACTATTTGGTGGTGTCTTGTGGCAACGAAGCACATTAAACTGAAATTGAAGTCAATATTCATTTCGATCATTGACATTCTTTACTTCTTAGAAATTTGATCAACCAAATGCCTGCTACCCAAATTCTAAACCCCCCCCGATGTGTCAATGAACCTCTTCAAGCATAAATTAATATCTCACAGATATCACATGTAAAACGAGCCTATGCGGTTCACATCAGAATTTTTTGGTTTCCAATTTTCAATTGATTTATGATACTCATAAACTATGCCAATGAGACGAAAAATTTAAGTGCCTTTTATTGATAGTCTTCTTCTTCAAAGAAGCGAAAACTGTTTAAATTTTGTTTGATTTTCCACATATGTCTGGCACAGAAACCCACAACAAAGAAACTCAGACTCAATTTGATTAAAAGTGTCTGCGTTTTTATTAAAATCTTCTATGCATTTTGAAAAATTTGCCTTTTGAGATTGAACTTGAAACGTTGTGACAAATTTAATAAATTGAAATGTTAACAATAATTTATTTATTTTTAGAGATGGGAGGGCCGGAGGCATGGAACAATTCTATAATAATAAACTCAATATCTGTTTTGGATACAAGTGAGGCTTTTTTTATTGGATTCAGGCAATGACAAAAAAATTCTATCAATTAGCTCGTTTTGAAAATTTGATTTTTATAGCCATCGCCATAGGAGGGGGGAATACTAATCAAGTCATTCCATTTGTAACAACTCGAAATATTGGTCCGCGACTTTCAACATCCGTGCCAAGTAGGATCCGAATACTCAGATATAGCCTCCCTATAAACCTATCCCCGGAGTTGATTTCTTGAGCCTTTAGAACCCTGAATTTTCATCCGACTTGGCTGAAATTTGGAAAAAAGACTTGTGTGATGACTTCCAACATCCATGACAAGTATGATTCATATCGGTCTATAAACAGATATAGCCCCCATATAAACCGATTCCCGGATTTGACTTCTTGAACCTGTAAAAGCGTCAATTTTCATCCGATTTGCCTGAAATTTGGAACAAAGATTTGCGTTATGACCTCCAATATCCGTGCCACGTTGATCTCAATCGGCGTCAATTCTCATCCGATTTGTCTGAAATTTGAAACAAAGACTTGAGTTATGATTTCCAACATCCATGCCAAGTTTTAACTGAATCGGTCTCTAAACAGATATAGCCTCCATATAAACCGATCCCTGGATTTAACTTCTTGAGCCTGTAAAAGCCTCAATTTTCATACGATTAGACTGAAATTTGGAATTTGAGAGACTTGAGTTATGACTTTCAACATCCGTGCCAAGTATGATCCTAATTGGTCTATACACAGATATAGCCCCCATATAAACCGATCCCCGGATTGGACTTCTGGAGCCTTTAGAAGCCTCAATTTTCATACGATTTGCCTGAAATTTGGAACTTGAGAGACTTGAATTATGATTTCCAATATCGATACCAAGTACGATCCGAATCGGTCTATAAACAGATATAGCCCCCATATAAACCGATCCCCGGATTTGACTTCTTGAGCCCTTAGAAGCCTTATTTTTCACCTGATTTGGCTAAAATTTAGTAGTAGTCACCAATTATGACCCATTTCCTTCTAGGGCGCATAGTTTAGGAGATACAATTTTTGTTTTTTTTTTGAAAATTCGATGAAATTTTTGATTAAGGCCCGTTTCCCTCTAGGACGCATAGTTTAAGAGATACATCCATTTTAAAGTTTTAAAATGTAAAAATCGATTTTGTGGTTTTTCCAGGAAACTTTGTAATTTTTGATGAAGTCACAAAGGCCCATTTCCCTTCAGGACGCATAGTTTGGGAGATACAGCCATTTTAAAGTTTTCAAACTGAAAATTCGTTTTTGAGGATTTTCGATGATATTTTGAAATTTCTGATGGAGTCACAAATTAAGGTTCTTTTCCTTCTAGGACGCATAGTTTAGGAGATACAGCCAATTTAAAGTTTTCAAAGTGAAAATTCGATTTTTGATGGATTTTCAATGTATCGCCTCGATGGAGTCACGAATTAAGGCGATAATTCGTGACGGAGTCACAAACTATGGCGATACTTCTTTGGCCCGTTGAGTGGTGCGGACGTAACTTGTAATACGTGGTTAGTTTTGGTACAAATTGTAAGTCATTCAAGAATAGCTATGATAGTTTTGATGATCTGCGTCTGTGACATTGGGGCGGTGGATCCACAGCCCAGGAGTAGGCTTTGAATGTACTCCATAGGCGCAACAGTTGCGGTGCTGGTATCTGACCCTAACATGTTATCTGTTATTGAGATCTCGATTGGTGGAGAGGCTGTGCCCGGTTCAACTATTGTAGCTTACAGATGACTGGTGAGCAGGCGCTTTTGACGAAGACACCCGGTTAGAGGTTTAAGGACACAGTCGAACCTATTTTATGTTCGTATGCCTATAATTTGCCTAGGCCATTGGTCTTCTCCGTCAAACCAATACGTTGGATCTAAGGTGCCGCTGGATGCGTAAAGAAACTCATAGTGACAAGAACGAACGAACGAACGAATCTTGTGAGGATGGACTCCTGGCGGACTCAGAAGACAAGGCTAACGCAACAGTGGTGGAAATTCTGAATCCTGACTATGGCCCAGTATCTGGAGGAAAAATCTCCACCATTATGAGGCCGCTTCGTCGGCCCTACAGGTCCTTCTGATGGCAGAAGGATTTGATGTGGTTCTTATCCGGGAACCATGGGTGTGATAAGGAATGCTTCGTGGACTAAGAATGCCTAGATTTAAACTACTGAAGGGTACGGGAAATAGGAGACACAGAGCCTATATTCTTGCAAAGAGTAGTCTAAATGTTTTTCATTTTCCGCCGCTAGGCAGTGAAGATTCAGTAGTAGCCAGTCTTGAAATTAACAAGAAATAGACGTTAAGTTCGGCCGGGCCGAACTTTGGATACCCACCACCTCGGGTATATATGCATACCACTTTTTGTCATAATCCGGTGAAAAATGCATAATTTATACCTCCATAGTAGCTTTATCGAAATATTGTCCGATTTAGACCAAGTTCGGCACAGACATTGAGTGGTCTAATAAGTACAAGTCATTGTTCAATTTTGCAGATCAAAATATTGTTTTTTTTGTATAGCTGTATCCAAATACAGACCGATCTGAACCATATACGACACGGATGTCGAAGGGCCTAACACAACTCACTGTCCCAAATTTCAATTAAATCGAATTATAAATGCGCCTTTTAGTGGACCAAGACTTTAAATCGAGAGATCGGATCGGAGAAACGATCTGGGAAGAAGGATGTCGAAGGGCCTAACACAACTCACTGTCCCAAATTTTGGCAAAATTGAACAATAAATGCGCCTTTCATGAGCCCAAGATCTTATATTAGTGGATGGGTTTATATGGCAGCTATATCCAAATCTGGACCGACCTGGGCCACATTGAAGAAGGATGTCGAAGGGCCTTACACAACTCACTGTCTCAAATTTCAGCAAAATAGGATAATAAATGTGGCTTTTGTGGGCCTAAGACCTTAAATCGGCGGATCGGTCTATAGGGGGACTATATCAAGATATAGTCCAATATCGCCCATCTTCGAATTTAGCCTACTTATGGACAAAAAAAGAATCTGTGCTAAGTTTCAGCTCAATATCTCTATTTTTGAAGACTGTAGCGTGATTTCAATAGACCGACGAACGGAGATGGCTAGATCTTCTTAGATTCTAACGACGACCTTTATAGGATCGGAATTGGCTATATTGATATGTTGCAAACGGAATGACAAAATGAATATACCCCCATCCTTCGGTGGTGGGTATAATACTGGCTGGCTGCCCTATACATGGCTCACGATTCAGAGATGCCACCATCAAATTTTACATTGCTGGTTGAGGCTGCTTCTGTCCGTCTTTACGGGTCAGTGTCTACTCAGAAAACGTGCTGACAGCCTGATGGTTACAAGTAAGGACTTTTGCCGGAGCTGTGGGACCTTTAAGGAAGAAAGAGGTTATATGCTGTGTGTGAAGAAAAAGTTCCACCTTAGGTTGTCATTTCTTACAGAACTTGTCTGTTGCAGGGGATGTGAACATTCGCAAATTGTTGGGCTTTTTAAAGTGATCTGAATGGCTCAACGGTAGGAACTAGAAGGCATCTTCCTTCTTCTGTTCCTGTTCTGCTTTTTCCAATTTTTGAAGAAGCCAACGCGAAAATAAGATTTCAATAGAGAAAGCTTTCTATTACATATTGGCTTATAATTGCTTTAACAATGTATTGAAACATATTTTGTTCCCTCACAAAGCAATAACAAAAAGTTCATGTGCTGACTTCAAACTTGGTCGCGGAGACACTGATGTTGCAAAACACATTAAATGTCTTATTGAATTGGGAACTTGTGTTCTACCAACTACCAATAAATTTTTTTGAGTACGCTATTTGGCTTTTTCGTACATCAAAATGTATATCAGCCATGAAGACTAGAAAATATCTTCGATTCATTTGCGCCAAACAATTATAACTAAAATTAGATTTGATTGACATGCTAATTGGGGAATATTTAAAATTGAATTATCTGTATATGTATAACAAAGATAAAAGTGATAATTGATGGAATATTTTTTTAACAACACTTGTATGCATAAACAAAATATTAGCGAGTATAACATACAACGGAGGTGGGTATGGGAATTTTTGAAAAAGAGTCTTTACCAACCAAATCATATTTATGTGAGGTATATTTTTCTTCATTCTGAATGCATAGTAAGTTATGGGGCTTAAATAATTCATTATCTGTCGGGTCTATGTTATGCCTTTGCAATACCACCACCGGCCTAAAGAATGAAAGATTGTCTACAAGAGCCTTTGTAATAATTTATTTGCCGCGGTAAATAACGACAAAACAAATTAGCATAATTTTCCAATAAATTATTTAAAACTAAAACTGGGGCATGGGTGTACGATATCTTCTTCTTTTTCGATAAATTAGTTACTAAATTCATAAAATATCGACTTTTTTTTGCTAGACAACATTTACACCAATTTACTTTTAAGAGTTATGTAAATAATATTCTGTCTGCGTTTAGTTATGGAAATTCATTACAAAACTAGTTAGCGGAGCATTTCATTGCTAAACGCTGTCAACATCAATCTCCAGGTCAAGAGGTTGCTAGAATTTCCTCTTGTTGTTGATAAGATAACTTTATGAGAAAATAAAAACAAGTTGGAAAATATTGGGTTGCCCAAAAAGTAATTGCGGATTTTTCATATAGTCGGCGTTGACAAATTTTTTCACACCTTGTGACTCTGTAATTGCATTCTTTCTTCTGTCAGTTATCAGCTGTTACTTTTAGCTTGCTTTAGAAAAAAAGTGTAAAAAAAGTATATTTGATTAAAGTTCATTCTAAGTTTTATTAAAAATGCATTTACTTTCTTTTAAAAAATCCGCAATTACTTTTTGGGCAACCATAAAATCAAGTAAAACAAGTAAAAGCGTGCATGGATCGCATTTGTCGAGTTCTTTTCCCAATATCTATTTTTAGGCAAACAAAGGATAAAAGGAAGGAATTTCTATGTTATTAGAGCAATATCAAGCTATAGTCCGATTCGGGCCATAATTAAACTGAATGTAAGAGACCATAGTAGAAATCGCCCTCTAGAGGCTCCAGAAGTCAAGACCCCAAATCGGTTTATATGACAGCCATATCAGGTTATAGACCGATCTCAACCATTCTTAACACAGTTGTTGGAAGTTACAACAAAACACCTCAAATCGGATAGGAATTGCGCCCTCTAGAGGCTCAAGAAGTCAAGATTCAAGATCGGTTTGTATGACAGCTGTATCAGGTTATAAACCGATTTCAACCATAATTGACACAGTTGTTGGAAGTTATAACAAAACACCTCATGCAAAATTTCAGACAAATCGGACAGGAATTGCGCCCTCTAGAGGCTCAAGAAGTCAAGATACGAGATCGGTTTATATGGCAGCTATATCAGGTTATAAACCGATTTCGACCATACTTTGGACAACTGTTGAAGGTCATAGCAGAACGCTATATGCAAAATTTCAGCCAGATCTGATAGGAATTGCGCCCTCTAGAGGCTCCAGAAGTCAAGACCTCAGATCGATTTATACGACAGCTATATCAGCTTATAGACCGATCTCAACCGTTCTAAACACAGTTGTTGGAAGTTATAACAAAAGACCTCATGCAAAATTTCAGACAAATTGTATAAGAATTGCGCCCTCTAGCGGCTCAAGAAGTCAAGATTCAAGATCGATTTATACGACAGCTATATCAGCTTATAGACCGATCTCAACCGTTCTAAACACATTTTTTGGAAGTTATAACAAAAGACCTCATGCAAAATTTCAGGCAAATCGTATAAGAATTGCACCCTCTAGAGGCTCCAGAAGTCAAGACCCCAGATCGGTTTGTATGACAGCTGTATCAGGTTATATACCGATTTCAACGGTTCTTAACACAGTTGTTGGAAGTTATAACAAAACACCTCATGCAAAATTTCAGACAAATCGTATAATAATTGCGCCCTCTAGCGGCTCAAGAAGTCAAGACCCCAGATCGATTTATACGACAGCTATATCAGCTTATAGACCGATCTCAACCATTCTTAACACAGTTGTTGGAAGTTATAATAAAAAACCTCATGCAAAATTTCAACCAATTCGTATAAGAATTGCGCCCTCTAGCGGCTCAAGAAGTCAAGATTCAAGATCGGTTTATATGGCAGCTATATCAGGTTATAAACCGATTTCGACCATACTTTGGACAACTGTTGAAGGTCATAGCAGAACACTACATGGAAAATTTTTAGCCAAATCAAATAGGAATTGCGCCCTCTAGAGGCTCCAGAAATCAAGACCCCAGATCGGTTTGTATGACAGCTGTATCAGGTTATAGACCGATTTCAACTATACTTTGCACAGTTGTTGGAAGTTATAATAAAACACCTCGGGCAAAATTTCAGACAAATCGTATAAGAATTGCGCCCTCTAGATGGGGTTTGGTCCAGAGGGATCTGGGTCTGAGACGAGAGGGCCTGGCTGAACAGTTAAACAGGTGACGTGTGCCGTGTGGTGCCTGCTCACAATCGTGACATACATTCTGCACGTTGGCATCAATCCTTGATCTGTAGGAGTTGAGGCGGCTGTATCGGTCGGATCGTAACTGAGCCAGAACTACTCTGTTTTGCCGGGGGAGGTCAATTTCTTCAGGTGCAATGGGAGGCGGTCTTTCTCCAAGAAGCACATTCACCCGGCAGCCATTTAACGCATGTGCTACCGAGTCTGCATGAATGTTGTCTAGACCTGCTTGATATGCCGCTCAATCTAAAGATTCTCTTCGCTAAACATCTGGCTCTAGATCATTTAGATCCATTTTAATTAAGGCTTCTGGGCATTCGATATCCATCCACAATATGATGATTTGGATGGTTTCCGCGTTAACAGACCAGAAGGTATTGCTCAGACAGCATGTAGTTATGTCTTCGCACTGGTAGAATCTTTGTCTCTGGATGGAGGTGGTCCACGTGGGAGCTGAGGAGACAGCATGTCGCACTGATAGATCTGAATATTATTTCAGTACGTGCCACAGAGCTGACGAGACCACACTGGCGCTGCATAACATAGCATAGACCGGCCAATTGCTATGTGCGTGGTCAACAGTGTTTCTTTGTCTGCACCCCAAGTGCTGCCGGGAAGTGACTTGAGTACCTAGTTTCTAATTTGGACATTATAGCAGATTACAGTGGTATGTGAGGGAAATTTTTAAAAGTTGTCAAATGTGACACCAAGTGTTTTGGGACACTTGATGGTCGGAATTGTTACTCCATCGACCATCCACCCAACACAGCGATTTGGTGGCAGATATCTTCAGATCTCTGGCAGCGAAATAAGAGGCAAGTTCGTTGAGGTAGACGTTTAACCTATCGCAGATGTTAACAATAGTTGGCGGGGCGCCTGTTGCCATGATTGTACAGTCGTCCACATATGATACCATCTCTATGCCGTCCTGTGGAGGTGGAATGGAGAATAGGTAGAGGTTAAACAGTGACAGAGATATCACTCCGCCCTGGGGAATTCCTTGTTTCACTCCACTGTGTTTCGATTTTTTTTATACCAAAATTTCGCAAAAGACTGGCGACCACACAGATAACTCGCAACTCAGCGTTTCTGGCTGGAGGGACGTATTGGCGATGTCCTCTAATAGTTTGGCATGACTGACCTAGTGTCGAATGCCTTCGATAGGTCCAGTGCCACGAGGACCGTCGTATTACATGGCCGGAGCTGATTGAAGCCACGTCAAATGTGGGCGGTGATGGCAGTGGTTGTGCTATGCAGTCTTTGAAATCAATGCTGAGGCTCGGTGAATGTAAATTCTCAAACGAGGCTCGGGAGGAGTAGCCCCTCAAGCGTAATGACTACTGGTGAGGGAAGGGAGATCAGTCTGACGGCTCCCCTTACTAAGGTCCTTTCCAGGCTTTAGTAGCGGGATCATTCTGCCCATCTTCGAGAGTGTTCAAAGACAGGTTGATGACAGTTGTAAGGTACTCGACTCAAGGAAGATTTAGATTCTTTAGCATCAGTGTCGGGTTTTCGCCGGAAAACCCGATTCCGTTGGGGCCCAACGCCTTGAATGATTTGGCGCCCCTAATGACATACGTAACTTCCTCGACGGTAAATTGTGATGGCTGTCCTTCGGCTCGGAGACCACGGATACGGCGAATGGTTCTCCTCCTAGCCCTATCACTCACGGGATGGACAAAAAATTGACGGCTGAACAACCTGACACTTCTCTTTGGATCAGTTACAGTTATGTCGCCAAAAGTGACTGAGGCCCTGTCATACTTTCCGCCGTGGTTTGAGTATGGCTTTACAGTAGACCACAGCTTGCCTAAACCTGTACCTGAGTTGCATTGCTCCAAGTGTTCCAGCCACAAACTCAGCTTATGTTCGTTGACTACCCTGTCTACCGGGGTTCGAGAGTGACTTATTAGTGGACCACAGCTTGCCTTAACCGATACTTAAGTTACATTGCTCCAAGTGTTCCAGCCACAAATGTTCGTTGATTTTGGGGTAGTGGGGTCCGTGCAACGAATCCCATCAGTCTCGTCTGCAAATACCACTGCCTGCGCGTAAAACCAGCGGTTGGTGCGTAAATGATGTCTTGGAAGTTCCTCTCGCCAACTAGCACAGTTGAGGGAGTGTCAATTCACTGAAGCGGCGATTGATGTACTCTTTGAAGTCGACCAAATCGGCCATCTTCTGATTGATAAACGTCCGGCGCTCAGAGGTTATGAAGAATTATGGGGAGGTGGTCTGATCCCGGATTGTAATATTTCATTCATTGCTGCCACAAAATCCTTAACCGTTTTCCATTCCATGCCCCTAAGTTGCAATATCTCTTCATCTTCCCCACATGCCCGCAATCACTGCCAAATATTAAATTTCCCATAAACATTCCATTGAGAAACAGGCCATACTTATCTCATATGAATGATTGTAGTTCCATTAAAGTTTAGGCTCAATGAGAAGGGACCTTCCTTTTTATGCCGAGTCCGAACGGCGCACAGTGTTGCCCCGGTGGACACAAGTATTTTAAGATCACAAATTCAATATTTATATTCGGAACCATGCTAATATTGGACTCAAACGAAAGATTTTTAGGAGTAGAGGGCGAATTTGATATCCACTTTAGGGGAGAAATGTCTGCGGAACCGTCCAACCCTATTATTTAACATACATAACAATAAAGGGCTCAAATAAAAGGTATTAGATAGTGAAACAAGACGCAGCGGAGCGGGCCCGGTTCGGTTAGTCTATTCTATAAAATTGAAAGTGTTGGCGCTTTGTTTTTTTTTGTTCCGAATAGACCTAAAAAACGGCTGAACCGATTTTCATGGAATTTTTACGAATGGTAGAATTTTGCCTCCCGGTGAAAATAGGAAACTTAACTTTATTTGTGATATCCGCAAGGGGGGCGAACCCTCCCCCTTACCAGGGCTGCGGAGTCGACCGGAGTTGGGTTTTTTAGGCCGGAGTCGAAGTCGGAGTCGGACTATTGAGCCGGTGTCGAACTCCGATTCGGAGTTAAGCACGTTTGTCCCGACTCCGAAGCGCTCTCCGGCTTTATATTCCGACTCTTACTTAGACTCCGACCCGTGGTCGAAGTCGAGGGTTACACTCCGCAGTCCTGCCCCTTACCACCATTTTCAAAAAGGCCGCTTCTCGGTGATGGGTGCATTGATTTAAGTGAAGTTTTTTATGCCTCAGAAACATAAAATTGGTATTAAACTTTGGGGTCAAAAAACTGTGGGGGACGCCCGATCCTAAACCCATCCAAACGGACATGTCTACCGATTGTGACAATATGGGTATCAAATGAAAGGTATTTAATAGTAGAATACGAACTTGATATAAGAATTTGACCTTATGTGTAAGGAGTCCCGCTCCACCCCTAAAAACCTCTCGAAAATTACATGTTTACCTATTGGGGCAATATGGGTTTGAAATGATAGGTAATTGGAAGAAGATAAAGTCCCAGGGAGGCTGCCCAACCCCAATTATCAACCACAAACGGAAATATAGGCCGATCGTGACAAAATGGGATTCAAAGGAAAGGTGCTTCAGAGTAGAAACTTTTATACAAGTTTGAGATCTATTCACAGGCGGTGTCGCTCCCCCCCGAATGTACACCGAACGGGACAAGATGGGACTCAAACGAAAGGTATTTGAGAATAGAATACGAAAATTATATAGAAATTTGGGCCAATTCTCGGGAAGTCGCCACACCCAAAATTATGCCTCAAATGGACCATATGTACAGCAAACGGTGTACAAGTGTAAACTCAATTATAAGGGACTTTTTTTACAGCCGAGTTCGAACGGCGTGCCGCTGTGCGACACCTCTTTGGGGAGAATTTTTTTACCTGACCATGCATGGCATGGTATCGCGAAAATGTCGCCAGCATTAAGAGGGTATAACCACCGCTTTAAATATTGTCTGATGTTCTCGCCAGGATTAGATTGCAAGCGTTCAACGTCATAATTGGATATGGGATGAAAAGGCGCAGCAAATTGGGCCCCCTACGACAAGTTTTTCGTAAAAAAACAAATTTTTAAGGAAACTAAAAAATCAAATTACTTTCAAGGCCCGCTGAAAAGTTAAGTTGCTTGCCATTTACATCAATCATTGAGACTTCAATTCAAATTTCATGGTGATGGGGCCCAATTATCTCATTGTCTTTAGGTTATTAATCTTTCACACAGTACGCTCTAGAGTATCTTGTATGCGATGGGGAGGAGACTTATTCCTCTGTAGTTGGCACATTCCCTCTTGTCTTCTTTCTTGTGTACGGGACATATTATGCTGAGGTTTCAATCATCGGGAAATGCGTTCTTCTAGCCAGATTGCGCAGATAAGCTAATGCATACGCCTTATCAGCGTGTCGCCTCCGATCTTAATTAGTTCAGCGGGTAACCCGTCGGCTCCTGCTGCCTTGGTGTGCTTTAGTCGGGTCGCTGTATGATTGACAAAGTTTCATATTCATAATCATATTCGTACTTTTCGATCGCAAGCGTTCAACGTCATAATTGGACATGGGATACAGTGGCACGAGTTCGATATCCACATTCAGGGTGAATAGGCGCAGCAAAGCGGGCCCCCTACGGCTAGTTTTCCATAAAAAAACTAATTTTTAAGGAAACTAAAAAATCAAATTACTTTCAAGGCCCGCTGAAAAGTTTAGTTGCTTGCCATTTACATCAATCATTGAGACTTCAATTCAAATTTCATAGAGCCATACAAAAAAAAAGGCGGCAAACACCAAAAAACATGCGATCTCAGTGTACACGATCTTCATTCAATTGAGGAAACATTACAGAATGTCAATTATTATACTAAGTTAATTAAAAGCAATTGCCTCTGTGGCAATAGACAAATGATACGTAACCCTCAAAAAATAACATACCAAACTAGGAAGTCATAGAGAAATGCCTGGGATATTTACTTGGATTAATGTATGGCCAAACCAGCAGATATGTTTCAATTGATCCATTGATTGTAGAGCAAGAGAAAAATAAATCTTAAACCCTTATATAGTGAAAAAGACACAAACATATTTTCTATTAATTAAAAATCAATTCTAAATCAGACATGTATTTCGTTATTCTCTTCTCTTGCAGCATTCGTCAACTGTAATTCGTTGAATAACGCCGCAGAGAATTGACATCAAGGGGCTCAAGAAATTTTCAAAAGGGAAAATTTTTCCTCTTGATAATTAAACAGAACAACGCGCCATCAATTAAACAATCAATCACGACAAGGAAAAGAGGAAACAGCCACGAGAATCTATTGCACTTTTAAGTTCAATTGAGAGGGAATCTCACAATCAATACAACACAACACAACCCCAGGCCATACAACGCAACAACAACAAAAATGGTGAATATAACCGTAAGTGGAAGTGTTTCCCTGACATTCCATTTACCCTAGCTGTAGTTATTTGCCTTTTTGCTTCCTTAATTGTTTGCGAGTTGAGCTGTGATGCGCAAACAAATTGAAGATGCTTGTAAACTATTGGCAATTAATGAATTAAATCTGTTCGCTATTAATCAACACATGTTGTGCGATGTCTTTTTGATTGCAGGATAGCACCAGCAAACATGCACCCCAAGAAATGGAGCAGTTTTTGCCCGGCGATGGATTGGGTGGAAATACGAAGTGAGTTGAAAAATTATTCTACTAATAAAACATTATGTGTAAGAGATCTTAAATAATTTTTCACACTCCTGATTGAAGCAGTTTCAATTAATCATTTGTTTGGATCAATTAATTTCGTGATTGAAACCGATTTTTATTTGTTTTTTCTGTATAGCCTAGAAACTTATATAGCAGCCCTCGCATTACTACTGTTGGCATTCGTTATCACAATCTTTCCGGCATTTCCATGGGCAGGCGGTCTTTGGCCCATACCTTTGACCATGTTTAACAGTTTCCAAGAAATATTTCCCCCTTTTTTTATAACCCTAACTACTTTTAACTACTACCGCTTTCTATGCTCACTAAAGATAAGTAACGCCACATCATAATTGCGGCCTTTTTAATTTGCAAAAAGAAAGAATTTATTGCCACACTAACATTTGTGTTACTCTCATCTAAAACAACAATTAAATAATTTAATAACGACATTGATGATAGCTCGTTTGCTGTGGCGGCTATAATTTTCAAATGGACATCTCCGCTTATCATGTGCCCCTCTAATAGATCTAATAAAGAATTTCCGCCATGGAGTACCATTTAAAAAACAAACAAAAAACGCACTAATTGTCCATTGAAAATGCCAACCAAGAAATGATTCATTATCAAAACAGAGCAGCACTATAAAATGTCATCACTTAGACGGGAGGACGGGTTAGATTTTGGGATCATTCGCATAAAAAAGTTCAAAGGCATTAATGCAGAGTGAGCGGGAAATTCTATTCTATGGGAGAAATAATTCAAAACCGAAATGGGGTGTAGATGTTGCAAATGCAAATTTACTTAGACCGGCAAACTTCTCAAAATATCAATGACTGCAGTCCGATTCAAGTTTAAGCTCAATGATAAAGGACCTCCTAGTAAGAATGGCGCACAGTGGGAGAAAATAAAAAAAAAATAGTAAAAACTATGACTTGTGAGAACGGGTAGAGATGTCTCTTTGAGATTTAGAATGGTAAGAGCTGAGATGTTTGCGAGATCGTGTGTCCGGCAGTCTCTTGGCAGGCCTTTAAAAAAATGCTGCTAAATTTTCATTTGTGGTCCGATTTTCAAAGTTCTTTATTTTTGCTGGATAGTGCTCAAAAATCCCTACAAAAAAGTCCGCTTAAGGTATACAATATCTCCAGTGGTTTCGAGGATATAGGAGTCTTGATTTTTATTTCTGGAAATTGTGGCCGGGTTTGGCTTCGTATTTTGCAATTTGCTATGATATTTGTGATTCGATTTTCATTTTTATACCCACCACCATAGAATGGGGGTATACTTAACTAGGCATTCCGTTTGTAACACCTAGCAATATTCGTCTAAGACCCCATAAAGTATGTATTCTGGATCGTTTCGACATTCAGAAACGATCTAGCCATGTCCGTCCGTCTATCGAAATCACGATACGGGTCGAACGAATAAAGCTAGCCGCTTCAAATTTTGCACAGGTAAAGGGTGATTTTTTTGAGGTTAGGATTTTCATGCATTAGTATTTGACAGATCACGTGGGATTTCAGACATGGTGTCAAAGAGAAAGATGCTCAGTATGCTTTGACATTTCATCATGAATAGACTTACTAACGAGCAACGCTTGCAAATCATTGAATTTTATTACCAAAATCAGTGTTCGGTTCGAAATGTGTTCAAATTTTGACAAATTTTGTTCAGCGATGAGGCTCATTTCTGGTTGAATGGCTACGTAAATAAGCAAAATTGCCGCATTTGGAGTGAAGAGCAACCAGAAGCCGTTCAAGAACTGCCCATGCCCATGCTGTTGGACGCAACGTTACGGTGAATGAACACATTTCGAACCGAACACTGATTTTTGTAATAAAATTCAATGATTTGCAAGCGTTGCTCGTTAGTAAGTCTATTCATCATGAAATGTCAAAGCATACTGAGCATCTTTCTCTTTGACACCATGTCTGAAATCCCACGTGATCTGTCAAATACTAATGCATGAAAATCCTAACCTCAAAAAAATCACCCTTTACTTCTTATTGATGTAGGTCGTTGGGAATTGCAAATGGACCATATCGGTTTAGATGTGGATATGTCCCCCATATAAACCGATCCGCCGATTTGAATTTTTTATCCCACAGAAGCCTCAATTTGCATCCGATTTGATTAGAATTTGGAGCAAAGACTTGTGTTATAACATTCAACATCTATGCGAAGTATGATCTGAATGGGTTTACAAACACATATAGCCCCCATATAAACCGATCCCCAGATTTGAATTTTTTAAACCCTTGAAAGAAACAATTTTCAGCCGATTTGGTTAACATTTGGACCAAAGACCTGAGTTATGACTTTCACCATCCATGCCAAGTATGATCCGAATCGGTCTATAAAAAGATATAGCCCCCATATAAACCGTTCCCCGGATTTGACTTCTTGAGCCCTTAGAAACCTCAATTTTCATCCAATGTGGCTTAAATTTAGAACAAAGACTTGAGTTATGATTTCCAACATCCATGCCAAGTATGATCCGAATGGGTCTTTAAACAGATATAGCCCCCATAAAAACCGATCCCCGGATTTGACTTCTTGAGCTCCTAGTAGCCTCATTTTTCATCCGATTTGGCTTGAGTATGCCAAGTATGATCCGAATCGGTCTATAAACAGATAAATCCCTCATATAAACTTGAGTTATGACCTCCAACATCCGTGCCAAGTACAATCCGAATGATCAGACATAGCCTCCCTATAAACCTATCCCCGGAGTTGATTTCTTGAGCCTTTAGAACCCTCAATTTTCATCCGACTTGACTGAAATTTGGGAAAAAGATTTGTGTTATGACTTCCAACATCCATGACAAGTATGATCCGAATGACCATCTATCATTCGTTGTACTTCGGGCCTGGTTCTGAAAACTTAGTTGACATGTCGCTAGAGGCATACCCATAGATTCCAGTTGCCCTGGAATATTGAAAGTAATTCCTAGTCTCGCGAGCTCTTCCGCTTTACCATTCCCTGGGATATCTCTGTGGTCTGGCACCCAGAACAGGCGATTTTTGAACTGTTCAGCCATCTCGTTGAGAGATCTGTGACAGTCTAGGGCGGTTTTTGTGATTTCTTCGTTCTCCCGGGATTCAGTGGCTGTCTGAGAAGATATTTAATACAACCGTCGTTATGACATTATATCTTAGCCATTCCACCACTTGCTTAATTGCAAGGATCTCTGCTTGATGCACACTGCAGTGGTCGGTTAACCTTTTCGATATGACGAGTTCTAGATTTTTAGAGAATACCCCAAAGCCCCCCTGGTCGTCTAGTTTGGAACCATCCGTATAGAAGTCTATGTAACTTTTATGTAACGAGTCTATCAAGAATGGTGGTACAGTACTTTTATCAAAAAGCGGCTCAGGTAGGGTGTAATCCACGCTGCCTGGCACATCGGACATTGTAACAGAGTGTCCAATGCCGCCACATGACCAAAGAGAAAGCTCCTGTAGCCTCACGCCAGTGGTCGCAGCAGTTTGCCACAATGTTCAACGGCATTAGTTGTAGCATT
Organism: Stomoxys calcitrans; assembly: GCF_963082655.1. Taxonomy (NCBI): domain Eukaryota; kingdom Metazoa; phylum Arthropoda; class Insecta; order Diptera; family Muscidae; genus Stomoxys; species Stomoxys calcitrans. The sequence continues at coordinate 211,022,017 of NC_081552.1, forward strand.
AAATTCAGTGCACCCGATGGTGTCGTCCTCAGTGCGACTGTGATGCACAAACAAGCCATCCTTTGGATCCGGTTGACTAGTGAACAGTAGGTGGGCTTTTAAAGCGCCGTCCACCAGACCACAACACCAAAAAGCATTATAGGTCTGACAACTGGTCTAAACCACCAACTTTTGCCTCACCTTTTCAAATTTCAACGTAATCGGGTAATAATTGAGGCTTTATTATTATGAGGCTTCAGACCCTTAATCGGTCTATATGGCAGCTATATCTATATATGGTCTGAACAGAACCATATTTGGATCGGGTGTCGGGAGGCTTAAAACAAGTCACTGTGTCAAATTCCAGCGAATTCGGATAATAATTGCGGCTTTTATGGGCTAAAGACCCTATATCGGCCGATTGGTCTACATGGCAGCTATATCTAAATATGGTCCGATCTGAACCATATTCGGGTCGTATATCGGGAGGCTTAAAACACTTCACCATCTTATATTTCAGTAAAATCGGGTAATAATTATGGCTTTTATGGGCTTAAGACCCTTAATCGGCAGATCCGTCTATAAGGCAGCTATATCTAAATATAGTCTGATCTGAACCATATTTGGATCGAATATCGGGAGGCTTATAACACTTCGCCATTTTAAATTTCAGCAAAATCGGGTAATATTTGCGGCTTTTATGGGCTTAAGACCCTTAATCGGCAGATCCGTCTATATGGCAGCTATATCTAAATATAGTCTGATCTGTGCCATATTCGGGTCGTATGTCGGGGGAGCTATGGGTGCTATATCTAAATCTGAACCGATTTCGAGCAAACTTCTCAGATATTGTGGTAGTCGTCGAGGAAGGCGTAGTGCAAAATTTCGGCAATATTGGTCAATAAATGCCCTTGCAGTGGCTCTTGGAGTGAAAATCGGGCGATATACATATATGGCAGATATATCTAAATCTGGACCGATTTGAATGAAATTCATCAGTAATGTCGGGAGTCAAGAGAAACTGCTTCTTGCCAAATTTTGAGAGAATCGGTTAACAAATGAGCATTTTATTGCAATATTTCTCAAAATCGGACGAGCATATATATGGGAGCTAAATCTAAATCTGAACCGATTTCGAGCAAACTTCTCAGAGATTGTGGTAGTCGTCGAGGAAGGTGTTGTGCAAAATTTCAGCAAAATTGGTCAATAAATGCGCTTGCAATGGCTCTAGGAGTGAAAATCGGGCGATATACATATATGGCAGCTATATCAAAATCTGAACCGATGTCTATGAAATTCAACAGTAATGTTAAGAATCATAACGAAATCGCTCTTGCCAAATTTCGAAGAAATCTGTTAGCATATGAGAACTTTATTGCAATATTTCTCAAAATCGGACGAGCATATATATGGGAGCTATATCTAAATCTGAACCGATTTCGAGCAAACTTCTCAGATATTGTGGCAGTCGCCGAGGAAGGCGTTGTGCAAAATTTCAGCAAAATTGGTCAATAAATGCGCTTGCAATGGCTCTAGGAGTGAAAATCGGGCGATATACATATATGGCAGCTATATCAAAATCTGAACCGATTTCTATGAAATTCATCAGTAATGTCGAGAGTCAAGAGAAACTCCTTCCTGCCAAATTTTGAGAGAATCGGTTAACAAATGACCATTTTATTCCGTTATTACTGCAGTTCGGACGAACACATATATGGGAGCTATATCCAGATTTGAACCGATTTTTTCCAATTTCAATAGGCTTCGTCTCTAGGCCGAAAAATGTGACTGTACCAAATTTGAAGACGATTGGATGAAAACTGCGAACTGTAGTTTGTACACAAAGTAACATGGACAGACGGACAGACATACATACAGACAGACGGACATAGCCAAATCGAATCAGAAAGTGATTCTCAGTCGATCGGTATACTTATCAGTGGGTCTATCTCTCTTAAAACCCGATAAAAACACGAGGAACCAAATTGATCACGTTGTGATAGATGGAAGGCATTCATCCAGCGTATTAGATGTACGATCGATTGGTACAAAAATTAACATGGACAGACAGGCAGACGGACAGACAGACGGACAAACAGACGGACAAACAGACAGACGGACAGACAGACAGACAGACAGACAGACAGACAGACGGACGGACGGACAGACAGACAGACGGACAGACAGACAGACAGACAGACAGACAAACAGACTGACAGACGGACAGACGGACAGACAGACGGACATAGCTAAATCGAATCAGAAAGTAATTCTGAGTCGATACTTATCAATGGGTCTATTACTCTTCCTTCTGGTTGTTACAAACAAATGCACCAAGTTGTAATACCCTGTACCACAGTACTGGTGTAGGGTATAAAGCTTAACTGAATCATTTAGGATTACAATTGTGGTTGAATTTCGTCATTTTACAAACGCAAAAAATCTGATTAGTCCTCTCCACTTCCCCATTAAACTAATTTCATCTCTATTCCATGTAAGAAGTGTCAAAGGCCCACATGTATTTAAACACATGTTTAATTTAAAAATTATACCGGCAATATGTGCACCTTGAATTAGCGGTCAAATGTTAACAATTAGCACAATAATAATGCATACAGGTAGGTAGACATGGCGCTATTGTTTCTAATTATTGCAATTCTCAATTCTTGCTGCATGAGCAAACAAATCATTTTATTTTATTAATTTTCTATAGTCGTATCAAACTCGTATCAGCACTTGTACCAGGGATAGAAAACACAATTGCAAAGCCATCATTTTTAAAATTTCAAAAAAAATGCATATATAATACAATTAATTATCAGTGTTAAGGCTGAGGGTGTATGATAACAAATCAGTGTTTAAGCACTGCCTATAATGATTATTAAACTCTGTTTTGAAGTGCCGTAAACTCATTAAGTCAATAGATGACCAGTAGCGGTCATAAGCAGGCCATCCTATCTTAATGGCCTTGGGCGTGCTTATGGAAAATTAAAAAGCAAATATTTCATTTTTTTTTTTTATTTCTGGAATGCTTTCGTTTCATTTTTTCAAAACATTTCTTATTGATTTACATCAATAAAATTCCATATTGATTGATTGACAACGGTAAAGGTCAATGTCAAATGACATAATTGGCTGATGGCTCCAGCCATAAACTTGACTTTGTAGAAGATTATGAATAAAAATAGCTTTTGATTATTAGTTTGTCTGTTGTATTTGTGTTGTATTTCTGGATTCAATTATTTCATAATGATTTCTACTCATAATTGAAATAATTAAAAACAAATATATAAACTAAAATGATTGTGTGATTGTGATCTGTCCAATGGAAATTTACTGCAACTGATATGTCCAAGTTAGCAGATAATTTTATTTATTTACTATTTTTTCGAAATTTAAACCCAAACTTTTGATTTCACAACATAGTACAAAACATTTTGCCCTAACCTTAAAAAGTCTTAGCCAAAGATAAGGGTCTTAATTAAAAGATGCCCATTTTCTTCAACTTTTTAAGGAAAAAACATTTGTTTTTTGTGCTAAAGGATTTTTTACTTGATTTAAAGAAATGTTTACCTAGTACAACACATAAAGAGGAAAAAGACTTTAAGTTCGAAGGGGCCAAACTTTGGATGTCCACCACCTTGGATGTGTATGAGGGTGACCTGACACCAAAAGGTTGGCAGGCAATTTCATTTGAAAGTTTGACATTTTCTCGCATAATCGTATCCAGAACGTTTTGACAAAGTGCTTCGACAATTGATTGGAGCTTATGCAAAAGTGTATACATCATGATGATACACACATATATTATAAAACAGCCAAGGGTTTTATAAAGACGATTTGTGGTACATATTACGGGCAAACGGCTGAATGGATTTCAATGAAATCGGCATCAATCCCAAGATATTTTTCCAGAGATGCGACGTATATACAGGACATTAATTTTCCTTAAAGAAAAGCCATGATAGGCGAGGTATTAATTTTCAATAAAAGAACATGAAGCATAAACACAGCAAATTGTTGTTGCTTTTTTCCTAAAACATTCGTATTGAGTGTGAATGCGAAGTCATTGTGGGAGTATAAGTGGTGAGAGTAAGACGAAACAAATGTTGCGAGAGAAAGAGTATCACTATGTGAGAGTGTTGTGTGGGTGTGATGTGCGTGGCCCTACCCCTTCAAACATTTGGAAGTGACTTTCTCACTCCCTCCCAGAATAGTCACTTTTTAGGTCCTTTTGTATGATAGTTTGTAGAGATTTCAAAATTTACAACAACAAAATACATTACTATCGGAATTCTATCATTCATGTTTCGCTAATTAGTTTCTCAAAATCAACTGTTATTGGTACAAATTTAAAAATAGATTCTTTGTTGTTGTTTTGGATACTACCTTAAAAAACCTCACACAAGAGAATGTATGTTTACTTAGGCTTCTGTAATGAAAAAAGGCCGGTAGCACAGAGGGATAACATACGCCTCACAATCGTAAGGTTGGCTGTTCAAATCCCAGTCAGGGAAAATCATTGCAAATAAAATCTTCGACTTTAAACTCGATTTGAAAAAGACATAAATTAGAAAGAGAAATAAAAATAAGGCTCACTCTAACTGGTAAAAAAACATCAGGCCAAAAAAAAAATATATTTATTTTTATTAATGACGTTGATAATCGAATTTTAAACTTTTTTTAGTCCCTATTTAGTCACTCATGGGTATATATCGCCAAGTGGCACGTTTTCTCCCGTACCGAGACACTAATTAGTGTAAAAAATGATATCGCCTGAGATTGTTTTCAACTTCCTTGAGTGCAGATTTAGTAACTCGCACGATAGAAAATGTTTGGAGGGACTAAGCATGTACATACGTCAGCCAATTTCTTAAGGCTCTGCTTTGGTGTGCGAGGCATTTGCACTTTTGTTGTTGTTGTTGTTGTTGTTTGTATATGTTTTGCGAGGCTGCATAACAGTACAACAAATGTTATAACTACAGATCATATGCAGTAGGTGGATTTTATAAAGGAGTGTTTGTGTGGTACATATTGCGGGGAAAGCGCTGAATGAATTTTAATGAAATTGACATGAATCGGAAGTTATTTTTCCTGAGATGTAAATATGTATTATTAAACGGCCAAGGATTTTATAAAGACGAGTTTTTGGTACATGTTACGGTCAAACGACTGAATGAACTTTAATGAAAATGGCATCAATCGAAAGATATTTTTCCAGAGAAAATCCATGAAAATGAGGAATAAATTTTTCATAAAAGAAGCAGAAACACAGAAAATTATTGTTGCTCTTTACTTAAGCATCCGTTATTTATGTGAATGTAAAGCCATAGGTGGAAGTATTAGTGGTGAGAGTGCGAGAGATGACAGGTATGCAAGAGTATGCTAAAAGAGGCGACTATTGGGGTGCGGGTGTGTGTCAGTAGCTTAAGCTGCGGCTATGGACAGTGACGTTTGCGGTTTAATATGTTGGCAACGGTTAAATACAACTTTGGCAACGCACTTTTTTGAACATTGAAGTAAACATCAAAAAGAGTCAATGTTACTAATTGTGAATGAATAGCGATCCTGATATATGGGGTTTCGAAGGGTGGCACAACGAATCGGCCATAAACGTATGACGTCAAGTGTTTGGGGGTCATCCTTTTTTCCTAAACCACCTAACGTGAAAATGAGGGTTTTACAAGTACAGTGCGAACCTTACTTTAAAATATGGATTCAACTTTCAGAGAGTTTTACCCCAAAAGGCATCAACGGACATGTAGTCTTACTATTACAATATGAGGCTCAAATTCATGGTATTTGAGAAGAGAGTAGGAATTTGCTATCGAAATTTTTGGTCAATAATCTCAAATCCAGATTTATTAAGCGGATTGTTGAAAAATTGCATTTAATCGATAGAGAACCAATTTTATATATAACAAGTAGGAGCGTGTAAAGTTCGGCCGGGCCGAAACTTATATACCCTCCACCATTGATCGCATTTGTCGAGTTCTATGCGCGGTATCTCTTTTTAGACAAACAAAGAATATTGAATAAGAACTGTTATGCTATTGGAGCTATATCAAGTTATAGTCCGATTCGGACTATAGATGAATGCTGAACATTATATGAGTCAGTTCATATTTCAGTTAATTCGGATAGGAATTGCGCCTTGTAGGGGCTCAAGAAGCAAAATCGGAAGATAGGTTTATATGGGAGCTGTATCAAGCTATTGATTGATTCAGACCATTTTAGATACGTATATTGAAGGTCATGAGCCGTTGTACAAAATTTCAGCCAAATCGGATGAGAATTACTTACTTACCCCTCATTAGTTTGGTGGACTGCTATGAAGAGAGAGTGCAACATAAGGACCTGGGGGTCTACATTGAGAACTCAGGGACTGAGATTTATTTCAGACTGTAACCCATAATACGATCCAGCAGGCGGAGGTCCGGGCGATCACGAAATGCGTGAGGTGGTGTGGTGCTACCGCGAGGACGTCGAGTGCGAACATCTTTACAGACAGTAAAATGGCCATAGCGGCAATAACAACCAGGACGGTAAGGTCAAGAAAAGGAGATTAATGCATTTTTTGAGGAAGGGACAATCAGCACCGTTTGGGTGCCAGACCATAACAGAGGAAGAGGGAGTGAAAGGGCATACGATTTGGCAGCGAAGGCCAGAGGCTTGCCGTCCATAAACTTGTTTAACCCGAAGCCTTTCGGTTCGAAGCAGTCAGAGTTTAGGGCGCGGGAGACGATCGCCTGCTGTGAAACAGCGAAACAGTCGGTCATCCGGATCATCAGGGAAAGAGGCTATTACAGAAAGGAAGTAAGAAGGAGGTCGGCATAGCTTTTGGTATCATAACGGGACAAATAGGACTACGAGCTCAGTTATACAAAAGCGGTGCGGCAAGTGGTAGCATGTGTAGGGCATGTGGGGAAAAAGATGTTGTTGTTGTTGTCCTTGCCGATGAAGCACTTCATCGGGTCAATCCCATACGTACAACCGGCTGCCACGGGATTGGGGGGAAAATGATGAGAATTTCGGCTTTCGCGGCTAAAAGACACCGGTACTTAGGTGGGGGGGAATAAATACCAGACATGAAGCACTTCATCGGGTCAATCCGATACGTACAACCGGCTGCCATGGGATTGGGGGGGAAAATTATGAGAATTTCGGCTTTCGCGGCTAAAAGACACCGGTACTTAGGTGGGGGGACACATTACCATACATGAAATGGTATGGAAAGCAATTAAGGAGTTTGTAAATAGCACGAAGGAATTCCTCCTTTCCAATCTCAGGGATAGGGTATTATAAAGTCAGCACCGCCCGACTTTTGCCTTTCCTTACTGGTTTTTAAATGAAATATTTGTGTGAAACATTTGTGCCTAGTACTAGTGTATGTAATAAAACAACCTTCCTATTCTTACAATAGCGATTTAGGTTCCACACCGTGACAGGAGGTGCCATTTTAATATCATTTGAACAAATTCCAGACCCTGAGCTTCAACTGTTGTCTTAAAAATCAAAGAAATTTCTTTACACGCCTAAAAGTATACTATAAAAATTTAGGATTATTTAGTATCATCACTTCATTGCGGTAGTTAAATTTCAGTTGGCTGCAATAAAACGCCAAAATATGTTGTTGACGACTTGTTTCGTATTACAACCCAAACAACGGTTGACTCTTCTTCGTCAGTAGTGTTTATTTGTTTGTTGTTGCAACTGATCAAAAATGGCAATAAAACCTTAAAACTAATTGATTCCCACCACAAAACTTAGGCTGATGCAATTGAAATGGTCAATCGAGTCAGAAATGCAGCATAAAACAAAACACCAAATACTTTGGAAGAAGGAGGAATTTTTTAGCCGACAGTCACATGCAACAAAAACGCTGACTAGGCACATGTTAGAAGTTGATTGTACGTAGGTACGACGCCTTGTTCAATTTACACTAAAGCTGCAGCAGCGTATGTAGCCGCTGCTGACGTTTAACGTTCAAAACAACAGAACAATAGCAGGTGTATCCATCCCTCTTTCTTCTCATGTACATGTGCATGATTTTGTATTTTGAGCTTGGTTTTGAAGAAATAACGTCAATTTTACCTCTCTAAGACAGGGCAAGGGGTAGTCGCAGAGGAAGGCTTAGTCGTTCATATAATTGAAGCCACAAAATTGTATCTGCTAATGTTGCAAAAAAAAAAAAAAGAAAGAAAACCGAAGCGTACCAAGAAACCTCCCCATCACCACTACCACATCATTCAAGAGGGGGCAATTAATGCTGTTTCTGATCATCATTCACAACTTTAGCAAATGTATTGTCGATTGTCTTAGGCCAACGGCGTTGTTGCCGTCGGCGTCATTGTTGTCGACGCTGCCCCCATAGTTGTTGTCGCGATCATTCATGTTGACGCTGCGATTGTTGTTGAAAGAATTTCACTGCTAATTTAGACACTGGAGAAGATGGTCGTTGGTTATTGAACGATTTTTGCAAAGAGATCTCTTTTTTTTTCTAAAGGAATTTGTCTTGTCTTGTCCATAAATCAGTTGTCGTTAAGATTTCCCAGCATAAAGTAGACAAGTAAACAGAGAAACGGTCGGAAATATTGGAAAATAATTGAAAAATATTGGAAAAATCAACTCAACTGCTTTAGGATACGGAAAAAAAATAATAAAAAGATGTCTAAAGCTACTGATTCTCTGCATGAACCCATGGAATTAAGGCATGATTGAAAGATACTTAAAAGTTTTCTAATAGTTTTTTTTTATAAATAATAATTTTTTTTATTATATAATTTTTATATGCTAATTTTTGAATTTTGTTTTTCTTTATTTTAGATACAAAATCCAGCCCCGCAAAGACACCGAACAGGCTTTGAATCAATCAGATTATGATCCTTTTGCCGAAAGACAAAATGAACATCCCACAACGTAAGTTGATTTAGTTTTTGGAATTTCTATTTTAATAATTTAGCTTTTTGAATTTAACGTTCATCTAATTTTCTTGTTCTTTCTTTTCGTTTGCAGCGACAGTGAAACCCTTACACATTTACTGAAGGCTTCTTTGGGTACTGGCATTCTGTCCATGCCCATAGCTTTCATGTACTCTGGTATTATAATGGGAATTTTTGCAACGATATTAACCGCCCTCATCTGTACACACTGCAGTTATGTGCTGGTAAGTGAATACAAAAAAAACACAAAATGGTGCAAATAGAAAAAATTGCAAAAAGTGCTTATCGTTCAGAAATTATGTAAAATAATTTAAAAAAATTATAACAAATTTAGTAGAGAATTATTTAATATACTCTAAAATTACAATAAAAAAAGAAGAAATTAAATTCACTATATTTAAATAAAAAATCAATACTAAAAATAAAAAAAAAATAATTAAAAAAAATATGTATATATATAAACAATATAATATTTTAAATGAATTAAATTAAAAAAAAAAATATTAAAAAAAATAAATAAAAAAATTAAAATAATAAAAATTAAAAAAAATAAAAAATTAAAAAAAAATATAAAAAAACAAAATAACAAAAGAAGCGTTAACCAAATTAAAGCAGAAATAAAAAAATAAATGCAATAAATGAAAAAAAAATTAATTAAAAAAAAATTTAAATAGTACAGCAAAGAACTTTCCAATATAAGGCAATAAATTGAAAAAAAACACCAAAAATATTAAAATGGTTAGTTATTAAAAATATAAAAATTAAAAAAAAATATATAAAAATTAAAAAAAAAAAATAAAAACTTAAAACTAAAAAAAAATTAAAAATAAAAAAAATAAAAATTAAAAAAAAAAATAAAAATAATAACAAAAGAAAATTAAAATGAAGAAAATTAAAACGAAGAAAATTATATAACAAAATGAAAAATTAAAACCAAAAATATTAAAATGGTTAGTTATTAAAAAAATGAAACTAAAAAAAAATACTAAAAATTAAAAAAAGACATCAAAAATATTAAAATGGTTAGTTATTAAAAAAAATTAAATTTAAAAAAATAATAAAATTAAAAAAAAAGTAAAAATTAAAAAATAATAAAAATTAAAAAAAATAAAAATTAAAAAAAATTAAAACTAAAAAAAATAAAATAAAAAAACAAAAGAAATTAAAACGAAGAAAATTAAATAACTAAATGAAAAATTTATAAAAAAAATTAAAAAAAAAACTTAAAAAATATATAAATTAAAAAAAAAAATAATAATAAAGGAAAAATTAAAAATGGAAAAAATTAATTATATTTGTTTTTTAGATTTTTTTTGGAATTTAAATTTTTTTTATATAAAATTCTTTATTTATTTTATTTTTTTATAAATTTTTGATTTTTTCATATAAAATTCTTAATTTATTTTTTTTTTCATACATTTTTTAATTTTTTATTTTCAAAATTTTTTATATTTTGATATAGGAAAAAAACTTTAAATTTTAATTTATTATTAAAAACAAAAGAATAATAAAAACAAGTAAAAAGGCGTTAAGTTCGGTCGGGCCGAACTTTGGATACCCACCACCTCGGGTATATGTGTAAACCGTCATAATCCGATGAAAAATGCATAATGTATGCCCCCATAGCAGCTATATCGCATTATGGTCTGATTTGGACCAAATTCGACACGGATATGGAGTGGTCTAATAAGTACAGGTCACATTGCTCAATTTTGTAGTACAAAGTATTGGTCTTTTTGGTAGCCATATCCAAATATAGACCAATCTGAACCATATACCACACGGATGTCGAAAAGCCTAACATAAGTCACGGTGTCAAATTTCAGCGAAATCAGATTATAAATGTGCTTTTTATGGGGCCAAGACCTTAAATTGAGAGATCGGTCTATATGGCAGCTATATCCAAAGCTGGACCGATCTGCGCCATATTGCAGAAATATGTCGAGGGGCCTAACTTAACTAACTGTCCCAAATTTTGGCAAATTTGGACAACAAATCTCCCGATTTCAATTCGTGAGCTCTTACAAGCCGCAATTTTTGTCCGATTTGGCTGAAATTTTGGATGTAGTGTTCTGTTATGACTTTCAACTACTGTGCCAAGTACGGTCCAAATCGGACTATAACCTGATATAGCTCCCATATAAACCGATCTCCCGATTAGACTTCTTGAGCCCTTAGAAGCCGCAATTTTTGTACGATTTGGCAGAAATTTTGCAAATGGTGTTTTTTTACGACTTTCAACCACTTTGCTAAGTACGGTCCAAATCAGCCTATAGCCTGATATTGCTTCCAATTAAACCGGTCCCTGGATTATCGTTGTTCGGTTCCTAGAAGCTTTAATTTTTGCTGGTTTGACCGAAGTTTGGTATGTTGAATAAAAGTATGCCCTACAACGAAATTTATTTTGTATAAATTTTTAGCAGAATCCATAGTGGTGGATTCGCAAAAACTTTTTCTTTTTTTACTTTAATAAAATTAGGCTTAACTAAAAATATCCATTTTTTTTGTGAAGGCAAAAACGGTTTTCATTATAATTGCGCCAATTTTATGTTAATGTTTGAAACTGCAATAATTGCAATTTTCGAGGTTGAAGTCCTCTCGCATAGTGCGTTGTATAGAAATAATGCTGATTAGCAAACTGTGGTCATTGGCTCCCAAAAAAACACACAAAAAAGGGTATAACATCTGAAATTGCATTAAATTTAAATTTTGCAACTAGAGACATTAAAATATGAGACATAGAAGAAAAAAACAGAACAGAGCAACAAAATTAAAAAAGAAAAAATGCACGTTATTCGTTCAGAGCAGAACTTGGATACTCAATGCTAAAGTTTCATTCTATAAAATTTTCTCTAATGACAATATCTTCATAAAATTAAATTACAACATAAAATTTCCAAGAAACTTTCTGTAAAGACCAAATTTCCATGAAGTTTTTTAAATACAAAGGTAAGGTTAGGTAAGAGCGGCATTCCTTAAGAGAGTCACTTAGACAATTTTAAGTCTATTGTGATACCGACAGAATCGACCGATCAAGGTCTCTGGTGGGAATCGAACCCACGACCTCTGGCACTGGCATTCCAAGTACGCTAACAACTCGGCTACTGGGGTGCCTTTCTAATACCTAGTTTAGGTTAGTTATGAGCGGAAGTCCTTTACAGTCTTACTTAGAAAATTTTAGGTCCTTTGTGGTACCAACAGTAGCGACAGACCAAGGTGTCTGGTAGCAATCGAACCCACGACCTCCGCACTGGCAATCCAAACACTTTAACAACTCGGCTACTAGGGTGCCTTTCTAAGACCTAGTTTAGGTTAGTTAAGAGCGGCAGTCCTTTACAGTCTTAGATACCAACAGTAGCGACAGACCAAGGTCTCTGGTGGGAATCGAACCCACGACCCCAGCACTGGCAATTAAAGCACGCTAACAACTCGGCTACTGAGGCACCTTTCTAAGATCTAGTTTAGGTTAGTTAAGAGCGGCAGTCCTTTACAATCTTACCTAGACAATTTTAAGTCCATTGTGATACCAACAGTAGCGACAGACCAAGGTCTCTGGTGGCAATCGAACCCACGATCCCAGCACAGGCAATCCAAGCACGCTAACAACTCGGCTACTGGGGTGCCTTTCTAAGACCTAGTTTAGGTTAGTTAAGATCGGCTGTCCTTTACAGTCTTACTTAGACAATTTTAAGTTCACTGTGATACCAACAGTAGCGACCGAGCAAGGTATCTGGTGGGAATCGAACCCACGACCCCAGCACTAGCAATCCAAGCACGCTAACAACTCGGCTACTGGGGTGCCTTTCTAAGACCTAGTTTGGGTTAGTTAAGAGCGGCAGTCCTTTACAGTCTTACTTAGATAATTTTAAGTCCTTTGTGATACCGACAGAATCGACCGATCAAGGTCTCTGGTGGGAATCGAACCCACGACCTCTGGCACTGGCATTCCAAGTACGCTAACAACTCGGCTACTGGGGTGCCTTTCTAATACCTAGTTTAGGTTAGTTATGAGCGGAAGTCCTTTTCAGTCTTACTTAGACAATTTTAAGTCCTTTGTGATACCGACAGTAGCGACCGAGCAAGGTCTTTGGTGGGAATCGAACCCACGACCCCAGCACTGGCAATCCAAACACTTTAACAACTCGGCTACTAGGGTGCCTTTCTAAGACCTAGTTTAGGTTAGTTAAGAGAGGCAGTCCTGTACAGTCTTACTTTGACAATTTTAAGTCCATTGTGATACCGGCAGTAGCGACAGACCAAGGTCTCTGGTGGCAATCGAACCCACGACCCCAGCACTATCAATCCAAGCACGCTAACAACTCGGCTACTGAGGGGCCTTTCTAAGACCTAAGTATAAGAGTAGCGACCTAAGACCTAACAGTAGCGACAGGCCAAGGTCTCTGGTGGAAATCGAACCCACGATCCCAACACCGGCAATCCAAGCACGCTAACAACTGGGCTACAGGGGTGCCTTTCTAAGACCTAGTTTAGGTTAGTTAAGAGCGGCAGTCCTTACAGTCTTACTTAGACAATTTTAAGTCCATTGTGATACCAACAGTAGCGACCGAGCAAGGTCTTTGGTGGCAATCGAACCCACGATTCCAGCACTAGCAATCCAAGGACGCTAACAACTCGGCTACTGGGATGCCTTTCTAAGACCAGTAGCGACCGAGCAAAGTCTTTGGTGGCAATCGAACCCACGACCCCAGCACTCAGCACTAGCAATCCAAGCACGCTAACAACTCGGCTACTGGGGCGCTTTTCTAAATAGCTCATTTCTGTGAAATTTTCCCTAAATGCAAAATTTTCATGAAATTTTCTCTGAAGACTAAAATTTCACGGATCTTTGTTTTAAGACAAAAATTCCAAGAAATTTTCTGTTTAGACCAAATTGCTCTTAAATTTTCTATAAAGACCAAATTTCCAAGAAATTTTCTCTAAAAACCAAATTTTCATAAAATTTTACCTAAATACTAAATTCCCATTGGCTTTTGGCATTCCAGGTTTCTTAGGTAGTTTATGTGCGGTATTATTATACCACCATAGGATGGGTGCATATGAACTTTGTCATTCCGATTGTAACACATCGAAATAATGGTCTAAAACCCACATAAAGAATATATGTATGTTCTTGATCGTAATCACATTTAAAGTCGATCTAGCCATGTCCGTCCGTCCAACTGTCCAGTGCAGAAAGCACTCTAACTTTCGAAGGAGTTAAGCTAGGCGCTTGAAATTTTGCACAAATACTTCCTATTAGTAGGAGTTCGGTTGGGATTGTAAATGGGCCATATCGGTCCATATTTAGATGTAACTCCCATATAAACCGATCTCCCGATTGTACTTTTTAACCCTCTAGAGGGCATAATTCTTATCCGAATTGCCTGAAATTTTGCACAGTGACTTTTTCTATTCTATAACTAACCAAGGTACCAAGTATGGCTTGAATCGGTTCATTACCTCATATATATCTGCCATATAACTCGATCTCCCGAATGCACTTCTTGAGCCTCTTGAGGTCACAGTTCTTGTCTGTCCCACCACCATATTGATTTAGGACCCCATAAATTATATATATATTCTTGATCGTCTTGAAATTATGATTCGATAGCGGTCGAACGCGTAGAACTAGCAGCTTGAAATTTTGCACAGATGCTTTATATTGAAGTAGCTCGTTGGGGATTGGAAATGGCCCATATCGATTTAGATTTGGATATGGCTCCCAAAAACTGTGCCAAGTACGGTCCAAATCGGTCATGAACCTGATATCGCTCCCATATAAACCGATCTCCCGATTTGATTTCTTGAGCCCCTGGAAGCCGCAATTTTTGTCCGATTTGGCTAAAATTCTGCACATAGTATTTCTATTCTATTATGACTCCCAACAACGAAGCCAATCGGTCTATAACCTGATTTAGCTCCCATATAAACCGATCATCCAATTTGACTTCTTAAGCCCCTGGAAGCCGCAATTTTCGTCCGATTTGGCTAAAATTTTGCACGTAGTGCTCTGTTATGACTCCCAACAAGTGTGCCAAGTACGATTCAAATCGGTCAAGAACATGGTAGAGCTCCTATATAAACCGATTCCTGGATTTGACTTTTTGAGACCTTACAAGCTTACAAAGATTTGACCTCTTGAGCACTTATAAAACTCAATGATGGTCCGATTTAGCTGAAATTTGGAACACAGGTTAAGGTTATGACATCCAACATCCATACCAAGTGTGATCCGAATCGGTCTACAAACAGATATAGCCCCCATATAAACGATTCCCGGATTTGACTTCTTGAGCCCTTAGAAGCCTCAATTTTCATCCGATTTGGCTGAAATTTGGAACAAAGAGTTGAGTTATGACTTTCAACATCCATGCCAGGTATGACCCGAGTCGGCCTGTAAACAGATATAGCTCCCATATAAACCGATCCCTGGATTTGATTTCTTGAGCCCTTAAAAGCCTCAATATTAATCCGATTTGGCTGAAATTTGAAACAGAGGCTTGTGTTATGACTTTCAACATCCATGCCAAGCATGATCCGAATCGGTCTATAAAGAGGTATAGCTCACATATAAACGATTCCCAGATTTCACTTCTTGAGCCCTTAGAAGCCTCAATTTTCATGCGATTTGGCTGAAATTTGGAACAAAGACTTGAGTTATAACTTTGAACATCTATGCCAAGTATGACCCGAATCGGTCTACAAACAGAAATAGCCCCCATATAAAGGATTCCCGGATTTGACTTCTTGAGCCTCTAGAAGCTTTTATTTTAATGCGATTTGGCTGAAATTTGAAACAAAGACTTGTGTTATGATTCTCAACATCCATGTCAAGTATGATTCGAATCGGTCTATAAACAGATATCGCCCCTCATATAAACCGATCCCCGTATTTGACTTCTTGAACCCTTAGAAGCCTCAAATTTTCATCCGATATGACTGAGATTTGGAACAAGGACTTGAGATATGACTTTCAACATCCATGCCATGTATGATTCGAAACGGTCCATAAACAGATATCGCCCCATATAAACCGATCCCCGTATTTGACTTCTCGAAACCTTAGAAGCCACAAATTTTCATCCGATTTGGTACAAAGACTTGGGTTATGACTTTCAACATCCATGCAAGTATGATTCGTATCGGTCTATACAAAATGGATTATCGAGTCATATTCTTCTTTTTAGTTGAGTGCCCAATCTCCGTCCTCTTAGGTTTAATGCTATTGGGTTGCCCAAAAAGTAATTGCGGATTTTTCATATAGTCGGCGTTGACAAATTTTTTCACAGCTTGTGACTCTGTAATTGCATTCTTTCTTCTGTCAGTTATCAGCTGTTACTTTTAGCTTGCTTTAGAAAAAAAGTTTAAAAAAGGTATATTTGATTAAAGTTCATTCTAAGTTTTATTAAAAATGCATTTACTTTCTTTTAAAAAATTCGCAATTACTTTTTGGGCAACCAATAAAATGCTGATGAAGTCAGTTCATATACCATACCCAAATTTTGCAGGCATTCGATACAGAGAATATTTTGTTTCCTTTCCTTTTGAAGTTCTATAAAATCGATAGCATTAAAAACTGGTCGAACTTCCCTACTCGACAAGGATCTTCAATAAACTGTTTATAGTTGTCAACCCCAGAAGTGTTTGTTATGTGCCCTTACGCTACTGTTTCTATGTCATGACATGACATTAAGTCCGTGAGTATCTGCTACACCTGAAACGGTACTAAGGTGTGAGTTTATGTCTTGCCAACGTTTCCAACGTAGGACCAAGTTGACTCCGCGCTTTTAACATTTTTCAATAACCAATTTTTTAAATCCAAAAACAAAATCTGATGCAGCCGGTAACGGAAGCAAAATTGGTTTGCAATAAAATACGCTCGTATGGCTGATATCAGCAAAAACGTGGGCTTTTTAGATTTTAGTCGCAAAATATAAAATACTTTTTTTTTATCACAAATTCCATTTATATAAAAAATAAAAAAAAATAAATAAACGCATATGAAGATTAATGGATATGTAACAAATTGTACCATCAAAAAAATAAATCAATAATGTTATGGATGAATGTCGTTATTAAGCCATATAGGTGTGAATTGGCATATTTGATTTACTTTCGTCACAATTTGCGAGAAAGTCCAATGATTGTCAAATGTTATGTGATTATTACCACATTTGCCATATAATTCATAAATAAATATTTGTAGTAAAATGCTTTTTTAATTTATCTATATTTTCTATCTCCTTTCTTAGGTGAAATGCGGTCACAAATTGTACTACAAGGCCAGACGTTCAAAAATGAGTTTTGCCGAAATCGCTGAGGTGGCATTTTTAAATGGTCCCAAATGGTGTCGTGGTTTTGCTCCAGTTGCTAAGTTTTCCATATTGTTTGGTTTGTTCCTTACCTACTTCGGTACCTGCTCAGTGTACACTGTAATTGTAGCAAAGAATTTCGAACAGGTAAGCAACAGGAAAATTGAATTCAATCATTTTAGAATTGGGAATATCCTACGATGCCAACATAATGTTGACACCAATAACATGGAATTCATATAGGATAACACTATGTCATACAAAGTGAATTGTATGGCATGATGTCATCCAACACGAATTCAATGAATGACATGATACAAAGAAAAGCTCAAAAATAAATCGACCAAAAGTCTATAAGCTTGGACCATGTTGTTGCTGTCGCTGTGTGTTGTCAACATAATGTTGACACCAATAACATGGAATTCATGTAGGATAACACTATGTCATACAAAGTGAATTGTATGACATGATGTCATCCAACATGTAGTGGGTGACATGATGTCATCCAAAGAAGAGTTCAAAAATAAATCAGCCAAAAGTCTATAAGCTTGGTCCATGTTGTTGTTGTCACTGTATTTTGTCAACATAATGTTGGCACCAATAACATGGAATTCATATAAGATAACACTATGTCATACAAAGTGAATGATATGACATGATGTCATCCAACATGTAGTGGGTGACATGACGTCATCCAACACGAGTTGTATGACATGATACAAAGAAAAGCTCAAAAATAAATCGCCCAAAAGTCTATAAGCTTGGTCCATGTTGTTGTTGTAGCAGTGTGTTGTACACTGAGGCGGCAGTCCATGCCCATTAAGAACTCCCTCGGGTCAATCCGGTACATACAACTGGTTGCCATGGTATTGCAGCTTGGTACATGGTTTGGTGAAGCTTTGGTAGTTTGCGATAAAAATTAGTCATCTTCATTGCTTTTTATACCCACCACCATAGGATGGGGATATACTAATCTAGTCATTTCGATTGTAACATCTCGAAATATTCGTCTTAAACCCCATAAGGTATATATATTCTTGATCGTCTCATCGTTATGAATCGATCTAACCATGTCCGTCCGTCCGTCTGTCAAAATCACGATAGAGGTCGAACGCGTAAAGCTAGCAGCTTGAAATTTTGCACAGATACTTAATATTGATTTAGGTCGTTTGGGGGTAGCAAATGGGCCATATCGGTTCAGATTTAGATATAGCTTCCATATAAACCGATCTCCCGATTTAACATCTTGAGCCATTACAAGCCGCAATTTTTGTCCGATTTGGGTGAAATTTTGTATGTAGTGTTCCGTTATGACTTCCAACAACTGTGTCAAGTACGGTCCAAATCGGTCCATAATCTGATATAGCTCCCATATAAACCGATCTCCCGATTTGACTTCTTGAGTCCTTACAAGCCGCAATTTTTGTCCGATTTGGCTGAAATTTTGCATGGAGTGTTCTGTTACGACTTCCAACAACTGTGCCAAGTATGATTCGAATCGGTCAAGAACCTGATATGGCTTCCATATAAATCGATCTCCCGATTTGACTTTTTGAGACCTTACAATACGCAATTTTTGTCCGATTTGGGTGAAATTTTGCATGTGGTGTTCCGTTATGACTTCCAACAACTGTGTCAAGTACGGTCCAAATCGGTATATAACCTGATATAGCTTCCATATAAACCTATCTCTCGATTTGACTTCTTGAGCCCCTGGGAGCCGCAATTTTTGTCCGATTTGGCTGAAATTGCATGTAGTGTTCCGTTATGACTTCCAATAACTGTGCCAAGTATGATTCGAATCGGTCAAGAACCTGATTTAGCTCCCATATAAACCGATCTCCCGATTTGACTTCTTGAGACCTTACAAGCCGCAATTTTTGTCCGATTTGGCTGAAATTTTGCATGTATTGTTCTTCTTTCACCAACTGTTCCAAGTACGGTCCGAATCGGTCTACCTGATACAGCTCCCATATAAACCGATCTCCCGATTTGACTTCTTTAGACCCTGGAATCCTCATATAATGTCCGATTTGGCTAAAATTTTGCATGTAGTGTTTTAGTGTGATTTCCAACAACTGTGTCAAGTACGTCCACAATCAATATATAACCTAACGGGAGCTTTCCCATGTAACCGGTATCTTGATCATCCTTGTTCGGTTCCTAGAAGCTTTATTTTTTTTTTGGTTTGACAGAAGTTTGGTATGTAGAATAAAATTATGCCCTTCAACTTAATTTAAATTTTGAGCAGAATCCATGGTGGTGGGTTCTTAAAATTCGGCCCGGCCGAACTTGGCACGCTTTTAGTTGTTCTCGCCTCCTTCTAATTAATTTCTATTTTCCTTCTTTCCTCTTAGGTGATAAATCATTGGACAGGCACTGAAATGAACTCCCGCCTGCTGATTGCCTCCTTCCTTATTCCCCTGATCCTGCTCTCTTGGATTCCCAATTTGAAATATTTGGCTCCCGTCTCTATGGTTGCCAATGTTTTCATGGGCTTGGGTTTGGGCATTACTTTCTACTATCTGGTGCAGGATTTACCATCGATTGAGACACGCAGCTATGTTTCATGGTCCACCATGCCTGCATTCTTCTCCATATCCATTTTCGCTATGGAGGCCATTGGCGTTGTCATGCCCTTGGAGAATAACATGGAAAATCCCCGCCATTTCTTGGGTATTTGTGGTGTTTTGAGCCAGGGCATGTCTGGTGTTACCTTGATCTACATGTTCTTGGGTTTCTTGGGCTATTTGCGTTATGGTGATGCCACTGGTGAAAGTATTACCTTGAACTTGCCTGTTCATGAATGGTGAGTGTTGGAAATGGTGTAAAGTGGAGCTTTCAGAAGATTTTAAAATTTATTTTTATTTTTTTTTTTTTTTTCACTTTTAGGCCTGCTCAAGCTGTCAAAGTATTGATCGCCTTGGCTGTCTACTGTACATTTGGTCTGCAATTCTATGTGTGCTTGGAAATTGTCTGGGATAGCATTAAGGATAAGTGTACCAAACGTCCCATTATGGTTAATTATGTCTTAAGGTAAGCAGCACTTTGATTATTAAATTGTTAAGAAAATCATGTTTGAAAAGACTTGGAAACTAAGGGCCGGTTCCTCGTTGAAGAAATTAAGTTGGTGATACCTAACCATACCTTCATGAATGACATCGGTTTACATTATTGAAAGCACCCTTAATGTCAAGAAATGCTACCATTGTATATTCTGTGGCAGCGAGAGAACCCTCAATGTAGCCGACTAGGTTGTGAAGGGCTGTTTCAATGGATTTGCCTTTACTATATGCATGCTGCTACAGCGACCGGCGATCTCCAGGGACCTTTGTCCTAAGCTACAGAATTTATCTAAGCTTGAGTATCTAGACGTAAATTAGTCCCCGGGCCTGGATGGCATATCAACACTTGTCTTGCGCAGGTGTTCTTCGACGCTTGCTCGTCCATTACGCAACCTTTTCAACCTTACCTACCGTGCAGGAGTCTTCTTGGCGCATTGGAGGTTGCGAACGTTCAGCCAATATCCAAGAAGGATGAGGCAAACAACCCTGTGATTATCGGCCAATTGCGCTCTCTCCAAGTTTATGGAGAGTATGGTTAATCACTATCTTGTGAGCTATTTAGAGTCTAATGGCTTTGTTAGGAGGCCACCGTAGCGCAGAGGTTAGCATGTCCGCCTATGACGCTGAACGCCTGGGTTCGAATCCTGGCGAGACAAATGCTGGCAACATTTGTGAAGTACTATGCCATGTAAAACTTCTCTCGAAAAAGGTGTCGCACTGCGGCACGCCATTCGGACTCGGCCCCTTATTATTGACCTCAAAACTTGATAGGACAAAATTTCATAAAAATCGGTTCAGATTTAGATATGTCTCCCATATATATCTTTCATCCGATATGGACTTTTAAGGCTGTAGTAGCCATCATTTTGATCCAATCTTCTCAAAATATAGCGCGATAAGTTCTGTTTGATGTCCCAATACGCGAGCAAAATTTCATAAAAATCGGTTCAGATTTAGATATGGCTTCCATATATATCTTTCATCCGATATGGACTTTCAAGGCTGTAGGAGCCATCATTTTGATCCTATCTTCATAAAATTTAGCACGATATATTCTGTTTGACGTCCCAATACATATGCAAAATTTCATCAAAATCAAATCAAATTTAGATATAGCTCCCATATATATCTTTCAGCCGATATGGTCTTTTAAGGCTGTAGATGCCATAATTTTGGTCGGATCTTAACAAAATTTTGCATGAGATGTTTTATTTTACGTCCCAATACGTGTGCAAAATTTCATAAAAATCGGTTCAGATTTAGAAATAGCTCCCATATATATCTTTCATCCGATATGGACTTTTAAGGCTGTAGTAGCCACAATTTTTATCCGATGTTCATAAAATTTTGCATGAGATGTTTTATTTGACGTTGCAATACGTGAGCAAAATTTCATAAAAATCGGTTCAGATTTAGGTATATCTCCCATATATGTCTTTCACCCGATATGGACTTTCAAGGCTGTAGGAGTCATAATTTTGATCCAATCTTCACAAAATTTAGCATTAGATATTTTATTTTAAGTCCCAATCCGTGTGCAAAATTTCATAAAAATCGGTTCAGATTTAGATATAGCTCCCATATATATCTTTCATCCGATATGGCCTTTCAAAGCTATAGTAGGCACAATTTTTATCCAATCTTTACGAAATTAAGCATGAGATGTTTTATTTGACGTTCCAATACGTGTGCGAAATTTCATAAAAATCGATTCAGATTTAGATATATCTCCCATATAAAGGGTGATTTTTTTGAGGTTAGGATTTTCATGCATTAGTATTTGACAGATCACGTGGGATTTCAGACATGGTGTCAAAGAGAAAGATGCTCAGTATGCTTTGACATTTCATCATGAATAGACTTACTAACGAGCAACGCTTGCAAATCATTGAATTTTATTACCAAAATCAGTGTTCGGTTCGAAATGTGTTCAAATTTTGACAAATTTTGTTCAGCGATGAGGCTCATTTCTGGTTGAATGGCTACGTAAATAAGCAAAATTGCCGCATTTGGAGTGAAGAGCAACCAGAAGCCGTTCAAGAACTGCCCATACATCCCGAAAAATGCACTGTTTGGTGTGGTTTGTACGCTGGTGGAATCATTGGACCGTATTTTTTCAAAGATGCTGTTGGACGCAACGTTACGGTGAATGAACACATTTCGAACCGAACACTGATTTTGGTAATAAAATTCAATGATTTGCAAGCGTTGCTCGTTAGTAAGTCTATTCATGATGAAATGTCAAAGCATACTGAGCATCTTTCTCTTTGACACCATGTCTGAAATCCCACGTGATCTGTCAAATACTAATGCATGAAAATCCTAACCTCAAAAAAATCACCCTTTATATCTTTCATCCGATATGGCCTTTTAAGGCTGTAGTAGCCACAATTTTGTCCCGATCTTCACAAAATTTAGCACGATAAATTCTGTTTGATGTCTCCATACATATGCGGAATTTCATCAAAATCGAATTAAATTTAGATATAGCTCCCATATATATCTTTCAGACGATATGGCCTTTTAAGCCTTTAGTATCCACATTTTTTATCCAATCTTTGCGAAATTTAGCATGAGATGTTTTATTTTACCTCCCAATACGTATGCCAAATTTCATAAAAATCGGTTCAGATTTAGATATAGCTTCCATATATACACTTCATCCGATTTGGCCTTTTAAGTCTGTAGAAGTTACAATTTTGGTTCAATCTCTATACAATTTAGCGTGAGGTTGTATAACTCTGTTGAACAAAACAAGATAATTACTGACTTAGGTGCATGTCCATAGTGGCATGTGGGGCGGATTTGTTTTTTCCTTTCAACATAACCTAACCAACTATAACTAACCTCAAAATACTGTCTTTTTCTTTATTTTGTAGAACCGTTCTGGTTACCGCTGCCGTTGGTTTGGCTGTGGCCGTGCCCACCATAGCTCCTTTCATGGGTCTTATTGGTGCCTTCTGTTTCTCCATTCTGGGCTTGATCTTCCCCGTAAGTATTTCATTAATCATGAAGGCTGTATACATCATATAACTGACTATAACTGTCGCTTTTCTATCATCCTCATAGGTCTTTATTGAAATTGTCACACATTGGGATACCGGTTTTGGTCCATTCAATTGGATCATCTGGAAGAATATTGTCATATGCATATGTGGTGTGGCTGCGCTTATCTTTGGTTCGAATAGTGCCATTCAAGATATTCTAAAACTGTATGCCCCAGCCGCCAGTGTTCCAGAAGAAGTTGTGGCTGGCATATCGTAAATTTGGAAGAAGGCATTGCGCAAGAAAAAGTAGAGATGCTTTACACAAAACAAAACTAGTATTTGGTGCAAAACAAAAATTTCAGAAAAAGTTACAAAAAAAAAAAACGGAAACCTAAACAAAAAAAGACATTTTGAACAAGCATTCGTTCGATTGTTGTATGACAAACAGACTAACTATTGTTAGTAACTGGAGCTTGGAATGTAGAAGTTCCCCCATAACATTGTTAACAAAAAATGCTTCAGATTTGAATTTTATGTTTTTTTTTTTTTTGATTTGTTTTAGAAAAAGCGTTTTTTGATACAGAAAGTTGCAAGCAAGCCTAATTTGTAACACAGAAACGAAATGTAACGAATGTAAAAAACAAAACAACAAAAGAGAGAAGGGAACTTTGTTTGGTATAAAAGTTCCCCTAACAAATGAAACAGTGCCTTTATTTGTGTGTAAAACTCTGTTTCTTTTTCTAAAATACTAGAAAAAAACAATTACTAAAAACAAAATGCATGAAAAGTGAATCCAAGAAAATTTACAAAAAAAAAAAAAACAAAAACAATATTTATTTAAAAATTGTATACATACAAGTTTTATTGGATTTTTATTAATATGTCTGAGGAGGAAACTCTTAAAAGTTCAAATGTTCCAAAGACCGTAGGTTTTGTTTTGTCTTTTTTTTTTTAACGTTTATGCTATCAGATAATTTTCACCAAAGTAGGCTTTAGTTTAGCAAAAATTCAAAGGATTGATTTTATTTAAGTTATTATAATAGCATCAGGCTTCTGTTGTTTTAATATTTACCCATAGTCTTTGTTTTAAATATACATATGTAGTAAGCAATCTAATATTTTTTCTTGTTTTTTAATATTTATAATTTGTTTAACATCCATTTCTATACATATATTTCTATGCAATTATTATACAAAAAAAAAATCTCTTATTATTAGCAACTAATAGAAGGATATAAGAAAACCATAGAAAATCTGTAAAGCAGGCCACACATTCAGTCCAATTGCGCTTTGGGGGAATATTTTAAGAAACTTTTATTTACAGCATTTATTTTTATAGATGCCTATGAAGATAATAATTGCTATTACCAAAAACAAAACAACCATAAAAAAATATATATATTTATATTTTAAATACGTATATATGCCCGTCGCAATGCTGAATGTTAGGTTTCTGCTAAGTTTCTTGTAGTAACTTTTTGGTTTTTTCTTTTACACAAAACTAATATTCCTTTTCTCAATACAACAAAATCAAACTATTTAGCTAAAAAAAAATAATTGTAATTTTTTTTTTAATAGTACTCATGAAATTCTTATAGAAAAACAAAGAAATATATTATTTTTTTATTTTTTACAAAAAAAAAAAAAAAAAATTAAGGTTTTTGATTTTTATTTAAAAACTAGCCGAACCGGGTCCGCTCCGCTCTGCCTTCTTTAACTCTCTAATATCTTATTAGGGTGGGGACACTTCGTGCCATTGTAGCATATGTCCGCCCACGACGCTGTATTGTCATGATTGGTCTATATATGCGTTTGGCGGGTTTTGGGCGGCCCCCGAGGCACCAGACTACAACAATAGAAACCAGGTTTTGTTTTTGGTGACGGTAGGTTACGGTCAGGTCAGGTTGAAAAGAGGGTGCAGATGTTAATCTGCCCCATGCCACTATAGACAGCTTAGGTGCAAGCCACTAATCGGCTTGTTGTGCGCTCTAAAAACTACAAAGTAACTTTGAAGAAGAATATTTTTGAATTTTTAGGAAATGCTCCAACGTCTCCCCACATGCTAACACTTGCCGCACCGATTTCGCATAAGTGGGCCCGTAGTCTTGTGTGTACCGTTATGACATCAAATTTCAATAACAGCCTCGTCCTCTTACGATCCGGATGACCCCATAAGATTTTCGCCATCCTATCGACTGTTTTGCTGTTCCACAGTTTTACATGCGCGTTTGTCGCCCCCTCCCTTAAATCGGACTGCGCCGACCCGAAAGGCTTCGGGTTAACCAAGTTTATCGACGACAGCTCTCTGGCCTTCACTGCCAAATCGTCTGCCCTTTCATTTCCCCTTACTCCATTATGACCCGGCACCCAAACGATGCGGATTGTGCCATCCGCATAGAAGGCTTTAATCCCCTTCTTACTCTTCTTGGTGACTGTAATAATGCAAAAAAAAAAAAATTTCGAACGAATCGCACTACCAGTCTCCGAGATCTGGTGTTTAAGGTAATGAGAAGTGCTTTTTAGAGGAGCGATGGCAGCTCAGACATTTTGACTCAAATATGGATATCAAATTTGTGCAACACTTCCAAATCCCTTTAGTTTGAGTCCCATCTTGCCATGGTCGGTAAATATGAACCGTTTGGAGAGTGTTTTGGGGCTGGGGCAGCCACCGGTACTTGGCCCTGAAAATAGATATCAAATAAGTTCTTTGCTCCCAAATACCGTTGATTTGAGCTCCAATTTGCCATAGTCGAATATGAAGTTCAGTTTAGGGGGCGGCGACCTAAACACCCCCTTAGCTGAACTTCATATTCCCCAAACTCTTGGCTCCAAAATTGGATATCAAATTTGTTTTCTACTCTCAAATATCTTTCATTTGAGTCCCATATTGTCATAATGGGTCAATAAGTCTATTTGACGTACTTTTAGGAGGAAAAGCGCCATCTAGACTTGAATGCAAATTTTAAATGTCATTTTATAATCTACTCCCAAATACCTTTCATTTGAGTCTCATATGCCATGGTCAGCTAATACGCCCAATTGGGGGGTATTTTGGTGGTGAAACAACCTCCCATTACTTGGACCTAATTTCGTATGCCACATTTGTAATCTATTGCCGAATACTTTTCATTTGAGTCCTATATTGATAGGAACGCCGAATATTTCTGTTTAGAGGGGTTTTGGGGTTGGGGCGGCCCGCTAGGTACTTGGAGCGAAATTTTAATACGATAATCGTTTTCTAGTCTCCAATACCTTTGATTTAATAACCATATTGTGCCCATCGGTGCACTTTTGGTTTTGGGTGGCGTTTTTGGGGTAAAGGGGGGCGCTCTCATCGAATATCTAAAAATTATATAGCCTATGTTTCCTTCCAGACAAACTTACACAATTTTTGAAAATTTTAAGAAAATCTGTTTAGCCGTTGTTTGATTCTACGAAACAAACAAAAAAAAACCGAGTCCCATATAGTCATGATGGGTCATAGGCCCATTTAATGCATTTTTGGGCGGTAGGGTGACCCCCTATACTTCGATCTGATTTTGTATGTCATATTCGGAATCTACACCCAAATACCTTTTATTCGAGGCCCATATTGACATGAACGTCCAATATGTCTGTTTGGGATTGGGGCGGTACTTAAGACTCATTTGATACCTATATTATCCCGATCGGTCCACTTCTGTTTTTGGGTTGTGTTTTTAGTCTAAGGTGGAGGGTCCGTCCCCCTTCCGATACCCAAAAATTATATAGCCTTTGTTTCCTTCCCGACCAACCTACACAATATGCGAAAATTTCGTGAAAATCGGTTCTGCCGTTTTTCAGTCGGCATACGGTACAAACAAACCAAGTCCAATATATCTGTTGTTGTTGTTGTTGTAGCAGTGTTGTACACTGAGGCGGCAGCCCTTGCCGATGAAGGAATCCATCGGGTCAATCCGGTACGAACAACAGGCTGCCATGGGATTGCTAACTGTATCTGCCAATATATCCGTTGTTGGCTAATGTGCCCATTTTGGGCATTTTTGTGGGGGTGGGGTGACCCCCTATGTGTATGTCAGATTCGATATCTACCCCCGCATACTTTTCATCTGATAGCCATATTATCCTTATCGGTCCACTTTTGATTTTGGGTAGAGTTTTTGGGGTAACGGTCGAGGGTCCGCCCCCTTACGTTATCAATAAATTATAAAGCCTATTCCAATTTCCTGACCGTATTCGTAACCTATTCCCGAAAACCTTTCAATTGAGACCCATATTGTTATGATCGTCAAATAAACGTATTTTAAGGGGTTTTGCGGCTGGGGCGGCCTCCCAGGTACTTGAACCCAACTTTTATTATGAAATTCGTACTCTACTCTTGAATATCTTTCATTTGAATCCCATACTGTCCCGATCGGTCCACTTTTATTTTTGGGTAAGGGGGAGGGTCCGCCGCCGATCCGGTCCGATTTTGAGAAATATTACAATAAAACGCTCATTTGTTGATCGATTCTCTCTAAATTTGGCAGAAAGGATTTTCTTATGACTCTGGACTACATAGTGAATTTCATATAAATCGGTTCAGATTTAGATATAGCTGTCATATATGTATATCGCCCGATTTTCATTTCTAGAGCCACTGCAAGCGCATTTTTTGACATATCTTGCCAAAATTTTGCACAACGCTTTTCTCGACGAGTACCACATTATCTGAGGTGCTCGAAATCGGTTTAAAATTAGATATTGCTCCCATATAATTTTGGGTAATTTGGTCTATATTTGGATATAACTGCTATGGGTTCATGAATGATGAATTTTTCACCCTAATATGACCAAAGCAGGTTAACATATATCCGAAGTGGTAGGTATCCAAAGTTCGACAAGGTCGATGCCGAGATAGTATTGTTAGGAAAAATATCAATCGATATTCAAACAAAAAAATACAATATCGAAAGTATTGATAGTGCTATCGATATTTTGCCTGTTCTACTCCTCAGTTAACATCCGTCATAGGTTGTTTGTTGTGGTCACCGATAGTCCCCTGTACCATGCCCTCATAAATGATACCCACAATTTAACCACCTTTCCCTTAAAATATTCGTTTATCCAGTCTCCACCCGGTACTGGCCTAAGGGTGAACAAAAACAAGCATTCGTTATGGGTATAAATCATAGATGGGCAGCATACACATCCGTACATATGTCCACGGGCATAGGAATGACGCACATGTATAGTGTAAACAACTTCGTGTTGCTTCGTTCGGCAGATTTAATTGATGTTTGTTGATACTCACACAAACACAGTTTGGTCTTTTCAAAAGTGTAGTGTGCCCATGATCGCTGATGTAACTGCAAAGCCATAGGTGAGAGGATTAAAAGTGAGAGCAAGAGAAACAAATTGTGCTAGAGAAATAGTATCACTATTTAGATGAGGGTATTGTGGGGGTGTGATGTGCGTGGCCCTAATTGGCATACAGGTCAGCGAATTCCTTAAGGCACGGCTTTGGCGTGCGAGACATTTGCATATTTGTTGTTTGGCTATGTTTTGCGAGCCTTCACAACAATATAAACAATTTTATAACTAGAAGTCGCATGTAGGTGGGTTTTTTTATTAAAAGCTAGTTCGTGGTACATATTACGGCCAAACCGCTGAATGCATTTTAATGAAATTGGCATCAATCGAAAGATATTTTCCCAGAGATTTATTAAAATTAATTTTCCGAAAATAAGATGAGGAATTAATTTTCAATAAAAGAAGAAGTAGCATTAAAACAGCAAATTGTTGTTGCATTTTACTGAAGCATCCGTTATTTGTGTGAATGTAAAGCCATAGGTGGGAGTATGAGTGGTGAGAGTGCGAGAGAAAAAGTATGCTAAAAGAGGTCAATATTGTGATGCGGGTGTGTAGTGGTGTGATGCGTGTGGCCCTATTTGGTGTTCTTTGCCATGAAGGTCAGTCAGTAGCTTATGGACAATGACGTTTGCGGTTTAATATGTTCGCAACGGTTAAATATTTAAACATTGAAGTAAACATTAAAAGGAGCCCAAGTAACTAATTATGTGTCCATATTATGCACTTAATAAATGAAATAGTTGGCGGAGAATTAAGACAAGTAGAGGAAAGAGGGTGCAGAATTTTTGTTTACATTATGTCCCATATGTACTACGGTAAAAAATCAATATCTTTTCGTATGTTTCTATGTTCGTATCAGGGATTCGGAGCGGAGCGGAGTAGACCTATTTCTGCCGGAGCGGGAGCGAAATTTTCTAAACCCGGAGCGGAGCTGTTACCAAAATCCGCCCCGTTTCGACTAAATCAATTTTTTTATACCCTCCACTATAGGATGGGGGTATACTAATTTTGTCATTGTGTATGTATAAAGTATATATATTCTTGATCGTCATGACATTTTATGTCCATCTAGCCATGTCCGTCCGTCTGTCTGTCGAAAGCACGCTAACTTTCGAAGGAGTAAAGCTAGACGCTTGAAGTTTTGCACAAATATTTTTTATTAGTGTAGGTCGCTTGGGATTGTACATGGGCCAAATCGGTCCATGTTTTGATATAGCTGCCATATAAAGCGATCTTGGGTCTTAACATCTTGAGCCTCTAGAGGGCGCAATTCTCATCCGATTTGGCTGTGGTGTTTTGGTGTCACTTCCAATCACTATGCTAAGTACGATTTAAATCGGATATTAACCTGGTGTAGCTGCCATATAAGCCGATCTTGGATCTTGACTTCTTGAGCCGCTAGAGGGCGCAATTCTCATTCGATTTGGCTGAAATTTTGCATGAGGTGTTTTGCTATGACTTCCAAAAAACTGTGCTAAGTATGGTGCAAATCAATAGCTAACCTGATATAGCTGCCATATAAACCGATATGGCGCCTCTAGATGGCGCAGTTATTATCCAATTTGGCTGAAATTTTAAACATAGGCTTCTCCCATGACCTGCAACATACATGTTAAATATGGTCTGAATAGATCTATAGCTTGATACAGCTCCCATGTAAACCGATCTTCCGATTTTGCTTCTTGAGCCCCTACAAGGTGCAATTCTTATCCGAATGGACTGAAATATTTCACAATGACTTCTACAATGTTTAGCATTGAATTCATTTATGGTCCGGATCGGCCTACAATTTGATATAGCCCCAATAGCATAACAGTTCTTATTCATTATTCTTTGCAAATGCTATCCATGGTGGAGGGTATATAAGATTCGGTCTGGCCGAACTTAGGAATTATTATTTCAAATTCATACATTCCAACCCTGCATTTAGTTGATAAAATTTTGACAAAAATCAATTACAAAACTTTGAACATCGATTTGAAACATATGATTTTGAATGTTATTATCAATTATATTCAATTATAATAACAAAAAAAAAGGATTTTATTAAAAAAAAAAACATAAATTTTACATAAGTATTGCAATGCCGTATGATATTAAACCCAAAAAGGAAAAAACTCAATTAACAAAGAAAAAAGGCCGATTTAAAAATATACAAAAGCTAACAAAAAAACCAAAATTATAGAGAAGAAAAGGAAGATAAAAAATTTAAATATACAAAAAGAGCTATTTGAAGATATTTTATTTCAATTTACACCAAGCAATAGTTATGAAATGAAAATTTGAATAAAAATAAAAAAACGAAAAACTTAAAAGTGTTCAGAAAAGTTGTACAACTAATGAAAGCGTTTCAATGGGGTGGGAAAGTTGTAGATGGAAGACATGGATGGACTGGCATTCGTTGAACTGTGGCAAAATGAAAAGGCATTTCCTAAACAGCCCGCATAAGATGGACATTCGAATATTGTCATAACTACAGAAACAGCATTCACAGGTGGCATCACCAAGAACATTTTCTAGGAGAATGACCTGCCAGTTGACCACATTGAAAGAAATCGTAGAAGATTTCTTCAAAATTACCTCGCAACAGCTACAATAAGGGCTGGGTAATCGGTGTTGTTTTTTGGACGAAACCAAAAAAAAAATTTTTTTTTTTTTCAAAGTTTTTACATGGCTGACATACCATTTTTCAAATGGCAGAGTGCCTCACAAATGCCGCCAGCATCAGGAGGGGATAACCACCGTTGAACAATTTTTCTGAAGTTCTCGCCAGGATTCGAATCCAAGTGTTCAGTGTCATATGCGGCCATACTAACCTCTGCGCTATGGTGGCCTGCAAATTGGCCTTATATGAGTTTAAAACCGTAGGTAAGGTTAGGTTGGAGGGCACCCGACTAGAAACCGCGATTACTAGCCACTTCACTCGCAGTCTGTAGATCCACTGTGTTCACCATAGAAGTAGGTAGAAGAGAAGTAGATGAAGAAAAAAGTAGATACACATACACCACAGAATGATACAGAGAGAAAATAACGACAGAAAAACGAAATAAACGCACAAGACAAGAAAAAAAGTAAGGACGGGATTAAGTCGATACCCTACACCGCATTGATACTCTACACCACATTGATACCCTACACCACATTGGATATGCACGCCAAGTCGTCGAATTTAAAATTTGCTTAAATTTGATTTTTTTCAGAAGATCGATTAATAAATGGGTTAGCAAAGGCCTTAAAGTGAAAATCGGGAGATGCATATTATATGGGAGCTATATATCTAAAACTGAACAAATTTCTATGAATCAGTCATCAGAAGAGTTATAAGAGAAACCTTCATGCCAAATTTAGTGAAGATCGGTTAACAAATTTCTAAAGTATTGAGTATTATTCAAAATCGAACGAAAATATATATGGGAGCTATAACTAAAACTGAACCGCTTCCTATGAAATTCACCAAAATTTTGTGAGAATCGGTTTACAAATGTCGATATAATTGCAATTTTAGTCCAAATCGGACGAACATTTATATGGGAGCTATATCTAAAACTGAACCGATTTCTATGAAATTCACCAATAATGTCGAAACTTCTAAGAAAATCCCTCGTGCAAAATTTCGTGAAAATCGGTTTACAAATGACGATATAATTGCAATTTTAGCCCAAATCGGACGAACATATATATGGGAGCTATATCTAAAACTGAACCGATTTCTATGAAATTCGTCAAAACTACCGAGACTTATAAGAGGAACCCTCGTGCAAAATTTCGTGAGAATCGGTTTACAAATGTCGATATAATTGCAATTTTAGTCCAAATCGGACGAACATATATATGGGAGCTATATCTAAAACTGAACCGATTTCTATGAAATTCACCAATAATGTCGAAACTTCTAAGAAAATCCCTCGTGCAAAATTTCGTGAGAATCAGTTTACAAATGACGATATAATTGCAATTTTAGCCCAAATCGGACGAACATATATATGGGAGTTATATCTGAAACTGAACCGATTTCTATGAAATACACCAAAAATATCGAGATTTATAAGAGAAACCCTCGTGCAAAATTTCGTGAGAATCGGTTTACAAATGACGATATAATTGCAATTTTAGTCCAAATCGGACGAACATATATATGGGAGTTATATCTGAAACTGAACCCATTTCTATGAAATTCGCCAAAACTACCGAGACTTATAAGAGGAACCCTCGTGAAAATTTTCGTGATAATCGGTTTACAAATTTCGATATAATTGCAATTTTAGTCCAAATCGGACGAACATATATATGGGAGCTATATCTAAATCAGAGCCGATTTCTATGAAATTCACCAATAACGTCGAGACTTAAAAGGGAAACCCTCGTGAAAACTTTCGTGATAATCGGTTTACAAATGTCGATATAATTGCAATTTTAGCCCAAATCGGACGAACATATATATGGGAGCTATATCCAAATCTTAGCCGATTTCCATGAAATTCTCCAACAATGTCGATACTCATAATATAATTCCTTGTGCAAAATTTCGTGAGAATCGGTTAACAAATTTCGATATAATTGCAATTTTAGTTCAAATCGGACGAACTTGTAGAGGGTGATTTTTTTGAGGTTAGGATTTTCATGCATTAGTATTTGACAGATCACGTGGGATTTCAGACATGGTGTCAAAGAGAAAGATGCTCAGTATGCTTTGACATTTCATCATGAATAGACTTACTAACGAGCAACGCTTGCAAATCATTGAATTTTATTACCAAAATCAGTGTTCGGTTCGAAATGTGTTCATTCACCGTAACGTTGCGTCCACCAGCATCTTTGAAAAAATACGGTCCAATGATTCCACCAGCGTACAAACCACACCAAACAGTGCATTTTTCGGGATGCATGGGCAGTTCTTGAACGGCTTCTGGTTGCTCTTCACTCCAAATGCGGCAATTTTGCTTATTTACGTAGCCATTCAACCAGAAATGAGCCTCATCGCTGAACAAAATTTGTCAAAATTTGAACACATTTCGAACCACATTTGGTAATAAAATTCAATGATTTGCAAGCGTTGCTCGTTAGTAAGTCTATTCATGATGAAATGTCAAAGCATACTGAGCATCTTTCTCTTTAACACCATGTCTGAAATCCCACGTGATCTGTCAAATACTAATGCATGAAAATCCTAACCTCAAAAAAATCACCCTATATATGGGAGCTATATCCAAATCTGAGTCGATCGGTATACTTATCAATGGGTCTATCTCCCTTCCTTCTGGGTGTTACAAACAAATTCACTAAGTTTTAATACCCTGTATTATGGTGTAGGTTTAGGGTAAGGTATAAAAACTCACTTTCGAGAGTATGATGCAGTCAGCCAATTCAGGCCTCTACAGAGCTCACTAATAACAGCAGGGCTAAGAGCCTGTAGGGAATCCAGTCTCGAAAAGAGGTGTTCACCCATTATCCTATGTTCTCTTCTCGCAATTGCGGGACAGTGACAAAACAGGTGCTCGACCGTTTCCAACTTCCCACTGCACATCTTGCAGAAGTCTGCCTCTCCATACACCCAGCGCGACGTCAAGACCTGACGATGCAATGACCAGTCTGGAATCCTATAAGCAGTCCTAAGTCATTCTTTCTCAGCTCCAGGATAGGAGACTTCCTGTTTCGCGAAATACTCGGCCACAGGGATTCTGTTTCCCTATAGCCTATAGCACAGCCCACGCCTTATTCGCGCAGTGACTTTAGAAGGCATGGCACAGTGGAGGTCTCAATGATTCCGTAGCAGAATCACGCACATTTCGTGTTTGGTTTCATGAATCGTCTTACAAACAAACAACGCTTGCAAATTATTGAATTTTATTATCAAAATGTGTGTTCTGGTAAGAAAGTTCAACGCGTGCTTCTTCTTCTTCAGCGACGAAGCTAATTTTTGGCTCAGTGGGTACGTTAATAAGCAGAAATTAGAAATGTCGATTTTGAATTGAAGATTAGCCAGAAGCATTACAAGAGCTACCAATGCACAGAAAAAGTCACAGTGTGGTGCGGTTCATGGGCTGGTGGCTTCATTGGATCGTACTTCTTCAAAGATTGGCCGCCTAGAACGCGCAATTTAACGCCTTTAGAGTATTTTTTGTGGGGCTATGTTAAAGCTCATGTCTATACAGTTAGGTCCGCTTCAATTGACGCATTGGACGACAACATTGAAGCATTTATTCATGAGATAACAGCCGAAATGTTGGAAAAATTGGACTAAACGGATGGACCACTTGAGGCGCAGTCACGGTCAACGTTTCCATGAAAAAATCTTCAAACATTAACTATCATACTATCGATTCAAATAAAAATTTCATGCATTTTCCTAAATTTCCCGTTATTTTTTTTTTTGAAAAACTTTCCTATGGCTCTAGAAAAATCACCCTTTATTTCTGATCGGCTCGTTCTCCGCCACATCTTGCTGGCCTGGGACCCAGCAGAGATAGCTTTTTCCAAGGTTCCAAAGAAGCTCTTAGCTTCTTCAGCGTCTGACTATCCGCGTATATCATTGCGGTTCGATTGGCCCGCCGCTTCCACATCAAAATCATGTCCTGTGCCATCAGGATTGCGAAGACCTCCGCCTGAAAGACGCTGCACCCATTTAGCAGTCTATAAGATTCCCTGATTCCAAACCTTTCAATGAAGACTTCTGCTCCAGTTGCCTCTTCCCATTTAGAACTTTAGGAGTAGAGCGCATTCAGTCCCCTTATGACCCTTCGATGTTTCTTCTCCAACTTGGTTTCTGGTCAAGAATCACGACCAGTATTCGGCCTTCAAAGAGAGCGGTAGCTCCACTCCATCCAGGACAGGTCCCTTGAAAACACCCACCTTCCTTCTCCTGGTGAAAAGGACTGGATCAGACCTTCTAAGATTTATGCCAAGCCCATTGGCCCTTCCCCAACCGGACAGTTTCCGCAAAGCACCTTGAACGAGGTCCGCAATGGTAGAGAGGAAACGGATCATAATGAAGACATCGTCGGTGTAGGCAACAACCTTCACCCTCTCTTTCTCTCGAAAGATCTCAGATTGCCATTGATCCCCAAAAGCCAAAATAGAGGAGATAAATCAGCTCCTTATGGAGTTCCTATGGTCAGATTCTTCCTCATGGAGCCGTCTGCTAGTGATGCGTTGATATTACGGTCTTTTAGCGTCGTATCAACCCAATTTGTCAAAAGAGGGACCTTCATGTCCATCAGAGTGCCATGTATGGGCGACAACAAAAGCTCCTTCTATGTCCAAGAAGACCGCCAAAGTGAAGTCGCACACACCCAAATTCCCCTCGATGTAGCCAATCAGCGCATCGAGGGGCACCATCACTAGCCGCATACCAATAAAGGGTCGATACGGACGCCAATACATATGTCAATTATTTTCTTCAAAGTCTTCGAAATGAAGGATGAAGGAGAGGCTTATTGGCCTATAGTGGTTGGGTAGAGAATGGCTCGGTTTTCCCGCTTTCGGTATAAAACAAAACCACCCGCCCATACAGTCGGTACAAAACCGTTAATCGGGAGATCGGAGATATTCAAATATGTTCCGACCTGCTCTATATTCGGAAAAAATGTGTAGGGGTCTAATAAAACTCATTGTACCAAATATCAGCGAAACTGGTTAATAATAAAACCAAATAAAATACAAATAAAAACCGATCTTCGGCATATTCGGCACATGTGTTGAGGATCACTGTGCCGAATTCAAAACATTTGGGGGTTGGTGAGGCCCCTCAGACACCAAGGAATAAATTTTTATGTCGGATTTGTAATCTACTTTTAAATACCCCTTTCAGTTGATACCCATATTGCCCAAAGCGGTAAAGGAGACCTGTTGGGGGTTTTTTGGGGGGTGGGGACCCCCTCGAACTCTTTGGGCGAAATTTTTGTATCAAGATCGTACTCTACTCTTAAATACCTTTCATTTGATATCCATATTGTCCCAATCGGTAAAGATGTCCGCCCGCGTGGGATTGGGATGGGGCGTCCCCCCAGGTTTTTGGACCCAAAAATTGTATATCAATTTCGTGTTTTTGGGGTACCATAAGGTGACATACAAAATTTCGCTTAAATCGGTGCACGTATCTCCGAGATATGGCATTTTTGAAAATTGGGGTAAGGGGGAGGGTCCGCCCCCTCTTCGGATATCAAAAAATGTAGTACCCTATTTTCAACGGGGGCTCCAACTCTTCAATCTGTGAACAATTCGTGAATATCGGTTCGGCCTTTTTTGAATCTATACGGAACAGACAAACAAACAAAGCGGAACAATTTCATTTTTATATATAAGAAGAACATTCAACATTTTATTAAATATGTGAGAAATTATCGTTTAACTTAAGACTTTTTCTTGTGGATTCTCTTCACCATAACTTCGCCCACAAACACAGCAAAATTCAATGCATTTGCTATGATCAGACCCAAGAACACAATGCGCAATTGTGCCAAGGAAAGTTGTTGTGGTTCCCGATTCGTTTTACGCCTCGATACTATCTGCATTTCTTTCGGACTCCCAATATATCCCGTTATTTCTCTCATCCATTTTTGCAAAATTCCTCCGAATTGTAGAGATTTTAGAATGCGATTATAAGGCTCTATCAAATAGGACTGGGGACGAAGATAGGCACAAATTTGATTGAGAACCACAACTCGGGGTACCATATCGAATTCATCATAGAGACGGTGTAAGGCAACAAAAGCCTGGAATTGCCAGTAGTTGGCAAATAAAGCCACAGGGCGGGGATCCTGCAACAGTAGCTCAAAAGCTTCATCGTCATAAACGAAATCGGTGTAGATGATTTGCTGTAAAGGTATTTGCAGCGCTCGCATCAAATCGTCACTATAGATGTTTTTAGTCAAAAACGTGTAATTAAGGGCTATCAGCCGTGCTATGGTTATTTGCTGCATGGAGGGTTTTCTATTGAAGGCATCGTAAAGTTTGCCTCCGAATGTGGCACATACAATCAGAAATCCGAGATTCCACAAAAAAATGGCTATGTTGGTACCAAGTAAAATAGAGCGTATGTTGCGGGCGCTGCCCAAGGTCAAACCAAAAACATCCAACCAAGTCAACTGAATGCTCGAAATAGGCTTCACCAGCGAACACATCAAATGGTATGTGACCATGCCAAAGGCCATAGTCGCAACGATGACCAACCAAGTGTTTGTGTGAAAGGGGGCCAATAGCCAGTGGCCTTCTACAAGGTCCTGGCCACGTTTTCGTATGACCACCACTGTCGGTGTAAGGAAGTAGGATCTGCTGACAGCAAAGTAACGGGATCTTGCAGGAAAATGATAATAGCCCATGAGGATGTCAAATTTTTTCTCTAGCAGCGACTTGAAGGGACCCACTAGTGTGCCATTCTCAAAGACATTGCCCACAGCCTGTTGCACAGTCTGTTCCAGGTGCAATTCAAAATTTAACTTATCAGCCATAGTTGTTAAAATCATGGCCTCTAGTCCCCAAAAATTTTCGATTTTCGTATGATCATTGCTTAGGCTGTAACCAAAGAAAGGCTGAGCAGCACGCATATAGAAGTCAATGGGACATTGCTTAAAATTGTGAAATTTATAGGGAAACAGATCCCCTTTGGTGAATTGTCCATACTGGAATTTATTAAATTGTTCCAGAACAACTTGTCGACACTTTTGTGAGTGGAAAAGGCCATAGTGGTAGAGATGAAAGGTAAAATTTCCTTCGTATATGGCTATTGCTATATTGACGATATTGCGTCTGAAGGCCTTTTGAACGATTTGCTGTAGCTCTTGGCTTTTGTTTAAATGTTTAGCGGTTTCCATGACCACCATGTATTGACCCATTGTCTCAACAAATTGGTTATTAATGTCTGGCAGAAGAGCGCTAAAAAGGAAAAATTCATTAGCGAAATAATAAACGATGTGATAAGAGAGAGACATGGGGTGGCACTTTTTCTTGGGGGGAAGGCCCTACCACAATCCCCCAATTGAGGGGACGTAAAGATTAGTTGAAACATTATTCAATTCAAATAAAACGTATTTTGGAGTAGAACAACATCTGCCATTCAAACTAGACATGGTGTGACACTATTTCTTTGTGACTTAAGGGGAAGGCCCTACTTGAGGGGAAGGCCCTATATAGAGCGGTCGAGACATAAATCAATTCAAATAGTATATGGAGTAGAAGACCAAAGGTATTTTGGAGTAGAAGACCATCTGCCCTTCAACCTAGACATGGTGTGACACTTTTCTTTATGACTTGGGGGGAAGGCCCTACCACAATACCCCCATTAAGGGGACATGTAAACTGATCAGGTCAGTATTAAACTCAGTATTTTGGGCTAGAGCAAGATTCTGACATTCAAATTGGGCCCTAAGAGAGCGGTGGGCGTCGTACCCTCAAAAAAAACCTTCCTAGTAGTTATGTAGATCGAACGGATGGACTGTATCGAGTAGATAGGCCACCCTTTATTACAATTTTTTTGAAATTGTTTTCGTATCTTACCGAAATGCTTTGTAGGAATCCACATACCATAAATTGTATTCATAAAGTCGATACTTTCTTGTTTTCCCATCACTAAATACTTCGATTTTCATGGAATTCCTCTCCTTGAAAGCTTCTGCCAAGTAAGAGCTTATAAAGATTTTCCACCAATGTGTATAGTCGACATGAATGGCCACGCTAAGTCGAATAGTTTTCGATTCAAAATATTCCATTATGGCTTGTTCAAATGTTCGCGGTGGTTTAGGAAAGCCAACTTTCCATATTTGTGGTTTAAGCTGAAGGCCGCTCAAGGATAGCACACCACATAAGAAGAAAAGGATTTTTAAAATGTCCATAATGAACGTTGATGGTCGTACTAAGACTAATTGGTATTGCCATGAAGCAAATGAATTTAAAGTGCCACAATGTGCTGTGTTTCTGTTAAGGCAAAAAATGCAAATCAGTGTTGGTAATGAGGAACAGAAAATTTCATATCAATTTTTAATTGTTATGTGGAAATGCTGGTAAAGCGTAACAAACAAACAATTTTCTTAAATGCAATAAGGTATGACTATTGGCTGTGTCCCCTAAACTAGGCGCCATAAGGGGAAATGAGTCATACATTCGACACTCCAACAAACAATTCAAAATTTCATCGAAAATCCATCAAAAACCCGAATTTTCAGTAGGGAAGCTTAAAATTGGCTGTATCTCCCAAACTATACGTCCTGGAGGAAAATGGGCCTTAATTCGTGATTCCGTCAAAAAATTAGAAATTTCATCGAAAATTCATCAAAATTCGAATTTTCAGTAGGAAAACTTTTAATTTCCTGTATCTCCTAAACTATGCGTCCTAGAGGTAAATGGACCTTAATTCGTGACTCCGTCAAAAAATTCAAAATTTCATCGAAATCCATCAAAATTTCAATTTTCGATAGGAAAACTTTAAAATGGCTAACCTATGCGTCCTAGAGGGAAAT
Organism: Stomoxys calcitrans; assembly: GCF_963082655.1. NCBI lineage: Eukaryota > Metazoa > Arthropoda > Insecta > Diptera > Muscidae > Stomoxys > Stomoxys calcitrans. The sequence continues at coordinate 211,062,083 of NC_081552.1, forward strand.
GGGCCTTAATTCATGACTACGTCAAAAAATTCGAAATTTCATCGAAAATCCATCAAAAACCGAATTTTTAGTAGGAAAACTTTTGATTGGCTTATTTCTTAAACCATGCGTCCTAGAGAGAAGTGAGCCTTAATTCGTGACTCCGTCAAAATATTCAAATTTCATCGACAATTCGTCAAACATCAAATTTTGAGTAAGAAAATTTTAAATTGGCTGTATTTCCTAAACTATACGTCCTAGAGTGAAATGGGCCTTAATTCGTTAGTCCCTCAAAAAATTCAAAAATTCATCGAAAATCTATCAAAAACCGAATTTTCAGTAATAAAACTTTAAATTGGTTGTATCTTCTAAACTATGAGCCCTAGAGGGAAATTGGCCTTAATTCGTGACTCCGTCAAAAAAATCCAAATTTCATAGAAAATCCATTAAAAACCGAATTTTCAGTAAGAAAACTTTTTAGTTGGCTGAATCTCCTAAACTATGAGCCCTAGAGGGAAATTGGCCTTAATTCGTGACTCCGTCAAAAAAACCCAAATTTCATAGAAAATCCATTAAAAACCGAATTTTCAGTAAGAAAACTTTTTTGTTGGCTGAATCTCCTAACCTATGCGTCCTAGAGGGAAATGGGCCTTAATTCGTGACTCCTTCAAAAAATTCAAAATTTAATCGAAAATCCATTAAAAATTAATTTTCAGAAAGAAAACTTTTTAGTTGGCTGTATCTCCTAAACTATGAGCCCTAGAGGGAATAGGCCTTAATTCGTGACTCCGTCAAAAAAATCCAAATTTCATAGAAAATCCATCAAAATTCGAATTTTCAGAAAGAAAACTTTAAATTGGCTATATCTCCTAAACTATACGTCCTAGAGGGAAATGGGCCTTGATTCGTTACACCCTCAAATAATTCAAAATTTCATCGAAAATCCATCAAAAACCGAATTTTCAGTAAGAAAACTTTAAATTGGCTGTATCTCCTATGCGTCCTAGAGGGAAATGGGCCTTAATTCGTGACTCCGTCAAAAATTTCAGAATTACATCGAAAATCCATCAAAATTCGAATTTTTAGTAGGAAAACTTTTAATTGGCTTATCTCTTAAACCATGCGTCCTAGAGAGAAGTGAGCCTTAATTCGTGACTCAAAATATTCAAATTTCATCGACAATTCGTCAAACATCAAATTTTGAGTAAGAAAATTTTAAATTGGCTGTATCTCCTAAACTATGCGTCCTAGAGGGAAATGGGCCTTAATTCGTGACTCCGTCAAAAAATTCAAAATTTCATCGAAAATCCACCAAAATTTGAATTTTCAGTAGGAAAACTTTGAATTGGCGTCCCCTCTACTCGTCTCGACATTTATTACCATGTGTCTGTAACTGGAGGTACTAAATATAACCTTTGTATCGGAAGATATAAGCGACTGGGAAGTGTTGGATGACCACAGCTTCTCTGATCATCGTTATATTAGCTTCAACCAACTAAACTAAAGAAACGAGGATTGGGATAAATTTCGCCACAAATTCGGAACGTCTCTGACTTCTAGACCAGAAAAGGAAGAGGAAACTGCGGAGGATATAGACATTATGGTCAAGCAAATCACGAAGGCCCTGAATGACTCGCTTTTGTCAGCCTAGCCAAGGGGCAAACAGCGACCACGATGGTGGACCCCAGAGTTGGTTGGTCTAAGGAAGGACTGCAGAAAACTCTTCAACAGAGCAAAAGCCACAAGAGCACCACACAATTGGGACATCTATAAGGCTGAGCTAAGAATATATAAGGGCGAGCCGAGAAAAGGCTCAGAACAAATCCTGGGTGAAATTCTCTAGCTCCGTGGAGAATACATCTAAGGCCTTTAGGCTAAGGGAGATTTTGCCCTCTAGACCTATTACGGTGGGCCTCACAGCCTCACTGTGGGCGACACCATCTGATGCACTGAATTTAATGCTACAACTTATGCCTCTGGACATTGTGGCTAGACGAGTTGCAGCGACCACTGTCGTGAGGCTAAGGGAGCTTTCTCTTTGGTCATGTGGCGGCTAAGGACACTGTATTATCCTTGATACAATGATGTTTCAGGCAGCGTGGATTACACCCCACCTGAGCCGATTTTTGATAAAAATTACTGTACCACTATTATTTCTGATAGAACCGATTGAAACTACGATATCCCTGGCAACACAAGTTACATAGATAGATGGTCACAAAGAGGGGGCTATGAGCATTCCAAAACTATGTGGCCTAATCTAAATATGCTGACAGACTGAAGGTTGTCTGTAAGGACGACGAGGAAGAAGAGACTATAGAACATCTGTTGTGTGTGTGTCCCGCACTAGCAGTCAGAAGGAGTTTCACTTTAGGTTCTAATTTCTTTGAGAATCTGCCTGGTTTAGCGGATGTGAACATTCGCAAGTTAAAGCGATCTGGATAGTTCAACAGTAGGAACTAGAAGGCATCTTTCTTCTTCCGTTCCTGTGGTATCACAATGGACGAAAACGTCTATGTGAGTCTGATGGCAGGTTAGGTAAGGGTTTAAGTGGCAGTCTGCCATCAGACTTACTTAGACGTTTTCGTCCGTACCCTTGAGTAGTTTAAATCCCGGAATTCTTAGTCCACAAACCATTCCTCTACACACCCATGGTTCCTGGATAAGAACCACGTCAAATCGCCCTGCCATCAGGAGGACCTTTAGTGGTGGAGATTTATCTGTAGAAACCGAATCATAGTCAGGATTCAGAACTTCCACCACTGTTGTGTTAGTCTCGTCTTCTGACTCCACCAGGAGTTCATCTTCACAAGATTCGTTAGATCTTGTCATGATGAGCTTCCGTACGCATCCAGGGGCAGGTGAGAAAGCTGTGGAACCACTCTTTCTCAGGACTCTGGGCACTTGCGGTGTGGACGATTTCTCCTTAGATGATTCACTAACTGTTGCTGTCGAAGTACTTTCTGAGTTCCGTGCTTGAGCCCAGTCCAACTTTGTGACTCACCCGCATAGGGGTTGTCGGGTCCCGTTTCCATGCCATCCCTTCCTGTCTCGATTGTGGCAGGGGGATTTTCAGTCTCCTGCAATCCGCCAGACTTTAGCGATGTGGTCGATAGTTCTTCTTTACCAATCTTCCAGTCGGTGGTTGAAAGATTGGCATTACATTCCCTTAGTCTTCCAAGTATCGCTTCAGGATCTGAGGGAATCCTTGGTATCCAAACATGTGCCATTGGTCGAGAAGGAATATCTTCCTTCTCGACTAAATCTAGTGCTGCACCTGGCCTGATCTCACCAATCTTTTTTAGCGCACAACGATACATTTCAATTGAGCATTGATCGGCATTGAAGGCAATTAGTCTGTATCGGCCTCGATACCAGCCTGCATCGTCACAAACTGGAGGAGACCCAGGAAATTCCGCAAGGACGTCGGAGTATACTGAAGACAGTTCATTAACTATCCTACTCCAATTATTCTTAGGTATGCAGCCCTGTTCTTCTCCCTTGTCGACAACTGCCATCACCAAACTGTCCCTAGCGACATTAGCAAAGGTTCTTGGACCCATCTTACTGTTGTTCGCCCTAGTTCTTTTAGGCCTGGGATGCCCTCCAGGTGACCGCAGCCTTTTGGCTGACTGCGGTGCAGTTTCCGAATCTAGACGTGTAGTCTTTGGGGTAGCCTGTGCAGCGAATTCCCGAGTTCAATTTAGGGAGTCTCTCTCCCTATTAGTGAGAGTCTTAGGATCATTCGCACCAAGCCTCTCAATAAACCTGAGAGCGATGGGTCTTCTATTATTCCAACCTCCTAAAGAGCGTATTGGCTTGCCGGGGAAGGCCGATGGCCTGGCAAATTATAGGCATGCGAAGAAAGAATAGATGGATCGGCCTTGTCCTTGAGACTCGAACCAGGTTTCTTCGTCAAAGGCCCCTGCTGACCGGTCGTCTGTTGGCTAGTGGAGCCTGGAGCAGCCGCTCCACCAAACACCTGACTTTCCGTCAAGTATTTGGTGCTAATTGCGTTTTTAAAATATTTTACACCAATTATCGGTAATGATTTGCAAAATCTCATATGGCAAACAACTAGGATGTAGATTTTTTAACTTACCTTTAGACATTGCTGAGCAAACTCTTGTTCAATATGAACGTCATAAACATCGCTGGCATTTTCCTTCTCCTGAGGATGGCTCACAGTGTGGGGTTTAATTTTACACCTGCAATATGGAAATTAAGTGCTTATACACCATTACAGAGCTTTGAACAGGCTATGGTGGAATATTTTGAGACTAAAACTTCCATGCTCAGTGTGGCCATACGTTTGGAGTATTCCAGGGCATGGAGGTTTGTCATAAAAGAATATCTGGCAAAAGCACTACGTGGCAAGACAACTATGAAAGTTGAAGTGTTTAGTGATGGAGTTGAAAGAAAACATCGCATGTTCAATTATAATCTATGGTATGTGGATTCGTACAAGGCCTTTCGGTAAGTTTTGAGAAAAGTATAAGTCTTTGCAGGGCACGTTACAAAAAATTAAAAAAAAATTTTAACGTGCCCTTTTTCAAAAAATTTTTGCACAGCGACTATAGCAAGAATGTTAACCAAGAACATTCTCAATCTAATCCGAATTTCATGCGTTTTGGCGACGTAATAGGACGATGGGAAAATAGTTCATGGCACCCGACAATGAGGGAGTTGTTAAATGCACCCTGGTTTCTTACTTTACTTTACTTTAATCGGCCATTGCAAATTGCAAAGTTTGCCCATGAACATTCCACTAAGGAACAGGGGCCAACTTCTCACATATCAATGAGCGCAGTCCGATTCAAGTTTAAGCTCAATGATAAGAGGCCTCCTTTTTATAGCCGAGTCCGAATGGCGACACCTTTTTGGCAGTGCGACACCTTTTTGGAGAGAAGTTTTGCATGGCATAGTACCTCACAAATGTTGCCAGCATTAGGAGGGGAAAACCACCGCTGAAAATTTTTTTCAGATGGTCTCGCCAGGATTCGAACCCAGGCGTTCAGCGTCATAGGCGGACATGCTAACCTCTGCGCTACGGTGGCCTCCAATCGGCCATTACAAAACATTTATTCCTCTAGCCGAACTTAAAAAAGATTCCCGAGCGTCTCAATATTCAGCGCTTCTTCTCCAAACTCTGATACCCAGTTTCGAGATATGTCTTTCCATTTGATAACTCCCTTGGAGTTTTGGTCTTCCCCTTTTGCGTGTTATATAATGGTCGCCTTCAAAGGACTTCTTCGCTGGGGCTTATTCATTCATGCTGACAACATGGCCTAACCAACGCAACCGTTGTGTTCTGAAGCGTTTAACTATGCCTTCGTTGTCGTACAGCTCATACAGTTCGTGACGCATGCGACACCTATATTCTCTTTTAAAACAAACTGGTCCCTATATTTAACGAAGAATCTTTCTGTCAAACACTCCAAGTACTAGCTCATCTGCTTTCGCAAGTATCCATACTTCGGTGACATACAACAGCAGGGGTAGCATTAGTGTCTTGTAAAGTGTGATTTTCGTCAAGAGGTAGCTTTGCTCTGTTGGCCAATATTATCCTTCGTTTTATTTCAAAACTGGTGTCATTTGTTTCGTTCACGGCGGTGCCGAGGTATACAAAGTGGCTGACCATCTCAATGCCCAAAAAGTAATTGCGGATTTTTCATATAGTCGGCGTTGACAAATTTATTCACAGCTTGTGACTCTGTAATTGCATTCTTTCTTCTGTCAGTTATCAGCTGTTACTTTTAGCTTGCTTTAGAAAAAAAGTGTAAAAAAAGTATATTTGATTAAAGTTCATTCTAAGTTCTATTAAAAATGCATTTACTTTCTTTTAAAAAATCCGCAATTACTTTTTGGGCAACCCAATAGTTCCCGTTTGTTACACATCGAAATATTGATCTGAGACCCAACAAAGTATCGATTTAGCCATGTCAGCTCGTCCGTCTCACACGAATGTCGTGATTAAGGCAGATGGCTGCCATCACGGCCCAAACGTGGGAGGCGCAAGCACCAAGGGTGAATATTTAAACGTGTTCACCTCCTTGGTTAGGAGCGGAGCACTACCTACGACTCCTTCCGGTCTATGGGTTACGGTACCCAGTTGAAAGCGCAACTTCAAGTCGAGCTTATGCTCTATACGCGTTTTGAATACAAACCACAGCCAACACTTTGCTCCCCACAGGGGCCTCAGCATTGTCAGGCTGGAACCGAAGTTCTAGGGGTTCCTGACACCTGACACCAGATAAAAGTCTCCGGTCAGTCTTCGTAGCTGTAAAAGACTATTACCAGTTGAACCCAAACAGTTCCGGACTGATCACCTAGGACAAATAAATCGCCCTAAGCCGATCTAAAGCCAGCATACGAAAGTATGCACCAAAACAACATACATCAGGACGATATACACAAACACAAACAGGGCACGGCAGCCTTCGCCACACATATCCGTTCCAACAAGGGACTCAACAATCAACGTGACCACCCAAACGGATGACCAAAAACGATCACAAAAGCGACGGAAAACAACGATGGGCAAACGCCTTAGCATCAACATGGTCTAGGTAGGTACCAGGCCATGTCATGCGCAGCACCAAATCACTCGGTCCCGCCAGTACAGCAACACCTCGTCATGGATAACTAGAGTGTATTCATGCCTCCACTAAGTCTTGGCCCTACTGAAATCCCACACTGCCTCGCTCATCCCCATCGCGCCTAAATCTCTAACATTTGAATAGTACGCTGTTCACCTCCTTGGTTAGGAGCGGAGCACTACCTAAGACTCCTTCCGATCTATGGGTCACGGCACTCGGTTGAAAACGCAACTCCTGGCCGAGCTTATGCTCTATCCGCGATTTGGGTACAAACCATAGCCTCCACGTTGCTCTCCACTGGGGACTCAGCATTGTCAGGCTGGAACCGAAGTTCTAGGGGCTCCTGACACCTGTGGTACCAGATTAAAGTCTCCACTCAGACTTTGTAGCCCTAAAAGACTACTACCAATTGAACCCCAAATAGTTTTAAACTGGTCACCTAGGACAAAGAAATCGCCCTAAGCCGACCTAAAGCCAGCCTACGGAAGTATGCGCTAAAACAACATACATCAGGACGATATACACAAACTCCTGTATCTCGGCAGCCTTACGAGATACGCCTCACATATCCGTTCCAACATGGGACTCAACAATCAACGAGGCCACCCTCACGGATGACCGAAAAGGGCCACAAAAAAGCTACGGGAAACAACGATGGGCAAACGGTAGATACTAGGCCATGTCATGCGCAGCACCAAATCACTCGGTCGCACCAATACAGCAACACCTCGTTATGGATATCTTGCGTGTATTCATGCCTTCACTAAGTCTTGGCCGTCTCCTAATAAATACTTCCCGGGAAACAGTCGTCTCGTCTTCAAGGACCCTACTGAAATCCCACACCGCCTCGCTAATACCCATCGCACCTAAATCTCGAATGTCTGCCTAGTACGGGCATTCCGTCAGTACACGCCTCTACAGTCGCACAGATCAGTCGCCGACAAGTTTCTCTGATGCAAAAATGCATTCAAGGAGCCATGTCCCGTCAGTATAAAGCCCAGACTTAGGCCGAAGCCAAAGTTCGGGCGGTCTCGTATGAACGTCGCGTCACGAATATATTCGTAGATCACCCGACCATTGTCACTGTTCGTTCATCTAGTTTTCCACCTATCATCAAGTCGCCTGACATCCCCATCTGCCAGCTCAGAAGCAGTGAGAAAATCCTCAAGCATCATTAGAATTCCCTTTTCCACACTATACAGAACAGCCATGTAACTCACGAGTAGATCAAGCGGCGGTGCGCCAAGCAGTACCTGTAGTGCATCTGCCGAAACAGTCCTACACACGGGCAAGCAAGCCAGCATTGCCATCCTCTGACAAGAGAGGATCTACTCTCGTCCTAAGTCTGTTGCAACAGTGACCGAACAGCGTGACGACTAAGACCCCAATCAGTTCTCAGAACACGTTTAACCTTTCCGGCTACTCCAGTCATCTTTTCCTTCATCCGATCCAAATGGACCAAGAAACCCATTCTTTCTGAAACAGTCACTCCCCGATATTATACGAGCGCTACGTTCCTGATGCTAGCTCCACCAGATCAAAACGTGGGTGGACGATTCCGCGAAAAGATGCCCTTGAGCAACATTGTCACGGTGTTGTCCTCCGCGACGTCAACACCAACACGATCGCTCCATTCGCGCACAATGTCCATGGCAAGCTCACTGCGAGTTGCCAGAGCAAGTCTGGAATCTCCTTCAACCTGGATGAGCAGGTCATCCGTCTCACATTAGGATAGCTCGTACTCTTAAAATTCAAAATGGTCAGAGGTGAGAGATCATGTGCGAAATTTCAGGGCCCTGGATGGTTCGGACGCCGCTTGGCAAGGATTTGGTGCTTATTGACATTTATCTTAAATCTTTGGATGTCAAAGTGGGCGGTTTGGGCGAAATAAGAATTCTCTCTATAATGCATTGTGCGGTCCCCTGGCCAATCAATTACGAACGGGTGTGAGTTCCTGGAATGTCTAGTATCCCTGACATACATCCTTACATCGGGAATAAGAAGACGAATAACAGACGAACACATACCATGAAAGTACCGATAGAACAGCGCCAAACAACCCAAGCGCCAAGTAGGATACCCTGCTGTTCCCAATCAACGTCATCGCTCTCCTTTGTACACGGTCCAGTAGCTTCAGGGATGATTTTGAAGCTCCAGCTCATACATGTGAGTTGTACTCCATTTTTGGCCTAGTGAAAGTGGTATAGGTGTTAAGAAGATCAGACGGAGTGGAGTAATTCCTACACCGTTTAAGGAAGCCTAAACACTTGAAACACTAAACACTTCGAATACATGTTTAGCCAAACAGACATCACTATGTATTTTCATGCCCAGATCTTCAAGAGCTTCTGATTGCTCAACATCTATACCGTTGATAGACAAAGATGATCGTAATGGGTCAGCGAATCGTTTGTGTGACAACAAGCAGCACTGAGTCTTCTGTGCCTTAAAATCTACTCGATTCATTCGACCCCACTCAGAAATGGCTAGCATATCCTGGCAGAGTGTATAGTCCATAACCCGCCTCTTGTCCTCAATCTCTCGAAGACTTGGGCTATGGTCGAATGAGTACGAATGACAGAGATTACTGTCATCCGCAAATGAGTAGATCGGATTCGATGTCTGACCCAACAGATCGTTGATGAAAATTAGAAAAAGAGAAGGAGAAAGAACAGAGCCCTGGGGTACATTTGCGGTCAATTTGTGCCCATTGGATGAGAACCCCTCTATAATGACTCGAATAGTGTGATCTCTGAGAAAGCTCGAAATAAAACGAACGAAGCCATTACCGACATCAAATGCGACTAGCTTTGATAGTAGTGCACCGTGCCAGACCCTATCAAATGCCTTGGAGATATCCAGAGCCACAACCTTACTCTCACCAAACTGGTGGATTGAGCGACTCCAACGTTCCGACAGAAGTGCCATTCTGCGGAACCCATACTGTTGGTCGCCAAGAAGGCCATTAAACTCTAAATACCTTACAAGATGGTGATTAACCATGCTCTCCATGACTTTGGAGAGAGCGGAGCATATCGTAATTGGCCTATAAAAAGCATGGTTGTTTGTCTCACCCTTCTTGGGTATTGGCTGAACGTTCGCAACCTTCCAACGTGCCGGGAAAACTCCCGCACGGTAGGCAAGGTCAAAAAGGTTGCGTAACGGACGAGCGAACGTCGAAGAACACTTGCGTAAAACAAGTTTTGTTATGCCATCCGGGCCCGGGGATTTATTTACGTCTAGATTTTCAAGAACCCTTTTAACTCAACGAGTTCGAAAAAATATTTGGGGCATGATGGCAGATAACTTTTCGATTGAGGGGAGTGATTATATATCAGCCAACAGGTTAGCCTTATCAACCGGGTCAGTGAACGTTTGATAGTCCTTAACAAGAGTTGGAATAGATGAAGAACTACCCGTAATACTTTTCACGAACGACCAAAAGCTCTTACTTTCTCGTGTAGAAGCAAGAACCTTAGTACGCAGACGCTGTTCGTAAAGAAATTTTTCGCGCCTAAGCACATTGGCACACAAAGGTCTTGCCTGTTTGCGCAGCTGTTGAGTATTGGCATTTTTAGCCAACCTATAAAAATATACCAAATGCGATCCATGGTGGAGGGTATATAAGATTCGGAGCGGCCGAACTTAGCACGCTTTTACTTGTAACTTGTTTCAATGTAATTTCTTCCATTTTTTGAGCGCCCTGGCTTCTAGCAACTAATTGTTAGAAGTTCGCTAAAGTTCTACGTATTAACACTGATATCTATTTTCCCTTTACAGCTCTCTTCTACCTGTTGTCGATAGAAATTTTGTGGAGAAAATGGGTCAATATATGGTGGTGCTGAAAACTCCTAAACACTTGAATGCCACCGAAGAATTGACTCGGATAATTCGTGAGGCATATGAGCGTAACATTGTGGATATTGTGGTGGCGTATCTTGACATCAAATATAAATTCAATCTCTACCATTATGGTCTATTTCAGCCGCAACAATGTCGTAAAGTATTATTGGCTAATTTTAATTCATTTAAAGATGGCCTATTAAAGTCGGAGACGTTATTTCCCATAAAGTTTCGCAATTTCCACAAATGTCCCATTGGGTTTTATATGCGCTCGGCCAGACCCTACTTTAGTTACAACTTGACCAGTGATGGCCAACAAATTGATTATTTTTGGGGTTTGGAGGCCAAAATAGCCCAAACCATGGCAACAAGCTTAAATTTTGAACTATCACTGCAGCAATCTCAACGCCAGCTATGGTCAGGCAATGTCTATGCGAATGGCACCTCGACGGGGCCCTTTAAATCCATGGCCGAGAAAAAGTTTGACATTCTAATGGGCTACTATCATTTCCCGGTACGATCTCAATATTTTGCTGCCAGCAACAGCTATTTTATCACCTCTACGGTGGTGGTTATACGAAAACGCAAAAACGTTCAGCTTGAGGGTCAATGGCTATTGGCTCCTTTCCAAACAAGCGTCTGGCTAGTCATTGTGCTAATGTTGTTATTCGGCTTAGCGTTGACCACAGCAGCGAGACTCGTTTTAGGAAGTTCTTTAGCCCTAAATCTGACCTGGCTGGATATTTTTGGCTTGTCCCTGGGAAGTTCTCGCATTTTAAGCTATAATTTAATCAGCACAAATTTGTTTCAAATGTTATGGATCCTAGGCTTTTTGGTTATATGTGCCACATTTCAGGGCAAACTGTACGAGGCCTTCAACAGAAAATCCACATCCTCTCCGCTCACTGTGCAACAACTGATAGACCTTAACTACATGTTTCTGGTTAAGAGTATATATAGCCAAGACCTGCTGGATGCCTTGAAAATCCCCTCTCAACAAATCATCGTTAATGATTTTGCCCATAATGATGATGCCTTCGAGCTTATGATGAATGAATCTCGTCCCTTGGCTGTATTGACCAATAATTGGCAATTCTTTACCTATGTGGCCACGCACCGCTTGTATGGCAAATTTGATATGGTTCCCCGCATTGTGGTTGTAAATCAAGTTTGTGCCTATCTACGTCCTCAGTCATACCTAATCGAGCCCACGAATCGAGTCATAAATGCCCTACATTCTGGAGGTATTATAGGAAAGTGGATAAAAGATATTGCTGGTACGCTGGGCACACCTCTTGAGCTGGAGGCAGGATTGAAGCGTTTGACTAAAGCCCTACCAAAAGCCATATCCTTTCGACAGCAAAGGATTGTATTTTTATCGCTGGCAATGCTACATGCAGTCTCCTTTATAGTATTTTTGATGGAGATTTTGGTGGAGAAAATTTCAGCACATCGTCATCGCAGAGCAGCTTATAGTAATAGAATGATACGTGTTAAGCTTTCTGATATTAAAAGATATAGAAAATAAAAATCTTCTATTATATAAAAATTAAACCGATGCGCTTTGTTTGATAGTTTGTTTGTCTGTTCCATATAGACTCAAAAACGGCTGGATCAATTTTAATGGAGCGGACCCTCCCCCCTACCCCAATTTTCAAAAACTCCCGATCTCGGAGATGGGTCCATCGAACCAGACAACACGAAATTGGTCAAAAAAATTTGGGTCAGATAACATGGGGGGACGCCCCATCGCAAAACCCACCCGGGCGGACATGTTTAACGATTGGGACAATATGGGTATCAAATGAAAGGTATTTAAGAGTAGAGTACGAACTTGAATATAAATTTCGTCAAAAGTCTTCAGGGGGGTCCCCCACTCCCCAAAACCCCCCAACAGGACCCTTTCACCGCTTTGGGCAATGTGGGTACCAAATGAAAGCTATATAAAAGTAGGGTAAGAATCTGATATAAACATTTATTCCTTAGTATCTGAGGGGCCTCCCCACCCCCCAAAACCTCCCCGCACGGACATGTTTAACGATTGGGACAATATGGGTATTAAATGAAAGGTATTTAAGAACAGAGTACGAACTTGAATACAAATTTTGCCCAAAGTGTTCAGGGGGGTACCCCACAAGAATCTGGGGACACGTCCAGCCGACCTGCCGTTCAGCAGGACAAGTATACGACGACAATAAAGGACTGAAATAAATTGTCTTTTGGGTCTAAACGTCGGTGGGAGCGACCCTCTCCTCCCAATAAAAACAACACCAAACTGTGTTGTTGTATAATATATCCTCGGTCGTTCTACATCGAGGATATATTGTTCTCAAATCTAAGGACCTTTGAGCTACAGATCTTTAAAAATGTGGTATCTCAAGTGGTAGCTTTAAAATATGATTTTGAATGAATCAAAACAAACAAAAAATGAATTAGTATGGATTTGAACGAGACCCGTTGCGCTGATATGCTTGATATTACAGGGTCAAACTAAATCGTGCTCTAGCACGATGCTAATATTATTTCAGGGACCGCCCCCTAAATTCCCTTCAAACCTATCATGTTTGCGTACTATGGCAATAAATAATAGGTATTTGATAGTAGAAAACGAAATTGATATCCAATTTTGAGGCCAAGTGTTTGGGGGGTCGTCTCACCCCATAAACTTCCCCAAAACCAATGGCTATTGGGGCTCAAATAAATAGTCATTGGCCGCCCCACCCTAGATACCCCTTAAAGTGGACATACTTGTGGATTATGACAATAAGGGATGTCTCATCTAAACTTTCCCTAAACCACACATACATACCGACTGTAGCAATATGTAGCTCAAATGTGATTTTTGGGAGTAGAGTATGAATTTGGGTCAAAGGGTTGGGTTGTTAGATCTAAAATCCAAACTATAATGGGCGGACTCCCCCCTTACCTTATTTTCAAAAACTCCAGATCTCGGAGATGGGTAGGGCAATGTAAAATTTAGTTCGTTTATAATAACTCGAAAACTGGGGGCCACCGTAGCGCAGAGGTTAGCATGTCCGCCTATGACGCTGAACGTCTGGGTTCAAATCCAGGCGACATCATCAGAAAAAAATTTCAGCTTTCCCCTCCATATGCTGGCAACATTTGTGAGGTACTGTGCCATGTAAAACTTCTCTCCAAAGAGGTGTCGCATTGTGGCTATAAAAAGGAGGCACCTTATCATTGAAACCCATATAAACCTTAAAGGTGGGTATTTATAATTTTGCAGATATCTTAGGTATAAAAATATTTTCCGAACAATTTTTGATGATTTCGTATTCTATGGATATTAATCTGACCTTTTGATCACATAAAATCTGAATTTTGTTATATAGACCGATCTCCACACTTAAAGTCTTGAGGCAATAAATTGGTAATTTTCCACCCGAGAGGTCTATCAAAACTCATAAATCATCAAAATCGTAGAAAAAATGCTCTTTTTATAGGCTCAATACTCAATATCGGGAAATCGGTCTATATGACAGCTATATCAAAATATGGTCCGATCTGGACGATGTTCAACAAAAAGGTGTCGAGCGGTACCAAAGCTCACTGCTTCAAAATACATCGAAAACGGATGAAAAATGCTTCTTTTATGGGCTCAATACCCTTTATCGGCAAATCGGTCTATATATCAGCTACATCCAAATATGATCCGATCTGGACTAAATTTAACAAGAATGGGTAGAGGGATCTGCCAATACTCATTGTGTCAAATTTCATCGAAATCGGATGAAAAATGTTCCTGTTATGAGTTCAATACTCTATATCGGAAGATCGGCGTATATGGCAGCTATATCCAAATATAGTCCGATCTGGACCACATTTAACAAATAGGTGTAGAGGTCTACCGGAACGCAATCGGATGAAAAGTGCTCCATTTATTGGCTCATTACATTATATTGGGAGATCGGTCTATATGACAGCCATATCCAAATAGGGTCCGATCTGGAAAATATTCAACAAACAGGTGTAGAGGCATACCAAAGCTCGCTGTTTTAAATTACATCAAAAACGGACGAAAAATGCTCCATTTATAGGCTCAATACCCTATATGGGCAGATCGGTCTGTATGGCAGCTATATCCAAATATGGTCCCATCTGGACGGTATTCAACAAAACGATGAAGAGGGGTACCAAAGCTCATTGTTTGAAATTTCATCGAAATCGAATGAAAAATGCTCCTTTTATAGGCTCAATACCGTATAACGGGAAATCGGTCTATATGGCAGCTATATTCAAATATGGTCCGATCTGGACCACATTTCACAGCAATGGGTAGGGATCTACTAAAACTAACTGCGCCAATTTTCATCGAAATCGAGAAATAAATGGATATTTTATGGCCTTAATACCCTATATCGGGAGATCGGACGGTCGGTATATAGGGCAGCTACATCCAAATGTGGTCCGATCTGGATCACACTTCACAGAATTGGGTAGAGGTCTACCAGAACTCACTGTGCCAAATTTCATCGAAATCGGATAGAAAATAATCAATTTATTGCCTCAAAACTTTAAGTCTGAAGATCGGTCTACATATCGGCTATATATAACTAAGTTCCGATTTTATGAGATCAGAGGGTCCGATTTATATATAGAGAATACGAAATCATAAACAATTTTTGTGGAAAATGATTTCATTACCAAAATATCTGAAAATTTATAAATACTCAAAAAAAAGGTATTTATTTATCCGGTAGAAACCCATCTCTACGCATATAACTAGCAGAGACACAAACCGCTTTGTTAAAAGAGAGCGAGAGAGAGAGAGAGTTACAGAAGCATAAACAGATCTCTTCGAAGGGGTTAACATTACATTAGGTTTAGACTCGTACGGCCAGCATCGAATCCGATAAGCTTCGGGAATGGGTTGTAAACCAACTGGACAAAATTCGGGAGACTACTCTGAAGAAGACTTGGGCAAGATAATTTAGATTGTCTTAGCATAGAAGACATTGACGAAAATCTCAACAGGATTACGGCTACATTAGTAGGGTCCTTCGAAGATAGTTGTCCTCTTCGGAAGGGGAAATCAGCCCAAGAAAAACCCTGGATGACCGGGGAGATACGCAACATTGCGAAAGGAGTCCACAGACTTTGTAACAGAGCATGTCGTAAAAAAGCGGAATTATATTGGGATGTGTATTACACACGGCTCAAGGAATACAACAAAATTACCAGAGCGCCAAAACCTGCCTCCTATAACCTTTTCTGCGAACAGTTCGATAACGTTGACGACGCCGCCAAGATGAAAAAGTTTCACTCAGAAACCCACGTTCAAACTGAAACTTTTGCATACGACATGGGAGTGAAAGCATAGACAACGGAGGACATGTTGAAGCTTTTGAGGAAAACCCATTTTCCACAGGATACAACAGGACTCACGGAGACACCGGAATCTTGGAATAATAAAATGAATAGAAGGTTTATTATTACAGAATTTATGGTGAAGGAACCTTTGAGGAGCTTCAAACTATTTAAGTCACCCGGACCTGATGGAATATTTACGGTGTGTTACAACAGAAGAAGGCCGACTATCTGGCGCCCCATCTGGCCAATATTTTCACAGCGTTCCTAAGACTTTCATATACTACAAAAGTCTGGCAGGAGGCAAGGGTGATATTTTTGCAGGTCTTAAACCTTACTTACGTCCTTTCTACTCAAAACCATGGAACGCATTGTGGACACCATGATAAAGAGTAGGATATCCAGCGTACTGCTTAAATACAAACAGCATGCCTATGTCAAGGGAAGGTCGGTGGAGACTGACCTGTACGAGGTTGTGTATAAAATAGAAGGCATCCTTCGATGTCAAAACGTACACCCTGGCGGTATGCATTGACATCGAGGGGGCTTTAAACAATGTGCGGACCAACGGCCTACAGACCTGTAAGCCTTACGTGCTTTCTACTTAAAACCATGGAACGCATTGTGGATACCATGATAAAGAGTAGGACATCCAGCGAACTGCTCAAATACAAACAGCATGCCCATGTCAAGGGAAGGGTGATGGGGCCTACCCTGCACGAGGTTGTGCATAAAATAGAAGAATCCTTCGATGCCAAGATGTAAACAGTGGCGATATGCATTGACATTGAGGGGGGACCGAAACATTGATACCATCCTCAGACCAGTATGGGGTGAATCCGCTCCTTAGAGACTGCATAAAGCATATGCTAGGGAACAGGTGGATAAATTGTGTGTCCCATGACTTAAATATAAGGGAGAAAGTGGCCCAAGGCACGCCACAGGGGGGCATTTTAACGCCACTTCTTTGGCTGACCACCATGAATGACCTATTACGGATGCTAACTGAGGAGGGATTTGAACCCCTCTGCTACACAGACGATGTTATAATACTTCTAAGAGGTAAGAATCTGAACCAGCTATACAGAAGGGCCGAAAGGGTCCTGCGAATGGCATAAGACAGGGCTAGACCCAGAGGTCTCAATGTTAACCCAGAAAAGACCAAAATCTGCTTCTTCACGAGGAAGACAAAGGTGAGCCAATTTAACGCACCACATTTCCTCAATAAAACGATGTCGATATCTGACAAGATCAAATACTTAGATGCGATCTTAGACAGAAACCTGAATTGGAAGTGTAACATTCAGGAGCGTACTGAGAAGTCTCACAGATGTTGAGCACTATGTGGACGGGCCGTAGGCTCCAAATGGGGCCTGAATTTGAAGATAGTCCACTGGAGCGTGATTAGACCAATACTTTCTTATGCCTCAGTAGTTTGGTGGACTGCGATGGAGAATAAAACAACATAAGGTCCATAAAAAAGGGTCCTGCGAATGGCAAAAGACAGGGCTAGACCCAGAGGTCTCAATGTTAACCCAGAAAAGACCGAAATCTGCTTCTTCACGAGGAAGACAAAGGTGAGCCAATTTAACGCACCACATTTCCTCAATAAAACGATGTCGATATCTGACAAGATCAAATACTTAGATGCGATCTTAGACAGAAACCTGAATTGGAAGTGTAACATTCAGGAGCGTACTGAGAAGTAGGCTCCAAATGGGGCCGGAATTTGAGGATAGTCCACTGGCTCTACAGGAGCGTGATTAGACCAATACTTACTTATGCCTCACTAGTTTGATGGACTGCTATGGAGAAGTAGTGCAACATAAGGTCCATAAAACAGTTTCAGAGAACATGTTGTCTTGGCATATGCGGTGCGATCAGGACCACTCCCACTAGGGCACTGGAGACTATTTTAGATATCCGACCCATTGACATACAGATTAAATGTGAGTCAGCCACTGCGGCTATGAGACTTAAGGCGATGGGAGAATGGATTGAGGATGAGAGCAACTCATACCAGCGATGTATAATCGAGGCGACGATAGGAAACCTGAAAGGAAAGGAAGAGGTTTCCGATCGGATACTTGAGACGACAATTGCGGTTGAGTGCGAGGCACTGCTGCCATCGTCACAGTCTCGGATTGAGGGAACCCTAGTCTCGCCATCAAAGGGATCAAAGCTAGAGGACAGTGTGGGCCTGGGGGTCTACTTTGAGAACCTAGCGATTAAGATCTGTTTTCGACTGCCTAACCATAACACGATCCTACAGGCCGAGATCCGGGCTATCACGGAATATGTGAGGTGGTATGCTGCTAACGCAAGGCCGTTGAGTATGCACAAGTTGTTGTTGTTGTAGCAGTGAGTTATACACTGAGGTGGCAGCCCTTGCCGATGAAGAAGTCTATCGGGTCAATCCGGTACGTACAACCGGCTGCCATGGCATTGGTTGTTGTATGGTTGAGTATGATCATCTTTACGGACAGTGAACAGGCCATAAGGGCAATAACAACCAGGAGGGTAAGACCACTAAAAGTCTTGGAGTGTATGAAAGAGATTAACGCCTTCTCTGAGGATGGCACAATCCGCATCGTTTGGGTTCAGGGCCATAGCGGAGTAAGGAGGAATGAAAGGGCAGATGATTTTGCAGTGAAGACCAGAGAACTGCTGTCGATAAACTTGGTTAACCCGAAGCCTTTCGGGTCGACGCAGTCCGAGTTAAGGGCGTGGGCGACAAAGACTATGAAACAGCGAAACAGTCGGTAGGACGGCGAAAATTCCATGGGGTGATCCAGATCGTGAGAGGACGAGGCTATTACGGAAGGAAGTAAGATGGAGATCAGTGCAGCTTTTGGTATCATAAAGGGACACATTGGACTACGAGCTCACTTCTTTAGATGGGCTTCTTGGGAGTGGACGAAGAAGTTTAACTATTGAAATCAATTATGTCAACGAGTACCTTAGCTGGTCTCAAATCAAGGCAATTGCTAAAGATCGTAATAACTGTAAAGAATTTTGTATGGCACTATGCGCCTCATAAACGGGGCGCTAATCTCCCATATCCCAGACTTTCAAATATTCGGTAATGATATTAAAAAAATATGTTTTTATTTGCCTATAATTGCCACAAAATAAATCCGAAACAATCTAAAGTCCGAAAACCTTAAATAATTAAACATTGCCTATGCGCGCGTGATGATGGTGGTGGTGGTGGGGTTTTTTGTGGTAACACCATGCAAATTTGCACAAAAAATAAAATCAATTTCCAATTAACAAGAAAAAATATTGAAACGACTTTGTTTAACAAACCATCGATAGTTTGAAGCCGAAAGTACATTTCAAATAGCTTTAGGGACGTGTTTTGAAAATGATTTGCACGAAATCAAAGGAGGGACTCCGATCACAAACAATACCCCCAATGGCAGATCAATGTCAATGGAATCAATAATGGATTTTGGTGGCAGCTGTGGCTATGGCGCAGACGATGGCGATGGTGGCGGCTCCACTCAAAGCAATTGGCTAAGCGTAAGGTAATGAAGATGTTTTAAAAGAAGTCAAAGTCATGGCTCATACATACAGATTAAATAGGCCTATATCAAATGCCATGGGTAACATGGAAACACAACAACAACAAAAAAAAAAAAAATAACTACAATAATAAAATAAATGAATTGCTAAAGGGTGTTGTAGCAGTGGAGTGATGGATATTTCTAAGAGCTAGTAAAAATCCAGCCAACTCATTAAAATGGAAACTTTTCGCCATTCTTATCACTGGCGTAACATCTCATTTCCCCTCCCCTGTTATATGGCCTTGGCTATGGCAAAGCTATGGCTACGACACGTTTCTCCCACGGATCTTATGATCGTTATCAACATCAACATTCAAAACAGCAAACATTTGGACATGACAGTAGCAGGGCATGCCTTGTCTACCAAATTGTAAAATTTCTTTCAAACACAGAAACATTTTTTTGTTTTTTTGTTATTTTTGCATTAAACTTGGCCAAAACCAAAGAAATAAACTGTAATCGTAATCACCACCTACTATAATTTTAGGTTTTGTCCGCTTATCCGCTTCACTTTGAATTCATTTTCTTGAGTTACTGTTGCTGATTTCGAAATTCCAGCACACTTTTTCAATTAGTTATATAAATATTTGCCTCCTTCATGAATTTTTTCTTTTTTTGATTATTTCCCATAATTCGAAAGAGCCACCACTCATGATTCCCCCTCCAAAATTCAATAGTGCGGATTAACATCCTCCATGCCAAAGTCATGCCAGCCATATAGTGGTGATAAACGTTTTGCTCTATATTGGAAGTTTTTTTTTTTATTTCTTCAAGTTTTTATTTATTTTTTTTTTAAATCACTTGAAAAGTTATAACAACTGGATGATGGTGTGTGTGGAGAGCGTTTCTGGTGTTCCATAAGCGGGACGGATGTTTGTCTGAATGGATAAATGGTTGAATGGATGCATGGATGGATGGGTACTCTTAAGAAGTTACAACCAGTATTGTTTTTGTATGGCAAAGTGGTACTTTTGGGTACTTCGGTAGGCGGATTTGTTTGATAAATAGAGGAACAATTTATTTCAGTTGCTGTTCAAGTAACTCCATTGACCTCAACTTCTCACATTGTTCATATGTGACTGTCTGTCTGTCTGTCCGTCTGCGTTTATAGCAAAGTGATTGTATTTGCTTGGCTGGCTGGCTAGTTGGCAGTCTGTCTGGCAAGGAGATGATGACTACACACATTTTTAGCGATAACCTGCTTTAGATTATCTTTAGATATCTTGAAGACTAGAGATTTTCGTAATGAAACAATTGCTACAAATATAACCAATAAAACTAAGAGGCTGCTAAACACTAATGGCATAAAACTTATTTGAATGTTTATTAATGTTTAAATTCTACATGCCAAACTTCTGTCAAACCAGCAAAAATTAAAGCTTTTAGGAACCGAACAAGGATGATCAAGAGGCCGGTTTACATGGGAGCTATATCGGGTTATAGACCGACTTGTAAGGGCTCAAGAAGTCAAATCGGGAGTTCGGTTTATATGGGAGCTATATCGGGTTATAGACCGATTTGGACCATACTTGGCTAAGTTGCTGAAAGTCATACAAAAATACCACATGCGAAATTTCAGCCAAATCGGTCAAAAATTGCGGCTTCCAGGGACTCAAGAAGTCAAATTGGGAGATCGGTTTATATGGGAGCTATATCGGGTTATAGACCGATTTGGACCATACTTGGCTAAGTTGTTGAAAGTCATAACAGAAAACCAAATGCCAAATTTCAGCTAATTCGAAAAAAAATTCGGCTTGTAAGGGCTCAAGAAGTCAAATCAGGAGATCGATTTATATGGGAGCTATATCAAGCTATAGACCGATTCCGACCATACTTGGCAATGTTGTTGAAAGTCATAACAGAAAACCACATGCCAAATTTCAGCTAATTTGAACAAAAAATGCGGCTTGTAAGGGTTCGAGAAGTCAAATCGGGAGATCGGTTTATATGGGAGCTATATCGGGTTATAGGCCGATTTGGACCATACTTGGCAAAGTTGTTGAAAGTCATAACAGAAAACCACATGCCAAATTTCAACCAAATCGGCCAAAATTGCGGCTTCCAGGGACTCAAGAAGTCAAATCGGGAGATCGGTTTATATGGGAGCTATATGGGGTTATATACCGATTCGGACCATACTTGGAACAGTTGTTGAAAGTCATAACAGAAAACCACATGCCAAATTTCAGCCAATTCGGACAAAAAATGCGGCTTGTAAGGGCTCAAGAAGTCAAATCGGGAGATCGGTTTATATGGGAGCTATATCGGGTTATAGACCGATTTGGACCAAACTTGGCAAAGTTGTTGAAAGTCATAACAGAAAAGCACATGCGAAATTTCAGCCAAATCGGTCAAAAATTGCGGCTTCCAGGGACTCAAGAAGTCAAATCGGGAGATCGGTTTATATGGGAGCTATATCGGGTTATAGACCGATTTATACCATACTTGGCTAAGTTGTTGAAAGTCATAACAGAAAGCCACATGCCAAATTTCAGCTAATTCGAACAAAAAATGCGGCTTGTAAGGGCTCAAGAAGTCAAATCAGGAAATCGGTTTATATGGGAGCTATATCGGGTTATCGGCCGATTTGGACTTAACTTAGTGCAGTTGTTGAAAGTCATAACAGAAAACCACATGCCAAATTTCAGCTAATTCGAACAAAAAATGCGGCTTGTAAGGGCTCAAGAAGTCAAATCGGGAGATCGGTTTATATGGGAGCTATATCGGGTTATAGACCGATTCGGATCGTACTTACCAATGTTGTTGATAGTCATAACAGAAAACCACATGCGAAATTTCAGCCAAATCGGTCACAAATTGCGGCTTCCAGGGACTCAAGAAGTCAAATCGGGAGATCGGTTTATATGGGAGCTATATCGGGTTATAGACCGATTTGGACCATACTTGGCTAAGTTGTTGAAAGTCATAACAGAAAACCACATGCCAAATTTCAGCTAATTCGAACAAAAAATGCGGCTTGTAAGGGCTCAAGAAGTCAAATCAGGAGATCGGTTTATATGGGAGCTATATCGGGTTATAGACCGATTCGGATCGTACTTAGCAATGTTGTTGATAGTCATAACAGAAAACTACATGCGAGATTTCAGCCAAATCGGTCAAAAATTGCGGCTTCCAGGGACTCAATAAGTCAAATCGGAAAATCGGTTTATATGGGAGCTATATCGGGTTATCGGCCGATTTGGACTTAACTTAGTGCAGTTGTTGAAAGTCATAAACGAACACCACCATTTCAGCCAAATCGGAAAATTGCGGCTTCCAGGGGCTCAAGAAGTTAAATCGGGAGATCGGTTTATAAGGGGCTATATCGAAATCTGAACCGATATGGCGCATTTGCAATACCCAATGACCTCATCAATACTAATTATCAGTGCAAAATTTCAAGTGGCTAGCTCTACGCGTTCGACCGCTATCGTGATTTCGCCAAACGGACGGACGCACGGACATGGCTAGTTCGACTCAGAACGTCGAGACGATCAAGAATAGATATACTTTACGGGGTCTTAAACGAATATTTCGAGGTGTTACAAACGGTATGACTAGATTAGTATACGTCCACCCTATGGTGGTGGGTATAAAAACACAGACTATTTTAGCAAAATTTATATTTCTTATTGGATTTTCTGATGGTCTCATTGTCCGCTCCCTGTTCTTTTGGAAATTCAATGCAGCCTAAAGAACAGGGAGCGGACGATGAGACCATCACCCACTCCTAAGAAGCCCATTTAATGGAAGGCCAATGATTTATGTCATCCATATAAACCTCCACCGGAGCATGACAGCTACGCACACTCTGATGGAGAAAATCAGCAAGGGCAAGATTCATATTGCCTTAATTCAGGAGTCATGGATGACCCGGAACAAAGTCTCTGGACTAAACCATATCAACTACCAATTATTTTATGCTAACACTAGTACTCGGCCTAGGACCTACGTTATTTGTCATAAAAATTTTAATTATATATTTTCCCCAGAGTTATCGTCGTCGGATGCAAAAGTGGTGAGACAGAGGGACGGTGGAGCGTACTTTATCTGCCTTCCGACTCGCCGACGCTGCCACCCACGTTGGAGCTGTAACGGCTGGTTAGGAAAGCAAAACAGACTGGAAATGAGGTACTAATAGGGAGCGATGCGACACTCACCCCATCTCGTGGGGTAGTTCCAACACTAATAAGCGGGGCCAAGCCCTGACAGAATTCTGGAATACCAATGACCTAATAACACTTAATATTGGTAATACCGCTACCTTTGTTAATAGGATTAGAGAGGAGGCTTTAGATGTGACAATATGTTCGGAAAATCTAATCGATGAGGTTCAGGATTGGAGTGATTTAGAATAGCACGGCCAGCATCGAATTCGATAAGCTTCCATAATAAGTTGAAAACCAACTGGGCAAAATTCGGAAGACTACTCAGAAGAACACTTGAGCAAAATAATTAAAATTGTTCAAGCATAGAAGCCATTGACGACAATGTCAATAGGGTTATGTCGTTGTAAATTTTGTCATGAATCCAAATCATGCATAAAAAGGAAAATCGAACCACAAATGCCTTCGCAAATTGCAACATACGAAGCCAAGCTCGGCCTCATCGAACACAGTGGAGATATTGTCTACCTCAAGTGGACTTTGAGATTGAGATATTTGAGCACTATCCAGCAAGAAAAGAATTTTAAAAATCGGACCACAAATGAAGATTTGGCAGCACGAAAAATTTTTCGAAATTTTTCGAAACTGCCAAAAGGTGGCCGGATCACATACAATCTGCGTCGCTCGATTGCGTGCGTCGCTCGATTGCCTTATAGCTCGTCTACAGAGTTTGCGTGTCCATTTCCCAGGTACTGTCGGTAAACGATTTGAGGACTCTGTTCTCTGTTACTTGCCCTTTCGCAGATCGTTCAACCGTGGGCCGACATTGAGAGGCAGTTGTTGAGAGTTACTCCCAAGATTTTAGGATACTTCACCGTTGAGATCGTTTGTCCATCGATCTGTATATCAAGCTCTCTGGTGTTATCAGGTGTGCAGGTGATGAATTATGTCGCTGATGATTTTATGGGGGAGATTTTCAGGTTAGGTTAGGTTAGGTTTAAGTGGAATTGTGAAGGAAGATGCCTTCTAGTTCCTACCGTTGAACCATCAAGCCCAACAACTTGCGAGTGTTCACATCCGCTAAATCAGACAGGTTTTCAAAGAAATGAGAACCTAATGTGGAACTCCTTCTAACTGCTAGTGAGGGACACACACACAGAAGGTGTTCTATAGTCTCCCCTTCCTTGATGTCCTCACAGCTTTTGTTGGCAACCTTCGGTCTGTCAGCATGTTTTCCGATTAGACAGTGACCTTTCCTGACGGACACAATGACTGAGACGTCTGTTCTAGCCAATGACAGCAAATCAGTAGATCTCTTCAAGTCTAGATGAGGCCACATAGTGTTGGAATGTCCACAGCCCCCTCTTTGCGACCATCTTTCACTCGTTGCCCTTCGAGCCAGGTTCTGAAAACTTAGCTTACAAGTCGTTAGAGGCATACCCACAGATTCCAGTATCCCTGAAATGTGTAGGGTAGTTCTTAGTCTCGCAAGCTCATCCGCTTTACAATGCCCTCGGATATCTCTGTGGCCCGGCACCCAGAACAGGTGAATTTTGAACTCTACAGCCATCTCGTACAGAAGGTGTTCTATAGTCTCCTCCATTTCGATGTCCTCACAGCTTTTGCAAAAGTCGTTGTTGGCAACCTTCAGTCTGTCAGCATGTTTTCCGATTAGACAGTGACCTGTCCTGACGGACACAATGACTGAGACGTCTGTTCTAGCCAATGACAGCAAATCAGTAGACCTCTTCAAGTCTAGATGAGGCCACATAGTTTTGGAATGCCCACAGCCCCCTCTTAGTGACCATCTATCATTCGTTCGGCCTGGTCCTGAAAAACTAGCTTACATGTCGCTAGAGGCATACCCATAGATTCCAGTATTCCTGGAATGTGTAGGGTAGTTCCTAGTCTCGCAAGCTCATACGCTTTACAATGCCCTGGGATATCTCTGTGGCCCGGCACCCAGAACAGGTGAATTTTGAACTCTACAGCCATCTCGTTGAGAGATCTGCGACAGTCGATGGAGGTTGCGGTTTTCTTGTTCAGAAATACGTTCTCCCGGGATTTAGTGGCTGTCTGAGAAGATATTTAATACAACCGTCGTTATGACATTATATCTTAGCCATTCCACCACTTCTTTAATTGCAAGGATCTCTGCTTGATACCAACTGCAGTGGTCGGGTAACCTTTTCGTTATGATCTAGATCTTTAGAGTACACCCCAAAGCCCACCTGGTCGTTTAGTTTGGAACCATCGGTATAGAAGTCAATGTAACTTCTGTTACCAGGGATATCGTAGTTAAAATCGGTTCTATCATAGAATAGAAGTACAGTAATTTTTGTCAAAAAGCGGCTCAGGTAAGGTGTAATCCACACTACCTGGAACATCGGATATTGTATCAAGGATGACACAGTGACCGTAGCCACCACATGACCAATGAGAAAGCTCCCTTAGCCTCACGGCAGTGGTCGCAGCAATTTGTCTTGTCACAATGGCCAGGCATTAGATGTAGCATTAAATTCAGTGCATTAGATGGTGTCGTCCTCAGTGCGGCTGTGATGCACAAAGCAGCCATCCTTTGGATTCGGTTGACTATTGAGCAGTAGGTAGATTTTTGAAGCACCGTCCACCAGACCCCAATACTATATAGCATTATAGGTCTGACAACTGCAGTATATACCCAATGCATGACGCGCGCGGTCTAAACCCCCCAACTTTTGCCAATGGCTCTCTTGCAGGTGTATAGGGCAAGATGCGGCTGTGATGCACAAAGCAGCCATCCTTTGGATTGAAGCGCCGTCCACCAGACCCCTATACCATATAGCATTATAGGTCTGACAACTGCAGTATATACCCAATGCATGACGCGCGCGGTCTAAACCCCCCAACTTTTGCCAATGGCTCTCTTGCAGGTGTATAGGGCAAGAATTGCCTTTCTTGCCCTTTCCAAAATGTTGGATTTTAAGTTCAATTTCCTGTTCAGCAAAACACTCAGGTATTTTGCGCTTTCTATAAATGAAACATTCTCTCCTCTCAAGGAGACAGGTTCCACTGCAGGCAACTTGTATCTCCTGCTGAAAAGAACTACTTCTGTCTTGCACGGATTTATACCCAGACCACTTTCGGTAGCCCACTTTGCTGTTGCACGTAGAGCTTCCTGAAGTATATATCCCCTAACCCCAATTGCCACGTCATCGGCATACGTCACCACTTTGACGCCTTTTTCATCCAGAGATAAGTAAGTAGAGGAGACAGTACACCTCCTTGAGGTGTTCCTCTGCTAACCCATCTTTTGAGATCCACAGATCCCAAGCCTGCCGTAATGCATCTTTTAGTAAGTAAGTTATTACTATACTTTCTTTTTCAGGTTACAGCACCTGAAAAATTCTGCCAAGTTCCGGAGGTAAAAATTTATTTGTTCATACAATCCGTTGGTGTTATAGCCTCTCGCCAGGACATAGCAGCCATCTGCATATGATATTGTCACCACGCTGGAGGGGAGGTAGGGAGTTTGGAAAGATTAAACAGTATTGGGGAGAGGACTCCCGGACTCCCAGTGAAACCTTACGGCGTTTCAATTTAGTATTCCTGAAATCCACTTATGTATGTCGGCCGCACATATTCCATACTTCGGCGAGCTCAGAAGATCAGTCTAAATAATGTCAGGATGGTGTGCTCGACCATGTCAAATGCTTTTGGCGAGTCGAGAGACACGAGAACCGCGGCTTACATTTCTGGTGATAGTTGTGAGTGCTGTTGTAATTAGACCTATAATGCCATATGGTGTTGTGGTCCGGTGGACGTTGCTTCAAAAGTCCACCCACTGTTCAATACTCAACCGGATACAAAGGACAGCCGCACTGAAGACGACACCATGTGATGCACTGCATTTATTGCAACACCTAATGCCTGTGGACAAAGTGGCTGGGCAAATTGCTGCGACCACTGATGTGAGGCTAAGGGGACATACTCTTTGGTGTGGCAGCATCTTAGGGCATTGTGTTATGATTGATACATTGCCAGACATTGCAGGCGATGTGGACTTCTTATTGTCTGATAGGGCTGATTAGAACTATAATATATCCCCGATATTAAACGGTACTTATGGTTCCAGCCATATCTTAACTCCCTTGACTATTTTTTATACCACTGTTGCGAAATGTAGCCTTAGCATAGTAACATTCTATGGTATACACATCATCACTATAACGTTTTAATTATCCAACTCATTGAAAATTTAAATGTTTTGCTATAGCCTCAGTCTCATTAAGGACACAACGATGATCTGTCAACGTTAGCGTACCAAGCTGAAATTTACTACAAAAAGCTTGTCTTATGAATTCTTTGTTTTTTACTCCAGAGTACTTTTAAGGTTTCCATTTTTTTTTTCTTTAATTTCAGTATTGTTCTGCCTTTACTTTTCAATGTTGATTCTGTTGATTTTTCGAAATCCAACTGTCGCAGACAGAGTCTGTAACAGAAATATGACGACAACGACTGCAACATCGAAAGCCACCGCCATTCAAGGTACACTTTTTAGAAAGGCAGACAGGCAACAATTCATTTTTTTGTCTCTTAAAAAAAGATAAATGAAGACGAAAATCGATTATTTACATGCACATATGTAGATATATGCCATTGAAATATGGCATAAAAACCATCGAATATGGCATAAAAACAATGCAAACTGGAAATGTAGTAGCCTAAAATCAATGAAGAAAACAACAAAACCCATGGAAATCTCCTGAATGATGTCATACCGCAAATATGCAAATTTTAGAAGTAATTAACAGAAAATCATTTAAAAAAAAATCACAGACTGCAGGGTATGTAAAATGCATAAACATTTGCCCATTAATTTTATATGATTTTTATTTTTCTCATTATATTTTAAGAAAATCAACGTAGAACAAAATTTTTGAAAAATGAAAATCACATTTTTAAAAATTTTCCATGGGCAAATCAATTTTTGTTAAATTGGCTGTACTTGCGATAGACATTCTTGCCATATTTGCTCAGATGTCCATATTTAATATATTGAGAATTCTGAACATATTTGCATATTTCCACCATATTCGGGAAAGATGTGTCTTTCCCTAATACAACTCATTGCACCAAATTTCACCGAAATCGGTAAAAAAGATGTGTATATATAGCAGCTATATCCAAATATAGACTTACATGAACCCTATATGGCAGGAATCCTAACAGGATCTCGCTACCACCTCATCTCTAATCATTCCAAATTTCAAAGAGATATCTGTACCTTGCGAACATTTCGCTGTTCTACAGTGTTACATGCGCGTTCGTCACCCACACCTTTAACTTGGACTGCGTCGTCCCGAAAGGCTTCGGGTGTACGAAGTTTTCTGACGGTAGTCTTCTGGCTTCCTATTGCCAAATCTATTCTTTCCCCCTTACACCGCTAGGGCCCGGCACCCAGTCCAAATATAGACCTATATAAGCCATATATGGCAGGAATCCTAACAGGATCTCGCCACCACCTCATCTCTAATCATTCCAAATTTCAAAGAGATATCTATACCTACCGAACGTTTCACTGTTCCACAGTTAAAGGCGACGAACGCCTATAACCTTTAACTTGGACTGCGTCATCCCGAACGGCTTCGAGTGTACCAAGTTTTCTGACGGTAGTCTTCTGGCCTCCTACTGCCAAATCTATCTACCTTTTGATTCCCCCTTACACCGCTAGGGCCCGGCACCCAGACGATGCGGATCGTGCTATCCGCAAAGAAGGCGTTAACCTCCTGCTTACACTCCCAAGACCGTTCGTGACCTTATCGTCTTGGATGTTATTGCCCTGATGGCCAGTTTACTGTCCGTAAAGATGTCCACACTCGATGTCCTCGCGTTAACACCACTCCACCTCACGCATATGGTGATTGACCGGATTTCAACCTGCAGGACCGTATTACAGTCAGGAAGTCGAAAACAGATCTCAGTCCTTGGGTTGTCAATGTAAACTCCCAGGTCCACTTTATCCTCCAGCTTTGATCCATCTGCATAGCATGATCTTCTAGATGGCTATACCAGGTTCCGTATATCCAAGACTATGCCGCTGGCAGCGGCATAGTCTTAATTGGAAACCTCTTCCTCTAATTGGAAACCTCTTCCATTCCTTACAGGTTTCCTATCGTCGCTTCGATTTCACCGTAGCGCATGCAAACGCAAATTTTCCCCTGAACATTCCATTTAGCAACTGGGGCAAACTTCTCACAAATCAATGAGTGTTGCCCGATTCAATTTTTAAGCTCAATGATAAGGGACCTCCTTTTTATTGCCGTGTCAGAACGGCGTGACACAGAGCGAAACCTCTTTGGGGAGAAGATTTTACATGGCAAAGTACCTCAGAAATGTCGCCAGCATTAGGAGAGGATAATCACCGCTGAAAAATATTTTGATGTTCCAGCCAGTATTCGAACCCAGGCGTTCAGAGTCATAGGCGGACATGCTGACGTCTGACATTTTCAGCGGTGGTTATCCCCTTTCAAATGCTGGCAACATTTGCCATCCGGCCATGTTGGAACTTCTCTGCTAAATGGTATCGCTATGCAGCACGCCGCTCGGACTCGGCTGTAAAAAGGAGACCCCTTATCAATGAGCTTAAATTTTAATCAGACCGCACTCATTGAGGCCACCGTAGCTCAGAGGCTAGCATGTCCGCCTATGAGGCTGATCGCCTAGGTTCGAATCCTGGCGAGACCATCAGAAAAAATTTTTTAACGGTGATTTTCCCCTCCTAATGCTGGCAACATTTGTGAGGTACTATGCCTTGTAAAACTTCTCTCCAAAGAGGTGTCGCACTGCGGCACGCCGTTCGGATTCGTCTTTAAAAAGGAGGCCGCTTATCATTGAGCTTAAACTTGAATCGGACTGCACTCAATGATATGTAAAAAGTTTGCTCCTGTTCCTTAGTGGAATGTTCATGGACAAAATTTTTTTGTTTGCGCTCATTGATATGAGAGAAGTATTCCCTGTTTCTCTATGGAATGTTCATGGGAAATTAAGTATTAGTAGGTATGGCCTGCTCCTATGCTCTTTACATTTCCCCATCGCCATAAGTCTCTGTATGTGTATGGGTCGGATATCTAGAAAAGTCTCCAGTGTTTTAGGGGGCGTGATCCTCATCGCTCTACATATGCCAAGACAACGTGTCCTCTGAACCTGTTGTATAATGGAAATGTTGCACTTTTTATCCATCGCAGTTCACCAAAGTACCGAGGCGTAAGTATTGGCCTTATCACGCTCCTGTAGAGCCAATGGACTATGCTCGGATTCAGGCCCCATGTCGAGCCTAAGGTCGACGGGTGCCCAACATCTGTGAGCCTTCTCGGTAAGCTCCTGAATTTGACCAACACCACTCCTTAGTATTTGACCTTGTCACATATCAAAATTGTTTTTTTGAGAAAACGTTGGGCTTCAAATTGGCCCACCTTCATCTTCCTGGTTAATGGGCAGGTCTTAGTCTTTTCTGGGCTAATATTGAGACTCCTAGCTCTAGCCCTGTCGTATGCTATCTCTAAGACTTTTTCGGCACTTCAACACAGCTGATTCGGATCCTTACCCCTTAGAAGTATTATAATATCGTCTGTGTATCAGACAGGTTCAAATTCCTCCTCAGTCAGTATCCGTATAGTGAGGTGGCCTTGTTTCTAAACTGCTTACATAGTCCAAAGTATCATCTGTGTGCCAGTATTATTCTTCGCTTTATCTCAAAACTGGTGTCATTCGTTTCGGTTACGGCGGTGCCAAGGTAGATAAAGTTACCGACTTTCTCAAAGTTGTGGTTCCCAATTTTCTCCATTTTCTTTATCTGCTCATTGTATAAGCCGTTTTGGAAGTTGAAACCATCCATTTCCTCTTATCTCCACTTACTGCTAGACCCATTTTCACTGACTCTCTTTCGATTCTTTCAAAGGCTGAAGTTACTATTTCCGGTGACCGTCCTATGATGTCGATGTCGTCGGCATAGCATGTTTTCTCTTGTGATTAGTGTGCCATATCTATTAACATCTGCATCTCGTATAATCTTCTCCAGCAGGATATTAAAGAGATCACACGAGAGGCTGTCTCCTTGTCTGAAACCTCGTTTGGTATTAAATGGTTCGGAGAGGTTCTTTCCTATTCTTACTGAGGAAGGCGTATCAGCAAGTGTCATTCTGCAGAGTCTTATTAATTTTGCAGGGATACCAAACTCAGACATGGCTTGAAATATCTTTAAACCTAAAGGGGTATCGAAAGCGGCTATGTAGTCAACAAAAAGATAGATGGTAGGTGTTGATTTGTCCTTCTCGGGTCTTTTCCAGGATTCGGCCCAGGGTGGATTTACCAGGACTAATTTGACTTTAGGTTTTAGTCTTTCACACAGTACGCTCTAGAGTATCTTGCATGCTATGGGGAGGAGACTTATTTCTCTGTAGTTGGTACATTCCGTCTTATCTCCTTTCTTGTGTACGGAACATAGTATGCTGAGGTTCCAATCATAGGGTATGCGTTCTTCTAGCCAGATTGCGCAGGTAAGCTGATGCATTCGCCTTATCAGCGTGTCGCCTCCGATCTTAAATAGTTCAGCGGGTAACCCGTCGGCTCCTGCTGCCTTGTTGTTCTTTAGTCGGGTTACTGCTACTTGGACCTCATTCTGACTAGGAGGTAAACATTCTATGCCATCATCAGGGATTGGTTCTGCGGTATCCTCTTCGCCGCCAACATCGGACACTAGCAGTTGGGTAAAATGTTCTTTCCATATCCTCAGCATGTTGTCTGTGTCAGTTACCAGATTTCCTTCGTTGCCTCTGCAGGAGGATGTGTCTGCACCAAAGCCAACGATTTGATGTTTAATTCTTTGGTATAATTTCCGGACTTCATTCTGACTCCTGTACATCTCAATTCGCTCGCACTCACGTCTTTCCATTTTCTTTTTCTTTCTGCGGAATAGACGTTCTCCTCTCTCCTTTTCTCCCGATATCTCTCCTTCATCTGCCGCGTTGCTACTAATTGCAAGGTTGTTCTTTATGTGCATTCTTGGCTTCAGTAGCATCTCGACACTTTTGGTCGTACCATGGATTTCTTGGGGGGGGGGGGGGGGGCTTTTCGTATCTAAGTACGGATTTCGCTGCATTTTCTATGGAGTGGGCAATAGTTTGCCACTGCGCCATTATATCATCGAAACAAGGAGAGCTTTCATCAAGCAGTTGGCTCAGTCGAGTGGAGTATGCCGCTGCCATTTGTTGTGTCTGCAGCTTTTCAATGTCCAGCTTCCGTGCAGTGTCAGATCGTACTTTCCTCGTCATGTTCAAACGGTTGCGAACCTTTGCTGCAACAAGGTAATGATACGAATCTATATTCGCTCCATGGATCGGGAGCCCATACAAGTCGCAACAAGGTAATAATCCGAATCTATATTCGCTCCATGGATCGAGAGCTCATACAAGTCGCAATTTTTGTCCTATTTGGCTGAAATCTTGCATGCGGTGTTCTGTTATGGCTTCCAACAACTGTGCCAAGAATGGTCCAAATCGCTCCATAACCTGATATAGCTCCCATATAAACTTATCTCACAATTTGACTTTCTGAGCCCTTACAAGCCGCAATTTTTGTCCGATTTGGCTGAAATCTTGAATGCGGTGTTCTGTTATGACTTTCAACAACTGTGCCAAGTACGGTTCAAATCCCTCCATAACCTGATATAGCTGCCATATAAACCGGTCTCTTGATTATCCTTGTTAGGCTCCTAGAAGCTTTAATTTTTGCTGATTTAACAGAAGTTTGGTATGTATGCCCCCCAACTAAATTTAATGTGTATAAATTTTTAACAGAACCCTGGGTGGTAGATTCCCAACTTAGCACGTTTTTACTTGTTTCTCCTGATCTATCGCACTAACGAGTAGAGACAATAATTTCCTATGAAAATTAAATTTTCAAAAAAAAAAAAAAATTCTGCCAACTGTGTTTTTCTAATTGCCTCAACTAAATTATTGAGTTTTGGTAACCGTTCGTTATAGTCATCGCTATAAATTAAATTTATATATTAGCGGTGACAAACCCCAAAATCGATTATAATAAATTGAGCAAATTAATGGTTGTCATATAATGGCACATAAAATTTTATTTGAAATCAGGCAGTTATGGTTTCACGCTCATTATTGCCGTCAAGTTAGTTGAACTGTGAATAGGCGATCTGCCATCATGGTTACTTTGTCTTGGCAGGTGCAGGGGGGAGATGGGGAGGTTGATAATGAATTTCATCAATCTGAACATAAATCGAAATCACCCTCCCCGCTTTTTTGGAGTAAAGTTTGTTTGGCATCTAAAACAAACACGTGTTGTCTTAGATAGCATCGCAATTTAAGTTTATTTTTGAAGAAGCTTTTATTGCATTTTGATTTTTTTTCGATGAGATGACGTTTTTTCATGACTCTTTAAGGCATGATCGCTTAAAATGTTATGATCTTGGCTTATGTATTTTTATTCTCTACGGCTTTATGGGTTTCAATGAATGACCCATAACCAGTTGGGACGATTTGGCCACGGTGGACTCAGGAGATTGGAGGTAATACTTGTTATGGTGTCTTGTTTTTGCTTTTTTTTTTTTGTTGCTGTAAAAAAGGGGAATTGTTTTTCAAGGTGGACAATAATTAATAATAAAACAAATTTAAAGAAATAATTGATAAACACGCAGTGCGTCCACGATGTGAATGTTCAGCCTGAAGCGTTAAAAATTGTATATCTTCAAATAGATCAAGGAACCTTAACCAAACAAGGGTCAATCTGGCTGTACAAATAAAAACCAAACATCTTTGAACAGTGGGCCAAACAAAACTATGATGGTAACAAGTAAGAGCGTGCTAAGTGCGGCCGGGTTGAATCCCATATACCCTCCACCATGGATAGCATTTGTCGAGTTCTTTGCGCGGTATCTCTTTTAAGACAAACAAAGAATAATGAAGAATGAAGAACTGTTATGCTATTGGAACTATATCAAGTTATAGTCCGATTCGGTCCATAAATGAATTGAATGCTGAACCTTGTAAGACGTGAGCCTTGTAGGGGCTCAAGAAGCAAAATCGGTAGATCAGTTTATATGGGAGCTGTATCAAGCTATAGATCGATTCAGACCATATTGGACACATATGTTGAAGGTCATAAGATAAGGAGTTGTACAAAAGTTCTGCCAAATCGGATGAGAATTGCGTCCTCTTGAGGCTCAAGAAGTCAAGATCCCAGATCGGTTTATATGGCAGCTATATCAGGCTATAAACCGATTTGCGCCATACTTAGCATAGTTGTTGGTTAGTGATACCAAAACACCACGTGCAAAATTACAGCCAAATCGAAAAAGAATTGCGCCCTCTAGAGGCTCAAGAAGTCAAGATCCCAGATCGGTTTATATGGCAGCTATATCAGGTTATAAACCGATTTGAGCCATATATGACACAGTTGTTGGAAGTCATAACGAAATACCTCATGCAAAATTTCAACCAAATCGGATGAAAATTGCGCCCTCTAGAGGCTTAAGAAGTCAAGAACCCAGATCGGTTTATATGGCAGCTATATCAAAACATGAACCGATTTAAACTATACTTAGCATAGTTGTTGGAAGTCATAACGAAATACCTCATGCAAAATTTCAGCCAAATCGGATGAGAATTGCGCCCTCTAGAGGCTTAAGAAGTCAAGAACCCAGATCGGTTTATATGGCAGCTATATTAGGTTATGAACCGATTTAAACCATACTTAGCATAGTTGTTGGTTAGTGATACCAAAACACAACGCACAAAATTTCAACCAAATCGGATGAGTATTGCGCCCTCTAGAGGCTCAAGAAGTCAAGATCCCAGATCGGTTTATATGGCAGCTATATCAAAACATGAACCGATTTAAACCATACTTAGCATAGTTGTTGGTTAGTGATACCAAAACACCACGTACAAAATTTCAACCAAATCGGATGAGAATTGCGCCCTCTAGAGGCTCAAGAAGTCAAGATCCCAGATCGGTCTATATGGTAGCTATATCAAAACATGAACCGATTTGGCGCATTTTCAATCCCAACCGACCAACACTAATAAAAAGTATTTGTGCAAAATTTCAAGTGCCTAGCCTTGCACCTTCGAAAGTTAGCGTGCTTTCGACAGACAGGCGGACGGAGGGACGGATAGACAGACGAACGGACATGGCTATATCGACTTTGAATGTCATGACCATCAAGAATATATATACTTTATGGGGTCTGAGACGCATATTTCGCGGTGTTACAAACAGAATGACGAAATTAGTATCCCCCAATTCTATGGTGGAGGGTATAAAAATGAGTGAAATGTGTAGTATGCCATAAAACCCGATATCGAGGCAATCTTCACAGTTACAGGCCCCTCATTTCATTCCAATTCATAAACATTGAACGCCATACGTCACGCCATTGGCATGTGCACTAGAGTGTCCCAAAAAACCAAAAAGAGTTTTTTTTTCAAACGCTTGGAGGGTATGATCCCAATGAGCGATATAAGAAAACGATCGGTTAACCATAATACGTGCCTCCATGACGTCCGAAATTGGTTAAAGTGCATTTATGGGATCCATTGGAGGATTTTACGCCTTAGAATTCAATTTAAGCTCAATTGCCAAGATGAAAAAGTTTCTCTCAAAAACCCATGTCCAAACTGAAACTTTAGTAGACGTTCCTCAAGTAATCGTTGAGTGGAGCGGACGTGTTTTCATTTCGCTCCTCGAAGAAAAAAAATCGGTATCTCGGAATAGGTACCCATTACGAACAATTTTAAAGCCTTTCAGGAGTAGGTTCAAAATGGACTCCAAAGACCCAACAGTTACGGTGGTGGCATCAGATCATTTTGGAACGAAATCGTAACGATTTCTGTACGGCGTGTCGGAGGAATGTTTTGTTTGGTTCATTTTAATTTTTGCAAGCTACATTTCGTTACCATCTGTGTGGAATGCCATAAGTGGTGGATGGAATGCACCTGTGTCGAGAGTAATGCTTCAAGCGCACAATCAGTCGTCAAACTAAGAAATGAGGAAGAGAGGGGTGCACAGTTCGTCCCCAGCCTTTAAGGTGGTGTTTCCGATTCAGATAGCGACAGTGTCAACGAAATAGTCATTCCAGCCGAATCGAGAGATGAGGATAGCGAGATGATGGCAGAAGTGAGCAATGGCTTTGCCTAGATCACAAGCAGACCGAGAAAGCGAAAGCAACGAAGGAGACAGAGGAGTGTGTACCGGAAGCGCAATCGGGCGAAAGCGCAGGGTGCTGGAGGGGATGGAACTGAGGCACTCCAGGCACTTTTACGGAAGCTGGAAAGAGAATCGAGATGGCTGAACAGTTCAAAACGTCACCTGTTCTGGGTACCAGGCCACAGAGATATCCCAGGGAATTGTAAAGCGGATGAGCTTGCGAGACTAGGAATTACTTTACACATTCCAGGGAAACTGGAATCTGTGGATATGCCTCTAGCGACATGTAAGCTAAGTTTTCAGGACCAGGCCCGAAAGACAACGAATGATAGATGGTCACAAAGAGGGGGCCGTGAGCATTCCAAAACTATGTGGCCTAATCTAGACTTGAAGAGGTCTACCGCTTTGCTGTCATTGGCCAGAACAGACGTCTCTGTCATTGTGTCCGTCATGACAGGTCACTGTCTAATCGGAAAACATGCTGACAGACTGAAGGTTGCCAACAACAACTTTTGCAAAAGCTGTGAGGACATCGAAGAAGAGCAGACTATAGAACACCTTCGGTGTGTGTGTCCCGCACTAGCAGTTAGAAGGAGTTCCACTTTAGGTTCTCATTTCTTTGAGAACCTGTCTGATTTAGCGGATGTGAACATTCGCAAGTTGTTGGGCTTTCAAAAGCGATCTGGATGGTTCAACGATAGAAACTAGAAGGCATCTTCCTTCTTCTGTTCCTGTGGTATCAGAATGGACGAAAACGTCTAAGTGAGTCTGATGGCAGAATGCCACTCAAAACTAACCTAACCTAAGTAGCACGAAATTCCTAATTTAGACTTTCTCTTTCGAGGTAAAGTTTTTAGTATTTAGAGCGCACAACAAGTCGATTACTGACGTAGGTGTATGTCCTTGGTGGCATAGGGCGGATTAATATTCGCACCCTCTTTTCAACCTAACCTAACCTATTGACAATTCAACACAAGATACATCTAGAACCACTACTTTGGCAGTTAATGGTGTACCAATCGACTTAGTATTATTTGCTAGTTCCACCTTGTCATGTCCGTCCGACCGCAAATCGGCCTGTCTGTCTGTCCATGTTTTGTAGAGGTCGCATTTGAAATCCAATCATCATGAAATTTTGCACATATCAATTGTTCAGCTTTAATAAGTCGATTGTATTGGGTTGCCCAAAAAGTAATTGCGGATTTTTTAAAAGAAAGTGAATGCATTTTTAATAAAACTTAGAATGAACTTTAATCAAATATACTTTTTTTACATTTTTTTTCTAAAGCAAGCTAACAAGTAACAGCTGATAAGTGACAGAAGAAAGAATGCAATTACAGAGTCACAAGCTGTGAAAAAATTTGTCAACGCCGACTATATGAAAAATCCGCAATTACTTTTTGGGCAACCAATAATTTGTGACACCGTCCTGTTAAAACCACTTGTCGTCCAGGTACATATTTTCCGTTTCAAGCTAAAAATAATCAGTGAGCATGGTGCGGCAATGTTTTTCACTCACGATAACGAGACGATTTGCATCATTGACGAAGAAGTATGGCCCAATGACGCCGTCGGCATGCAAACCGCTCCAAACAGTAATTTTTTGTGGATGAAGTGTTGATTTGTGAAGCATATCTGGATTTTCAATTTGACAAAGGTGTTGTTGAAGATACATATTGTATCAGAAATCGCGATCCACCATGCCAATCAAAGGGTATAGAACAAGAACACACACTTGCCCAACTTTTATAAGATCGTTATATTGAATGAAAGCATTGAAGATGATCTCAAGCTAGACGATGTTCGAAAAATCAAGAAAATCTTAAGACGGATGGTTTAAAAATTCAAAATACATTTATTCTGGGCACCAGGTCGAATAGAGGTAGCCAAGGGATTTGTAAATCTAACGGGTTTGCAAGACTAGAATTAGCTTACAAATTCTAAGGTGAAGTTCCCTGTGGGTATCTCTCTTGCGACTTGTACGCTATGGTCTTAGGGATATGAGAAAGATTTGGATCATCCTAAACTTGAAGAAATCTAACGCTTCGCTACCTTTGGGTAGAACAGAAGTCTCACTCATTGTGTTTGTCATGAAAGGTCACTGCCTGATTGGAAATCATATTGATTAGACTTAAGATTTCAAGTAACGAATTCGGCAAAAGCTGTAAAGGCATCGAGGAAGAGGAAACACCAGTGCTGAGATGTTGTTTGCAACTTGTTAAATATTTCTGATTTGAACAAGCAAGACTTCCACACATGTTATTAGCACCTTATGCGTCCTACATTGGCAATATTAGAATTTTCACATATTTACTTCGGCATTTGTCCCACTGTTTGCAGATACATTGTTGCTTCGCTATGGGTGTTGTTTAGATTTCTGTCTGATTCTCCCCAAAACCAAACAAATGAACCTGTTTTACCTTTTGCATTCTTTGCCAATAGTGAAGTGTTAAAAATGTTTACAACTTAATTTTAATTATTTCTTGTTGTGTTGTTCTTTGTGTTTTTTGTTTTCGATTCCATATAAATCTGTATTCCATAACATTGCCATGGCAGCAGCTGTATCAATTTGGCCATTGGATTAATTGCAAATAACTATAGGAATG
Organism: Stomoxys calcitrans; assembly: GCF_963082655.1. Lineage (NCBI taxonomy): Eukaryota > Metazoa > Arthropoda > Insecta > Diptera > Muscidae > Stomoxys > Stomoxys calcitrans. The sequence continues at coordinate 211,101,322 of NC_081552.1, forward strand.
ATCATTGGTTATTTAGCATCTGATTAATCGTCTTTTTTTGTGATTTTTATTCAATTCGATACGTTATGAGTTGTTATCAAGGCTATCATTGTATGGTTTATTGAGTTTAAGTTTGTTAATTAATTGAATATTCTTTTTTCAAGTGATTGCTGTCAGCGTCATTTATTATCAGCATAAGGGTATACTTTTTTTATTCATTCGCTTATAGATATCAAAAGAGTTTGGTGAATCTAATCAATCAACATAAAATTCTAAGAAACTTCCCCGAACAAACCATGTATCTAAAATAAAATCCTAATCCGCGCCTCTCGACTTGAAAATATATATGACGGCTTTGCGAAAGAAATAAATCCTAGAAATAGTAGCTTGTTCCTAGTCGAGAGGCCCGAATTGGGATTCGATTTTAGATCCATGGTCTCTTCAGAGAATTTTCTTAGAATTATAAGTAGATTACGTTTTTTATATATGATTTTGAATTCTTTTTTCATCCCTACAAATCAACCCGCCCTAGTGTACAAAATCTCTGTGTTCGTGCACAAATTTCGATATTGATAACGGCTGGTGCACTAAATTGATGAAAAGTGTTCACAAAGTCGACAACACATGTTTTCAATATTTTTAACAACCCATGTTTATAATGTTGACACCATTCGTAGGAACTAAAGGGCTGGATGACGTAGACACAGTTAGCAACGACTGGTGTACAAAATCGACAACGAAGGTTCACTGAATCGACACTACATGCCGATAATATTTCCAACAAGGCATGTTTATAATATTAACATTATTTGTGCGTTGTAATGTTACATCTTTTCTCATCGGTGCAGCGGGCTGGGAAACCGGTGAACGCCATCAACAAAGAGTGTTCATAAAACTGACACCAAATGTTGTCAATTTTTTAACAATGTTTGTTTATGAGTTTGACACCGTTTTTAAGTCAGCCAATTCAGGCCTCTATAGATCTCCAGGATGACAAGAGGATTATCTGCCTGGAGGAAATCCAGTCATGGATAGAGGTGTTTACACATTACCTTGTGTCTTCTCCCCGTAAATGCGGGGCAGTGGCAGAACAAATGCTCAACTGTCTTCAACTCCACCTCGTCATCGCACATCCTGCAGAAATCTAACCCACTTTGCGTCCATCGCGACTTTAAAGATTTGACGCTACGACGACCTTATCAACAGTCCTAAATCATGCCATCTTAGCCCCAGGGTAAGCGACATCCTGTTTCGCGAAATACTTGGCCACAGGGCCTTTGACACCCTGTAGCCTACAGCATCAGCCTAGACCTTATTCGCCCAGTCATCGTAGAAGGCGTCCACACTACCAAAAAGTTCGCACAGTGGAAGTCTCTGATACCAAAGTTAGATCTGCGGTAATCAGCGATTCATTCCTGGCCTCTATGTTCCCCACCACAACTTGATGGTGTTCGAAGAAGCTTTTTGCATCTTCTAACCAATTACGACCTCACGTGGCCTGACGCCAGAGCCTTCAGCGCCACGTATATCGCGATGGTATGACCGGGTCGCCACTCCCGAATCAACATCATCTCCAGTGCCTTTAGGATTGTGAAGGCCTCCGCCTAAATGACTTTGCATATGACCAGAAGTCTATAAGATTCTCATATTCCAATGATTTCAATGAGGACTCCTGCTCAAGTGTCAATACAGAAATTGGGGAAAAACGAAAAAAGATCGAGGCGCTTGGAATTCCACGCTGAGTTCGACTAACGGATCACGAAGTCTCCAACAGCCGTGCTAAGTTCGGCCAGGCCGAATCTTATATACCCTCCACTTTGGATCGCATTTTTCGAGTTCTTTACGCGGTATCTCTTTTTAGGCAAACAAAGAATAATGAATACGAACTGTTATGCTATTGGAGCTATATCAAGTAATAGTACGATTCGATTGAATTGAATGCTGAACATTGCAGAAGACATTGCGCATAGCGTTATATTTCAGTCCATTCCGGTAAAAATTGCGCCTTGTAGGGGCTCAAGAAGCGAAATCGGGACATCGATTTATATGGAAGCTGTATCAAGCTATTGATCGATTCAGACCATATTGGACACGTATGTTGAAAGTCATGAGAGAAGCCGTTGTACAAAATTTCTGCCAAATCGGATGAGAATTGCGCCCTCAAGAGGCACAAGAAATCAAGATTTCAGATCGGTTTATAGGGCAGATATATAAGCTTATGTACCGATTTGCGTCATACTAAGCACAGTTATTGGAAGTCATAATAAAACACCTCGTGCCATTTTTCAGCCAAATCGGATGAGAATTGCGTCCACCAGCGGCTCAAGAAGTCAAGATCCAAGATCCAGTTTATATGGCCGCTACATCAGGTTATAAACCGATTTGAACCATATATGACACAGTTGTTGGAGGTCATAACGAAATACCTCATGCAAAATTTCAGCCAAATCGGATGAGTATTGCGCCCTCTGGAGGCTCAAGAAGTCAAGATCCCAGATCGGTTTATATGGTAGCTATATCAGGTTACGAACCGATTTGAATCATATTTAGCACAGTTATTGGAAGTGATACCAAAACACCACGTGTAAAAATACAGCCAAATTGGATAAGAATTGCGACCTCTAAAAGCTGAAGAAGTCAAGACCCATCACCGGTTTATATAGCGGCTACATCAGATTATGAAACGACTTCAACCGTACCTAGCAGAGTTGTTGGAAGTGATACCTAAACACCACGTGCAAAATTTTAGTCAAATCGGACGAGAATTGCGCCCTCTAGAGGCTCAAGAAGTCAAGACACAAGATCGAATTATATGGCAGCTATATCAAAACATGGACCGATTTGGTCCATTTACAATCCCAACCGACCTACACTAATAAAAAGTATTTGTGTAAAATTTCAAGCGGCTGGTTTTACTCCTTCGAAAGTTAGCGTGCTGTCGACAGACAGATGGACGGACGGACATGGCTAGATCGACTCAAAACATCGGGACGAGGACGGGGGCATACTCATTTCGTCATTCTGTTTGTAACACCTCGAAATATGCGTGATCTCAGACCCATATTTCGAGGTGTTACAAACAGAATGACGAAATGAGTATGCCCCCGTCCTCGTCCCGACGTTTTGAGTCGATCTAGTCTATAAAGTCTAGTCTATAAAGTCGAAATCACGAAAGAGGTCGAACGCGTAAAGCTAGCCGCTTGAAATTTTGCACAGATACTTAATATCGATGTAGGTCGTTGGGGATTGCAAATGGTTTAGATTTAGATATAACTCCCATATAAACCGATCTCCAGTTTTGACTTCCTGAACTCCTGGAAGCCTCACTTTTCATCCGTTTTGGGTGAAGTTTTACATGTAGTGTGCAAAGTACGGTCCGAATCGGTCTATAAACTGATATAGCTCCCATATAAACCAATCTCCCGATTTGACTTTTGGAGCCCTTGGAAGCACCAATTTTTGTCCGATTTGGCTGAAATTTTGCATGTGGTGTTCTGTTATGTCATCCAACAACTGTGCAAAGTACGGTCCGAATCGGTCTACAAACTGATATAGCTCCCATATAAACCGATCTCCCGATTTGACTTTTTGAGCCCTTACAAGCCGCAATCTATGTTCGATTTGGCTCAAAATTTTAGATGTAGTGTTCAGTTATGACTTCCAACAACTGTGCGAAGTACGGTCCGAATCGGTCAAGAACCTGATATAGCTCCCATATAAACCGAACTCCCGATTTGACTTCTTGAGCCTCTGGAAGCCGCAATTTTCGTCAGATTTGGCTAAAATTTTAGATGTAGTGTTAAGTTATGACTTCCAACAACTGTGCCAAGTATGGTCCGAATCGGTCAAGAACCTGATATAGCTCCCATATAAACCGATCTCCCGATTTGACTTCTTGAGCCCTTACAAGCCGCAATTATTGTCCGATTTGTCTGAAATTTTGCATGTAGTGTTCTGCTATGACTTTCAATAACTGTGCCAAGTACGGTCCGAATCGGTCAAAAACCTGATATAGCTCCCATATAAACCGATCTCTCGATTTGACTTCTTGAGCCTTACAAACCGCAATCTTTGTCCGATTTGGTTGAAATTTTGCAGAAAGTGTTCCGTTATGACTTCCAACAACTGTGTCAAGAACTGTCCAAATCGGTCAATAACCGGATATAGCTCCCATATAAACCGATCGCCCACTTTGACTTCTTGAGCCCTTACAAACCGCAATTATTGTCTGATTTGGCTAAAATTTAAGATGTAGTGTTCAGTTATGACTTCCAACAACTGTGCCAAGTACGGTCCGAATCGGTCAATAACCTGATATAGCTCCCATATAAACCGATCTCCCGATTTTACTTCTGGAGCACCTGGAAGCCGCAATCTTCGCCCGATTTGGCTGAAATTTTGCAGGTAGTGTTCCGTTATGACTTCCAGCAACTGTGCCAAGTACGGTCCGAATCGGTCAAGAACCTGATATAGCTCCCATATAAACCGATCTCCAGATTTGACTTCTTAAGCTCTTACAAACCGCAATCTTTGTCCGATTTGGCTGAAATTTCGGGTGTAGTTTTTTGTTATAACTTCCAACAGCTGTGTCAAGTACGTTCCAAATCGGTCTATAACCTGATATAGCTCCCAAATAAACCGATATCCCGATTTGACTTCTTGAACCCTTACAAGCCGCAACTTTTGTCCAATCATCCTGGTTCGATTCCTAGAAGCTTTAATTTTTGCTGGTTTCACAGAAGTTTGGTATGTTGAATAAAAGTATGCCCTACTAAATTTATTTTGAATAAATTTTTAGCAGAATCCATGGTGTTGGGTTCCCAAGATTCAGCCCGGCCGCACTTAGCACTTTTTTGTTTGTTTTTGGGCTATGGCAGACTCATTATTAACACTGTGCAATTTTTATTGACTAAACATGATGTAATGCCATAAAATCGCAAATAATACCAGGCATAGTGCCTAAAAACAAAATTAATTTTTTTTTGCTACACATACTTTAATTGGTTATAATCTAAAGACCATTATACTTCTCGCCGCGATTTCACCCTTTTAAGTATTGCACGAGTACTCTATTTGCCTAAATGTAAAGCCTTTCTTATAATTGAGTGCCATAAATATTGCTACCTGCAGCCTTTTATGGCAATTTCTAATTGACCAACAAATTTTGAACCAATTTTTTGCGAAATTCAACCTCGCCCGTACAAACATTTATGCGTATCATTCTTCCAATTATGGAGTCTTTTTATATTTAAGAAGGGGGGAAAATACTATTGTCATTGACCGATTACAGGTGGCATTTGTAAGCTACAGTACCCACTTTGGGTATGGTCACACACAAGTACATGTATGACGGTATTGGAGCACCATCTCATTTTTTTTTTTTTTTTTATGAAAATGATGAATCAATGTCATTGCATGCATTCAATGGTTCCATACATTGTATTGTAGTTTAAGCGTTTTCAAACTAGTCATTGAACTTCTTTTTTGTGACAAAACAAAAACAAAAACAACAGCATCTTAACCCCCTACTCTTTGGATCTGGACCATAAAATGGTAAGAAAACAAATATTCAAAAATCAATTGAACTTGTCAACGACTTAACATTTTTGGTAGTGTCATTCAGCGCAACCACAAATCGTTGTCATCATCATCATCATCATCATCATCATCATAGTCATCATCACCATCACCAACATCATCAGCATCAGAGTTGTCAGCATTGAATGACGACATTGACTAAAGGCACCTCCACGCATCTCTGGTCATGGCATCATTTAAAAAACTTCCCTCCAGCAAGTGTTACAAGAATTCCTTCCCCCACTCCTCTCCTCAATGCGACGAATGTGAAAATTTTTGTAAATTTGCACAAAAACTAGACATGCATTTTTTCTAAAGCAGATCAACCAAAGATGCCAATGGTGGTATTCTTAACTGGTCCAAGTGCATAAAAAAAACACAGAAACATTCTATGGCATAAAGACAATCACTTGATAGGTGTTATTTTGTTAATAATGCCACGGTTAATGTTCCATTCAAACGAAATTCACAAAAGATAAGATCACTGCGACAAGTCATGTTCACCATTCACATTAAAAAAAAGGTCCAATGACAGATGGACAAGAATAAAAGGACCGTAAGACATTACACACTAATTCCTACATTAAAAAAAAATTAAATTATACAAAATGCAGATTTTAATAAATAAAAACAAAAAGAATTAATTGTAAAATTTTGTATTAAAAATATCAATTAAAAATTAAAAAAAAAATTAAAACAATTTTTTTGTCTAAGTCCAAGTGTTTGCACAAAAAGTAAATGAAATAACATTTTGAAAAAATCTGATTTATAAAAACCATATAGTGTTTGTTGTTAGTTTGTTTGTCTGTTCCGTATAGACTCAAAAACGGCTGAACCGATTTTCATGAAATTTTCATAGATAGTAGTAGTAGTTCGGGCCTCCGGTGAAAATAGGATAATACATTTTTTGATATTCGAAGGGGGGAGCGGACCCTCCCCCATGCCCCAATTTTCAAAAACGCCAGAACTCGGAGATGCGTGCACCAATCTAAGCGAAATTATGTATGCCAGTTTATGGTACCCCTAAAACACAAAATTGGTATACAATTTTTGGGTCAAAAACGCTGGGGGGGACGCCCCATCCCAAAACCCACTCGAACGGACATGTTTACCGATTGGGACAATATGGGTATTAAATGAAAGATATTTAAGAGTAGAGTACGAATTTGGTATAGAAAATTTGGCTCAAAGTGTTCGGGGGGTCCCCCACCACCAAAAATTCCCCCAAAAGGACTCTTTCATCCCTTGTCGCAATATGGGTATCAAATGAAAGGAATTTAAAAGTAGAGTACAAGTCTGACATAGAAATGTATTCCTTGGTGTCTGAGGAGCCTCCCCCCACCCCTCTGCACGGACATGTTTACCGATTGGGACAATATGGATATCAAATGAAAGGTACTTAAAAAAGTATAGTAAGAATCACCGTTCGTGATCTTACCCTCCTGTTATTGCCCTTATGGCCATTTTACTGTCCGTAAAGATGTTCACACTCGCGTAAGTACCATACCACCTCACGCATTCCGTGATCGCCCGGATCTCAGCCTGCAGGACCGTATCATGATCAGGCCGTCTAAAACAGATCTCAGTTCCTGGGGCCCCAGGCCCAATCTGTCCCCTTGCTTTGAGACATCCTTGTAACATGATCTTCCAGAAGGCAATATTAGGGTTCCGTCAGTCCAAGATTGTGCCGCTGGCAGCAGTGCCTCGCACTCTTCCATTCCTTCCAGGTTTCCTATCCGCGTCTCGATTTACCGCGATGGTATGAGCTGCTCCCATTCTCCCATCGACTTAAGTCTCATAGCCGCAGTGGCTGCCTAAATGTGAGGCAATCTGTATGTCAATGGGTCGGATATATAGAATAATCTCCAGTGCCCTAGTGGGCGTGGTCCTCATCGCTCCGCCTATGCTAAGACAACATGTTCTCTGAACCTGTTCTATGGGCCTTGCAAATTTGCAAATTCTGCCCATGAACATTCCACTAAGGAACAGGGGCAAACCTATCACCTATCAATGAGTGCAGTCCGATTTAAGTTTAAGCTCAATGACAAGGGGCCTCCTTTTTATAGCCGAATCCGAACGGCGTGCCGCAGTGCGACACCTCTTTGGAGAGAAGTTTTACATGGCATATTACCTCACAAACGTTGCCAGCATTAGGAGGGGAAAACCACCGCTGAAAATTTTTTCATATGGTCTCGCCAGGATTCGAACCAAGGCGTTCAGAGTCATAGGCGGACGTGCAAACCCCTGCGCTACGGTGGCCTCTATGGTCCTTACGTTGCACTTTTTCTCCATCACAGTCTAACAAACTACTGTCCGGCTGTCACGTCAGCACGTGACCCAGATACTTGATTCCTTATAACATAGATTCGCACTCTAATGTCATAGACCATACTTAGTTTGACATTTGTATTCCAAGTTCGTACTCTACTCTTAAATACCTTTCATTTGATACCTATATTGTCCCAATGGGTAAACATGCCCGTTCGGGTGGGTTTTGGGATGGGACGTCCCCCCATGTTTTTTGATCCCAAAATTTTAAACCAATTTCGTTTTTTTTTTTAGGGGGGGGGACCATAAGGTGCCATGCAAAATTTCGCTTAAATCAGTGTTGGTATTTTTGGAAATTTGGGGCATAGGGGAGGGTCCGCTCCCCCCTTCGAATATCAAAAAATGTAGTACCCTATTTTTACCGGCGACGCAAACTCTATCATCTGTGTTTGGCATAGTTGGATGGATGTCGTAACAGAACACTACGAGCACTACAAATTTGCTGACCTAATTGAACACAAATTGCGGCTTCCGAGGCCTTCGGACTTCAAATCGAGAGTTCGGTTAATATGAGAGCTATATCAGGTTCTATGCCGATTTGGACCGTACAGTTGGTGGAAGTCGTAACAGAACACTGTCCAATTTTAGCCAAATTGGACAAAAGTAGCGGCTTCCATGGCTTCAAGATATCAAATCGGGAGATCGGTTTATATGAGAGCTATATCAGGTCATCAATAAGAAGTATATGTGCAAAATTTCAAGCCACTAGCTTTACGCGTTAAACTTAAGGAGGGAGGACATGATTACATCGACTAAGAATGTCAAGACAATCATGAATATATAAATTTGTATGGGGTAGCAGATCAATATTTCGAAGAGTTACAAACCGAATGACTAGATTAGTATACCGCTCATTCAGACTTTGGTGGTGGGTGTAAAAAGTACAGGCCAATAGCATAAACTTCTCTTGGCTTCTACTTTTTTTTTATTGCGTGCACAAAAAGCCGATTACAGGTAAAGGCGTAAGGACAAGGACACGAACTTAAAAGTCAACTACTCAAAAATGAATGAAAGACTTAAGAAACAACCCCTTGGTTAATAAAGACTTAAGAAACGAACTTGTTATGTGGCCAACAAGCCGATTAGGGGTCAAAGAGTAAGAACACAGGCCGGGTAAAAACTGCTTATTTTTGAAACACCAAACGAGAGAGAAGAGCTAGACCTATAGTTAAGTATGCCATTCATATTAGAATCACTTCATGATTCGATTGTGCAATGACTGTCCTTTGGACTTGTCAAGTGTGCTCATGATTAAGGTGCCGGTCGCATTTGGTTTTCCGATCATCACCTAAGAATTTCGGTTAACTTTTTCCTACAAAACGAATTTCAATCCATTTGTAAAGACCAACCAATTACCTACCAATTGACCTTCAGTTTTCGTTGTACTTCACCATTTTAATATTGTTATTGCAGTCGCTGTAAATTTTATGGTATTTTACATCACGACTTACTTTTAAGAGCCTTTTTGTAGAGTTTTCAGATCTGTCTATTTGAGTATTTTCCCATGCGGAAACTTATGCCGTTTATCAATCGCCCAGTAACTCAGTCAGTCACTCGCTCAATTAGGCCAACATAGACAGGCAGTTGCCTTGACTTGTTCTCCTAAACCTATTTCATAAACAAAAATATTGTCATTTGCAATTGAAGTACAATATATTCTTTGCATAAGACAAATGTTTGGAAATTTCAAACTGAGAGTTCTCACAGATGTCCGAAGGCTTCATGTGAGGTTGATGCCATTGTTAGCAAATGGAAGATGAACGAATAATAGTTATTATGAATATTGTTTATTGAATGAATGCCATGGATGTGTTTCCTCCTTTAAATCAATCAAACAAATGAATTGCCATATGAGAATAAATATTTTTGTAAGAGGCTTAAGCTACTGCAAGTTATTGTTCATTGGCAGCAGCTTATGTGAGTAATTACGGATATGCTGGAAACAACCGACATTTTTTTTCTTTCAGAAAATATCAAAGAATTTGGTAGAATATATTCTTGATCGTCGCAATATTTTAAGATGATTTAACGATGTCCAAGTGTCTGCCCGTCCGTCCATATATTGTAATCACGCTGACAGCCTTCAAAACTTTAGTTATTAAGCTGAAATTTGCCACAGATCCACATTTTTTTTATTGGGTTGCCCAAAAAGTAATTGCGGATTTTTTAAAAGAAAGTAAATGCATTTTTAATAAAACTTAGAATGAACTTTAATCAAATATACTTTTTTTACACTTTTTTTCTAAATCAAGCTAAAAGTAACAGCTGATAACTGACAGAAGAAAGAATGCAATTACAGAGTCACAAGCTGTGAAAAAATTTGTGAGCGCCGACTATATGAAAAATCCGCAATTACTTTTTGGGCAACCCAATATATACAGGCTAAGTTCTTAAATGGGCTGGATCGAGCCCGCATATACCTGCCATATAGACTAATCTGCCGTCTAAGGGTCTTAAGCCAATAAAATCCTTCATTCGTCCAATCCCAATATGGTGAAGATACAACCACATTTAGATCGAGCGATCTGCAGATTTCGGGTTTTAAGCCCACACCAGTCTCATTTGGAAATTTTGCCCATGAACATTCCACTAAGGAACAGGGGCAAACTTCTCACATATCAATGAGTGCAGTCCGATTCAAGTTTTAAGCTCAATGATAAGGGGCCTCCTTTTTATAGCCGAGTCCGAACGGCGTGCCGCAGTGCGACACCTCTTTGGAGAGAAGTTCTACATGGCATAGTACCTCACAAATGTCGCCAGCATTAGGAGGGGAAAACCACCGCTGAAAATTTTTCTGATGGTCTCGCCAGGATTCGAACCCAGGCGTTCAGCGTCATAGGCGGATATGCTAACCTCTGCGCTATGGTGGCCTCCATTCTCATTTATTGGGTTGCCCAAAAAGTAATTGCGGATTTTTTAAAAGAAAGTAAATGCATTTTTAATAAAACTTAGAATGAACTTTAATCAAATATACTTTTTTTACACTTTTTTTCTAAATCAAGCTAAAAGTAACAGCTGATAACTGACAGAAGAAAGAATGCAATTACAGAGTCACAAGCTGTGAAAAAATTTGTGAGCGCCGACTATATGAAAAATCCGCAATTACTTTTTGGGCAACCCAATATTACCCTATTTTGTTGAAATTTAGAACAGTGGGGTGGACTGGGTCTCCCATTGTTCGAACCGAAGATGGTCCACATCGGTCTATATTTCCATACTGCCAACATCATAGCATCTAAAGCCCGTAAAAGGCGCCTTTATTATCCGCTGGAATTTGTATTTGTAGTGAGCTGTATTAAGACTGCCGACAGTCCCATGGCAGCCGGTTGTACGCACCGTATTGATCCGATGGAATCCTTAATCGGCAAGGCCTGACGCCTCAGTGTTCATCTTCATCCTTTTATTGTCAACCCGGGGTGCCTACCTCGCAAGATTCTGGCCAGTGCCGGGATTGGAAATAACCCCGGATCCTGGTTCTGTTCGGTTTAATAGACTGCCGCCTCAGTGTTTATCTTCGTCCTTTTTTGCCAACTCAGGGTGCCTACACCTCGCAAGATTCTGGTCCATGCCGGGTTTAATAGAACCGCCTCCATCATCGGTCGGTGCCGGTGAGGTGTAACCTGTGCATGGAGTGGGTTCATTTCCGATCATGCTCTGGCCTTACTTCACTACGAAAATATGGTCACACTGAATATGTTGCAAGGTGTTGTGCGAACATAGACAGCAGTGGGTCACAAGCGTCGTCGTCGTCGTCGTCGCCTTCTGTGTCCTCTTCCTCTGGCCTTCACAGCCAAATCGTCAGCCCTTTCATTCCCGCGCTCCCAAACAATGCGGATTGTGCCATACTCAGAGAAGGCGTTAATCTCCATCTTACATTCCCAGATTGTTCGAGATCTTACCATCCTGGTTGTTATTGCCCTTATGGCCATTTAACTGTCCTTTCCTATCCAGGTCACTTCTAAGTACTTGAGCTTGTCAGATATCGAAATCATTTTGTTAAGGTAACGTGGTGCGTCAAATTGGCCCACCTTCGTCTTCCTCGTGAACAGGCAGACTTCAGTCTTCCCGGGGTTAACATTGAGACCTCTGGGTCTACCCCAGCCATATGCAAGACCCTTTTGGACCTTCTGCATAGCTGGCTTGGATGCTTACCCCCCATTACCCCTCTTTAGTCAGCATCCGTAATAGGTTTTTTATGGTGATCACCCAAAATAGTGGCGATAAAATACCCCCCTGTGGCGTGCCCTATGCCACTTTCTCGCTTATATTATTGTAGTGTCATGGGACCCGCAATTTATCCACCTGTTTCTTCGCATATTGTTTATCCAGTCTCCAAGGACCGGGTGCACCCGGTACTGGTCTAAGGATCAATGTGTCAATGCAAACCGCCAGTATGTACGTCTTGGCATCGAAGTATCCTTCTATTTTATGCACAACCTCGTGCAGGGCAGTCTTCACCGACCTTCCCTTGACATAGGCATGCTGTTTGTATGTGAGCAGTGCCATCGTTTTGAGTACAAAGGACGTAAGACTTATAGGTCTGTAGGCCTTTGGTGTAGCAAAACTTGTCTTGCCGGGCTTGGATATAAACATCATCTTTGCATCCTGCCAGACTTTCGGAGTATATGCTAGTCCTAGGCACGCTGTGAAAAAAGTGGCCAGATCAGGCGCTAGAAGTCGGAATCCTATGGAAGTAACACCGGAAATATTCCATCAGGTGGGGATGACTTAAATGGTTTGAAGCTCCTTGACCACAAATTCCGTAATGAGAGGCCTTCGATCAACTTCATTATTCCACGATTCCGGTGTCTGCGTGAGTCTCGTCGTATCCTGTTGAAAATGCGTTTTCATCAAAAGCCTCAACGTGTCCTCCATTGTCTGTGCTCTCACTTCCATGAAGTCTACTAACGTTTCAGTTTGGACATGGGTTTTTAAGAGAAACTTTTTCATCTTGGCGGCGTCATTAATGCTATCGACCTGTTCGCAGAAAAGTTTCCCGGTCATCCAGGGTTTATCTGGGGCTGATTTCCTTTCGCGAAGAGGACAACTATCTTCGAAGGACCCCACTAGCGTAGCCGTAATCCTGTTGACTTCTATGCTGTAGTAGTATCTATCTATGACTTCTGAGTAGTCTTCCGAATTTTGGCCACTTGGTTTTCAACTTATTACGAAAGCTTATCGAATTCGGCGCTGTTCGTGCTACTCCACACCTAATGTAGCTATGGTTTTAGTAGGAATGCTCCATGGAGACCCTCCAATCCTGAACTTCATCGATTAGATTTTCCCCACATATTGTACTTTCTAATACCTCCTCCCAAATCCTACTAACAAAGGTAACGGTGTTACCAATATTAAGCGTTATTAGGTCGTTAGTATTCAAGAATTCTGCCAGGGCTTGGCCCCGCTTATTAGATGTGGTGTGAGGTCGCATGGCACCCTATTAGTACCTCGTTTCCTGTCTGTTTTGTTTTCCTCACCAGCTTCGTTGCAGTTCCGTCGTAGGTAGCGGTGTCGGAGAGTCGAAAGGCTGGTAAAGTGATGTCAGGTATGCTCCACCGTCTTCCTGTCTCATCACTGTTGCATCCGACGATGACAACTCTGGAGAAAATACAAAATTTAAATTTTATGACATTTATAACGCAGGTCCTCGGCCGAGTACCAGTGTTAGCATAGAATAATTGGTAGTTGATATGGTTCAGTCCAGAAACTTCGTTCGGGGTCTTCCATGGCCCCTGGATTAATGCAACATGAAACTTGCACTTGCTGATTATCTTCAACAGAGCGTGTGTAGCAGTTTCGCTCCAATGGAGGTTTATCTAGCTTCTTGGGAGTGGGTGATGGTCGTCTACTCCGTTCTTTAGGCAGCATTAAATTTCCCATCACTATACTGCCTGAGGCCACCGTAGCGCTGAACGTCTTTGTTCGAATCCTGGCGAGACCATTAGAAAAAATTTTCAGCGGTGGTTTTCCCTTCCTAATGCTGGCCACATTTGTGAGGTACTATGCCAAGTAGAACTTCTCTCCAAAAAGGTGTCGCACTGCGGCACGCCGTTCAGACTCAGCTATAAAAAGGAGGCCCCTTATCATTGAGCTTAAAACTTGAATCGGACTGCACTCATTGATATGTGAGAAGTTTGCCCCTGTTCCTTAGTGGAATGTTCATGGGCAAAATTTGCAATTTGCAATACTGCCTGATGTTTGTCATATAAGTGTCGTCTTTGCATATTCTAGTCTTCCGAATCTTGTAGTGTTGCCGAAATTAAATTTTCATTGGCAATTTCATCGAATTTTGATTGTCCTACTAAGGTATGTCGAAATTTGATTTTCGTAGAAAATGTCATCAAAATTCATTTTGCATAGAAAATTTTGTGAAAACCTGATTATTGTAGTAAAATTTAAAATTTTTTAGATTTTTTAAAGTCAATTTTATATTTTGTTCAACATTATTTTACGTTAGTTTTTTAATTTTTTTTTTTTTTTATTCTTCTCTATTTTTTTATTTGTTTTTAAGTTGTTTTAATTTAAAACAAAAATGTCCTTATTAATTTTTAATTTTTTTTTTATTTTTTTTTTAATATTTTTAAATTTTTTTTTTTAATTTTTTTAAATTTTTTTTTAAATTTTTTTTAAATTTTTTTTAACATTTTTTTGAAATCTTTGAGTTCTTTTTTATTTTTCTTTTATAATTTTTAATTTTTTTTTATATTTTTATTTTTCTTTAATTTTTTTAATTTTATTTTTTTATTTTTTAAAATTTTTTTTTTATTTTTTTTTTTTAATTTTTTAAATTTTTTTTTTTAATTTTTTTTTAAATTTTTATTTTTTTTTTTTTTTTATTTTTATTTTATTTTTATTTATTCTTTTTATTTTTTTTTTTAATTTATTTTAATTTGTGCGAGTTTTTTCTTTTAATTTTTCATAATTTTTTTTTCTCGTGTAATCTAAACCCTATACGACAATGACAAGCAACACATCAGCATCACCAAACTCTTCCCACTAGTTATGATCGATATTTCTGAAAGTGAACTAAGTCTTGTCTGTCTATATTACATGATTCTATAGCACTGTAGCATCAAAGTAGAGTTAAAGTGAATTTATGACAGTCATAAAAGACGATGCATCGTAGGGAGAAAAAAATCTATTGCCACATCATTACCACATCTGTCACAACTACATAACTTAAGAATCGCACAAAACCACATAGGTCCACATAATAGTAGACTATAATGGATTACAACTGAGGGACGACGATTAGGTGAGCTCACAGCTAAGCTAAGGAGGATGATGATCAAAGGTTGGTTTGTCAGTCGGTGATCATTAAAGCAAAAGTTTTTTTTTTAACTTTTGTTTTCAAGAAGAGTTTAAGCTTTTTGTCTTGTTTTGCTCTTTGGTAGTATTTCATTGATTATGGTCTTTGAAACAGAATGAATGTCTTTTCTGGTTTTCCTAGTGTTTGTTTATTTTTGGTTTGCTGCTTATAAAGGTGTCAGTGATTGTTTGCCCACGTTCATCCAATTTAAATGAAATTGCTTGAAAAATTAAATCATTTTTTTTTTCTTTTTAAAATTTTGTGTTTTTTTTTTCTTCATGGCAGAAGGGCAGTAGTAAGAAATATAAACTAAACTTTTTGAAAGTTAGACTTCAAAAAATAATATGCAGGTAAGTGTAAAGGAGACTGTTATGGGGTGGGTAATTAGAGGGCCTTGTAATTTGTGGTTTGAAAACACCAATTACTTGTTGGTGCAGATCAAAAATTTATTCATTCAAAGACAATTATTTAAAACTATAATGCCAAAGAAGGAGAAAATAACCTCATTTCTTTTATGTAACGATTTGATATTTTTTACATATTTTTAAGAGAGAAAAAAGAAAAAAAAATTATAAAAACATAAAAGTACTCACCTAAGCCATTTAAATGCCTGTAAATGTCGGAAAAAAGTTAAATTATTCTTTTTTAATTGAAAACATGTAAAAAAATATTTAATTAGAATAAAGTTTAAGTAACAGCCTGAAATTAGGCTCACTAATGCAATTTTGGACATCACCATGGATTCCGCTAAAAATTTAACCTTATTAACTGAATTTGTATTTGAATTATTTTGGTCTTAAAGATGTCAAATAGGGAGATGGGTTTAAATGGGAGTTATATCTGTTCATAGACCTATTCGGAATACACTTGACATGGATGTCTGAAGTCATAACTCAAGTCCTTGTTCCAAATTTCAGCCAAATCGGATGAAACTTGAGGCTTCTAGGGGCTTAAGAAGTCAAATCTGGGGTCGGTTTATATGGGAGCTATATCAGGTTATAGACCGATTTGGACCATACCTGGCACAGTTGTTGAAAGTCATAACAGAACTCTACATGAAAATTTTCAGGCAAATCGGGCAAAAATTGCGGCCTGCAAGGGCTCAAAAAGTCAAATCAGCAGATCGGTTTATATGGGAGCTATATCAGGTTATAGACCGATTTGAACCATACCTGGCACTGTTGTTGAAAGTCATAACAGAACTCTACATGAAAATTTTCAGGCAAATCGGACAAAAATTGCGGCCTGCAAGGGCTCAAAAAGTTAAATCGGGAGATCGGTTTATATGGGAACTATATCAGGTTATAGACCGATTTGGACCATACCTGGCACTGTTGTTGAAAGTCATAACAGAACTCTATATGAAAATTTTCAGGCAAATCGGACAAAAATTGCGGCCTGTGAGGGCTCAAGATGTCAAATCGGGAGATCGGTTTATATGGAAGCTATTGGGTTGCCCAAAAAGTAATTGCGGATTTTTTAAAAGAAAGTAAATGAATTTTTAATTAAACTTAGAATGAACTTTAATGAAATATACTTTTTTTACACTTCTTTTCTAAAGTAAGCTAAAAGTAACAGCTGATAACTGACAGAAGAAAGAATGCAATTACAGAGTCACAAGCTGTGAAAAAATTTGTCAACGCTGACTATATGGAAAATCCGCAATTACTTTTTGGGCAACCCAATATATGCAAATCTGATCCGATATGACCCATTTGCAATCCCCAACGACCTACATCAATATTAAGTATCTGTGCAAAATTTCAAGCGGCTAACTTTACGCGTTCGACCGCTATCATGATTTCGACAGACGGGCGTACGGACGGACATGGCTAGATAGACTCAGAATGTGGAGACGATCCAGCATATATATACTTTATGGGGTCTTAGACGAATACTTAGAGGTGTTTCTAACGGAATGATTAGGTTAGTATATCCCTATCCTATGGTGGTGGGTATAATCAGCCAAATGATATAAATAAAACTTAAATGTTTCAATAAAAAGACTTAAGACACGAACATTCATATAAAGCAACAAAAGACTTAAGACACAAACATGAATAGAAACGAAACATCCATTACCAGCGAAACCAAATGAATTCAGATGACTTTATGATGGGAAACCTGTCGTATGATGAATTGAACGAATGTACAAAAGAATTGAACGAATTACCCAATCTAAATGGGGTTGTTTTTTATTTGTTACTCCTAAGGAAATGATGTTTATATACCCACCAACATAGAATGGGGGTATACTAATCTAGTCATTCCGTTTGAAACAATTCGAAATATTCGTCTAAGCCCCCATTAAGTATATACAGTCTTGATCGTCTCGACGTTCTGAGTGGATCTAACCATTAGAGCTGGCAAACTATCGATAATCGCAACGTTCGATATTCTCGATAGTTTTAATTAAAAATATCGATGGTATCGATACTATCGTTATTTTCCCATCACCTATATATAGTCTTGATCGTCTCGACGTTCTGAGTCGATCTAGCCATTAGAGCTGGCAAACTATCGATAATGGCAACATTCGATATTTTTGATAGTTTTAATTATAAATATCGATAGTATCGATATTATCGTTATTTTCCCATCACCAATATTTCAAACGAAAATGAGAAGGGAAAATCAGGAGATCGCTTTATATAGAAGCAATAATCTCAATGCACAGACCAAATAAAACCAAGGTTAATAAAGTCAGTTGGAAGTCATGAGAGAAATCATTGTACAAAATGTTAGCCTAATCGGATGAAAATTGCGCCCTCTTTAGGCGCAATGTGTCTAAAAGGATACATTCAGTGTCAGAGTGCTTATTTTTGTTTAGTTTTCCAAAAAATTTAACTTTTGCTATAGCATCCTTCGAAAAAATATCAATCGATATTCTGTCAAAGAATTATATATCGATTGTATCGATAATGCCATCGATATTTTGCCAGTTCTACTAGCATTGTTCATAAGTCCGTTTGTCGAAATCACGATAGCGGTGGAACGCGTAAAGCTAGCCGCTTGAAATTTTGCACAGATACTTAATATTGATGTAGGTCATTGGGGATTGCAAATGCGCCATATCGGTTCAGATTTAGATAAAGCTCCTATATAAACGATCTCCCAATTAAGCTTCTTGAGCCTTTCCAAGCCGCAATTTTTGTCCGATTTGGGTGAAATTTTGCACATAGTGTTCTATTATGACTTTCAACAGCTGTGTTAAGTATGGTCCAAATCGGTCTATAACCTGATATAGCTCCCATCTAAACCGATGTCCCGATTTGACTTCTTGAGCCACTGGAAGCCTCAATTTTTGTCCGATTTGGCTGAAATTTTGCAGGTAGTGTTCCGTTATTACTTCCAACAGGTGTGTTTAGTACGGTCCAAATCGGTCTATAACCTGATATAGCTCCCATATAAACCGATCTTCGGAATTGACTTCGTGAGCCCTTGGAAGCCTCAATTTTCATCCGATTTGGCAGAAATTTTGCACATAGTGTTCTATTATGACTTTCAACAACTCTACTAAGTACTGTGCAAATCGGTCTACAACCCGATATAGTTCCCATATAAACCGATCTCCGGATTTGACTTCTTGAGCTCTTACAAGCCGCAATTTTCGTCCGATTTGGCTGAAATTCGGCACGTAGTATTCTGTTATGACTTCCAACAGCTGTGTTAAGTACGATCCAAATCGGTCTATAACCTGATATAGCTCCCATATAAACCGATCTTTAAAATTGACTTCGTGAGCCCTTGGAAGCCTCAATTTTCATCCGATTTGACAGAAATTTTGCACATAGTGTTCTATTATGACTTTCAACAGCTGTCTTAAGTATGGTCCGAATCGGTCTATAACCTGATATAGCTCTCGTATAAACCGATCTCCCGATTTGACTTCTTCAGCTATTACAAGCCACAATTTTTGTCCGATTTGGCTGAAATTTTGCACGTAGTATTCTGTTATGACTTGCAACAGCTGTGTGAAGTACGATCCAAATCGGTCTATAACCTGATATAGCTCCCATATAAACCGATCTCCCGATTTGACCTCTTGAACCCTTGGAAGCCTCAATTTTCATCCGATTTGGCTGAAATTTTGCACGTAGTTTTTTGTTAGGACTTCCAACAACTGTGCCAAGTACGGTGCAAATCGGTCTACAACCTGTTATAGCTCCTATATAAACCGATCTCCCGATTTGACTTCTTAAGCTATTACAAGCCTCAATTTTCTTCCGATTTGGCTAAAATTTTGCACGTAGTTTTCTGTCATGACTTTTAATAACTGTACCAAGTACGGTGCAAATCGGTCTATAACCTGATATAGCCCCCCTTATAAACCGATCTCCCGAATTGACTTCTTGAACCCTTGGGAACCTCAATTTTCATCCGATTTGGCTAAAATTTTGCACGTAGTTTTCTGTCATGACTTCCAACAACTGTGCCAAGTACAGTGCAAATCGGTCTATAACCCGATATAGCTCCCATATAAACCGATCTGCCGATTTGACTTCTTGAGCCCTTGGAAGCCTCAATTTTCATCCGATTTGGCTGAAATTTGGCATTTGATGTTCCTTTATGACTTCCAACAACTGAACCAAGTACGTTCCAAATCGGTCTATAACCTAATATAGCTGGCATATAAACTGATCTCCCGATTTGTCTTCCTGAGCCCTTGCAAGAAGCTTTAATTTTTGCTGGTTTGGCAGAAGTTTGGTATGTAGCATTAATGTATGCCTTTCAACAAAATTTATTTTGTATAAATTCTTAGCAGAATCTGTGGTGATGGGTTCCTAAGATTCGGGATTAACTTCAAAGGGTTCTTCATTTCTTATTTTCTCGCCATACTTATTTCGCCAACCTCTTATGATGCACCAAACGCCAACGGCAATAGTGTGAATCGACAAGTCTTAATGTTTTATCGCTCACACATAATGGTGATCATGATCATGATAATGATCACCAGCATTATCATCATCATCTTCATTGTAGTCTTCATTGACGCAGTTGATCGTTGATCAACTAGTCGCTGCTTCGAAGGGGTTGCTAATGCGGCAACCATCAATGTTCAAGCCTCAATGGCTCATCAGCATCGTGGGCATTGTTTACTACTCTGGCTTCCGTCGTAAAGATAACAACGTTGAGCGCGCATCGCTTGGTCGCTTAGTTTTAAAATTTATCATTCAAAAAAATAAAGCGCGCGCAGGCGCACTTGTGTTTTTTGTTTTGGAAAACAAAAAAAGAAACGTTTAGAAAATGTAAATCAATATAAAGGCATAAATTATTTTTTTTTAAGAAACTTAAACAGAAAAAAAAGTTAAAACAAAAAATCAAACACGATTATTGGTTTAGTGAAAACTTAACAAAAAAAAAAATAAAAAAGAAACCAAACAAGCAGTAATTTGTAAAAAAAACAAAGAAATAAAAGAATATAAGAAAAACGTGATTTTTAGAATATTTTGCAATTTGCAAATTGTGTCCTCGAGCCAATCATTGTTGCATGGGAGACAACATTTTTGCACATGACAATTTTGTAGAAAAAAATATTTTCAAAAAAATAAATAACAAATCCCAATCATCAAATCATTGTCATCAGCAGCAGCAGCAGCAGAGGGCAAAAGAGGTTACCCACAACTAGCAGACAACGTTTTCATGATTTCTGTTTATTTGTGCCAAAAAAGCAAAGCCTAAAGACCTACGTTTATAGCAAATTGTTTGAATTAAACATTAAAACGTTTCGTTTTGTTTGCTCTTACACTTTAAACGATATGCAATTTTGATTTGAGAACTCCAAAGTGCCTTAAAAGGCAGCACATCTTCAAAGGCAGCACATTGCCCAAAAAGTGCCTATGTTTTTCAAGCCTGAATTGTGAATGGGGTTCTGTGCATGTAAATCGCAGCTAAAAACACAAAAAACAAAACATTCAGACGAGTCAATCATTTTTAAAGGGGGGGGGAAAAAAATCGGAGCATCTTTATACCCCTTTGAGCTAGAGTTGCAGCAATTTTTGTTGGCGTATTTTTTTAAACCTTCATTCACTCCATCTATCCTACAATTTGGCCATAAGCAAATTAACCAGGGCAATACATTACTGCCATCCACGGATGATCATTAGTGAAGGTAGACAAAAACAAAACGCTAAACAAACAATCACTTTGCTGCCAAGATTCATTAATTTGCATGCAATACAAAATTATTCCATCAACATCGCTAAGCGCCACCAGACGACAGACCTCCAATGGTACAACATCACTGTCACCATCTGCAGCTACCACCAACGAACGGTCAACCCCTCAAATAAGCTTTGATTTTTAGTTTGCACACTAGCTTGAGAGTCATCAACGTGTTCAGCATCCTCATCACTTGGACTTGATCATCATTTGAAATTGGAATCCAATTGAATGCATAGCCATTGTGTGTGTGTTTATATATTTTTTTTATGGCTCTTATGCTACTCCAACAAATGTCATGTGTGATTTGTAAGAAATAAAAACAAACAAAAAAAGTGCAACGCAAAACAACAATTCTTGCCATATTAAAAATAAAATAATTTGTTTGCTAAATCATTGCACCAAGTGACAAAAACTCATTGGAAAATCTCGCCACCACACAACACCAATAAGCAGCAAATATTTCAAAAATGCCATCGTCTCATTTTAAATTGTTGCTGATGGTCGCCTATGCGCTGGCCTTGGTACATGGAGCCTCATTGGATCGCAATCCAAGAGTAAGTAAAGAAAACTTATAGCTGATGAATACATGAATGAATTTTTGGAAGAAAAAACTTTGCCATAGAGGAAATTTTTTTCTATTTTTTAAATTGTTAAACTTATTCAAAAAATGTTCTATTTATAAGCTTTTGTTGTAATATAAAGCCACAGGTCCACTACTTTTGTAGGCCCAACCAAACAAGGTCTCACAAACGCTTATGAGGCCAGTCTTATGTGCACTTGAAGAAATATTTCAACGAAAATTTTAATTTATACACAAACTATTGGGTTGCCCAAAAAGTAATTGCGGATTTTTTAAAAGAAAGTAAATGCATTTTTAAAAAAAACTTAGAATGAACTTTAATCAAATATACTTTTTTTACACTTTTTTTTCTAAAGCAAGCTAAAAGTAACAGCTGATAACTGACAGAAGAAAGAATGCAATTACAGAGTCACAAGCTGTGAAAAAATTTGTCAACGTCGACTATATGAAAAATCCGCAATTACTTTTTGGGCAACCCAATAGATGTCCTGGTGTGCTCCGCTACAGCGCCCCCTGTTGACGTAGTCAAAATTCGAAAAAAAATTTTATTCCTACTTAACACTTAAATTTAGGATTGGAGGGTCTCTATGGAGCATTCCTTCTCAGACCATCGCTATATTAGGTTTAGAATAGCACGGCCAGCGCCGAATCCGATAAGCTTCCGTAATTAGTTGAAAGCAAAGTGAACAAAATTCGAAAGACTACTCAGAAGAAGACTTGGGAAATGTCAAAACTATGTCAACAGGATTACGACTGCACTAGTGGAGTCATTTGGAGAAGATAGTTGTCCTCTTCGAGAAAGGAAATCAGCCCAAGAAAAACCCTGGATGACCGGGCAGATTCGCAACATTGGGAAAGAAGTCCGCAGACTTTAAAACAGAACTCGTCGTTAAAAAGCGGAAGCTTACTGGGATGTGTACTACTCACGGCTCAAAGAATGCAATTACCAGAGATTACCAGAGCGGCGAAATGTGCCTCCTGTAAGCTTTTCTGCGAACAGGACGACAGAGTCAATGACGTTGCCAAGATAAACAAGTAAAAGGATGCGAATCTTGGGAACCCATCACCATGGATTCTGCTAAAAATTAATACAAAATAAATTAAGTTGTAGGGCATAATTTTATTCTACATACCAAACTTCTGTCAAACCAGCAAAAATTTAAGCTTCTAGGAACCTAACAAGGATGATCGAGAGACCGGTTTACATGGGAACTATATCAGGTTATAGACATTATTTGATCGTACTTG
Source organism: Stomoxys calcitrans (assembly GCF_963082655.1). Lineage (NCBI taxonomy): Eukaryota > Metazoa > Arthropoda > Insecta > Diptera > Muscidae > Stomoxys > Stomoxys calcitrans. The sequence goes on from NC_081552.1 coordinate 211,124,508, forward strand.
GCACAGTTGTAGGAAGTCATAAAACATCACTACATGCAAGAGAAGTCAAATCGAGCGAACGGATTATACGGGAGCTATATCAGGTTATAGACCGATTTGGACCGTACTTGACACAGTTGTTGGTGGGAACATCATATGCAAAATTTCAGTCAGATCGGACAAAAATTGTGGCCTCCAGGGGCTCAAGAAGTCAAAGCGGGAGATCGTTTTATATGGGAGCTATATCAGGTTATAGACCGATTTGAACCGTCCTTAGCACAATCATTGCAAGTCATAAGAAAACACCACATGCAAAATTCCAGTCAAATCGGGTAAAAATTTTGGCCTCCAGGGGCTCAAGAAGTCAAATCGGGAGATCGGTTTATACGGGAGCTATATCAGGTTATAGACCGATTTGAACCGTACTCGGCACAGTTGTTAGAAGTCATAACAGAACACCACATGCAAAATTTCAGTCAAATTGGACAAAAATTGCGGCCTCTAGGAACTCAAGAATTCAAATTGGTAGATCGGTTTATATGGGAGCTATATCAGGTTATAGACCGATTTGAACCTTACTTGACACAGATGTTGGAAGTCATAACAGAACATCATGTTCAAAATTTCAGCCAAATCGGACAAAAATTGCGGCCTCCAGGGGCTCAAGAAGTCAAATCGGGAGATCGGTTTATACGGGAGCTATATCAGGTTATAGACCGATTTGAACCTTACTTGACACATATGTTGGAAGTCATAACAGAACACCATGTTCAAAATTTCAGCCAAATCGGGCAAAAATTGCGGCCTCCAGGGGCTCAAGAAGTCAAATTGGGAGATCGGTTTATATGGGAGCTATATCAGGTTATAAACCGATGTGAACCATCCTTAGCACAATCGTTGGAAGTCATAAAGGAACACCACATGCAAAATTTCAGCCAAATCGGACGAAAATTTCGGCTTCCGGGGGCTCAAAAAGTCAAATCGGGAGATCGGTTTATATGGGAGCTATATCAGGTTATAGACCGATTTGAACTATCCTTAGCACAATCATTGGAAGTCATAAGAGAAGACCACGTGCAAAATTTCAGCCAAATCGGACAAAAATTGCGGCCTCCAGGGGCTCAAGAAGTCAAATTGGGAGATCGGTTTATATGGGAGCTATATCAGGTTATAAACCGATGTGAACCATCCTTAGCACAATCATTGCAAGTCATAAGAAAACACCACATGCAAAATTCCAGTCAAATCGGGTAAAAATTTTGGCCTCCAGGGGCTCAAGAAGTCAAATCGGGAGATCGGTTTATACGGGAGCTATATCAGGTTATAGACCGATTTGAACCTTACTTGACGCAGATGTTGGAAGTCATAACAGAACACCAAGTTCAAAATTTCAGCCAAATCGGACAAAAATTGCGGCCTCCAGGGGCTCAAGAAGTCAAATTGGGAGATCGGTTTATATGGGAGCTATATCAGGTTATAAACCGATGTGAACCATCCTTAGCACAATCGTTGGAAGTCATAACAGAACACCATGTTCAAAATTTCAGCCAAATCGGGCAAAAATTGCGGCCTCCAGGGGCTCAAGAAGTCAAATTGGGAGATCGGTTTATATGGGATCTATATCAGGTTATAAACCGATGTGAACCATCCTTAGCACAATCGTTGGAAGTCATAAAGGAACACCACATGCAAAATTTCAGCCAAATCGGACGAAAATTTCGGCTTCCGGGGGCTCAAAAAGTCAAATCGGGAGATCGGTTTATATGGGAGCTATATCAGGTTATAGACCGATTTGAACTATCCTTAGCACAATCATTGGAAGTCATAAGAGAAGACCACGTGCAAAATTTCAGCCAAATCGGACAAAAATTGCGGCATCCAGGGGCTCAAGAAGTCAAATTGGGAGATCGGTTTATATGGGAGCTATATCAGGTTATAAACCGATGTGAACCATCCTTAGCACAATCGTTGGAAGTCATAAAGGAACACCACATGCAAAATTTCAGCCAAATCGGACGAAAATTTCGGCTTCCGGGGGCTCAAAAAGTCAAATCGGGAGATCGGTTTATATGGGAGCTATATCAGGTTATAGACCGATTTGAACTATCCTTAGCACAATCATTGGAAGTCATAAGAAAAGACCACGTGCAAAATTTCAGCCAAATCGGACAAAAATTGCGGCCTCTAGGGGCTCAAGAAGTCAAATCGGCAGATCGGTTTATATGGGATCTATATCAGGTTATAGACCGATTTGGACCGTACTCGACACAGTTACTGGAAGTTACAAGGGAACTCCACATGCAAAATTTCAGCCAAATCGGACAAAAATAGCGGCCCCCAGGGGCTCAAGAAGTCAAATCGGGAGATTGGTTTATATGGGAGCTATATCAGGTTATAGACCGATTTGAACCTAAATTGACACAGTTGTTGGAAGTCATAACAGAACACAACATGCAAAATTTCAGACAAATCGGACAAAAATTGCGGTCTCCAGGGGCTCAAGAAGTCAAACTGGGAGATCGGTCTATATGGGAGTTATATCTAAATCTGAACCGATATCGCCCATTTGCAATCCCCAACGACCTACATCGATAGTTGGTATCTCTGTAAACTTTCAAGCGGCTAGCTTTACGCGTTCGACATCTATCGTGATTTCGACAGACGGACGGACGGACAGATATGGCTAGATCGAATCAGAATGTCGAGACGATCAAGAATATATGTACTTTATGGGGTCTTAGGCGAATATTTCAAGGTATTACAAACGGAATGACTAGATTAGTATACCCCCAATGGTGGTGGGTATAGAAAGTTTCTCTCAAAAACCCATGTCCAAACTGAAACGTTAGTAGACGACAGGGGAGTGAGAGCAGAGACAACGGAGGGCATGTTGAGGCTTTTGATGAAAACGCATTTTCCACAGGCTACGACGGGACTCATGGAGACACCGGTATCTTGGAATAATGAGGTTGATCGAAGCCTTATCATAAAGGAATTTATGGCCTTGCGGAGATTCAAACCATATAAGTCACCCGGACCTGATGGAAAATTTCCGGCATTACAACAGAAGGAGGCAGACTATATGGCGCCCCCTTGGTCTGTATTTTCACAGCGTGCCTAAGACTTGCATATACCCGGAAAGCCTGGCAGTAGGCAAGGGTGGTATTAATACCCAAGCCCGGCAAGGCAAGTTATTTGACAACAAATGCCTACAGACCTATAGGCCTTATGTCCAGTTAGCTCAACACCATGGTACGTATTGTACATAACATGATAAAGAGTAAGACTTCCAGTGAACTGCTCTAATACGAATTGCATGCCTATGTCAAGAGAAGGTCGGTGGAGACTGCCCTGCATGAGATTGTGCACAAAATAGAAGAATCCTTCGATGCCAAGACGTACACACGGGCGGTTGCATTGACATCGAGGGGGCGTTTAACAATGTGCGGAACGACACATTGATCCTATCCTTTGACAAGTACCAGAAGGACGGCGTCCGTAGATTCTGGATAAACCATATGCTAAGGCACAAGTGGATAAATTGTGGGTTCCATGACATGAGATAAGGGAGAAAGGTACAAAGGCACAAGGTACGCCATAGGGGGCATTTTATCGCCACTCCTATGGGTGGCCACTATAAATAAACTATGGGTTGCCCAAAAAGTAATTGCGGATTTTTCATATAGTCGGCGTTGACAAATTTTTTCACAGCTTGTGACTCTGTAATTGCATTCTTTCTTCTGTCAGTTATCAGCTGTTACTTTTAGCTTGCTTTAGAAAAAAAAGTGTAAAAAAAGTATATTTGATTAAAGTTTTATTAAAAATGCATTTACTTTCTTTTAAAAAATCCGCAATTACTTTTTGGGCAACCCAATAGTACAGTGCCTCACAAATGTCACCAGCATTAGGAAAGAATAACCACCGAATTTTTTTTTGATTCGAACCAGGCGTTCAACATGCTAACCTTTATGCTACAGTGACCTCCCATAAGCTGATTCAGTTGCCACATAAACCGATATTGACTTTCTGAACCTCTAGAGGACGCAATTTTTATTTGCCTGAAATTTTGCACAATGTGTTTTGCTTTAATATCCAACAACTATGCTAAGTATGGTCTAAATCGGTTCATAACCTGATAAAGCTCCCATATAAGCCGATCTCCCAATTACACTTCTTGAGCCTCTAGAGGGTGCAATTCTTTTCAGATTTGGCTAAAATTTCGCATGAGGTGTTTTAATTTCCAACAGTTGTGATAGGTATGGTCTAAATCGGTCCATTACCTGATATAGTGACAGGCTCCCGGACACTTGAGGCTAATTATTTTATCGAGTTCGTACTCCACGCTTAAGTACCTTTGATACCTATATTGTTCCAATCGGTAAACATGTCCTTTTAATATTAAAAATTGCGGTTAGGCGGAGGGTCCGCCCCCTCACGAATATCACCAAAAGAAGTACCTTATTTTCATGAAAATCAATTCAGCCGTGAACTGGGGCGGGGAAAGACGGAACTCAAAATGTACCTAGGGAGGAATCGTCCAAACCGAAAATGTCTAGTGTCCTGACGAAGAGTGGTTCCAATGCTTTCTCAACTGTCCCTGGATGCCGGAGGAAACTCATTATAACAAGAACGAACGATTCATGTGAGGATTAGCGGCGGACTCGGAAGACGAGGCTAACGAAACAGTGGAGGAAATTCTGAGATAGCCTCGCAGTAGTGGTCGCAGCAATTTGTCTAGCCACAATGTCCAGGGGCAGTAGGTGATTTTCTCTTGAGTTGTGCACGAAAATTAAGTGCGCGAAAAGTGAGTAGAATTTTTTGTTTTGGGCGTGCGTAAGCTTGAGTGGAAAGGAGTGTTTATTGACATTTGTTTTGAACATCTGCCGTTGTTCCAATCCATAAAGCACGTACAAAATTATTTTTTTGTGATTTTATTCAGCTCTTTTTCGAAGCTATGAGTAGCTCTCCAATTGTAGTTTAGCGTGGTTGTTTCTTGGGCCTCTTCAGGTCTGAGAAATGCGGTGCCTGCGACAACATCAATGTGTTGTCTTTGGACAAAAATCACGTACAAGGAAGGGCCGTTATAAGGGTACACCATTTGTGCTTGTAAGGGATATGTGCACCAACGTAACGTAACAAGAAAACGAAAATCGAATACAAATGGATGGCGAAATTTAATATTCGAGTTATTTTTTGAACAAACCTCGTAAGTTTTTTTCTCGTGCTTATTAGATATGGCGTCTATTCATGGCGATGTTAGTTATGTACAATTCTGACAAGGCGTTAGCAAGCTAATAAAAACTAAAACAAAATTACTGTAAATTATATACGCTGCACACTTTTTTTGACATGTTTGTGTCTTAATTCTTGTTAAGTTTTTGTTGTCTTTACAAGTCTGTATGTTAGTGCAAAATAATGTGAGCATTTTAAAAATATCATAAAAATTTGATATTTCATAAACGGCAAATGGAATAAGATGTCGCAAAACCATATGTGACAGCTTTAAAACCTGATCAAAACCTAAAATCGTGCTAAGTTCGGCCGGGCCGAATCTTATATACCCTCCACCGTGGACCGGATTTGTCAAGTTCTTTGGCCGATATCTCTTTATAGACATGGATAAGAATTCCTATGCTATTGGAGCTTTATCAAGTTACGAACCGATTGAGTTCATGCTTGGTATGGGTTTTGAAGATAAAAGTGGAATTCATAGTGCAAAATTTCATACTTGATGCAGTTGTTAGAAGCACTTCATGCAAAATCTCAGCCAAATCGGATAAGTATTACGCCCTCTAGCGGCTCAAGCGCGCCCTCTAGCTGCTATGGGAGCTATATAAGGTTATAAACCGATTTGGACCATACTTGACACAGTTGTTGATGGTCCCACCAGAACACTCCATGCAAAATTTCAGCCAAATCGGATAAGAATTACAGCTCAAGCAGTCAAGACCCAAGATCGGTTTATATCGAAGCTATATTAGCTTATGAACCGAATTGTACCATACTTGGCAGAGTTGTTGACGATCAATTCAAAACACTTCATGCGAAATTTTAGCCAAATCGGATAAGAATTACGCCCTCTAGCGGCTCAAAAAGGCAAGATCCGAGAGCGGTTTATATGCGAGCTATATCAGGTTATAAACCGACTTGAGCCTTACTTGACGCAGTGTTTGATGATCAAATTAAAACACCCCATGCAAAATTTCAGCCAATTCGGATAAGAAATGCGCCCTCTACCGGCTCAAGAAGTTAAGGTCCGAGAGAGGTTTATATAGGAGCTATACCAGGTTATGAACCGATGTAGACCATTCTTTGCACAGTTGTTGACGGTCAAACCAAAACACTTCATGCGAAATTTTAGCCAAATCGGATAAGAATTACGCCCTCCAGAGGCTCATGAAGTTAAGATCCGATATCGGTTTATATGGGAGCTATACCAGGTTATGAACCGATGTAGACCATTCTTGGCACAGTTGTTGACAGTCAAACCAAAACACTTCGTGCGAAATTTTAGCCAATTCGGATAAGAAATGCGCCCTCTACCGGCTCAAGAAGTTAAGGTCCGAGAGAGGTTTATATGGGAGCTATACCAGATTATTAACCGATGTAGACCATACTTGGCACAGTTGTTGACGGTCAAACCAAAACACTTCATGCGGAATTTTAGCCAAATCGGATAAGAATTACGCCCTCTAGCCAGTCAAAAAGGCAAGATCCGAGAGCGGTTTATATGCGAGCTATATCAGGTTATAAACCGACTTGAGCCTTACTTGACGCAGTTTTTGATGATCAAATTAAAACACCCCATGCAAAATTTCAGCCAATTCGGATAAGAAATGCGCCCTCTACCGGCTCAAGAAGTTAAGGTCCGAGAGAGGTTTATATGGGAGCTATAACAGATTGTGAACCGATGTAGACCATACTTGGCACAGTTGTTGATGGTCACACCAGAACATTCCGTGCAAAATTTTAGCCAAATCGGATAAGAATTACGCCCTCCAGAGGCTCATGAAGTTAAGATCCGATATCGGTTTATATGGGAGCTATATCAGGTTATGAACCGATTTTGACCATACTTGGCAGAGTTGTTGATGGTCACACCAGAACATTCCCTGCAAAATTTTAGCCAAATCGGATAAGAATTACGCCCTCTAGCGGCTCAAGAAGTCAAGAACCGATATCGGTTTATATGGGAGCTATATCAGGTTATGAACCGATGTGGACCATACTTGTCAGACTTGTTGGAAGTAAAAATAAAACACCTGTTGGCAAATTTCAGCCAAATCGGATAAGAATTACTCTCTCCAGAGTCTCAAGAAATTAAGATCCAATATCGGTTTATATGGCAGCTATACCAAAACATGGGACTGATTTGGCCCATTTACTATCCCAATCGACCTGCACTAATACGAAGTATTTCTGCAAAATATCAAGCACCTAGCTCTACTGTTTTGAAAGTTAGCGTGCTTTCGACAGACAGACATGCGGACATGGCTAGATCGATGTAAAATGTCATGACGATCATGAATAGTTATACTCTATGGGGTCTTAAGACGCATAGTGCGAGTAGTTAATGTAGTTGACGAAATTAGTATACCCCCCATTCGATGGGTGGAGGGTATAATAAAAATTTCAATAAATTTATAAATTATTAGCAGTTTGCTAGGTTCGTGTCTTAAGTCTTTTATGGACGATATCTAATGTTAGTGTCTTAAGTCTTTCGATTACAGATTATAGCAAACACATAAAAATCTAGTTTCAAAAAATTCCTACGATGCAGAAAAGACCCAAGAAACTTTATAAATGTAAGTTTTTGACAAAAGTAGAATTTTATAGTGTTCTTGCCATTAAATTTTGAAAACAGTGGCTCATTGTTACAACATAAATTATTTTTGTGGAAAATTTCTATACCTTTCCAACAATGTATAACCGATTACCCTAATCAATACCACATAGGCTAAAAATCTCACATTGTAATATGTACCCTTATATGCGGGCTACATCCTGTGCAAATTAGGCTAGGTCCCTTTAAATGCGCTTTTTTAATGGTTCTTCAACTATGAGGACGTTGGACATTAGCAACCCAGATGTCAAACGGCCTTTTGATAACATATTAAGAAGTTTTTATGTACTCTTTTCGCCCAGTTTAGGTCGCAGCTTAATGGAAATACTCTTCAAAAATAATGTGTTTCGAAGTTTTTCAATATACACATTACTACACATTTTTAAACACAGTCTCTAATACTCCTACGCTGCTTAAAATAAAAAAAAAACCGTTTGCTTTTTTTTATAAATCGTAACATTATCCATAGAATATCATTCTTTAACATATGCACAGCCGACACTTGGCTAACATTACATGCATTTTTCATTCACAACTTCACCTGAGGTCATACAACTGAGACGCATGGTATTAATGGCATGCTATGCACCAATTGTGGTTTACCAGTTGAATATCGTTTACCATGTCAGCCCAGCAGACAGCCCTTTTTGCTCAATAGTACAAAAAACCATTTTTGGGATATTGCAAATGCGGCTGCCTATTGTACCACATCAAAGACTTAGTATTTTTTGCCACTTAAATTTTTTTTTTATGACATGCATAAGAAGACAATGTTTATCAAATGGGTAAAATTGCTACAATGGCAGAGATGGAAAAAAATTCTCTGGGTTATATGTAGTTTTTTTCAATGGATTCAGAGAACATGTTGTCTTGGCAAAGTCAGAGCGATGAGGACCACACCCACTAGGACACTGGAGACTTTGTCTTGGCAAAGGCAGAGCGATGAGGACCACGCCCACTAGGACACTGGAGACTATTACTATGACAAGATATCCGACTCATAGACATACAGATTATGTATAAGCCATCCATTGCGGCTATGAGACTTAAGACGATGGGAGAATTTATAGATCTCGGTATAATCAAAGCGACGATAGGAAAACTGGATGGTATGGAAGAGGCTTCGGATCGCATACCTGATACGACACTTGGAGTCGAGTGTGAGGCACTGCAACCAACGACACAGTCTTGGATTGACGGAACTCTGGTATTGTCATCTGTTAGTTGTATATGCTACTCAGATGGATCAAAGCTAAAGGCAAAGGGCACCTGGAGGTCTACATTGTGAACCCAGGAATTGAAATGTTTTCGACTGCCTGACCATAATACCGTCCTGCAGGCAATCACGGAAAGCGTGGGCTGGTGTGGTGTTAAAGCATGGACGTCGAGTGTGAACATCTTTGCGGGCAGTAAACTGGACACCAGGGCAATAACAATCGAGACGGTAAGGTCACGAACAGTCTTGGAGTAAAAATGCACATTTTGCCCATGAACATTTCACTTAGGATCAGGGGCAAAGTTCTCACATATCAATGAGTGCAGTCCGATTTAAGTTTAAAATCAATGATTAGAGGCCTCCCTTTTAAAGCCGAGTTCAAACGGCGTACCGCAGTGTGACACCTCTTTGGAGAGAAGTTTTTACATGGCATAGTCGCCAACATTACGAGGCAAAAACCACCTCTGAACATTTTCTCTGATGATCCGAACCCAGGCGTTGAGCGTCATAGGCGGACATGCGCTACTTTGGCCTCCAAGTCTAGGAGAGGAAGAAGCAGACTAACGCCTTCTCTGAGAATGGCACAAATCGCATCGTTTGGGTGCTGGGCCATAGCGGAGTAACTGGGAATGAGAAAGCAGACGATTTGGAAGCAAATGCCAGAGAACTGCTGTCAATAAACTTGGTTAAGCCGAAGCCTTTTTGGGTCGACGCAGTACGAGTTAAGGGCGCGGGCGACCCTGTGGAATAGAGAAACGGTCACGGATATTGGGCACTATGTAGACGGGTCGTAGGATCGAAATGCGGCCTGAATCGGAGGATAGTTCACTGGCTCTACAAAAGCGTGATTAGACCAATACTTATATACGCCTCAGTAGTTTAGTGGACAGCTATGGAGAAAAGGTGCAACGTAAGGACCATACTACAGGTTAAGAGAACATGTTCTCTTGGCATAGGCGGAGCGCTGTGGACCACGCCCTCTAGGGCATTAAAAACTATTCTAGGTATCCGACCCATTGACATACAGATTAAGTGTGAGGCAGCCTCTGCGGCTATGAGACTTAAGGCGATGGGAGAATGGATGGAGGATAGGAGGAGGTCAGACCATTGCTGTATAATCGAGGCGGCTTTAAGAAATCCTAAAAAGGGTGATTTTTTAAGAGATATAGAGATAAATCTATAGCGCGGTTCATATAATTTAATGTTTGAAGAGACTTTTCATGCAAATTTTGACCGTGTCTGCGCCTCAAATAGTCCATCCGCTTTGTTCAATTTTGGCATACACTTTCCAACATTTCGGCCGTTATCTCACGAATAAATGCTTTAATGTTGTCTTCCAATGCGTCAATTGAAGCTGTATAGACATGAGCTTTGACAAAGCCCCACAAAAAAAATTGTCTAAAGGCCTCAAATCGCAAGATCTAGGCGGCCAATTGTCCGCCTCTCTCTCAATAAGTCCATTGTTACGCGTGAAGTGTGGCATGTGGCACCGTCTTGTTGAAACCACATGTCACGCACGTCAAGCTCTTGCATTTTTGGGCAAAAAAAAAAGTTGGTTACGATTCGCATTATCTATGAAGAAGTACGGTCCAATGATGCCACCAGCCCATAAACCGCACCAAACTGTGACTTTTTCTGGATGCATTGGTAGCTCTTGTAATGCTTCTGGCTGATCTTCACTCCAATCGAAAATCGATTCTGCTATTTACATAACTATTGAGCAAAAAATGAGATTCGTCGTAAAATGGAAGAAGCGCGCAATGAACTTTCGTAACAGAGCATGCGTTGCTCATTTGTAAGACGATTCATGGGTGAATTATAGACCAAACTGAAGATGTTTGACAGTAAAACAAAACACGAAACGTGCGTGAGCTGTTTAGAGCAATGTTGCCAAAAATATAATGGCAAAAAATCACCCTCTATTAGGATCTTTGCCTTCCGAATCTTGATGAAGTCAGAGAAGTCGTTCCATGGTCGGAATTTTGCCTATCCAAGTCTTCCGAATCTTGATGAAGTCAGAGATGGTTCCATCGTTGGGTCCCTGTTCGTTAGGCTGTATTGAGTCTCCCGTCCCTGCACTGTCTCATACTTTTATGTTATGATCTTTGATCATCCTAGTCTTCCCAATATTGAGACTCCTGCCACTGCCCTGGAGGCCACCGTAGCTCAGACGCTAAACGCCTGAGTTCGAATCCAGGCGAGAATATCAAAACAAAATTTTTAGAGGTGGCTTTCTTCGAAAGAATATGATTAGTTTAAGGGTTCGCAGATCAATATTTCGAGGTTTTACAAACGGATAGACCAACCATTCTATGGTTTGGGGGTATAGAAAAATGTGCCACAGTGTCAACAATTTAGATGTAGGAGGAACTTAGATTGACCAGGACTTTGCCAAGTTAAAGCCATTTCTTGTCATCCATCGTCTCCTATGTCTCTCGATATATATTTTTTAGCTCCGAAAGGAGATATAGTCGAGCTATTGGGCCATGCGAATGAATATCACATGAATGAAAAGTTTTTTTATTGATTACAAAAAAACAAATTGTCAGACACACAGGCGCATCGGACACAGATAATACACCATTAGTGGACGTTTCAGGCTTGGATTCTAGTTTTCCAATCCAGTGTGTAGGACCTATTTTAATATCGGGACCGGTGTCGTCAAGTGAAAAACCAAATAAGTTCGGCAGTGCTGAACTTTTGATACGCATTACCATGGGTATCATCCTTTTTATAACCTCCACCATAGGATGGGGGGTATACTAATTTCGTCATTCTGTTTGTAACTACTCGAAATATTCGTCTGAGACCCCATAAAGTATATATATTCTTGATCGTCGTGACATTTTATGTCGATCTAGCCATGTCCGTCCATCCGTCCGTCCGTCTGTCTGTCCGTCCGTCTGTCTGTCGAAAGGACGCTAACTTCCGAAGGAGTAAAGCTAGCCGCTTGAAATTTTGCACAAATACCTCTTATTAATGTAGGTCGGTTGGAATTGTAAATGGGCCATATCGGTCCATGTTTTGATATAGCTGCCATATAAACCGATCGTGGGTCTTGACTTCTTGAGCCTCTAGAGTGCGCAATTCTTATCCGATTGGAATGAAATTTTGCACGACGTGTTTCGTTATGATATCCAACAACTGTGTTAAGTATGGTTGAAATCGGTCCATAACCTGATATAGCTGCCATATAAACCGATCTGGGGTCTTGACTTCATGAGCCTCTAGAGGGCGCAATTCCTATCCGATTTGAATGAGTTTTTGCACGAAGTATTTTGTTATGATATCCAATAACTGTGCAAAGTATGGTTCAAATCGGTCCATAACCTGATATAGCTGCCATATAAACCGATCGTGGGTCTTGACTTCTTGAGCCACTAGAGTGCGCAATTCTTATCCGATTGGAATGAAATTTTGCACGACGTGTTTTGTTATGATATCCGACAACTGTGCTAAGTATGGTTGAAATCGGTCCATAACCTGATATAGCTGCCATATGAACCGATCTGGGGTCTTGACTTCTTGAGCTTCTACAGTGCGCAATTCTTATCCGATTAGAATGAAATTTTGCACGACGTGTTTTGTTATGATATCCAACAACTGTGCCAAGTCTGGATCAAATCGGTCAATAACCTAATATAGCTGTCATATAAACCGATCTTGGGTCTTGACTTCTTGAGCCACTAGAGGGCGCAATTATTATCAGATTTAGCTGAAATTTTGCATGAGGTCTTTTGTTATAACTTTCAACAACTGTGCTAAGAATAGTTCAAATCGGTTCATAACCTGATATAGCTGCCATATAAACCGATCTTGGGTCTTGACTTCTTGAGCTTCTACAGTGCGCAATTCTTATCCGATTGGAATGAAATTTTGCACGACGTGTTTTGTTATGATATCCAACAACTGTGCCAAGTCTGGATCAAATCGGTCAATAATCTGATATAGCTGCCATATAAACCGATCTTGGGTCTTGACTTCTTGAGCCACTAGAGGGCGCAATTATTATCAGATTTAGCTGAAATTTTGCATGAGGTCTTTTGTTGTAACTTTCAACAACTGTGCAAGAATAGTTCAAATCGGTTCATAACCTGATATAGCTGCCATATAAACCGATCTTGGGTCTTGACTTCTTGAGCCTCTAGAGTGCGCAATTCTTATCCGATTGGAATGAAATTTTGCACGACGTGTTTTGCTATGATATCCAACAACTGTGCCAAATCTGGATCAAATCGGTCAATAACCTAATGTAGCTGTCATATAAACCGATCTTGGGTCTTGACTTCTTGAGCCACTAGAGGGCGCAATTCTTAACCGATTTGAATGAGTTTTTGCACAAAGTATTTTGTTATAATATCCAACAACTGTGCAAAGTTTGGTTCAAATCGGTCCATAACCTGATATAGCTGCCATATAAACCGATCTGGGATCTTGACTTCTTGAGCCACTAGAGGGCGCAATTATTATTCGATTTAGCTGAAATTTTGCATGAGGTCTTTATTTATAACTTTCATCAACTGTGCTAAGAATAGTTCAAATCGGTTCATAACCTGATATAGCTGCCATATAAACCAATCTGGGATCTTGACTTCTTGATCCTCTAGAGGTCGCAATTATTATCCGATTTGCCTGAAATTTTGTACGACGGATCCTCTCATGGCCATCAACATACGTGTTTATTATGGTCTGAATCGGTCTATAGCCCAAAACAGATCCCATATAAATCGATCGCTCTATTTTACTTCTTGAGCCCCCAAAGGGCGCAATTCTGACATTTTACACAGGTCTCCAACATATATTATAATTGTGGTCCAAACCGGACCATATCTTGATATCGCTCTAATAGCAGAGCAAATCTCTTCTCATATCCTTTGTTTGCCTAGAAAGAGATAACGTGGCAAGAGCTCGAGAAATGCGATCCATGGTGGAGGGTATAAAAGATTCGACCCGGCCGAACTTAGCACGCTTTTACTTGTTTATTGTAACTACACCATCACATCCATAGTTGTATTCAAATATGGGCTGATTTTGGGGATATTCGAATTTTTGTTTTTTGTTATTGAAATTTTGGAAATAGGACCAGAAATGAAGATTCGGTACCCCAAACAATTTTTCGAAATGTTGAGGTGACCTATTAAGAACCCTGTCAAGAAGCGCCCGCACCACTTAAGGCCTTGAAAATTTGCACATGATTTTGATAACACCTTAGCTCTATCCACTTCAAATTTCAAAGGATTATCTCGGTTATCTTTATCCGTTCTCAAATGGCATACTTTTTACTAGTTTTTCTCGATTCAATTACGCTGTATGGCGGCAGATCGGCTTATATAGCAGCTAAATCGAAATATGGTCCAATGTGAACTATATTCTGATCCGATGGCGAGAGGCTTAAAATAACTGACTATTTAAAATTTCAGCGAAAACGGGTAACAAATTTGGCTTTTATGGTCTTATGACCCTAAATAGGCAGATCGATCTATATGGCAGCTATAACTAAATATGGTCCCATCTGGACCAAATTCCAGTCGGCTAACGAGAGGCTTAAAACAACACACTGTTTCAAATTTTAGCGCAATCGGGTTACCACAAGCATCCAGTAATCCCAAATAAGTAATTTTAAGTCCACTTTGAAAGTTTTATTATTTATTTATTGTGGCTAACCTTTGCCTTTGCCTTCATTATTCATTAAGCTCACCCAATAGCAACCAATTTGCAATTTTAACAAAGTCATAAAGTATAAAATGATAGTAATTATCACTAATTTGCTTTTCAATACCAATAATGGCTAATTAAGATCAAATATGTTTTGTATTTTATTAAAGAGGCTCCCAAACGAAGACAGAAAATTAGATGGAAATAAACTTCAAAAAAAAATATTAGGGTGATTTTGGCAAACTATAAAAGATTTTTTACAAGACAAGTAGACGATCTCAAAAAGAAAAAGAAGAGAAACTAAACCCTCAACTTTTAAAAACAAAAACAATTGCGAAAAAACTATGGGGATTATGCAAAACTAACTAAAAATTGAAGACATGTGCATTAGAGTGTCCCAAAAAATAAAAAGTTTTATTTTTTTTTTTTTTGAAACGCACACATTTTTTTCCTTTTGATCCCAATAAGCAAAATGCTTAATATTATGGCGATCGGCTAACGATAGCCAGTGCCGCCACGACATCCAAAGTTGGAAGTAGTGCTTTACTAGCTGGACAGGGCCCACTCCGCTGCACCTTCTTTCACTCTCTTTTTTTAAGCTGAGCGGGTCACGTCAGGAAATAAGTCCTGTTTGGGGGTAGTTGTACGGCCTTTCAGATATTTCGCGACAATATGTGGATATTATATGGTGCTCTTCTCCCAAATACCTTTCATTGGAGCCTTATATTGCTATGGTCGGTAAATATGTCCAGTATGGGGGTGTTTTTGGGAGTGAGATTCGTGCTCTGGTCTCAAATACCTTTCATTTGAGTCCCATATTGGCATTATTGGTTTATATTCCATTTGGCTGGCTTTGGAGGTGGGGCGGCCCCCTAGATATCCCACCCTAAATAAGGATACAAATTTCTGTATTTAAGTTAAATTTCGCTTAAAACGCCCCACCCATCTCCGAGATCTGGCGTTATGGAAAATAGGGTAAGGGAAGGGTCTTCCGAATAAAGGGTGGATGTCAGATCTGCTTCATTCCCTTGGATTTGGTGGTGGATTGGAGTGCCCAAACTCTTTGCCCCGAAAGTGGATATCAGATTCAAACCACACCCCAAAAACCACATTGGATCTACATATTGCTATATATGTGTGGTTTAGAGGGAGTTTATGAGGTGAGGCGTCCCTGAAACACTTGGCCATGAAACAGATACAGATTTGAGCCCCTTTTCCGCAAATATGTCCAGCTTAAGGGGTATGCATGAGGTGGGGCGGCCAACCACATTCATAGTCCGGAAAAAATATTAGCAACGTGCTCTACTCTCAAATTTCGTTTTATTTGAGCCCCAATCGCCATTGGTTTAGGTGGAGTTTATGGGGTGACAAGACCCCCAAACATTTGACCTTAAAATTGGATATTAAATTCGTTTTCTACTATGAAATACCTATTATTTATCGCCATAGTAGGCGGAACCTGAAGTAATATCAGCATTGTGCTATAGCACGGTTTTGTTTGAGCCCCATAATGTTAAGCTTATTGAAGATGGCTATCAAGATATTCAGGGCTAGGGGGTCTCGTTCAGATCCATACTAATTCATCTTTTTGTATTGGTTCTCTACACTCAAAATCACATTTCACATTTGGGATACCATATTCTTAAAGATCCACAGGTCGTTCTGTGTCCACCCCAATTTGAGGGTAAATGTTGTACTCTTCTACCAAAGACCTTTTATTTCTGTCCTATTCTCTCCAAATCCTCCTTCATATATTATTTTTAATTCCTTTTTTAGGATAGGGGGAGGGGATTGCCCTCTGACACGTCCTTTTATTTGACTATAATATATTCTCGGCCATCCTACATGACAATTTGGCGTTGTATTTATTTGGATGAGAGGGTCAGTCCCCCCGACGCTAAGAACTAAACGACAATTTATTTCAGTCTTCTATTGTCGCTATTTACTTGTCCTGCGGAAAGGTAGAACGTGACCCAGATACTTGAATCCTTATACCTTATACATTAGATTCGAAATACACTGTCATAGACCTTTCTTTTAATTGACATGAACATTCCACTTAGGAACAGGAGCAAACTTCTCACATATATTATTGAGTGCAGTCCGATTCAAGTTTAAGCTCAATGATAAGGCGCCTCCTTTTTATAGCCGACTCCGAACGGGGTGCCGCAGTGCTACACCTCTTTGGTGAGAAGTTTTACATGGCATAGTACCTCACAATTGTTGCCAGCATTAGGGGGGGGAAACTACCGCTGAAAGTTTTTTCTGATGGTCTTGCCGGGATTCGAACCCAGGCGTTCAGCGTCATAGGCGGACGTGCTAACCTCTGCGCTACGGTGGCCTCCAATTGACATATTATCCCGATCTAACTACACGTCCTATTGAAGGGTATTTTGTGGGTTGGCTGGTCCCAGACTCGGTCCCAAATGTGTAACCAGATTTGTAGTTATCTCCCAAAGACCTTTTATTAGATACCCATTTTGTGACGTTGGAAATTTATGCCCTTTTTGAGGGTTTTTAGGGTTGGGGAGGCCCCGTAGATACCTTGGACCAAATTCTTATAACAGATGTGAACTCAGCTTCAAAATATCTTTCATTTAATACCCATATTGTCCCAATCGGTAAATATGTCCTGTGAGAGGTTTTTGTTGGTGGGGAGGCGCCACATAAAACAAGGAATACATGTTTAAATCAGCATTAGACTCTACCTTTAAATAGCTTTGATATCCAAATTGTCCCAATCGAAAAATATGTCATGCTGGGGGGTTTTGGGGGATGGGGAGGCCCCTCAGTCACCAAAAAATAAATTTTTGTGCCATATTTGTATTCTACTTTTGAGTACCTTTCATTTGATACCAATATTGCCCAAAGCGGTTTAAGTGTCCTGTGAGGGTGACATTTTAACGCCAAGTTCATACTCTACTCTCAAATACCTTTCATTTGATACCCATATTGCCCAAAGCGGTGAAAGTGTCTTCTTCGGGCTTTTTTTTTTTGGGGGGGGGGGGAGATACCCCAGGATGGGGTGGGGGGTACCCGCTGAAAATTAAGAGTGACATTTTTACACCAAAATTGTACTCTACTCTTATATACCTTTCATTTAATACCCATATTGTCCCAATCGGTACACATGTCCGTTCGGGTGGGTTTTGGGATGGGGCGTCCCCCCCAGGTTATTTGACCCAAAAATTTTATACCAATTTAGTGTTTTTGGGGTACCATAAGGTGGCATACAAAATTTTGCTTAAATCTGTGCACCCATTTCCGAGATCTGGCGTTTTTGAAAATAAGGGCATGGGGGAGGGTCCGCTTCCCCCTTCGAATATCAAAAAATTGAGTACCCTATTTTCACCGGTTAATGTGTCCTGTTAGGGTGACATTTTAACGCCAAGTTAATACTCTACTCTCAAATACCCTTTCATTTGATACCCATATTGACCAAAGCGGTGAAAGTGTCTTCTTCGGGTTTTTTTTTTGGGGGGGGGGAGGTACCCCAGGTGTTGGGGGGATACACCCGAAAATTTTTACACCAAATTCGTACTCCACTCTTATACACCTTTCATTTGATACCCATATTGTCCCTATCGGTATGCATGTCCGTTCGGGTGGGTTTTGGGATGGGGCATCCCCCCAGGTTATTTGACCCAAAAATTTTATACCAATTTCGTGTTTTTGGGGTACCATAAGGTGGCATACAAAATGTTGCTTAAATCAGTGCACCCATCTCCGAGATCTAGCGTTTTTGAAAATTGGGGTAAGGAGGAGGGTACAACCCCGCTTCGGATATCTAAAAATGTAGTACCTTATTTTCACCGGGGGCTCGAACTTTACCATCTGTGAAAATTTCATGAAAATCTGTTCAACCGTTTTTAGTCTATACGGAACAGACAAACAAACTAACAAACAAACAAAGCGCAACAATTTCATTTTATACCCTACACCACTACTGTGGTACGGGGTATTATAACATAGTGAATTTGTTTGTAAGACCCAAAAGGAAGAGAGATGGACCCAATGATAAGTATACCGATCAACTCAGAATCACTTACTGATTCGATTTAGCTATGTCCGTCTGTCTGTCCGTCCGTCCGTCTGTCCATGTTAATTTGTGTACAAAGTACAGGTCGCAGTTTTCATCCGATCGTCTTCAAATTTGGTACAGGCATGTTTTTCGGCCTAGAGACGAAGCCTATTGAAATTGAAAAAAATCGGTTGAAATCTGGATATAGCTTCCATATATATGTTCGTCCGATTTCAGTAATAATGCAATAACATGGTCATTTGTTAACCGATTCTCTCGAAATTGGACAGGAAGGATTTTTTTATGACTCTCGACATAACTGGTGAATTTCATGGAAATCTGTTCAGATTTAGATATAGTTCTTATATATATATCGCCCGATTTTCACTCCTAGAACCAATCTTTCCACAATATTGCACAACGCTTTCCTCGACGACCACCACAATATACGCAGAGTTTGGTGAAAATCGGTTCAGATTTCAGGATCAAAAGCAAAACAAAAAACAGGATAGTATGCCTTTCTCTATTTGCAAAAAAAATTCTCCCTTATAGCATGGTAGGGTCTTATGTGCATCCGTTTTTTTCTAAATTAAAACGTTTTTTGGCAATTTTTTCAAATAGTGGGGAATTAAATCTTTGATAACTAAGCCCTTATAACCTGTTTTTTTAGAAACGTCAAATATATCGTGAACAAGTCCTGCCCCATGCTGGAGGACGAATACCCGATACAGCCTTTGAGACAGATCGTCTATTTCTGAATCAGCTACAAAAGGATGGTATTGCAGTACCAGATGGTATACTTCCCGAACAACGTAATCCACAGGTAATAAACCTATATTTAAAAACATTATAATCTCTTTACCCCCTTCTTGCAGGTTTATCCCTTTTTCAATAGGCCCTCGCGTAAGGTCTTCCGCATTGCCTTGAGTTCCGATGGTCGCTATACACCACAGGAGGGTCGTTATCAATACCAACAATTGCCATCGATAGACACCACTTATTTGTTTCCCCAGGTTCATGGCCAGAGAAGCAATAGTGGTCAGCAAAGTGTAACACTGCCCGTCTATAGTCCCTTCCGTATTCATAATCCTCTGCTGAATCAATTGAAACTACAGCCCAAGGATAAAGGTTGGTTTTTGGCTCAATCTACAGTCATATAAAGAACTTTTGTTTTTTGCCTTACAGCACAATTTCAAAATGTACTACCTTCCGGTGGGGGTAAAACTTTGAATAAGGCCAAATCTTATCAGAACTTTAATATCTTGAATTCTCCTCTAACACCAGTATATGGCAAAGATTTACCGAGTGGGGTGAGTGGCGGCGCAGCCTCTAAAAATTATTTGCCTGATTTGCCGTATTCAAGTCAAAGTCATGTAAGTAAAAAAAAACTCTCAAACAAATGTATTTTTGTTCTTCTTTCTATTTTCAAATCGAAAAACAATACAACCAAAACCCTTTAAAGAGTCTCGACAATGTGATGTACTTAAATGTATAGGGTTGGCCACAACGATCACTATTTCGGCCTTTACCAGAGAGCTCATCAGGTTATAATGCCACTGAAAGATTACATGCTTCTACCTACTCTCTAATTAGTGAGCAGTGCAATGGTAATAGAAAAAAAAAACAACAAAGACCCTTTAAAGAGTCTAGACAATTTGATGTGCTCAAATGTATAGGGCAGGCCACAACGATCGATATTTGGGCTTTTGTCAGAGGCCTCATCAAGTTGTAATGCAACTAAAAGATTACATGCTTCTAGCTACTCTCTAATTAGTGAGCAGTGCAATGGTAAAAGAAAAATAAAAGAACAAAACCCCTTTAAATTGTTTCGACAATGTGATGTGCTTAAATGTATAGGGCAGCCCACAACGATCGCGATTTCGGCCTTTGCCAGAGGGCTCATCAGGTTGTAGTCTTTAAGTGGCATTACAACCTGATGAGGCCTCTGGCAAAGGACGAAATCGCTATCATTGTGGACTGCCCTATACATTTAAGCACATCACATTGTCGAGACTCTTTTAAGGGAATTTTTTTTCTATTTAAAAATGAAACCTCGAACGAAAATACACTTGGTCTAAGCTAGAAGCACATATCTAATAACCAAATGAAATAATTATGTGACCAAATAAAGCGCAAAACAAACAAATCCACAAGTTTTGCCTTAAAACGCCGAATCTTAAGAAATGACAATTTTTATAAGAAATAAGCAAGTAAGAGCGTGCTAAGTTCGGCGGGGCCAAATGTTATATATCCTCCACCATGGATCGCATTTGTCGAGTTCTTTGCGTGGTATCTCTTTTTAGACAAACAAAGAATAATGAATAAGAACTTTATGCAATTGGAGCTATATCAAGTTATAGTCTGATTCGGACCATAAATGAATTGAATGCTGAACATTGTAGAAGTTATTGTGTAATGTTTCAGTTCATTCGGATAAAAATTGCACCTTGTAGGGGCTCAAGAAGCAAAATCGGGAGATCGATTTGTTTGGTAGCTGTATCAAGCTATAGATCGATTCAGACCACATCGAGCACGTATGTTGAATGTCATGGGAGAAGCCGTTGTACAAAATTTCAGCCAAAACGGATAATAATTGGGTCCTCTGGAGGTTCAAGAAGTCAAGGTCAAAATCGATTTATATGGCAGCTATATCAGGTTATGTACCGAATTGCACCATACTTAGCACAATTGTTAGTAGTCATAACAAAACACCTCATGCACAATATCGGCCAAATCGGATGAGAATTGTGCCCTCCAGCGGCTCAAGAAATCAAGATCCAAGATTGGTTTATATGGCAGCTATACCAGGGTATGAACCGATTTGAATCATACTCAGCACAGTTGTTGAAAGTGATACTAAAACACCATGTGCAAAATAACAGCTAAATCGGAAAGCAATTGCGCCCACTAAAAGCTAAAGAAGTTAAGACCCCAAATCAGTTTATATGGTAGCTATATCAGGTTATGAACCGATTTGAACCAGTTGTTGGAAGTGATACCAAAACACCAGGTGCAAAATATCAGCCAAATCGAACGAGAATTACGCCCTCTAGAGGTTCAAGAAGTCAAGACCTAAGATCGGTTTATGGGGCAGCGATATCAAAACATGGACCGACTTGCAATCCCAACCGACCTACACTAATAAAAAGTATTTGTGCAAAATTTCAAGCGCCAAGATTTACTCCTTCGAAAGATAGCGTGCTTTCGACAGACAGACGGACGGACATGGCTAGATCGACTTAAAATGGCTTGATAATCAAGAATATATATACTTTATGGGGTCTTAGACGCCTATTTGGAGATGTTACAAACAGAATGACGAATGGCGGAGTATAAAAAAGTTGTCTGTCAAACAGCAGAGCTTTGCCACGATGACTGAAAAATAAAGAAGATTTTACAATAATAACAATAGGGAAATTAGAGTTTGTCTGAAGGGATGGTGATCAGAAAATCTTGCCTTCTTTGACATCGCACTAAAACTTAGTAGTTAAGAAGATTTCACATAATCGTTGTGCAAAAAATGCTACTTTGCATTAAGGTACAGGGGCAAACTTCTCACATATCACCGAGTGCTGACCGATTCAAGTTTAAGCTCATTAATAAGGGCTCCGAACGGCGTGCCGCAGAGCGACACCTCTTTGGGGGGAGGAGTTTTTACATGGCAAAGTACCTCACAAAAAAAAAAAAAATCTTATGTTCTCGTTCGAACCCAGGTGTTCAGCATCAGAGGCGAATATGCTAACCTTTGCGCTACGATGGGAATGAACTTAACTTCATTCGAACAAAAGGTGCGATATGAACGATTGGCGGGTCAGCGGACGGATATGAACTTGGATGGCGTTAAAAATGATTATCTAACCAATAATTGAAACGCGTCCGCCAGTAGTGTGGTATCTGTGTCCTAATTTGTCTCGACCGGACCGAATTGTGGGAACCCACCACCATGGATTCTGCTTAAAATGTATACAAAATAAATTTAGTTGAAGGGCATACTTTTATTCTACATACCAAACTTCTGTCAAACCTTCTACGAACCGAACAAGGATAATCCAGAGATCGGTTTATATGGGAGCTATATCAAGTTATGGAACGATTTTTGGAAGTTAGCAAAATTTAAGCTAAATTGGAAAAAATTAAGGCCTGCAGGGGCTCAGAAAGTCAAATCGGGAGATCGGTTTATGTGGGAGCTATATCAGGTTATAGACCGATTTGGACCGTACTGAGCACAGTTGTTGAAAGTCATAACAGAACACTACGTGCAAAATTCAGCCACATCTGATGAAAATGTAGGCTTCCATGTGGTCAAGAAGTCAAATCGGGAGATCGGTTTATATGAGAGCTATAAACATATCTGAATCGATATGGCCTATTTGCATTCCGCAAATGACCTACATCAATATTAGGTATTTTTGCAAAATTTCAAGCTGCTGGCTTTACGCGTAATTTCGACAGACATGGCCAGTTCGAGTCAGAATGTTGAGCAGATCAAGAATTTACATACTTTATGGGGTCCTAGATGAATATTTCGAGGTTTTACAAACGGAATGACTTGATTAGTATAGTAATTTGTGAAAATTTGCTCGATTTTCGATTTTTGGCCGGGGAGACCAAATTGTTTTCGATTAAGAACGCATAATGAATGAATAAAAATCCATTTTAGGTTGAAATTCGACAAAAAATCTCGATATAAAAATTTTGAAAATTTCATAAGGGGGTACCCTATGAAAAAAGTTGAAAATCATCGACTTGCCACTTATTGCCGAAAAAAGGCTACAATATGTTTGAGTCGCAAAACGAGTGACACCAATATGAAAAGCGATCTCCTTCACAAATCCAATCATGCAACCCATTTTGAGAAATTTTAAAAATTGAGGAAGTTACAGCAATTTGAATTTCATTTGGGTTAGGAAGGGAAAATTTTCAAATTTTAATACCCTTTTTAGTAAATTGTGAAAATTTGCTCGATATTCAATTTTTGGCCGGGGAGACCAAATTATTTTCGATTAGGAACGCATAATGAAAGCATAAAAATCCATTTCAGGTTGAAATACGACAAAAAATATCGATGTAAAAATTTTGAAAATTTCATAAGGGGGTACCCTATGAAAAAAGTTGAAAATCATCGACTTGCCACTTATTGCCGAAAAAAAGGCTACAATATGTTTGAGTATCAAAACGAGTGACACCAATATGAAAAGCGATTTCCTTCACAAATCCAATGATGCAACCCATTTTGGGTATAAAAAAGTGATAGTAAACGGGAATGTGGAAACTTTTGCAATAAGCTATATTGTACTTAAAAAAGTGGGCGCAATGATATAAAAATGAGCCAATTTTGCAGCTAAAATTCTTTTTGACACCTCCCCTTTGTGAAAATACAAGGGGCGGGGGGGATTATATCTTGATGGCAAAATTCTACGAAAACTTGAAGGAAATGGGACTATCTTACTTAGAAAAAAAGTCGAAACATTTACTTTTTAGAATTGTTGACTTTTTGATAAAGTCGAAAAGTCGACGTTTTGCAAATATAAGTCGAAAAATCGACTTATGCTATTTTCATAAACAACTTGGGATCCCTTATGCACACATAATTGTAAGTGCTTCCAATTTTATGACATTTTTTTGCAGGATACCAGCGCATAATTCCCTGAAGAAAATCCGAAAATTTCCGTTGCAGATTAGCAAATCGTGGTCCTTATAACATTTGTAGCAGTTTTTAATTTCAAGGGTAGTACTCTTCAATTTTTTTCGTTTACTTGTAGTATTAGGGGTACCCATTGGCATTACCAAGAAGATGTCAGACTAGGTATTCCCAGGTAATATAAACAGCCTACTTAAACTGAGACTGTACTAAATTGCTTGCAATTTTCTACAAATAATTGGCTCCGGGGCATTGCCAATTAAGCTTTATACCATGAACTAAATATCCGCTAAAGACCATATTCCCTTATTCATTAAAATTAATCTGAGATTCATTCACAAACACACGTTTAATTTTTCTTCTGTTTCTTTTCAGCTTTTCAACAACTTTGATGATTTATTCAATCAGTTTGATATCTACGATGGAGATGCGAAAAAATCCAATTCATATCCAACAGCAGCGGCTTCAAACATGCAACGTTCCAATCATCATCATGTTGTGACGTATTAAAAATTAAATTATTATTTTTTTTTTTTTTGTATACCTATTATTGATTGTTAGATTTAGGAAATTGTATTAAATCCTGTTTTATGTGCAAACATAATGTACCCTGTAGACTTAAGAACAGATGAGAGAGTTATTTGATAAATACACAGAAGTTTTTTGTTTTACAAAACTTTAACTTCCAGTTAGTTTTACTATATTGACAACTAGTAAAAACGCGTTAAGTTCAGCCGGCCGAATCTGAAGTACCCTTCACCATGGATCGGATGATACAAGTTCTTTGAATGGCTTTTTCAAATATATAGAAGCTATAGCAAGTTATGAAGCGCCCTCTAGAGCTCCCGGCCGACACGGCATAACTATGAGCACCGCACAGGCTGGAACTTTGAGCTCCGACTTGTGCGGTGTCCTTCGTTATCACGGAAAGCTTAGCTGAAAGCTACCGGGCGTCCACAGGTTGCAGATAGTGGAAAGCTTCGTTTTTATGCGGAATAGCTGCAAATGCAGCCGCAAACAGTCAGCGAATTCGAGAGGAGTCGCAGTGAGGTGGCACTGGCTCTTAATTCAATACTGAGTGCCAATGATATTCGAGATGACAAGGCGAGTTATTGGCGTCTTGAAATAACCAATGGCCAACATCAGCGTGTGTTCTCAGGATAGGGGCGGCTGGAGGCGAGCGTCGGATCTTGAAGCAAGCGGATCGCCACAACGAGGGATACATGTGCCATCCCACAAAACTCATGCGGTTGGGTCGCTGGGCCGGTAACTATGCCCCCGGAAACTATGAGAAACAAAGGAATAGCAAAAACGGACCACCCAATGTTGACGACCCACGCAAACGAAAAAAGGACCATGATTTGCGGATCTGCACCTGGAATGCCCGCACTTTTTATAGATAGGGTGCAGTTTCTCTCGCAGTAATGTCTCGCTGTATTTCTCCAATACATCCGCCTACGCACTGGCGGATATAGGGAGACATTACTGCATTACAGGAAGTGCGATGGCTCGGAAAGGGCTCCACAACAACACTGAGGGGTGACGCCCTATTATTGGGTTGCCCAAAAAGTAATTGCGGATTTTTTAAAAGAAAGTAAATGCATTTTTAATATTGTAAAACTTAGAATGAACTTTAATCAAATATACTTTTTTACACTTTTCTTCTAAAGCAACCTAAAAGTAACAGCTGATAACTGACAGAAGAAAAAATGCAATTACAGAGTCACAAGCTGTGAAAAAATTTGTCAACGCCGACTATATAAAAAATCCGCAATTACTTTTTGGGCAACCCAATATATAGCTGCCAGTGATGAATTTGGCTGTAGATTTGTGGTTAGTCGGAGACTAAAACACCTTGTCTCCAGGTTTGCTCCTATGGTTGAGAGGCTAGCCACAATTCACATAAAAGCCAAATTCATCAACATCAGGCTTAGTTGTGCCCATGCGCCGACCGAAGACAAGACCAAGGATATTTTCTACGAGCGCCTAGAGAGAGAATGTGGCCGCTGTCGCGCCCATGATATTAAAATCGTTCTGGGGGAAGGAAGACATTTTTGATCCAACAGGCGGAAAGTTTAGCCTCCACGAGAAAACGTGCGATAATGGGTTGAGGCTAGTAGATTTCGCCGTGGCAAAAAACATGGAAGTCAGCAGCAATAGATTTCAACATAAAAATATTCTCAAAGCCACATGGCTGTCAAAACACAAACACGTTGTGATAGATGGAAGGCACTCATCCAGCGTGATAGATGTACGAACGATCCGTGGAGCGAATATAGATTCGGATCATTACCTTGTTATAGCAAAGGTTCGCACCCATTTGGCTAGGAAAGTACGATCTGACACTGCACGGAAGTTGGACATTGAAAGCTACAAACAAAACAGATGGCTGCGGCATACTCCACGCGACTGACCCAACTGCTTGATGAAAGCACATAATGCCCACTCGACGGAAACTGCCGCGAAAGAAAAGGAGAGAGGAGAAACGTCTCTTCCAAAGGAAGAAGAACGAAATGGAAAAACGTGAGTGTGAGCGAATCGAAATTTTCGGGAGCCAGAATGAAGTACGAATATTCTATCAATGAATTAAACATCAAACCGATGGCTTTGGTAGAGGCACATCTTCCTGCAGAGACATAGAAGGAAATCGGATACAGATAGTGTGCTGATGATAAGGAAGGAACACTTTTCCCGGCTGCTGGTATCCGCTGATGGTGGCTATGAGTATACCGTAGCAACTACACAGCAGTGAACCGACCGAAAAATAACAAGGCAGCAGGAGACGATGGGTTGCCCGCTGAACTATTTAACCGGAGGCGACACGCTGATTAGGCGTATGCATCTGCGTGATCTGGCTGGAACAACGAATACCCAACGATTGGAAGCCCAGCATACTCGTACTATGTCCCGTACATTAGAAAGGAGACAAGACGGTATGTGCCAACTATAGAGGAATAAGTCTCCTCTCCACTGCATACAAGATGCTCCCGAGCATACTGTGTGAGAGATCAATACCTAAAGTCAATGAGATAATTGGGCCTTTCAATGTGGCCTTAGACCTGGTATATCCACCATAGACCGGATATTCACACTACGCCAAAATCTGGAAAAGACCCAAGAAGGACAGATCAACTCGTACCATCTCTTCTTTGACAACAAAGCTGTTTTCGACAGCCCTACACGTTCAAAGGTATTTCAAGCCATCTCGGAGTTTGCTATCCCTGTAAAATTGAATTGTTGATACACGTTCCTCGTTATTAATAGGAAAGAATTTCTCCGAACCGTTGAATACCAAACCAGGTTTTAGACAAGGAGACAGCAAAGCGTGTGATATCTTTAATATTCTGCTGAAGGAGATTATATAAGATGCAAATGTGAAGAGATATGGCACACTTACCATTTAAGTAAAATGGCCATTACAGAAAATTTATATGTCTAGCCGAAAGTAGAATGGATGCCCAAGGGCCTCGATCTTCTGCGCTTTCTTCTCCAATTTCTGACACCCATTTTCGAGATGTCGCTCTCTACTTGGCCACTCCATCGGAGTTATGGTCTTCCAGTTTTGCGTTTTCTTTTATGCTCGCCTTCAAAAGACTTCTTTGCTGGAGCTTCTTCATCCATTCTGACAGCATGACCTAGTCAACGCAAACGTTGTATTTTGATACGTTTAACTATGCTATCGTCGTGGAGAATATAGGGGTCGTGGTTCATACGATCCCTATATTCTTCATTAACGCAAACTGGTCCATATATTTTATGAAGGATTTATCTCTCAAGCACTCCAAGTACTGCCTTATCGCAAGTACCCATGCTTCGAAGCCATATAACAGCACGGGCAGTATCAGTGTCTTGTATAATGTAATTTTTTGTCTGCCGAGAGGTGGCCTTGGTCCTCCTCTACTTGCTCAGTCCAAAATAGCATCTGTTAGCCAATATGATCCCTCGTTTTATTTCAAAATTGTTGTCGTTTGTTTCGGTTACGGCGGTGCCGAGGTAGATAAAGTTGCTAACAAAGTAAGCAATTACAAATAGCTACCTGACCTCCTTCTTATTTCCATTCAGTAATAGCCTCGCCCTCTCACTCTCTCCTACCGACCGTTTCGCTGGTCCACAGCGTTGCATGCGCGTTCATCGCGTACGCCCTTAACTCGGACTGCGTCGACCCGAAACGCTTCGGCTTAATCAAGTTTATTGACGGCAATTCTTCCTTCACCGCCAAATCGTCTGCCCTTTCACTCCCCCTTACTCCGTTATGGCCCGGCACCCAAACGATGCGCATTTTTCCATCCTCAGAGAAGGCGTTAATCTTCTTCTTACACTGCAAGACTGTTCGTGACCTTACCGTCCTGGTTGTTATTGCCCCAATGGCCTGTTAAATGTCCGTAAATATGTTCACACTCGAGGTCCTCGCGTTAGCACCACACCACCTCACTCATTCCGTGATCTCCGCCTGTAGGACCGTATTATGGTCAGGCAGTCTAAAACAGATCTCAGTCTCCGGAGTCTCAATCAAATATCGATAGTGTCATCGATATTTTGCCAGCTCTAATTGAGACTTCGTTAAGCTTTTTCTCCAGAGTCCAAAACCATGCAAATCGAAAGTTATAGCCCCTTGAAGGTTGATGAAGTGGAAAGTGGTCAACTTTGACATCCTATATCCCACTCTGTATTACGGTTATAGATCAACAACGTCATTTTCTTGAAAGCCTATGTCCTCCTCTACAACATTTTTTTACGGCTCAGATCAAACTGTACAAAGATTTGGACTTATTTCCAATTTTTTCGCCGTTTGGCTCACTGCGCGACGTAAAAATCTTTAAACGTGTCCAAATCTAATGCACAGTGGGAGAACATCGAAAAAAGCTAGTAAAAATATGGTGCGTGAAATCGGGTAGAGAAAATGAAATTTGGATTGGTTAGGGTGCTGGCGAGATCGAGGGGAAAATTTCAAGGCCTTAGGTTGTTAGGCGCCCCCTTTTGGCAGGCCCCTAAAGTTGGTATTAAAATCCCTACAAAAAAAGTCCGCTTGAGGTCTGCCATATCTTGCTTCGGGGATATTCGACTTTTATTTTTTTTTGTTTTGCAATTTTGATCGAGACCAGCTTCGTATCTTGTAATTTACGAAGGCATTTCTCACACGCCATTTTTTACTAGTTTTTTTTTTTTATTCTATCCCACTGTGCCGCGGTTGCCTTGACTAGGTCATTTTGTCAGAATGAATAAAAAGCTCTAGCGAAGAAGTCTTTTAAAGGCGATCACTGTGGTACACGCAAGCCGGAATGACCAAAAATCCCATGCCAGCCGGTTGTACGTACCGGATTGACCTGATGGAACCCCCATCGGCAGGGGCTGCCGCCTCAGTGTACGTGGTCGTCTTTTATCGTCATGGAAGAGTCACATCCCGAAGTGGCTTCTCCGCACGCTTCTGGTCCGTGGCGGGATTGAAAAGAACCGCGGACCCTGGTTCTGTTCGGTTTGCCAGAACCGCCTCCATTATGGCCTGTGTCGGTGAGGTGTAACCGGTGGACTGGATACATCCCAAAGTCCTGTCGTCATCGCCTTCTGCGTCCTTGCGTCGGACTATGTGACCCCCCACCCGAACTGACCAGTACGGCAATATACGCAACGGCATTATCCCAGCTCAAATATTGTCAGGACAGTGCCATCATTTCTGCAACTGCAACAGTCTCCGTGGCAAGATCGATGAGATTGTGAATTTTATGAGTCAGAAGTACATATTGGTTGCAGCGATCCAGGAGACATAGCTGACCAACACCTGCAGCTTGCATAATTGTCACGGATACAATGTGCTACGTAAGGATCGCTCAAGGAATGGAGGTGGGGGATTGGCCTTCGTGATACACCATTCCGTGCAATATAGACCCATCTCGCCTGCGCCTAGCGCTAGTAACCCCTACATGTAGTGCATGGGGATAGCAGTCGGGTCCGGTACTGCTCCACGTTTTGCACGGTGAATGACAATGCCGCCACTAGGACTACGAGGTGCAGAAAGCAGCTTGCCAGACATTTCCATTGCATCCCCTGATCTCCTGAATGACGTATCCTGGCAAACCGTTACCTCTTTGGGGTCAGACCACCTCCCCATAATTCTCACCATCGACCGACCACCCGATTTCATAACCTCCGAGCACCGGACGTTTATCAATCAGATGAAGGCCGATTGGGCTGGCTTCAGAAAGTATACCAATCGCCGCTTCAGTGAACTTCCACCCCCCTCGCTTTATACCAGCCGGTCGAACACCCCAAGTGCGGCCCAATTTCCCGGAACTCGCAGACAAGCGTGATGGGATTCGTTGTATGGACCCCATTAACCCCAGAATCAGCGAGCTGAATAAGGCAATAAACAGCGTAGTCAACGAGCATAAGCGAAATTTGTGGCTGGAACACTTGGAGCAATGTAACTTAGGCACCGGTTTAGGCAAGCTGTGGTCTACTGTTAAGTCACTCTCGAACCCCGGTAGACGGGATGACAGGACCTCAGTTACTTTTGGCGAAGTAACCGTGACCGATCCGAAGAGATGCGCTAGGTTGTTCAACCGTCAATTTATTGTTGTTGTTGTTATTGTAGCAGTGTGTTGTACACCGAGGCGGCAGCCCTTGCCGATGAAGGATTCCATCGGGTCAATCCGGTACGTACAACCGGCTGCCATGGGATTGTCAATTTATTGTGCATCCCGAGAGTGACAGGTCAAGGAGGAGAGCCATTCGCCGTATCCGCGGTCTCCGAGCCGATGGACAGCCTTCACAATTTACCGTAGGCGAAGTTACGAATGTCATCCATGGCGTCAAATCATCCAAGGCGTTGGGCCCCGCCGGAATCTCTACATTAATATTGAACAATCTGGATTTAGCTGGAGTTGAGTACCTTACTACTGTCCTCAACCTATCTTTGAACACTCTTATAGTTCCCGATGTCTGGAAAATGGGCAGAGTAATCCCGCTACTGAAGCCTTGTAGGGACCCGAGTTCGGGGGAGTCGTACAGACCGATCTCCCTTCTCTCACCAGTAGCAAAGACGCTTGAGGCATTACTCCTCCCGAGCCTAGAGCATCAACATGGATTTCGAAGACTGCATAGCACAACAACTGCTTTGCATGCCATGGCTTCAATCATTGCATGGCTTCAATCAGCCCAGGCCAAGTGATAGGACCTCGTGGCACTGGACCTATGGAAGGCATTCAACACGGTCGGCCATGCCAAACTATTTGAGGACATCGCCAACATGTCCCTCCAGCCAGACTTGAAACGCTGGGTCTGGAATTATCTGTGTGGGTGCCAGTCATTTTTGGAATTTAGGGATAGGAAGTCGAAGCACCGTAGAGTGAAAGAGGAAATTTCTCAAGGTGGGGTGTATCTCCGGCACTGTTTAACCTCTACCTGTCCTCCATTCCACCCCCTCCAGACGGCATAGAGATCGCATCATATGCAGACGATTGTACGATCTTGGCATCAGGCCCCCCACCCATTGTTGACATCTGCGATAGGTTGAACGTCTACCTCAGCGAACTTGCCTAATATGTCGCTGCAAGAAATCTGAAGATATCCGCCACCAAATTTTCAGCCACATTGTTCACCACAAATACGCGTGAGGTGAATACTGAGCTGACTGTGATGGTTGATGGAGAAATGATTCCGATCATTATGTGTCCCAAAATACTTGGCGTCACATTTGACAGCTCTTACACATTCTCCCCCCATGCCACAGCATATTTGCGATAAAGTCAAAAGTAGAAACAAGGTCCTCGAGTTACTTGCTGGCATCACTTGGGGTGCAGACAAAGAAACCTTGTTGACCACGTACAAAGCAATTGGCCGGTCTGTGGTAAGTTATGCAGCGCCAGTGTGGTCTCGTCAGCATGGTGAGACGCAGTGAAATAATATTAAGATTTGTCAGAATGCCGCCCTTTGAACTGCAACGGGCTGTCTCCTCAGTTCTCATGTGGACCACCTCCATCAGGAGACAAAGATCCTACCAGTGCGAAGGCATAACTACATGCTGTCTAAGCAATACCTTTTGGGCTGTTATCGCAGAGACCATCCAAATCATCATCTTGTGGATAGATATCCACCGCCCAGAAGCCTTAAGGTTGATTTGCATGACGTAGGGCGTGAGGTTCAGCGCTACAAGAGAGAACCTCTAGATCAAGGGGCATATCAAGCGTGGGTAGACAACATTCATGCAGCAGATGCAGTAAATAGCTACCGGTTGAATGAAGTCCTTGGAGTACGACCGCCTCCTATAGCGCCTGAGGAATTGCCCTGCCCCGGCAAACCAGAGTAGTTCTGGCTCATTTACGTTCAGGCAGATGCAGCCGCCTCAACTCCTACAGAGCAAGGATTGATGCCGACGTGCACGATGTATGTCCCGATTGTAACCAGGGACCGCACGTTACACGTCACCTGTTTAACTGCCCGGCCAGGACCACTCGACTCAGACACAGATCCCTGTGGACGCACCCCATCTTTGTCGCAGAGTTCCCGGCACTTGACACTCAACAGAATCAAGCAGACGAAAGATAGAACATAACAAACTGCAACAACAACAACAACCAACAATCCGATGGAAAGAACAAATGGAGAAAGACATTTCGAAACTTGTTGTCAAAGATTGGAGAAAGAAAGCAGTAGATTTATTCTGAGTTCTGCTAGTGGAAGAAATGTTTTGCCATAGCCAGTTAAAGTAAAGTGAGTAATGAGGCCACCGTAGAGCAGAGGTTAAGATGTCCGCCTATGACTCTGAAGGCCTGGGTTCGAATCCTGGCGAAAATATCAGGAAAAAAATTTCAGCGCTGGTTATCCCCCACTAATTCCGGCAACATTTGCATGGTAGTTTGATGTTCTCGGCAGGATTCAAATCCGAAAGTTCTTCTTCATAGATGGACATTTTCAACCATGAGCCTTAGTGGCACCTAATACCAAATAACAATGGGGCAACAGCAAAACGGTAAATACAAAAGCTTTGATCAACTGCAGATCAATATGGAGCTTTTGCCACCCTACGCTATATATGGTGTAACCGAAAAGTGGCAGATAGACTGATGCACAATAAACTGAAAAACCTACTACAATACTGGCGCAGTGTATGAAAGAAAAAAAAAATAACACAATAGCCCAATGACATCCACCATTGTAAACTCCAAAAATTATAAAAGACAAGGCCTGTTTAGAAAAAAAAAAACACAGACTCAATTAAATAGCAAATCTATAAAAGTAAAAGTACACCTTCGCTCATGTACTCGTATTGAACGTTACTCGTGGTCAGTGGAGCCTAAATAGCCCAATAATGTAACTCAGTAGCCTACTGAGCCATGATCGATGGAGCCACAATTAGCTATGGGAGTTTTGTGTCTATGCCAAATTGAGAGGGAGTATCCGAGTCGATGTCTTTGTGGCATATCATCGGAGGGTACAACACTAAATTATTGCGAAAAGAGCTTTTTGTCTTGGTAGGCACAAAGATTGCTGTTTTTTTCGGACAAGACAAAGTTGTTTTCCCTGCACTTTGTGGTTTGGCCACCAAAAAAACAACAAAAACAAACAGTAACATAATAATACCAACAAGTAAAAGCGTGCTAAGTTCGACCTGGTCAAATCTTGTATACCCTCCCAACATGGATCGCATTTGTCAAGTTCTTTGTCCGGCATAGTTTTATAGGCAAACAATGCATAATGCTATATCAGATTATGAACCTAATCGGGCCATAAGTGGCTTGGATGGAGACCATGAAGATGCTATTGTGTAAAATTTCAACCAAATCGGATAAAAATTACGCCCTCTAGAG
Source organism: Stomoxys calcitrans (assembly GCF_963082655.1). Classification (NCBI taxonomy): domain Eukaryota; kingdom Metazoa; phylum Arthropoda; class Insecta; order Diptera; family Muscidae; genus Stomoxys; species Stomoxys calcitrans. The sequence goes on from NC_081552.1 coordinate 211,158,666, forward strand.
GCTCAATAATTAAAATCGGGAGATCGGTTTATATGGGAGCTATATCAGGTTAAAGACCAATTCAGATCATATTTGGCACATGTGTTTAAGGTCATAGAAAAAGCGATTGAGCAAAATTTCAGCCAAATCGACGACCATAAAGATGCTATTGTGTAAAATTTTAACCAAATCGGGTAAAAATTACGCCCTCTAGAGGCTCAATAAGTAAAATCGGGAGATCGGTTTATATGGGAGCTATATCAGGTTAAAGACCAATCCCAATCATATTTGGCAAGTATGTTTAAGCTCATAAAAAATTTCACTTTGCAAAATTTCAACCAAATCGGATAAAAATCACGCCCTCTAGAGGCTCAATAATTAAAATCGGGAGATCGGTTTATATGGGAGCTATATCAGGTTAAAGACCAATTCAGATCATATTTGGCACATGTGTTTAAGGTCATAGAAAAAGTCATTGAGCAAAATTTGAGCCAAATCGGATACCATAAAGATGCTAGTGTGTAAAATTTTAATCAAATCGGGTAAAAATTGCGCCCTCTAGAGGCTCAAGAAATAAAATCGGGAGATCGGTTTATATGGGAGCTATATCAAGTTAAAGACCAATTCAGATCATATTTGGCACATGTGTTTAAGGTCATAGAAAAAATCATTGAGCAAAATTTCAGCCAAATCGGAAAGTATAAAAATGCTATTGTGTAAAATTTCAACTAAATCGGATAAAAATTGCGCCCTCTAGAGGCTCAAGAAATAAAATCGGGAGATCGGTTTATATGGGAGCTATATAAGGTTAAAGACCAATTCAGATCATATTTGGCACATGTGTTTAAGGTCATAGAAAAAGTCATTGAGCAAAATTTCAACCAAATCGGATAAAAGTTGCGCCCTCTAGAGGCTCAAGAATAAAATCGGGAGATCGGTTTATATGGGAGCTATATCAGGTTAAAGACCAATTCAGATCATATTTGGCACGTATGTTTAAGCTCATAAAAAATGTCACTTTGCAAAATTTCAGCCAAATCGGGTAAAAATTACGCCCTCTAGGAGCTCAATAAGTAAAATCGGGAGATCGGTTTATATGGGAGCTATATAACTTAAAGACCAATTCAGATCATATTTGGCACGTATGTTTAAGGTCATAGAGAAAGTCACTGTGCAAAATTTCAGCCAAATCGTGTAAGAATAACGCCCTCTAGAAGCTCAAGAAATAAATTCGGGAGATCGGTTAACATGGGACCTATATCAGATATTAGACCAATTCGGACCATACTTAGCACATCTATTAAATGTCCTATAAAACGTCATAGTATTAAATTCCATGGCTGGATCCACTTAAAATGTCATGGCGATCAAGAATATGTATATATTAGGGCGGGTTGATTTGTATGGATGGAAAAAAAAAATAAGAATCGGTAAGCAAAAACATTCCGTATCGACTCAAAAACCGCTGAACCGATTTTCTTGAAATTTTCACAGATGGTGCATTATGGACCCGTGGTAAAAATATGGTACTAAATTTTTTGATATCTAAAGGGGGGCGGACCCTCCCCTTTACCCTAGTGTTCAGAAATGCCAGATCTCGGAGATGGGTGGTGCGATTTAAGCGCAATTTTGTTTGCTCTCTTTTAGTAACCTAAACATAAAAATTTGATATCCAAATTTCAGATGGGGTACCTAGGGGGGCCGCCCCACCCCCAAAACCTACCAAATATATATACTGACAGATCAAGACAATATGGGACTTAAATGAAAGGTATATTTGAGAGTAGAAAACGTGTCTGATATCCAATTGTGGGACCAAGTGTTTGGGGGACCACCCCAACCCCCACAACACCACCCAAATCGGCCAAATTTACCGACCATGACAATATGGGACTCAAATGAAAGGTCTGTGTAAATAAAAAACGAATCTGATACTCAAATGTGGGACCAAGTTTCTGGGGGTCCCCTCCCTTCACCAAAACACCCCAAACATGGCTTATTTACTGACCATTGGCAATATGGGACTTAAATAAAAGGTATTTGGGTGTAGAATACGAATCTGATATCCAAATGTGGGACCAAGTGTTTGGGGGCCGCCCCTACCCAAAAACACCCTCCAAAAAGGAAAAATGTACGACCATAGCAATACGGGCCTCAAATGAAAGGTATTTGAGAGTATTTTCTGAGCATTGTAATATTGGGCACAAATAAGAGGCATTTTAGAGTACAACACGAATCTGGTATATATTTTCAGGACCAAGTCACTGAGTGGCCGCCCGCCCCATCCCCCAAAACACGCCTCAAACCGAACATGTTTGCCGACTATGGAAATATGGAGCTTAAATTAAAGGTATTTAAATGTAGACAACATTCGAGACCAACTGTCGAGGGGACGTCCCACCCCCATATTGCTAACTATAGAAATATGGGGCTTAAATGAAAGGTATTTGAAAGTAGACCACGAATCTTATATCAACATTTGGGACCAACTGTCTAGGGAACGTCCCACTTCCATAGCAACCCCCAAATAGGACGTATTTGCTCTCCATGACAATTTGGGTCTTAAAGAGAGTGGAGCTCGATATTGATTGTTTTTAGGGCCCATTCCCCAAACCAGACATATTTTCTGACTTTTGCATTAGGGAGTTGGGAATTTAAATAAACAGTATTTAAGATTAGAAAACGAATTTGATATCGAATTTCGAGGCCAATGGCAAAATTTGGTTCAAATAAATGATATTTGAGAGTAGAGCACGATGCTGATATATTTTCAGAGCTAAGTGCTTGGAGGATCACCCCAAACACCCCTAAATTTGATATATTTACCGACCATGTCAATGTGGGGCTGAAATGAAAGGTATTGGGAAATAGAGCACGAAATTGATACCACTTTCGGAACAAATTTTCTGGGGGTCTGTGTGCATAATTCACAAAATCGGTTTAGATTTAGATATAGCTCCCATATATATCTTTCATCCGATGTGATATTTTTAGGCTCTTTTAGCTATAATTTTCGTCCGATCTTTACAACATTTTGCACAAGACGTTCTATTTAATGGTCCAATATGTGTGCATAGTTTTATCAAAATCGGTTCAGTTTTAGATATAGCTCCCATATATAACTTTCATCAGATATGAAAGTTTTAGGCTCCAGTGGCCATAATTTTCGTCCGATCTTTACAAAATTTTGCACAAGACGTTCTATTTAATGGTCCAACATGTGTGCATAGTTTTATCAAAATCGGTTCAGTTTTAGATATAGCTCCCATATATATCTTTCATCCGATATGACATCTTTAGGCTTTACTAGGTCTTTGTATGGCCGCCTAATTTTATACCCTCCACCATAGGAGGGGGGTATACTAATTTCGTCATTCTGTTTGTAACTACTCGAAATATTCGTCTGAGACCCCATAAAGTATATATATTCTTGATCGTCGTGACATTTTATGTCGATCTAGCCATGTCCTTCCATCCGTCCGCCTGTCCGTCCGTCCGTCCGTCCGTCCGTCCGTCCGACCGTCTGTCGAAAGCACGATAACTTCCGAAGGAGTAAAGCAAGCCTCTTGAAATTTTCCACAAAATGGGCCATATCGATCCATGTTTTGATATAGCTGCCATATAAACCGATCTTGGGTCTTGACTTCTTGAGCCTCTAGAGTGCGCAATTCTTATCCGATTGGAATGAAATTTTGCACGACGTATTTTGTTATGATATCCAACAACTTTGCTAAGTATGGTTCAAATCGGTCCATAACCTGATATAGCTGTCATATAAACCGATCTTGGGTCTTGACTTCTTGAGCCTCTAGAGTGCGCAATTCTTATCCGATTGGAATGAAATTTTGCACGAAGTATTTTGTTATGATATCCAACAACTGTACCAAGTATGGTTCAAATCGGTTCATAATCTGATATAGCTGTCATATAAACAGATATGGGGATTTGACTTCTTGAGCTTTTAGAGGGCGCCATTCTTATCCGATTTGGCTGAAATTTAGCATGACGTATTTTATTCTTACTTTCAACAACTGTGTCAAATAAGGTTCAAATCGGTTCATAACCTGATATAGCTGTCATATAAACCGATCTGGGATGTTGACTTCTTGAGCCTGTAGAGGTCTCAATTATTATCCGATTTGAGTGAAATTTTGTACGACAGATCCTCTGATGACCATCAACATACGTATTTATTATGGTCTGAATCGGTCTATAGCCCTATACAGCTCCCATATAAATCGATCTCTCTATTTTACTTCTTATTCGAATTGGCTGACATTTTACACAGGTCTCCAACATTTAATTTAATTGTGGCCCAAACCGGACCATATCTTGATATCGCTCTAATAGCAGAGCAAATCTTTTCTTATATCCTGTTTTTCCTAAGAAGAGATGCCGGGAAAAGAACTAGACAAATGCGATCAATGGTGGAGGGTATATAAGGTTCGGCCCGGCCGAACTTAGCACGCTTTTACTTGTTATGTCTGTCTATATGTCAGTCCGTCTCTAGGCCTGTCTGTCCGCCTGTCCTTCTATATATCCGTATCCGTCCATCTGTATGTCTAAAGACTTTTCATCGGGACAGGTTTTCAGCGATGGTTATCACATCATTAATGTTGTATTTCTGTTCGTCCGTCCATCTACATGCCAGTCTATTCATCTATCTGTCTTTCCATTTATATGTCTTTCTGTCTGACTGTCAGCCAGCCTGTCCTTCCGTCCGCCTGTATGCGTGTCCGTCCATCTGTATGTCCGCGTATCTCTATGCCTGTCTGTCCACCTGTCCTTCTATATGTCCGTCCATCTGTGTGTCCGTTCATCTCTATGCCTTACTGTCCGCCTGTCCATGTTTATGTGCGTCAGTCTGTGTGTCCGTCCATCTCTAAGCCTGTCTATCCGCACTGTCCGTCCATCCCTATGTCCTTTCGTCAGAATATTTTTTTTAACATGAGAAAAACAGAATAGGATTTTTTTTTAGAAAAGCAATTTTTTGAAATTTCTTTGTTAAACGCTGCGGTTTCCAAACACTGTGCGCCCCACAAATTTCATGCAATTTCAATCATATGAGTTACAAAGTACTTGTTGTCTATCCTACTATTGCAGCATATAGTCGATGGGTTACCACTCCAAACTTCAGTTGTAACTGCAACAACAACAACAACAACATCCATTAAAAGCTTTTTTGAAAATTCAAACCATTTTGGCCAACAGCATTGCAAATGCGTTCAAAGTCTACGAGATACCATTGGGGCAAACAGTTGAATATTTCAAGTCTAACAGCACAGAAGCCAAAAAGTGAGCAAATATCCATAATTGGCGAAAAATAATTTTAATCTAATTATCAAAATAAAAATTTTAAGGTGTGTCTAAATAATTGAAAAAAAAAACACAAATTTATCTAAAAATAAATTAAAAATTTTTGTAAAGGTTTAACCAACCTCACAGCCGTGATGTTTTCTTTACGTTTGCTTGCAACCATTTGCCTATCGTTGATTTCGGCCTATTTCGTCTATGGCGTTCAAGTTCAGGTAAGTGAAGATCTATAGACACAGAGCAGGTTTCTCTTACGTGTAGTTCAGATTGTTGCAAAATATTTTTGACATTTAATTCCTTGTTGGCCAGCAATCATTTCCTGGTTTAGCACCAGTGGGCGCTGATCTCAAAATGTCGAATTGTAAAAATTTTAAGCTGAGTTTTGCAGAAACCTATCATTTTGGAACAACTTGATAGCCATAATTGCATTTATTTATTGTTTTTACTGCATTTACATTCTCTTTTGACCCATAAATTATTCAGTTTTTGGCGCAGTTCAATTCGTTATCGTGTCGTGTTTTCATGTCTTGCCATGGCTTTTTAAACAATCGATTTAGTTTTTTTACATTCAATTGCCCTCAGTTAAACGTTAATTTTTGTTCAAACAATTTGAAATTTGTGCGTCTAGACAATGTTCGGAACCGGTTGCATTTTGTTACAGTTTCGACTTAGGCACAATGGACATGGTATTGTATCTGAAAATGTAGGCGCATACATAGGTGCATTCAATTGCTGAATATTAGAGCGTAATAACAAATGTGGCGAAAAAAAATGGTTTTCAAAAAATAATTCAGTAATTGAAATTTCTTTTTTAAAATCCTAATTTTAATCGGAAAGAAAAATAGCTGGTCCGATGCTCTTTGCTACTCCCTAACATTGCTTTTTGAAAATAGAGAGTTGTTTTAAAATGACCAAGTCATTTAGGGCAATGGGCCCATTTCAGATCCACACTAATTGGGCAAAATTCGAACTCTACTACCAGAAACCTTTTTTTTTTTTATTCGATCGCCCTTCGTTTTTTCTTCGGTTGGGTGCTTGCCAGAATTTTGTCCTAAATTCGGATATCAAGGATGAACAAGAATGATCACGAATGATGAAGAGATCGTTTTATATGGGGGCGGTTATATCTCGATTCGAATCGCACTTAGCACAGCTATTGGAAGTCATAATAGAACACTACTTACAAAATTTTAGCCAAATCGGATAAAAATTGTGTCATAATAGAACACTACTTGCAAAATTTTAGCCAAATCGGATAAAAATTTTGGATTCCAGTGGCTCAAGAAGTCAAATCGGGAGATCGGTCTATATGGGAGCTATATCAGGTTATAGACCGATTTGGACCGTACTTGGCTCCGTTATTGAGGGTCATAAAAAAACACTATCTGCAAAAATTTCAGCCAAATCTGACAAAAAGTGCGGCTTCCAAGGGGTTAAGGAAGTCAAATCGGGAGATCGGTTTATATGGGAGCTATATCAGTTTATAGACCGATTTGGACCGTACTTGGCTCCGTTATTGGGGGTCATAATAGAACACTATCTGCAAAATTTCACCCAAATCGGACAGACATTGGGGCTTCCAGAGGTTCAAGAAGTCAAATCGAGAGATCGGTCTATTTGGGAGCTATATCAGGTTATAGACCGATTTGGACAGTACTTGGCTCCGTTATTGGGGGTCATAAAAAACACTATCTGCAAAATTTCAGCCAAATCTGACAAAAAGTGCGGCTTCCAGGGGCTCAGGAAGTCAAATCGGGAGATCGGTTTATATGGGAGCTATATCAGTTTATAGACCGATTTGGACCGTACTTGGCTCCGTTATTGGGGGTCATAATAGAACACTATCTGCAAAATTTCACCCAAATCGGACAAACATTGGGGCTTCCAGAGGTTCAAGAAGTCAAATCGAGAGATCGGTCTATTTGGGAGCTATATCAGGTTATAGACCGATTTGGACCGTATTTGGCTCTGTTGTTGGAAGTTATAATAGAACACAACATGTAAAATTTGAGCCAAATCGGATGAAAATTGTAGCTTCCAGGGGCTCAAGAAGTCAAATCGAGAGATCGGTCTATATGGGAGCTATATCAGTTTATAGACCGATTTGGACCATACATGGCACAGTTGTTGGAAGTCATAATAGAATACAACATGTAAAATTTCAGCCAAATCTGAAAAAAATTGCGGCTTATAGGGGCTCAGGAAGTCAAATCGGGAGATCGGTTTATATGGAAGCTATATCAGTTTATAGACCGATTTGGACCGTACTTGGCTCCGTTGTTGGGGGGTCATAACAAAACACTATCTGCAAAATTTCACCCAAATCGGACAAACATTGGGGCTTCCAGGGGTTCAAGAAGTCTAAATCGGGAGATCGGATTATATGGGAGCTATATCAGTTTATAGACCGATTTGGACCGTACATGGCACAGTTGTTGGAAGTCATAATAGAATACAACATGTAAAATTTGAGCCAAATCGGATGAAAATTGTGGCTTCCAGGGGTTCAAGAAGTCAAATCGAGAGATCGGTCTATATGGGAGCTATATCAGTTTATAGACCGATTTGGACCGTACATGGCACAGTTGTTGGAAGTCATAATAGAATACAACATGTAAAATTTCAGCCAAATCGGACAAAAATTGCGGCTTCCATCTGTATGTCCGTTCATCTCTATGCCTTACTATCCGCCTGTCCATGTTTATGTGCGTCAGTCTGTGTGACCGTCCATCTCTAAGCCTGTCTATCCGCACTGTCCGTCCATCTCTGTCCTTCGTCAGAATATTTTTCTTGTAACATGAGAAAAACAGAATAGGATTTTTTTTTTTTAGAAAAGTATTTTTTTGAAATTTCTTAGTTCAACGCTGCAGTTTCCAAACACTGTGCGCCCCACAAATTTCATGCAATTTCAATCATATGAGTTACAAAGTACTTGTTGTCTATCCTACTATTGCAGCATATAGTCGATGGGTTACCACTCCAAACTTCAGTTGTAACTGCAGCAGCAACAACAACAACAACATCCATTAAAAGCTTTTTGAAAATTCAAACCATTTTGGCCAACAGCATTGCAAAATTTCAGCCAAATCGGACAAAAATTGCGGCTTGTAAGGGCCCATGAAGTCAAATCGTCACATCGGTTTATATAGGAGCTACTAGCTGGCCCGGGCCCGCTCCGCTGTTTTGGAGAAGGGGTGATGCCCTTTATACATGGTCCCACATTTGGATATCAAATTCGTATTCTACTCCCAAATACCTTGATTTGAGCGCCATATTGCGATGGTCATTAAAAAATTGCTGTTTGTGGGGTATTTTGGAAAAGGGGTAGGCCCCCTAGAAAATTGGTCCCGAAAGTGGGTATCAATTCTTGCTCTACCCCCCAATACCTTTCATTTAGGCTCCACATTGACATGGTCGGTAAATATGATTTAGGGATGTTTTGGGTATTGGGGTGGTCCCCCAAACACTAAGCCCGAAAAATATATCAGCCACATGCTCTATTCTCATATATCATTTATTTGAATCCCATATTGCCATTGGCCTCAATTTTCGATATCAAATTCGCTTTATAATCTCATTTAAACTCCTTATTGCAAAAGTCAGCAAATATGTCCGGTTTGGGGTATTGGCCCTAAAAACTATGAATATTTAGTTCCACTCTCTTTAAGACCCAAAATGTCTTGGTGAGCAAATACGTCCTATTTTGAGGTTGTTATGGTGGTGGGACGTCCACTAGACAGTTGGCCTCTAATGTTGATATCAGATACGTGGTCTACTCCCAACTACCTTTAATTTGAGTCCCATATTTCCATAGTCGGCAAACATGACAGGCTTGGGGGGTGTTTTGTTGGATGGGCAGCCACTCGGTAAGTTGGCCTTGAAAATATTTATCGGATTCGTGTTCCACTCTAAAAACCCTCTTATTTGAGCCTCATAATGCAAAAGTCAGCAAATACTTACTATTTGGGTGGTGTTGTGGGGGTGGCGTGGCCCCATAGACAAAAATGGAAATGCGAACGGCGTGCCGCAGTGCGACACCTCTTTGAAGAGAAGTTTTACATGGCATAGTACCCCACAAATGTTGCCAGCATTAGGAGGGGAAAACCACCGCTTAAATTTTTTTTCTGATGGTCTCGTCAAGATTCGAACCCAAGCGTTCAGAGTCATAGGCGGACATGCTAACCTCTGCGCTACGGTGGCCTCCATAGACACTTTTCCCGAATATTGATATCAGTTTCGTGCTTTACTCCCAAAGACCTTTCATTTGAGCCCCATATTGCTATGGTCGTACATTTGTCCCCTTTGGGGGATGTTTTTAGGGAAAGGCGGCCCTCCAAATACTTGGTCCGATATTTGGATATTAGATGCTAATTCTACACTCAAATACCTTTTATTTAAGCCCCATATTCCCATGGTCAGTAAATAAGTCCAGTTTGGGGGTGTTTTGGGGTAGGGGTGGACCCCCAGTAACGTGGTCCCACATTTAGATATCAGATTCGTATTCTACTCGCAAATACCTTTTATTTGAGTCCCATATTGCCGTGGTCGATAAATATGTCCGATTTTGGGGTGTTTTGGGGGTTGGGGTGGTCCCCCTAGCACTTGGTCCAAAAATTGGATATCAGATACGTTTTCTTATCCTAAATACCTTTCATTTGAATCCCATATTATCGTGGTTGGTCTAAATATATGTTTGGTAGCTTTAAGGGTGTTGTGGCCCCCCTAGGTACCCCATCCGAAATTTGGATACCAAATTTTTTATTTTTAGGGTACTATATGAGAGCACGCAAAATTTCGCTTAAATCACACCGCCTATCTCCGAGATCTGGCGTTTCTGAAAATAAGGGTTAGGGGGAGGGTCCGCCCCCCCCTTCAGATATCAAACAAGTTATAGTCCGATTTGGGGCTCAAGAAGCAAAATCGGGAGATCGGTTTGTATGGGAGCTGTATAGATCGATTCTGACCATATTGCACACGTATGTTGAAGGCCATGGGAGGAGCCGTTGTGCCAAATCGGATGAGAATTACGCTCTCTAGAGGCTCAAGAAGTCAAGACCCAAGATCGGTTTATATGGCAGCTATATCAGGTTATGGACCGATTCGGACCATACATCGCACAGTTGTTGGAAGTGATATCAAAACACTATGTGCAACATTTCATTCAAATCGGATAAGAATTAAAATTCATCGTTGATTTCAATATTGAGAACAATTGGTGGAATTTTTTGTGTTTCAATAAAATACATATTTTATTGATCGATAGATACAGTCTAATATCTGTTAACCGTACACAAATATGTCTTTGCAATTTTCATAAAAATTTCAAGCCTTTTAATTTATTTTTCCAACATGGTGGTATTTTCTATAGTCAACATTTTTACAAAACAATGTTGGAAATCATGCATATCCACAACGTTGCACATCAAGGCTATAAAATAAACTTCCATATTAACTGAAAATTTAAGGCAATAAAATAAAAACAAGTTCCAGTTTTGTAAAGGAAACTCACAGCAAAGTGACCCAACAGAATTTTGGTTACCCACCACCATGGATTCCGCTAAAAATGTACCCTTATTATGTGAGTTTGTATTGGAATTATTTTGGTCTCAAGAAGTCATATGGGTACCATACTGACCGTTTCGGATAAAACTTGGCATGGCTCTTGTAAGTCATAAGGTAGGATTTTGAGCCAAATTTCAGCCAAATCAGCTGAAAATTTCCGATAGAAATGAAATTTTGACAAAATTTCCCATAGAAATGAAATTTTGACAAAATTTCCCATAGAAATGAAATTTTGACAAAATTTCCCATAGAAATGAAATTTTGACAAAATTTCCCATAGAAATGAAATTTTGACAAAAATTCCCATAGAAATGAAATTTTGACAAAATTTCCCATAGAAATGACATTATGACAAAATTTAATATGGAAATGAAATTTTGACAAAATTTCCCATAAAAATGAAATTTTGACAAAATTTCCCATAGAAATGAAATTTTGACAAAATTTCCCATGGAAATAAAATTTGACAAAATTTCCCATGGAAATGAAATTTTGACAAAATTTCCTATAGAAATGAAATTTTGACAAAAATTCCCATAGAAATGAAATTTTGACAACATTTCCCATAGAAATGAAATTTTGACAAAATTTCCCATAGAAATTAAATTTTAACAAAATTTCCTATAGAAATGAAATTTTGACATAATTTCCCATAGAAAAGAAATTTTGACAAATTTTTCATAGAAAGGAAATTTTGACAAAATTTCCCATGGAAATGAAATTTTGACAAAATTTCCTAAAGAAATGAAATTTTGACAAAAATTCCCATAGAAATGAAATTTTGACAACATTTCCCATAGAAATGAAATTTTGAAAAAATTTCCCATAGAAATTAAATTTTGACAAAATTTCCTATAGAAATGAAATTTTGACATAATTTCCCATAGAAAAGAAATTTTGACAAATTTTTCATAGAAAGGAAATTTTGACAAAATTTCCCACAAAAAAGAAATTTTGACAAAAATTTCCATAGAAATGAAATTTTGACAAAATTTTCCATAGAAATGAAATTTTGACAAAATTTCCCATAGAAATGAAATTTTGACAAAATTTCCCATAGACATGAAATTTTGACAAAATTTCCCATAGAGAGGAAGTATTAAGAAAATTTCCTTAGAAATGAAATTTTGATAAAAATTCCTATAGACATGAAATTTTGATAAAATTTCTATAGACATGAAATTTTGATAAAATTTCTATAGACATGAAATTTTGATAAAATTTCTATAGACATGAAATTTTGATAAAATTTCTATAGACATGAAATTTTGACAAAATTTCCCATGGAAATGAAATTTTGATAAAAATTTCCCATAGAAAGGAAATTTTAAGAAATTTTTCTATAGAAATGAAATTTTGACAAAATTTCCAATAGAAATTTCCCATCGAAACCAAATTTTGACAAAATTTCCTATAGAAATGAAATTTTGACAAAATTTCCTGTAGAAATGAAGTTTTGACATAATTTCCCATTGTAATGAAATTTTCACAAAGTTTCCCACAGAAATGAAATTTTGACACAATTTCTTATAGGAATGAAATTTTGACAAAATATCCCATAGAAATGAGACTTTGACAAAATTTCCCATAGAAATAAAATGTTGACTAAATTTCCCATAGAAATGAAATTTTAAAAAATTTTAATTCTATTTTTTTTTATTTTAAAAATTTTAGTTTTCTGTTTATATTTAGAAATCCCAATACTCGATCTCCCATAGTTTAGGGGAAGCATTTCCAGCAAAAACATTATTTTTGTGGGTCACCAAACGAAGGTTTAAAAGCCAATTTAAATTTGACAGTTTAAAAGGCTCATCATCATTTTTCATTCACTAATTTTAGCACTTTAATGTGCTTTAATAGCTTTTTAAAAATAGATTCGTGTTCATGGTGTCGGTTTACATGTACGATGTATGCAATAACTTGCATTCCTGCATCATTACCATTTGGACCTTTCCAAAAAAGAGCGATAGTTCGTTGATTTGTTTGCCAATTGGTTGGTTACAAATCTAAATATGAAACAAACAACAAAAACTAAATCATGCAAAAAAAACCACAACCAACCACATCGTCGAAAACTAATATGCCATGGCAAGAAAAAATTACTTGGTTTGGTTAATTGATATGTTTAAATTAGAAACCTTTAAGGTTTCCAAATAGGATAAGTCAAAAACTAGAAAATGTATAAATTTACCAACTAATAAATAAATAAATTTACCAACAATTTTTTTTTTTTAATTTCCAGACCTTTGGACATCTCTTCCATCCACCAGCCGGTGAGGAACACCACCACAAAGAGGAAAAACAGGATTTAAATAAAATTCCCGGAGTGCCAGGAGTTGACTATCCCGTCTATCATGAGGTTCCCCATACCTCATTCTCTTGTGCCCATGTCCCGGCAGTGCCTGGCATGTATGCCAATCTCGAGACTGGTTGTCAGGCCTATCATGTCTGCCATGACGGACGCGAAGGTCATCAGGGTGCTTCCTTCCTATGCACAAATGGCACCATATTTAATCAAAAGGAGTTCGCCTGTGACTGGTGGTACAATGTCAAGTGTGAGGAAGCAGCCAACTATTATCAGTGAGTTGGAAGGACATTAGGCTGAGGGCAAAAGTAGCCTAACTATGATTTGCCTTATTTTTTCACTTTTTTTAGTTTAAATGCCGATCCTGAACATAATCCCTACACACCCAAAAAGAAATTAATTGAAGAGGAACATTTGGCCCCCCTCGATCCTCATGGTCATGGTAATGGATTTTTAATACACGCCTAAGTGTAGCGGCCACCTTATAGAAGATTCCAAGATGAAACAGCTTAAACTGTTTTTTTGTTGACTTTTGGCATGAAATCATTGTAGAAATATCTCATTAAATCATTCATTTATGCATCTACCTTTTTTTGTAAATAGTTTCAAATAAATCCTTGTTTTGTGTAGAGTATTTAAAATGTTGCTGTACTTTTTATAGAAACTTTTCATAAAATGTGTTAGTATTAAAGAAAATGTTATCAAAATTTTGAATTTATACGAATTTTTGTCAAAATTTCATTTTCATGAAAATTTTTTTCAAAATTTCATCTATAGGAAATTTTGTCAAAATTTCATTTTCATGAAAAATTTTGTCAAAATTTCATTTCTATAGGAAATTTTGTCAAAATTTCATTTCTATAGGAAATTTTGTCAAAATTTCATTTCTATAGGAAATTTTGTCAAAATTTCATTTCTATAGGAAATTTTGTCAAAATTTCATTTCTATGGGAAATTTTGTCAAAATTTCATTTCTATGGGAAATTTTGTCAAAATTTCATTTCTATGGGAAATTTTGTCAAAATTTCATTTCTATGGGAAATTTTGTCAAAATTTCATTTCTATAGGAAAGTTTCTCAAAATTCCCTTTCTATGGGAAATTTTATCAAAATTTAATTTCTATGGGAAATTTTATTAAAAATTTAATTTCTATGGGAAATTTTGTCAAAAATTCATTTCTATAGGAAATTTTGTCAAAATTTCATTTCTATAGGAAATTTTGTCAAAATTTCATTTCTTAGGAAATTTTGTCAAAATTTCATTTCTATAGGAAATTTTGTCAAAATTTCATTTCTATAGGAAATTTTGTCAAAATTTCATTTCTATAGGAAATTTTGTAAAAATTTCATTTCTATGGGAAATTTTGTCAAAATTTCATTTCTATGGGAATTTTTGTCAAAATTTCATTTCTTAGGAAATTTTGTCAATATTTCATTTCTATAGGAAATTTTGTCAAAATTTCATTTCTATAGGAAATTTTGTCAAAATTTCATTTCTATAGGAAATTTTGTAAAAATTTCATTTCTATGGGAAATTTTGTCAAAATTTCATTTCTATAGGAAATTTTGTCAAAATTTCATTTCTATGGGAATTTTTGTCAAAATTTCATTTCTATAGGAAATTTTGTCAAAATTTCATTTCTATAGGAAATTTTGTCAAAATTTCATTTCTATGGGAAATTTTGTCAAAATTTCATTTCTATGGGAAATTTTGTCAAATTTTCATTTCTATGAGAAATTTTGTCAAAATTTCATTTCTATGGGAAATTTTGTCAAAATTTCATTTCTATGGGAAATTTTGTCAAAATTTAATTTCTATGGGAAATTTTGTCAAAATTTCATTTCTATAGGTAATTTTGTCAAAATTTCATTTCTATAGGAAATTTTGTCAAAATTTCATTTCTATAGGAAATTTTGTCAAAATTTCATTTCTATGTGAAATTTTGTCAAAATTTCATTTCTATGAGAAATTTTGTCAAAATTTAATTTCTATAGGAAATTTTGTCAAAATTTCATTTCTATGGGAAATTTTGTTAAAATTTCATTTCTATGGGAAATTTTGTCAAAATTTAGTTTCTATGGGAAATTTTGTCAAAATTTCATTTCTATAGGAAATTTTGTCAAAATTTCATTTCTATGGGAAATTTTGTCAAAATTTCATTTCTATGGGAAATTTTGTCAAAATTTCATTTCTATGGGAAATTTTGTCAAAATTTCATTTCTATGGGAAATTTTGTCAAAATTTAATTTCTATGGGAAATTTTGTCAAAATTTCATTTCTATAGGAAATTTTGTCAAAATTTCATTTCTATGTGAAATTTTGTCAAAATTTCATTTCTATGAGAAATTTTGTCAAAATTTCATTTCTATGGGAAATTTTGTCAAAATTTCATTTCTATGGGAAATTTTGTCAAAATTTAATTTCTATGGGAAATTTTGTCAAAATTTCATTTCTATAGGTAATTTTGTCAAAATTTCATTTCTATAGGAAATTTTGTCAAAATTTCATTTCTATGTGAAATTTTGTCAAAATTTCATTTCTATGAGAAATTTTGTCAAAATTTAATTTCTATAGGAAATTTTGTCAAAATTTCATTTCTATAGGAAATTTTGTCAAAATTTCATTTCTATGGGAAATTTTGTCAAAATTTCATTTCTATGGGAAATTTTGTAAAAATTTCATTTCTATAGGAAATTTTATCAAAATTTCATTTCTATGGGAAATTTTGTCACCATAGACCGGCCAATAGCTTTGTACGTGGTCAACAAGGTTTCTTTGTCAGCACTCCAAGTGCTGCCGGCAGGTGACTTGGAGACCTTGTTTCTACTTATGACCTCGCAAATTGCTGTGGCATGTGGGGAAAATGTGTAAGAGCTGTCAAATGTGACGCCAAGTATTTTGGGACGGAATCATTTCTCCATCGACCATCACTTTCCGCTCAGTAATTACCCCACGCGCATTTATAGTGATCAATGTGGCTGAAGATTCGGTGGCAGATTTCTTCAAATCTCTTGCAGCGAAATACGAGGCAAGTTCGTTGAGAAAGGCTTTCAACCATCACAGAAGACATCAATGGCTGGGGGGCTTGATGGCATGATCGTACAATCGTCCGCATATAATACGATCTCTATGCCGTCTGAGGTTGGTGGAATGGAGAATAGGTAGAGGTTAAACAGTGCCTGTTTCACTCTACTGTGCTTCGACTTCCAATTCCCAAATTCCATAAATAACTGACGGCCACGCAGATAATTCGCGACCCAGCGTTTCAGGCCTGGCTGAAGAAATGTATTGGAGAAGTCCTCAAACATTTTAGCATGTGCCACGAGGACCTTCCTATCACATGGCCTGAGCCGATTGAAGCCACGGCAAAAGTGTGCGGTGATGGCATGCAAAGCAGTTGATGTGAAATACAGTCTTCGAAATCCATGCTGATGCCCGGCGAATGGAAATTCTCCAACGAGGCTCGGTAGGAGTCTTGCCTCAAGCGTCTTGGCTACTGGTGAGAATAGGGAGATCGGCCTGTATGACTCCTTCATACTCGGATTATTTCCAGGCTACAGTAGCGTGATCTCTCTGCCATCTTTCGGACATCAGGAACTATAAGAGTCTTCAAAGACAGGTTAAGGCCAGTTGAAAGGTATTCTACTCCGGGTAGATCCAGAGTCTTCAGCATTAATGTAGAGATTCCGTCGGGGACCAACGCCTTGGATTTTTTGGTGCCATGGATGAAATTCGTTACTTCGCCCACGGTAAATTGTGATAGTTGTCCATCGGCTCAGAGACCATGTATACGACGAATGGCTATCCTCCTAACTCTGGCACTCTCGGGATACACAATAAATTGACTGTTAAACAACCTAGCGCATCTCTTCGGATCAGTCACAGTTACGTCGCCAAAAGGGACTGAGGTCCTGTCATCCCATCTACCGTGGTTCGAGAGTGACTCAACAGTGGACCACTTGCTCCCCAGTGTTTCAGCTCGTTTCGTTCGTTTACTACCATGTTTCTTTCCAGGTTCAGCTCACTGATTCTGGGTTTAGGGGGGTCCGTGCAACGAATCTCTCGTCTGCGAATACCGCTGCCTGCGCCGGGAAATTGGGCCGAACACTGGGTATTTAGTCGGCTGGTATAAAGTGATGTCTCGGAATATGCTCTCGGCCACTAGCACATCCGAGGGCGGTGGCAGTGCACTGAAGCGGCGATTGGTATACTCTCTGAAGCCAGCCCAATCGGCCTTCTTCTGATTGATAAACGTCCGGCGCTCAGAGGTTATGAAGTCGGGTGGTCGGTCGATGGTGAGAATCATGGGGAGATGGTCTGACCCTAAAGAGATGGCGGCTTGCCAGGATACGTCATTCAGGAGATCAGGGGATGCAATGGAAATGTCTGGCGAGCTGCTTTCTGCACCTCGTAGTCCTAGTGGCGGCATTGTCATTCACCGTGCAAAACGTGGAGCAGTACCGGACACGACTGCTATCCCCATACACTATATATAGGGGTTACTAGCGCTAGGCGCAGGCGAGATGGGTCTATATTGCACGGAATGGTGTATCACGAAGGCCAATCCCGCACCTCCATTCCTAGAGCGATCCTTACGTAGCACATTGTATCCGTGACAATTATGCAAGCTGCAGGTGTTGGTAAGCTTTGTCTCCTGGATCGCTGCGACCAATATATTGCTTCCGACTCATGAAATCCACAATCTCATCGATCTTGCCACGAGGACCGTTGCAGTTTAGTTGCAAAAATTATACATTTCCCGGCACTGGCTTGGCAATATTTGGCCTGGGATGCTGCCGTTGCGTATATCGCCGTATGGGAGAGGTCGGTGGGGTCACATGGTCCGGCGGCGAGGACGCAGAAGGCGACGACGATGACGAAGCTTGTGACCCACTGCTGGCTGTGTTCGCACAGCATCTTGCAACATATCCAGTATGACTATACTCTCGCAGTGAAGTGGGGCCAGAGCAAGATCGAAAATGTACCCATTCTTTGCACCGGTTACACATCACCGACACCGACCAATGATGGAGGCGATTTTGGGACGCATGTGGCCACAAAGGACGCATGTGGCCACATCTGTTTACTTAAGCACGCATAAGTGCTTCGCGTGGTATCAAGGCAGATTTAATAAGGTGGTCTCATGCAAATGTCGCATATTATCTGCGAGGTTCGCGTGAGACACGTATACACACACGCACAAAAAATTTATTTTTGTATGTTGGCAAAACATCGATCAGCTTGATGAAAAGATGGCAGAATGCACCATATGATTTGTGGTTGTTGTACAAATGAGACCACCTTTAATTGTTTCACCATAGCGTAGTATGTAGCTCTAGCTTTAAGGTGGAGTTACATATTATGCGCGCGCATCAAAAACGCATTAAAAATTTAAACACTTAAAACACTACTTCACGTATGAAGTGCTCGTTGCTTTTGGGGAATTTGTTTGCAGGGTTGCTTTTTAATACGTGCGCATAGTATATAACTCCATCTTTAAGGTTAGGTCTATTATCCTTTGTCGTGCCGGTTAAAACTATATTTTACACCAAAAATTTTATTAATTTTGCTTTTTTAGCAACTGTTGCTCCATTTTGCTTAGAAATTTTTAACTTTTCCTAAATATAGCGTAATTTTTCTTGAAAATTTCGTCTCCGTTATTGGCAGATGTTTGCCATACGCAACAGCCAAAGTACTATATGCATTACACTTTCCAACACTGTTTTGTTTAAAAGCAGGGATGTTATTCAAGCAGATGTTATTAAAAGTAAATAAAAAATAGCTGTTCGTAAAAAAAAACAAATAAGCTGGCTCAAGCATACCGCTATAACAAAATGTCCCAAAGAAATCTTGTAAAATTACAATTGAATGAATTAAAACAAAAATGGCAACAATTACAAGATCTACCCAATATATTTGCCTATCGTTTGAACGTAAGCAAAAGCCGATATCTACCAGGGAAACACAAATTCTATGCAGAGGTAACTAAAGCTAACAACTTAGTTAAGTTGTAAGGCAATTGATTCGTCTAATTTGTCATTACAGTTAAACCCAGAACGAACTGCATTGCGAAGGCCTCCCCAAACTATAGCATCTTTGGACCCTTGCTTCGATGAGGACAAATTTAATTTTAACAAAATCAAACCGGAAGAATGTCTAATGTTGATTCCTTATCATGAACAATCCAGCATTTCAATGATTATCAATAATAGTCCTTTGACCCTATATCATACGCTGATATGTCCCAATGTGGCTCAATGTTTACCACAACGCATCACTTTGGAGGCCTTGAGTTTTTGCGTAGATTTCCTAATGGCTTTGCTGCAGCAGGGTGAATTGAATTTTCGCATAGGCTATAATAGCCCAGGTGCCTTGGCATCGGTTAATCATTTGCATTTACACTTGATGTATATCGAAAAGGATATATATGTGGATCATGTGGTGAGGACTTGATTCTATGATAAATCAAAAGCACGTAGGCCATAGTGGCATAGGTTAGCGTACGTCCACTTTTTACACTGAATGCCGGGGGGGTTTCAGGGCTAAAAATACACTCTTTAAATGTAGGACATGATGGAGACCACCATAGCGCCGAGGTTAGCATGACGCCGAACGCCTGGGGTCGAATCCTGGTGAGAACATCAAAAACATTTTTCAGCGGTGATTATCCCCTTCCAACGATGACAACATTTACCATGCCATGTAAAAACTTCTCTCCCAAACCACTGAACATAGAGGGAATGGCCAGTGCAGAGTTTGTGATAAGGAGGAAAACCATACATGGATGCCGGACAGCCGGAACAGTCTGGCATCTACAATCCACCAAAGGAGCCCGGCACGGGATAGCTGTGAGCACCACACAAATCGGACCTCAATGTTCCGGCCGGAGCGAATAAGAAACAAAGAGTACCCGCTACGGTTAACTCATTTAAACATTCAGGTTCTTAAATATCAAGAATTCCCTTTCAATAAAGAGATAATAGAAGAAGTATCATTGAAGAAGTACGGTCCAATGATGCCACCAGCCCATAAACCGCACCCAACTATGACTTTTTCCGGATGCATTGGTATCTCTTTATTGGATAATAATAGAGAGGCTACGGACGATTTTACTCGTTCACGTATGGGGTAATTCGGCCTCTGATCTCCTTACTTCCCCAGTATTAGTCTCCCGCATATATTCTCCAGCTATTTTTATACCATAGGATGGGGGTGTACTAATTTCGTCATTCTGTTTGTAACACCTCGAAATATGCGTCTGAGACCCCATAAAGTATATATATTCTTGATCGTCGTCATGTCATTTTAAGTCGGTCTAGCCGTGTCCGTATGTCCATCTGTCCGTCTGTCTGAAGGAGTAAAGCTAGCCACTTGAAATTTTGCACAAATACTTTTTATTAGTGTAGGTCGGTTGGGATTGTAAATGGGCCAAATCGGTCCATGTTTTGATATAGCTGCCATATAAACCGATCTTGGGTCTTGACTTCTTGAGCCTCTAGAGGGCGCAATTCTCGTCCGATTTGACTGAAATTTTGCATGTGGTGTTTCGGTATCACTTCCAACAACTGCGCTAAGTATGATTCAAATCGGTCTATATTTTGATATAGCTGCCATATAAATCGATCTTGGGTCTTGACTTCTTGAGCCTCTAGAGGGCGCAATTCTCGTCCGATTTGACTGAAATTTTTCACATAGTGTTTCGGTATCACTTCCAACAAATGCGCTAAGTATAAATCAAATCGGTCTATGTTTTGATATAGCTGCCATATAAAC
Organism: Stomoxys calcitrans; assembly: GCF_963082655.1. Lineage (NCBI taxonomy): Eukaryota > Metazoa > Arthropoda > Insecta > Diptera > Muscidae > Stomoxys > Stomoxys calcitrans. The sequence goes on from NC_081552.1 coordinate 211,179,598, forward strand.
CGATCTTGGGTCTTGACTTCTTGAGCCTCTAGAGGGCGCAATTTTCGTCCAATTTGACTGAAATTTTTCACATAGTGTTTTCATTTTTCACATAGCATCTCTTCCAACAACTGTGTTAAGTATGATTCAAATCGGTTCAGAATCTGGTATAGCTGTCATATAAACCGATCTTGGATCTAGACTTCATGAGCCAATAGAGCGCGCAATTCTCATCCAATTTGGCTAAAATTTTGAATGAGGTGTTTTATTATGACTTCCAACAACTGTGGTACATAACCTGATGTAGCTGCCATATAAACCGATCTGGGATCTTGACTCCTTGAGCTTCTAGTTTTATTCCAATAAATCTTTCTTTTTTATATTTTACAGAAACTGCAATTGCTAACTCATCCCGATATATATCGCCTTGACGAGACCATGCCCACCGAGGCGATATGTTTCCAAATCAATACAGAAGACAGCGAAGCTCTCAAAATTGAAAAGCTACAAAGATTAAATGAATTTCTACAATGGTTGTGCAACAATAATATGCCGCACAATCTCTTCCTCACACCTGAGAGAGGCCAACAGCAAGGAAAACCCCTAAAAGTATTTGTGTACGTGCGTAAGGAGTATTGTTTTGTTAAAAATGTGAATACCTATAATATAGGATTTTGCGAATTGGCTGGCTATATGCCAGTGGGAGGTAAGTCAAGGAATTTCGAAAATATTATAAAGATTGTTATTTTCTTTTTTTGCCTTTCCAGCGCCTCAGTTATATGATCAACTTAATGAATCTGAGGCTATAGAAAGAATAAACAAGGAGACTGGTGATGTTTTTAGTAAAATTTACTCATACTTTCAATAGGTCAATATAAAAAAAAAAAAAACATAAAAATCAATTCACGATTTACTATCTGCAAATCCTTTGCCCAGTCCAGCCCTACTAATAACTTTAGTATTGGCTACTATACGATATTCCACCACTTTATCACCACCCTGATGACGCAAAAGTTTTATTAAACTATCTAGGGTATCGCTGGAAATGCATTCATGTATGCTCTTGAAGAACTCCATCAAATGATGCAAATTGTGGCTGGAATGAAAAACACAAAAATTCAATGACTAGTTTCTATATTGGCATATGAGAGAGATACTTACATCATCAACAGTATGGGTCCCAATAACTCTGAAGTTTTATACAAATGGTGTATATAAGCTCTGGTGTGATTTTCACACGCTACACATGAACAGTCTTTGAGCAAAGGTCTAAAGTCTTCCTTAAGGCTGTAAGACATTTTTGTTTTTCAATTTATGAGGTTTACTTTTTTTTTTTTAATTGTAATTTTTCTTTAATGTACAAAGTGTTATATTTACATTTATTTTTGTTATTAGTGCAGTTTGTTAATGGTCGGGCAATGCAATTTGTTAAACTCACATATCTCACACAATGAACACAAAATGAATTTAATTAAAATCAAAAAATTGGAAAATCTTTGGAATAAAAACACATAAGGGCATGCAAATTCTTTATAAGCTTCATATCAAGGTGATGAACAAACCATTCTATATGGAAATCTGATAATGTCCTAAATTGGCTAAGGACTATAAGGGGTTTTTAAAAATATGATAAATATGCAACTAATAGAAATCCTCCCGGCACAGGATAGCTGTGAACACAGGCCGGAACATTGAGTTGCGATCTGTGTGGTATTCATTGCTGTCACGAGAAGCTAAGCTGCGAGCTACCGGGCGCGTCCACTGGTTGGGGATAGTGGATACGGAGTAGCTGCAACGGCAGTCGCCAACAATCAGCGGAAGCGTGCGGAGAGTCTTAGTTAGAAGTCGGGCGGCACTGGCTCTTGCACAAATACTGAGTGCCTCTGATGCTCGCTATGGCAAGCCGAGTTAATGGCGCCTTTAAATAACCATTGGACAACCTGTTCCCGCGGCAATCCGTCCTTTGGACCGGAACGAGCCGGCTGGCCTACATGAGCTTGACGAGTATCGCCACCTCCACATGAAAATGTGGCTACAACAACAACAGCAACCTCAAACATTTCTATATTTAACCTCACTACATGAAGATGAGATGAAAATCCCAAAAGCCAACAGAAGCAGATAGTGTGGAAAGGTAGGATAGACAGTAGGGTTTTTATACCCTCCACCATAGGATGGGGGTATACTAATTTCATCATTCTGTTTGTAACTCCTCGAGATATTCGTCTAAGACCCCACAAAGTAAATATGTTCTTGATCCTCATGACATTTTAACTCGATCTAGCCATGTCCGTTCGTCTGCCTGTCTGTCTGTCGAAAGCACGCTTACTTTCGAAGGAGTAAAGCTAGCCGCTTGAAATTTTGCTTCCTATTAGTGTAGGTTGGTTGGGATTGTAAAAGGGGCATATCGGTGCATTCTAAGTTTTATTAAAAATGCATTTACTTTCTTTAAAAAAATCCGCAATTACTTTTTGGGCAACCCAATAGCTGCCATATAAACCGATCTGGGATCTTGACTTCTTGAGCCACTAGAGGGCACAATTCTTATCCGATTAGGCTGACATTTTGCATGAGGTGTTTTATTATCACTTCCAACAACTGTGCTAAATATGATTCAAATCGGTTCGTAACCTGATATAGCTACCATATAAACCGATCTGGGATCTTGACTTCTTGAGCCTCCAGAGGGCGCAATTCTCATCCGATGTGGCTCAAATTTTGCATGATGTATTTCGTTATGACTTCCAACAACTATTTCATATATGGTTCAAATCGGTTTATAACCTGATATAGCTGCCATATAAACCGATCTTGAATCTTGACTTCTTGAGCCTCTAGAGGGCGCAATTCTCATCCGATTTGGCTGAAATTTCACATGACATGTTTTGTTATGACTTCTAACAACTGTGCTAAGTATGGTTCATATCGGTCCATCAACTGATATAGCTGCCATGTAAACCGATATGGGATCTTGACTTCTTGAACCTCCAGAGGGCATAATTATTATCCTATTTGGCTGAAATTTTGTACAACGGCTTCTCCCATGACCTGCAACATACGTGTGAAATATGGTCCGAATTGGTATGTAGCCTCATACAGCTCCCATATATACCGATCTCCCTATTTGACTTTTTTAATCCCTAAAGGGCGCAATTCTTACTCATATTGTCTGAAATTTTACACAATGACTTCTACCATGGTCTCCAACATTCAATTCAGTAATGATCCGAATCGGACCAGAACTTGTTTTGTATTAGAAACCAGCAGCTCCTTCGTGTCCTCCTTCGGTCGATGATGAAGGCCAGAGTGTTGTAGGTGTCCGCCACCCATGTATGGTTTCTCTCTTTACCACCAACTCTGCACTGGCCATCCCCTCTATGTTCAGTAGTGCCCATGAACATTATGCATTTAGGATCAGAGACAGACAACTCACTATCAATGAGTGCTGTCCGATTCCTCTTTATAGACGAATCTGAGCGGCGTGCTGCAGTGCGACATTTTTTTGCGGCGAACATGTGGACTGAGGCGGCAGCCCTTGCCGATAAAGATTCCATCGGGTCAATCCGGTGCCTACAACCATGGCTGCCATGGCATTGATTCGCCAGTCATTTGGGGAATTTGGGGATAAGTCGAAGCATTGTATAGTGAAACAGGGCAGATATCAAGGCAGGATGATATCTCCGACACTGTTTAACCTCTACCTATCCTCCGTTCTACCCGGCAGATGCAGCCGCCTCAACTCCTATAAGGCAAGGATTGATGCCGACGTGCATGATGTATGTCCCGATTGCGTCCCAGGTCCACATGACACACGTCAACTGCCCAGCCAGACTCTCTCGACTTAGATCCAGATCCATCTGGACGCACCCCATCATAGTGGGGGGGGCTATGAAGTTCCTGGATCTGGATACTCAACAGAATCAGGCAGATAAAAGATAGAAAACATCAAACTGCTACAGCAACAATAGGAAATTTTGGCAAAATTTCTTTTCTAAAAGAAATGTTGTCAAAATTTCATTTCTATAGGAAATTTTGTCAAAATTTCATATCTATGAAAAATTTTGTCAAAATTTCATTTCTATGAAAAATTTTGTCAAAATTGCATATCTATAAGAAGTTTTTCAAAATTGCATATCAGTAGGATATTTAATTTCTTCTATGGGAAATATTGCCAAAATTTTATTTCTATGAGAAATTCTGTCAAAATTTCATTTCTATGGGAAATTTTGTCAAAATTTCATTTCTATGAAAAATTTTGTCAAAATTTCATTTCTATGAAAAATTTTTCCAAAATTGCATATCTATAGGAAGTTTTTCAAAATTGCATATCAGTAGGATATTTAATTTCTTCTATGGGAAATATTGCCAAAATTTTATTTCTATGAGAAATTCTCTCAAAATTTCATTTCTATGGGAAATTTTGTCAAAATTTCATTTCTGGGAAATTTTGTCAATATTTCGTTTCTATGGAAATTTTGTCAAAATTTCATGTTTGTTTGTCAAAATTTCATTTCTGGGAAATTTTGTCAATATTTTGTTTCTATGGGAAATTTTGTCAAAATTTCATTTCTTTGGGAAATTTTGTCAAAAATTTCATTTCTTTGGGAAATTTTGTCAAATTTTCATTTCTATGGGAAACAGAATCAGACAGATGACAAAATTGTTTCAAAAATTTTGTCAAAATTTCATTTCTATGGGAAACAGAATCAGACAGATGACAAAATTTTTCATAGAAATCAAATTTTGACAAAATTTTTCATAGGAATGAAATTTCCACGAAATTTCCCATGGAAATAAATTTTGAACAAAATTTCCCATGGAAATAAATTTTGTGGAAATTTCATTTCTTGAGGAAATTTTGTCAAAATTTCATTTCTATGGGAAATTTTGTCCAAACTTCATTTCCATAGGAAATTTTGTTAAAAATTTATTTCCATGGGAAATTTTGTCGAAATATCATTTGTATGGGATATTTTGTCAAAATCTCATTTGTATGGGAAAATTTGTCAAAATTTAATTTCTAGGAAATTTTTTCAAAATTTCATTTCGATGGGAAATTTTGTCAATATTTCGTTTCTATGGGAAATTTTGTCAAATTTCATTTCTTTGGGAATTTTTTTCAAAATTTCATTTCTTGGGAAATTTTTGTCAAAATTTCATTTCTATAGGAAATTTTATTAAAAATTTATTTCCATGGGAAATTTTGTCGAAATTCAATTTTTATGAAAAATTTTGTCAAAATTTCATTTGTATGGGAAATTTTGTCAAAATTTCATTTCAATAGGAAAACAATTGTCAATATTGCACATCTATAGAAAATTTTGTCGAAATTACATATCTATAGGAAATTTGGTCAAAATTGCATATCTATAGGATATTTCTTTTCTGTGGGAAATTTGTGTATCTATAGGAAATTTGGTCAAAATTGCATATCTATAGGATATTTCTTTTCTGTGGGAAATTTTGTAAAAATTTCATTTCGATGGCAAATTTTGTTAATATTTCATTTCTTTGGGAAATTTTGCCAATATTTCATTTCTATAGGAAATTTTGCCAAAATTTTATTACTTTTGAAAATTCTGTCAAAATTCCATTGCTATAGCAAAATTTTGTAAAAATTTCTTTTCTATTGAAAATGTTGTCAAATGTCCTTTTAATGGGATATTTTGTCAAAAAATAATTTTTTTATGGAAAATTTCTCAGTTACAGGTAAGGCACATCTCAAAAAGGAAATTTTGTGCACATATCCTTTGAATTGGAAATTTTGTTAATTTTCATCTCCATGGGATATGTTGTCACAAAATAATTTTTGTGGGAAATTTGTCAGTTACATCTCTCATCTCTCATACACATATTAACAAATCTTCCACCTTATTTGGTTTTTAGAGTTACTTCTAAATCACCATATTCCAAACCAAGCTTGAATGGTTAACACAACGAAATAATGAAATTAGCAAACAGTTACAATTAGCCTTTAAATAATGAAAATTACATAAAAAATCATGAAGCATGCAGTGTGTGACAAAACATCAAATGGTAGTAGAAAAAATAATTCACTTACCACTCATCAGTGACATCTATAAAGGGTGTTTCTGGAACATTACCGCCCTCACCACCGCCAACACTGTCACCATTCACTTTAAAACTAAACGATAAGGCCTTAAAATTCACAGCCGCACAATAGGCATAGGATGTATCGAAGATATCTACACCCAGTTGTATTAATTCCAGCATAACCAGAGGTGTAAAAGCACCTGGCAACATTAAAGGCTGCTGTTTCTCTTCGCTCAACTCTTTCAGACAGTGGCTCATTATGGGTACAAGTTGTTCAGAGGTAACTTCGGTAGCCGTTAGACCATAATTGTGAAAACCTTCAAAGATAAAACCTCCATATTTCCCCGAGCCATACTCTTTGGCATGTTTTATGGACTGGGAACGATTGTAAGTATTGTAACCACCAACTATGGGAGTAAATAGGCAGGATTTGCTCAACATCTGCGATTGTTTATGCTGCTCATAGCAAAAATACATGAAACTTTCGGTGCGATCTACAGACTTTTGTATTCTCTTCTTGGCGCTATCGAAATTGGTATCAGCATCACTTAGGCCTTGGTATATATCCGGTTTAAAGGTCTCCACTAACTCTATATACTTTTGTGGGGTCAGAGTTTCTTTGCCGCGCCTTGTAAAGAGTGGTACCATATCTTTATCATTGGATCCGCTAGGCATCAGTTCGCAAGGATCTCTTATGGTCAATATGGCGGGATAATCTTTATAGCCCACATATTCACTTAAACCACCACCACTGCCTTTGTATTGGCCTAGAGCTTCTTTCATGTGATCCATGGTGGCCAAAGACATTTGCAAAACTTGACATTCCGGTGTTACACTATCGAATACCTCGCGGGAGAGATATGGAATGCTGCCGCCCTGGGTGAAAAGAAATTGTTAAGTGTTTTTATTTAGAAATTGAAATATTTTACAAATTTTGTTGTATATTTACTTTCGTCGTCTGCACAAGTAAAGGTGTCTTGAATTGTTTTCCCGTTTCTTGTTGCACTAATTGACCTAAACGTCCCGAATTTTTACTCAAATGTTCAACAATGAATTTCATTTTGTTTAAATAACGGCTTATTATAGATCTTTGCTAATTCATTGATTTATTTTATTAATTTTCTTTAAATTTATCCCGATACCGTCACAACGAAATAACCGCGTTTTTCTTACTGAATAAATCAGCTGGCCACTGGGGTACTACCTAATTAAAAAGCGTACTAACACCAATGGTTGTCGTGCCCGCACCTATTTGCGTTCGTATGTCACTATATTTGCACAATGCCAAATATGTCAACATATTGCGACGATAACCACCTCCTTCTGATGTTCGCAGCGCAATGAAGGTTCTCCTCTCAACAATTCCGTCAGCAGCCACTCGAGCCCTGGCGGAATATCAATGTGAATGCTCAAGCATTTAGACAAATTAGAAATACAATACCTGACGGACCATCAATGTTTCTATTTCCATCCTAGTAATACCTACGGTGAGGACAATGGTTGGGGAAGGAAACCTACTTCACCTCAAGGTGAAGGTGAAAGTAGTAGGGAAGGAAACCTACTGAATATGAAAAGTCATACAGCCCGATCTCTCTCCTACGCCCGGTCGCAAAGACACTTGAGGAATTACATGTGCGGTCGCTAGTCACACGTAAGTATTAAGCAGAAAGCGTTCAGCTTTGGTTTTGAGCGTCGCGTTGCAAAAATGCAACTCTGCATACAAATTCCACCAAAGCAACGCGGAAAAGTTAAAAAATGTTCAACTTTAACGCTTAAAACCGAGCGTCATTCGATGTTGCCACACTAACAGTGGTGTTTTTCGTCGTCAAAGTTAAAAATTGTTTAACTTTTTCGAGCTGCTTTCTTAACATTTGTTTGCAAGGTTGCATTTTTCAACGCGACGCTCAAAACGCTCTGTTTAGTTTAGAAATACGAAGTCGTAGACCCGAATAGTGAATCTGAAAGTTCCTCACGGGGTTCACAATTACACAGTTTCCACGCCTGTGTAATTTCTACCTTCCTAAACTTCCTCCACAACCGACTGCTCTGTCCTAGCGAAGGGCAATAATATCAATGAGCTGTTTGAATGAATAAACATTTATTTCCCAAACCTAGCGTAATTTTTTAGGAGTCGCAACTTAAAAATGTCTCTCCCGAAACTGTCAGCCTTACTATTTACAACTTGATCGAAAGGGGTTTCAATAGAGCTAAGGTCATAATCGATGGACAAAGAATTCTAATAGTAAAACACCCGACGACCTTGCGGTGAACCTCAACAGCCTCTTCGCGTCGTCAGCCCATGCTCCTGAAACAAAACCCATTATCATGTTGAATATGAAATTTCGCATAAATGTTAAAAAAAATGTTTCTTTTTCTACATCTATATTCAATTGTGGGCATTTCTTATACCGCCAACTCCGCCTCTTTTACGATTCCTACTCAATTGCCACAAATCTGGCAACTCTAGCATAATTTAATCCGCTAAAAGACAGAGAGATAGAGAGTACGAAACAACCAAATGAAAAACAACTACAGCAAAAACAAAGCCGGCTGCGGCCAAGTGGCAGTCAGTAACACAGTTAATGTGTATCGCAATTCTTCTTCTTCTTCCTCCACACGAGATATTTATCTTTGCCGTTTTTGTTTTGGCTTGAAATTCGATGGAACAATAAAAAAGCGAAGAAGCAAAGAATGAAGCGATGAACTTGTTACAATCAATGCCTAAAACCGAACGAGGTATAAAGCTAAACACAACGAGAAAAAAATGACACAAAATTATCCAAAAAGGAAATTCAACTTTAGCACACACACACATAGCCAAATATCCCGATTTGTGCCACACTAATACTGTAATAACAAACCTGGCTAGCACTTGAGAGTTAGCTCGATAGACAGACAGAGGAGGGGCAAATACTAGTGTGTCTGCAGTCGATAATAAGCTAGCAAGCAACAGCAATAGTTGTGGCAACAACTACAACAATTCACAAGTGCCAAAAATTAAATTTCTTTTGGATTTGTGTGCTTGTTTGTGTTTTAGCGACTACTCTGCCTGAGAGTTGCCAGCCAGCCGAATGCTGCTGCTCTTTTTCACTTTGGGTTTTGTGTTGTTGCTACTATTTTTTTTGCGTTTTGTTTTTGCCGATGTTTGTTGCTGCTGCTGCTGTCTGACTGCCGCCTCATAATAATTGAAACCAGTGCAAATCGAGACGTTAAACAGGCGGTGTTGGTCGCTGGTCTCTTCGTGTCGTCGTGTAGTGTTATGTTTTGTGTTTTCATTGCCGTTAAGAAATAAAAACCCAATAAAAAAGAAAAGTTTTTAAGCAAAAACAACTTATAAAATAAAAAGATATCAAAAAAGGAATACATAAAATATAGAAAAGGAAAATAAAAGAGGAATGCGAAAAAAAAATTAAAACGGCGTAAAGAGAAATTCCAAATAAATTGAAAAATTTGTTGTTTAATTACAAAAAGAAATAAAAGAATTGTGTTACGTGCTTTGCATACACATGAACAACGAACTCTCACAGAAACTAGAATGTGCTGCGTGCCGCTATACCGTTATGGAGTGAACCCAGCAACAAACAAAAAATAAAAACGTATGTTTAATAAAAATCATTTTTATTTTTCTACCCCAGTCTTCTCTCTATTTAATATCCATCCCATCCATCTGCACAGGCACAAGCACACACATGGTAGGCAGAGTTGCCATAACTTCAATATTTATTCGCAGTATAATTTTGCAAAAAACGGTTCAAACTCCTTCAAAGAAACAAACTTTTGGAAAGAAATATTTGGAAATTGTGGTGTTTGGTTAAAAACCACAAGACTTTTAAGAGATCACATCGTGGCTGAAGTGCAGCTTACAGGGAAAATGAATAAAAATCTAAACCCAGGGTAACGCCAAAGTTTTATTTCAAACTTCTTTAAATGTCTTTTTTATACCCGCCATACATAGGCCACCGTAGCGCAGAGGTTAGCATGTCCGCCTATGAACGCCTGGTTTCGAATCCTGGCGAGACTATCAGAAAAATTTTCAGCGGTGGTTTTCCCCTCCTAATGCTGGCAACATTTGTGAGGTACTATGTCATGTAGAACTTCTCTCAAAAGAGGTTTCGCACTGCGGCACGCCGTTCGGACTCGGCTATAAAAAGAAGGCCCCTTATTATAGAGCTTAAACTTGAATCAGACTGCACTCATTGATATGTTGATTGATATATTTGCGTGAAAGTTTTCACACTGTGTTTTGTTATGGTTTTCTACAGCTGTATCAAGTGCGGTCTACCGATTTGACTTCTTGATCCCCTGGAAGCCGCAATTTTTGTCCGATTTGGCTGAAATATTGCACATAGTGTTCTGTTATGACTCTTAACAACTGTGCTAAGTACGGTCCAAATTAGTCAATAACCAGATATGGCTCCCTTGGCTCCATGGTGGTGGGTTCCCAAGATTCGACCCGGTCCACCTTAGCACGCTTTTACTTGTTTTGTTTGTAATGTTTTCATAAATTTACCCAAATTTACTAAATTTACTTGTTTTGTTTGTAATGTTTTCATAAATTTACCCAAAGGGGGTCAACATTCTCAAGACCTTAAAGATGCTGTATTGACACCTATGACTTTGTTTTATTATTATTTATTGTTTTACTCAAAATTTCCTTAAAATTGTGTACCATATTGCCCATATTCCGTACAAATTCACTTCATGGGAGAAGACCCGTTTGTTGACCTTCAATCCCGAGCCCAAAAAAAAAAATCTTCATATACGTTTACCTGGGATTATAAGGGGTATGCAAAAAAATGTGATTTTTATTGCCATTGTGTCCGTAAAGTGGATATTTGCTTCACTCGCTGTGAGAGCGTACTGTGAAACTGTGTGAAGGATTTTAATGAAATGGGTCAAATCTGGAATTTTTTGGCCCCCTGATCTATGAAATGAGCACACAAACCAGTTCTGATGAGTGAACTATGATTTGAAGCCCCTTTCTGGTGGAAAAGGTCTAAACTAATTTTTAACCAGATTCCATTGAAATCAGGAGTGCGCCTAAAGTTCTGAAACTCCTGACCTGGCATTTTTTACCCACCACCATAGGATAGGGTATACTAATCTAGTCGTTCAGTTTGTAACATCTCGAAATATTGATCTGTGACCCCATAAAGTACAGAAAGCGTGATTTTTAAGAGCGATAGGAAAGTTTTCCAAAAAAAAAAAGACACAAAATTTAGAAAAATTCATGAAATCTTTATTTGAATCGATAGTACGGTTCATATAATTTAATTTGAAGATTATTTCATGCAAAAGTTGACCGTTACCGCGCCTCAAATGGTCCATCCGCTAAGTTCAATTTTGGCATACTCTTTACAACATTTCGGCCGGTGTCTTACGAATAAATGCTTCAATTTGTCAATTGAAGCGGGCTTGCCTGTATAGACATGACGCTGAACGCCTGGATTCGAATCCTGGCGAAACGATCGCACTGTGGCACGCCCCTCATCATTGAGCTTAAACTTGAATCGGACTGCACTCATTGATATGTGAGAAGTTTGCCCTTGTTCCTTAGTAGAATGTTTATGGGCAAAAGTTGCATTTGCAATATTATTGGAGTCCCGGCGTAGAGAATCATAGAAGGACAAATTAACTTCTGCGCCAAGGAGGCCTCCAACTTAATACAGACTTTTTTCTGTCCAAAGGCAGGTCAATTTCGAAAATTGTATATACCGGACAATATTTTGATATATCCCCCTTTACAAACCGATCTGGCAATTTGACATTCAAATGCCTGCTAAAGGTAGGTATTAAGATCGTTCACTATGGAAAGTTTTCACAAAACATTGTTTCCTTATTGTAAAAATCCTCTAAAAAACGTTTTTTCCAATAAAAAGACATATAGGCAACACTCCCATCATATGTTTTCTCACCATGATTATTTTGGTAAATTGTGTTGTTAGCGTAGCGATATCACGAAAAATAAAAGTCAAAGAGCTACAATTGCTAACAAATGTCGTTTATTTAAAAGAAAATGAACTAAAATGCAACGCGAATGCAACAAAAATTCCTTTTTTTATCATGTTGGCCCAAGTTAAAAAACGTTTCGACCACGCTATTAATGAATGCCAAATTTAAAGAATAGATTTTTTTCATTATTTTTTTTTTCATGAAAGAGTTTCACTGTGAAAACTGAAGTTAATACCCACCTTAATCGAAACTCCAATTTTTTATAGTCCCTAAAGGCGCCATCAAATAAAAACATATAAATAAATATTTTTTTTTTTAATAATTTGTATGACAAAAATGTTGGTTTGTTTTTCCTTTACCATTAAAAATTATTTTTGATTCAAAATTTAAACAAATCTTCCTCCTTTTTGATTCTGACGTAATCTGTAAACTTAGCTCAAAAATGTTTGCTTACAAGGGGAGCTGAGAATATTATTGACGTTCATTGACCATTTTTTAATATAAAATTTTATATATTTTTAGTAATTTGAGTTTAAAAAACAAAACTTAGGAGCACTTTCCCTAGGTATTTAATTTTTTTATATATATATTTATTTTTTATTACGTGAATACAAATTAGTTATAAACATAACTGTCATCATTCCGTTTCTCAGTTGTGCTGTAGAAGGCAACCAGTAGTTTAAAAAAAGGTGTGGTTTGTAGACTTTTGTCGGCCACTGTAGTATCTCATCCACATCCCATCATCTGGTGATCTGCACAAATCTTTAAACTTTTTATCCCCTTTTATATATTTTTTTTCGCCAATTCGCATAAACTTCCTTTGTTAATAATTCTAACTTGATATTGTTGTTAAAAAAGTTTTTTTTTTTTTGAAGACCCAAACTATGTCCCCACTTATTTATATGAGAAATAACCCGAAAGCGGTAACCCTAGCATGTGTGCATTTGCATCTTCCATCGACTCTATACGACAATTGATTTTTTTTCGAGGTTTGCCTTTGCCTGCCTACCTCTTGTTCCAATTGAAAAATCCAAATGTAGAAAATCCATAAAGGCAAAGAAGAAGCACAACTACATAATAATTACACACATATATTTATTCATTTAATTTCTGTGTTCCGCTTTCCTTCTCTTTATATTTACTTTACTTGGCATTGCCGACATCATTGTCGTGTGGTAGTCACTCGTCTTCCAACGTCGTAATAATGAGCAAAAATGAGTGTTGTTGGTGTGATGTGTCTCTGCCGCAGCCGTCGTGGCTACCGCTTTAGCTGCTTTATTTATTTGTCGTTACTTGCTTGCTGGCTGGCTGGTTAGCTAGTCGGCTCACAGCACTGTTATTGTTGCTGTTGTTGTAACAAACGAAAAAATTCAGCTAATGAGACATTTCTCATTCTCTATCTCTTGTTACCTCTCTCATACTTGTGTGTTGTATTCATTTAGGTTTGAGTATTCGCTATAGGCTTTGCTTTCATTTCTTTTTATGTTTTGCTCTGCTGAATTACAAAATTCTAATAGTTTGTGCATGATAATGGCTGGCAGAGTGGGGTAAGCGGGGCGATATTAAAATTTACCGAATTTTTCCCCCAATATTTGAAATAATCTGTGTGTGTTTTTCTGGGTTTTGCTTGCTCGATTATAAGGCGTTTGTGTAACTTAATTGATACGTTTGTATGAAACCCATTGTTATAAGCATGGGTAAGGCAATAATAATGCCTTTATGGTCACACATAAAAATCAGGGCACTCTTATATCTTTCGTTTTATACCTACAATATGTTATCGAAATGTATTCTACATTCATTAAGTTTCGTTTAGTCGAATTTTTATAAAAAAAAATGGCATCTGTACTTATCTGATTTACCCAGCTGCATATCTATTGGTACACATTTCTTTTTTTATTCACTATTCCGATATGGGCTCAGTTTGTATTTGAACGAAGGCATGACGTCAGAAAAATCAATTTAATTTTTTTAATTTGAACCCATGGCGTGTAGATTTGCACCATATGGAAATGGAATATTCCAATGCAAAAATTTTTAGCGAATTTTTACAAAACAGATTTTTAAGAGGGTTGGTAAACTTTTAGGTGGCCTTTGATTTTCACTGTACAAAAGCAAAATTAATACCAAACCACTTTAAGGTTGTAAAGACCTAACTTCATTACGTTGGAAGCGGATGAAAGATATTACACTGATAGAAAAATTACGGTACTTTGCCAATACCGCCTGGTATTATTTTGTTCGCGTCAATGGCAAAGATTTTTAATACTATTTGGCATCGATCAAGTTATATTTATTCACTGGGAGTAACAGTTTCCCAACAACAAAATATTGAGTGCACTATCTGTCAAAATCAGTGATAAGTGCAACTCTGATTTTGAGTTTGTTACTAGTTCGCGCCATTTTTCGTTGCTTGTGTGTGTATGGTTTCTAACTATAGTACCAAAACTCGTTGACAGATAGTACACTTGACGAGAAAAAATATGGTACGCAGCTGTTAACGGTACACTACCTGGTAATTATGTCATGGTATCGATTCCCTACCAGACTAAGGAGGCTATTAAGAATTGACGGCGTCACATTTGTATTCTTGTCATCGTGCCAGAAGTGTTGTTGAGCTTTGTACTTAAAATATTGACACCATTATAAAAAATTTGTTAAACAAATATGTTGTAATACAATTTGAGTGCATTCAAATACTCGAAAGCGTCGGAAATGGAAATAGTTCAAATTCTAAGGACATTCTTAATCAAAAACATGACAGTCTTAATTAGATTAAAATTATTTTCTCATTTTCAAGATTTGTGCCTGTAAGGGCGAAGATCATTAAATTTTACAATTTTTGTTTGTTTCTCTTTCGAGACGAGCTCAATGATCGGAGATTTTCTTTGCTAATGGAAAAAAATAGCAACACACACCAACCACTATGTGACGCGTTTCGTCTTTGGTTAGAAGACTTTTGAACCATACTAGGTGTGATGGCTTCAAGGGCCGTACGTTGGTATGTTGTATTTGAATCGTACTAATTGCGAAAACGCCTCTATGATACAATTACCATATTAACCACGCGCGGCAACCCTGTCTATTAGCTGTACTTTTTCCCAATGCATGTTTTTTTATTTTATTTTCTTTGTTTTTGTTTTTTTTGGTTCATTAGGTGGTGGAATAATTTATAACGGTTTGGTACTAAACCAATAATCAATGGTGCTAAAACTAATTGCAGATTGGCATTAAAATCAATACCAGTTCGGTAATAAGCCTAGTACCAAACGGTACTAATCATTTTAATGTTCATCCATACCATCCGGTGTTGTTTTTGTACCATACGGTGTTGCTTTACTATCAATACCATATGGCTCTGAAACGAGCACGTTTGTTATCAACTTTTCTCTACCCGTGAAGAAGAAGTTAACTTGAACTAGCAGCACCCTTTTGCGAGCTTAGCAGAGAGAAGCCGTTGTACAAAATTTCAGCAAAATCCGATGAGAATTGCGCCCTCTAGAGGTTCAAAAAGTCAAGATCCCAGATTGGTTTATATGGCAGCTATATCAGGTTCTATACCGATTTACGTCATAGTTAGCACAGTTATTGAAAGTCATAACAAAACACTTCGTGCAAAATATCAGCCAAATCGGATGAGAATTGCGCGCTCTATTGGCTCAAGAAGTCAAGATCCAAGATCGGTTTATATGGCAGCTATATCAAAACATGGACCGATTACAACCATACTTAGGGTAGTTATTGGAAGTGCTACTAAAACACTACGTGCAAAATTTCAGCCAAATCGGCGCCCTCTAGAGGCTTAAGAAGTCAAGGCCCAAGATCGGTTTTTATGGCTGCTATATCAAAACATAGACCGATTTGACTCATTTACAATACCAACCGACCTACACTAATAAAAAGTATTTGACGAAATTAGTATACCCCCATCCTATGGTGGAGGGTATAATGAGCAATCCGACACTGAATGTATCCTTTAAGATACATTACGCCTATAGAGGGCGAACTTTTCATCCGATAAGACTAACATTTTGTACAATGATTTCACTCATGACTTCCAACTGACTTTATTAACCTTGGTTTTATTTGGTCTGTTGTTGTTGTAGTAGCAGTGTGTGGTACACTGAAGCGGCAGCCCTTGCCGATGAAGGAATTCATCGGGTCAATCCGGTACATACAACCGGCTGCCATGGGATTGCTAGGTCTGTGCATTGATATTGCTTCTATATAATCGATCTCCTAATTTTACTTCTCATTTTCGTTTGAAACATAGGTGATGGGAAATTAACGATAGTATCGATACTATCGATATTTATTATTAAAAATATCGAAAATATCGAATGTTGCGATTACCGATAGATTGCCAGCTCTACTCATCATTCACAGTTACGTTACGATTCGCAGAAGAACGGTCCAATGATGCCACCAGCCCATAAACCGCACAAAACTTGGACTTTTTCCGGATGCATTGGTAGCTCTTGCAATGCTTCTGGCTGATCTTGACTCCAAAATCGACAATTCTGCTTATTTAAGTGCTCATTGAGGCAAAAATGAGCTTCGTCGATAGAATGGGAGAAGCGCGCGTTGAACTTTCTTGCGCATTTTGACAAAAAAAAATCAATAATTTGCCAGCGTTGTTCGATTCATGATTAAATTATAGGCCAATGAAATTGTTTAAACCAATGTTGCCAAAAAGATATATTGTAGCTAAAAAATCCTTAAAGTCCTCCATAAAAACTCTGTATGCCCCATTTTAAATAGCTTCTACCATTATTTCGTTAATGTATCCAACTTTTGTTAGAACGTGTATGTATGTACATAGGCAGCAACACATTTATAAGAGTCGGATGATTTGATGTCAACACTTTGTCATACACACAAACATACATATGGATACAGTTGTTATACATGCATGCACACAAATACATGTAGCACTTTTTGTTTCCTAATTAACTTTATAATTAAAATTAATTGAAAAATTACATTCATTGTCTACGATTCGGTGACGACTTGCCTCATTTTAAAGGCAAAAAATAACAGAGTGTTAGTGTCAGTGTGTTTCACAGCGTTTCGATACATTTTTCGAGGCCCGAAATTTCATAAAAATATTTTTTTTTTTTTGCTATCAAAATGAGTGAGGACAAGTGTTCATAATAATATAATAATTTACAAAGCCTTTTAACATTTTCAAACAAATCAAATTAATTTTTGAGCTACACACACACAGCTAAAAGTGCATATCCATATGTGGCATGCATGCATACAAGTGCAGGTTTGTACTTGTATTTATATCATATGGGTTTTGATAAATGCATACGAATATCTATATAAATCCCATGATTTATGGCGGCAAATTTACTAAAAATAAATAGCATAGTTTTTTTTTTGTTTTTTTGCTCTATTAGAGTAGAATATTAGAACACATTACGGCGCAACGAACGAAGGAATGAAACTCATTTGCCATGGGTGGGGATAAAGGCAGTAGCAGTAATTGATAGTTGGTGTGGCTGTTATTGTTGTTTTTGATGCTGTTACTGTTACTGCTGCTGCTGCTGCTGCTGTAGCGTATGTTCTCATATTTCATTGGGGCTCTGCTAATGCTGCCGCTTTTCCCCATTCAAATACATTGAGTATACTCACTCTTTAGCTCTCTTTGTCTGGTGTTCTATATCTCTCATTCTCTTTTAATAACCCCACAGACTGACACTCTCGTGTCATCGTTTCGTATTTTTATGGGGGGTCGACTTGTGTGTTTTCTCCATTCATTGGCAAACGGCAAAAACAACAACAACAAAAACACTGTTACTTTGCGGTGGGCTCCAATTTAAACGTTTAACGTCATTTCATCATTGATTTCTTCATATGGCCTTTTTATTACAAAAAAGGAAAAAAAAACAACTTTATATTCTTCAATTTTCATTGACAGAATACATAATGTTGTAGAAGCGACCTCTCTACTACGCCTTGTAGGGTGGTCTGAAGGAGAGTCACAAAGACGAGGTGGTTTATTATATTCAGTCGTTTTGGTTGGCACTAAGGAAAAAGAAATGCCACACCAATAATAGAGCAAAACTAGCAACAATAAAGGCGACACTGTCTAGCAGTATAGCAAGACCCCCTCCCCATTTTTCTCAGTCTCATGCATGTATGTCTGAATGCTTGCTTGTGTTACTGATATCCAATGCTTGTGCGGTTGGTTCTGTTATGTGTTTTGTGTGCGTTGTGTAAAGGAAATGAAATTTATCCTTTTCTTTATAATTTATGCACATTGTTTGCCCAGTAGGGTTACCAACATAATATATATTACTGCCATTTGAAATTGGCACAAGGACATGGGGAGAGGGAAAATGTTGAATTGTCACCTTGAGTTTGTGCTTTATATCGCAGCATGATATTGCTTATATGTGTGTTTGTATGTAACTACATATAACTTATTTTCTAGATTGTAGGTACATGGAAAAAAAGAAATGTCGTTATAATTCTATTTGTGCTGCATTTAAATTAGTTTGGGGTCAGGCTAAATTGCATATACAGTGACCCAAAAAATTATACGTGCACCCGTTGTAAAATTTTAAAAGCTAACAAAGGACACAATTTTTAATATTTTTTTCAACTTTGCTCTTTGGTATCTGATAATGCACGCAATTCTCTCTCTACAAAAAAATTGTTGTTATACGTCCCTTTCAAGATCTTGGACGCGAAAAACTAAAAAATGAAGAAAAAAAAACAAAAAAATTATTCGTACACATTGTATTTGTGAGATTGTTCTTGCAAATATAACGGTTCTTGCAGTCTTTGTTTTCAATTTATTCGCTAAGACAGTTATGATGGTGCGTTATTTTGCTTATTAATACTGAACCAGTAACGCATTAATGTTCATTGCAAACAGACAAAATGGTATGAAGTGTTAACATAGCTTTGGATATTCGAAAATTAATCCTAAAAATATTTACAGAAAATAAATCTTTGCGTGAAATTTGAAAGATTGATAAAACAAATAAAAAGGCGTTAAGTTCGACCGGGCCGAACTTTGGATACCCACCACATCGGATATATATGTAAATTACCTTTCGTCAAAAACCGGTGAAAAATGCATACCTTATGTCCCATAGCATAGAAGAAGAATGTCGAAGGGCCCAACACAACTCACTGTTCCAAATTTCGGCGACATCGAACAATAAATGCGCCTTTTATGAGCCCAAAACCTTAAATCGAGAGATCGGTCTACATGGCAGCTATATGCAAATCTTGATCGATCTAGGCCAAATTGCAGAAATATGTCGAGGGGCTTAACTTAAGTTACGGTCCAAAATTTTGGTGACATCGGGACAATAAATGCGCTTTTTATGGGCCCAAAAACCAAAGTCGGGAGATCGGTCTATATGAAAGCTATATTCAAATCTGGACCGTTCTGTGCCATATTACAGAAGTATGTCGAGGGGCTTAACTTAACTCACTGAAAAAGGATGTCGAAGGTCCTATCACAACTCACTGTTTCAAATTTTGGCGACATCGGGCCTTTTATGGGCCCAAAACCTTAAAACGAGAGATCGGTCTATATGCCAGCTATACGCAAATCTGGTCCGATCTGGGCCAAGTTGAAAAAGGATGTCGAGGGGCTTAACTTAAGTCAATGTCCTAAAGTTCGGCGACATCGGACAATAAATGCGTCTTTTTTGGTCCCAAAGCCTCAAATCCAGAGATCGGTCTATATGGCAGCTATATTCAAATCTGGACCGATCTGGGCTAAATTGATGAAGGATTTCGAATAGCCTATCGCAACTCACTGTCCCAAATTTCGCCAAAATCGGACAATAAATGCGCCTTTTATGGGCGCAAAACCTTAAATCAAGAAATCGGTCTATATGTCAGCTATATCCAAATATTGACCAATCTGAGCCAAATTAAAGAAGGATGTCAAAGGTCCTAACACAACTCACTGGTCCAAATTTCGGCGACATCGGACAATAAATGCGCTTTTTATGGGCCCAAAAGCTTAAATCGAGAAATCGGTCTGTATGGCAGCTATATCCAAATCTGGACCGATCTGGGCTAAATTGAAGAACGATGTCGAAGGGCCTAACACAGCTCACTGTCCCAAATTTCAGCAAAATCGGATAATAAGTGTGGATTTTAAAGGCCTAAGACCCTAAATCGGTGGATCGGTCTATATGGCAGCTATATTCAAACTGGACCGATCTGGGCAAAATAGAAGATGGACGTCAAGGAGCCCAACACAACTCCCTGTCCCAAATTTCAGCAAAATCGGATAGTAAATGTGGCTTTTATAGGCCTAATACCCTAAATTGGCGGATCGGTCTATATAGGGGCTATATCAAGATATGGTCCGATGTAGCCCATCTTCGAATTTAACCCGCTTATGGACAAGAAAAGAATCTGTGCAAAGTTTCACCTCAATACGCTTCGCTAAACGCTACATTAATAAACCCGATTCTTTTTTGGAAGGTTTAAAATTTAGCGACGAATCAAAATTCAATTTATTTGGAGCTGATAGACCTACTAACTTTTGGAGAAAATATTGCTATGCCAGAAAAGAACCTTATTCCAAAAATGCAAATGGACCGTATCGGTTCAGATTTAAATATCATATAAACCGATCTCCCGATTTGACTTCTTGAGTGCTTACAAGCCGCAATTTTTGTCCGATTTGGCTGACAGTTTGCATGCGTTGTTCTGTTACGACTTTCAAAAACTGTGCCAAATACGGACCAAATCCGTCTATAATCTTATATAGCTCCCTTGTAAAGCGGTCTCTCGATCATCCATGTTCGGTTTCTAGAGGCTTTAATTTTTGCTGGTTTGAAAAATGATGCTCTGCAACAAAATGTATTTTGTATAAATTTTTTGCAGAAGCTATGGTGGTGGGTTCCCAATATTCGGTCCGGCCGAACTTAGCACGCTTTTATTTGTTTTTGATTGTTTTATTGGTTTAAATGTTTAGTTTTTTTTTAATTATTTCCGAAAGAACGGAAAAAAGATGAGTGCAGATAAAACAACTTAAAATGTGTTTAGTTTGACCGTGTCGAACTTTGGATACCCACCACCATGGATAAATTAACCATCCTCTTGAATAACAACTCCACTACCACATCCATAGTAATATGCAAATGTGGGCTGGTCGGGATCATATTTGGTTCAGGTTCCGATAACTCTTATGCCATTCACAGTTTTTTTTCGTGATTTTCTCGTGAGTCGTGATTCACGCTCACGCATGAAGAATTTTAATTTAATCACTCACGCACAATCACGTGATTAGATTTGAATATTACTCACGAATCACATGACTCACACGTGTCACGACTACTGACGTGCACGCATACCTATAGCCGAAAGCTTGACGCTTACGACTATAGGTGTGCTGGTATTAGGTATGAGCGTGTCATTCGCTTCTGCTGTTCTCTGGTCTAGAGCCGCTTGATCTAGATGTTCTCTCTTGTAGCGCTGAAATGTCACTCTCTAGATCGTGTAGATCCACCTTAAGGCTTCTGGACGATGGAGACCTATCCACAGGCAGTGGTAGGAATACCACCTCTGCGCTACGGTGGCCTCCAAATGGTTCATCCCCTTAATCCAATTTTTGCATACTTTTTTTTTCAACATTTCGGCCGGTATCTCACGAATAAATGCTTCAATACGTCATTTGAAGCGGGCTTGTCTGTATAGACATAAGGTTTAACATAGCTCAACAAAAAATAGTATAAAGGCGTTAAATCGCACGTTCTAGGCAGCCAATTAAACGGTCCCGCACGTGAAATAAAATGTTCGCCGAACTCGCGTCTCAATAAGTACCTTGTTACGCGTGCTGTGTGGCTGTGGCACCGTCTTGATGAAACCATATGTCATGCAAGTCAAGCTCTTGCATTTTGGACAAAAAAATGGGATATCATCTCACCATAGTGCTCACCATTCACAGTTACGTTACGATACGCATCATCTTTGAATAAGTACGGTCCAATGATGCCACCAGCCCATAAACCGCATCATACTGTCACTTTTTCCAGATGCATTGGTAGCTCTTGCAATGCTTCTGGCTGATCTTTACTCCAAAATCGTTAATTCTGTTATTTATGTACCCATTCAAGGCGGATTTAAAAAGGTGGTCTCACGCGAACAGCTGTCAACAGCCGGCCAGGTTTGGCGGTATTAAGATGTCAGATTTTTGTTTGCATTCTCTTTGTTGTTATCGTCTTTCTTGCATATTCTCAGCTCATGTACGCACACGTATACACACATGCACACAAATGTCTGTGTGTGTGTTGGTAAAACGTCGATCAGCTTGATGACAAGATGGCGGATTGTACCATATGATTTGTTTCGCCATGGTACCCATTGAGCCAAAAATGAGCTTCATCGATAGAATGGAAGAAGCACGCGATGAACTTTCTTAACAGAGCATCCATTTTGATAATAAAATTCAATAAATTCCAAGCATTGTTCGTTTGTAAGACGATTCATGGTTAAATTGTAGACCAAGCTGAAGATTTTTGACAGTTTGTTTAAACCTGAACCTACCTCCATTCAGCCGCCATGGGATGCTTAAATTCTTCTAAAAGAAGAACACTTCAATATCTGCGAGTAAATACTTGAAACGTTACACAATTTTAAATAGACCTTGTTACATATCCATAATAATTGTAACCTTCAAGTCGACAATTGACAGCATAGAAAAAATAACAAAAAAAAAAAACAACAACAACAACAACATCAACACCCAATAGAGACTCAAAATGGTATGGTAGTGGCGGCGGCTGCTATATTTCTAAACGTTTGTGATTGTGTGCACGTGAATACCGCCATATGGCAAATATCTGGCAACCCTGCTAGCTGTGTGAATTAGTGCTCATTTACCTGCGCGCTTGCACAATAATTATGTAGTGATGTTCGTTCAGACAAACGGCTAAACTGGCAAACCAGCAGAGAACCATAAGGCAGAGCAGTCAGTAGTGGTAGACGAGAAGAAATGTAGAAAATGCAGCACAACAATAATAAAACCACTCAAAATTTTCGTACGCCACACACACACAGCTACACTTTTACTACGTACAATTCTAACTAATTCCATACATTCACACCAAATTTAGAGCCTTGAGAGACGACTGACTGAACAACGACAGAGGGTATTCACAATATCCATCCGCCTTGTCGAACTACTGAATATGAATATTTTAGAAATGTCGAATTGTGAAACACCCTTAAACGAGCGGCAAAACGGCCGAAGTGACGAACTGACTGACAAAGCACTAGCACACATACCCAAATGAACATTATACCGAAACAAGATCCCCAAAAGTGAAAATAGAGAAACACAATTCTGCGAATGTTCAACGGATGGATGGATGGTTGGTCTGTTGGTTGTATGGGATTTCTTCCTCTATAAAATTTATGAAATAAGCTCTTACCCTCCAAACATTTTCTATCGTGCGAGTTACTAAATCTGCACTCAAGGAAGTTGAAAACAATCTCAGGCGATATCATTTTTTACACTAATTAGTGTCTCGGTACGGGAGAAAACGTGCCACTTGGCGATATATACCCATGAGTGACTAAATAGGGACTAAAAAAAGTTTAAAATTCGATTATCAACGTCATTAATAAAAATAAATATATTTTTTTTTTGGCCTGATGTTTTTTTACCAGTTAGAGTGAGCCTTATTTTTATTTCTCTTTCTAATTTATGTCTTTTTCAAATCGAGTTTAAAGTCGAAGATTTTATTTGCAATGATTTTCCCTGACTGGGATTTGAACAGCCAACCTTACGATTGTGAGGCGTATGTTATCCCTCTGTGCTACCGGCCTTTTTTCATTACAGAAGCCTAAGTAAACATACATTCTCTTGTGTGAGGTTTTTTAAGGTAGTATCCAAAACAACAACAAAGAATCTATTTTTAAATTTGTACCAATAACAGTTGATTTTGAGAAACTAATTAGCGAAACATGAATGATAGAATTCCGATAGTAATGTATTTTGTTGTTGTAAATTTTGAAATCTCTACAAACTATCATACAAAAGGACCTAAAAAGTGACTATTCTGGGAGGGAGTGAGAAAGTCACTTCCAAATGTTTGAAGGGTACATACAAACGCATCTATGTGTATATGCACAAGTTCTCTGTAAGCTTATGACCTGAAATTTTATTTTATATCTTTATTTTTTTCTCCTTTAATATCTCTAATGTTTTGCTTTACTTAAGAAAAGCCATGTACAAAAGCAAAAAACTAAAAAAAAAATTCGACTGAAATATAAAAAATTCAAAATGATATTTGCTTGCCAGTTGTTGCCAGTGTGTACTAATAAAAACCATTTGCGCGTACGATACATCATTTATTTGGTACTAATGTAAGCATGTACATTAGGGTGATGCTTTTATTCAAGATTAGATAAAATCTTACATTTAAGGTGTTTCGATTAAAAAACCTCAGACACAAAATGATTTTAAAATTTTTATTCCGGTACACTCATGGTCGACACGGAATAGCTATGAGCACCACACAGGCTGGAACTATGAATTCCGACTTGTATGGTGTCCATCGTTACCACGGGAAGCTTAGCTGAAAGCTACCGGGCGCTACCACAGGTTCCGGATAAGTCAACTCACCATCGCATACAATATACTCTCGAGCGTACTGTGTGAAAGATTAAAACCTATAATCAATGAGATAATTGGGCCTATCAGGGCGACTTTAGACCTGGCAAATCCACCCTGGATCAGATATTCACGCTGCGCCAAAAGAACCGAGAAAGACCAATCAACAGCTACAATCTCTTTTTTGACCACAAAGCCGCTTGCATGCAATGAGACGTGTGAATCACCCTGGTGACACCACGTGGAGATCGGTGGTCATAGTTGACATAAGAGAGGTACCCCATATTAGCCTAGTCTTTGACAAGTTTAAGCCAATCACAACCCATTTTATACCCTCCACCATAGGATGGGGGGTATACTAATTTCGTCATTCCGTTTGTAACACCTCGAAATATGCATCTAAGACCCCATGAAGTATAAATAATCTTGATCATCATGACATTTTAAGGCGATCTAGCCATGTCCGTCTGTCTGTTAAAAACACTCTAACTTTCGAAGGAATAATGCTAGCCGTTTGAAATTTTGCACAAATACTTCTTATTAGTGAAGGTCGGTTGGGATTGTAAATGGGCTAAATCGGTCGATGTTTTGATATAGCTGCCATATAGACCGATCTTGGGTCTTGACTTCTTGAGCATCTAGAGGGCGCAATTCTTATCAGATTGGGCTGAGATTTTGCTCGCGATTTCTTGGTATCACTTCCAACAACTGTGCTTAGTATTGTTCGAATCGGTGCATAACCTGATATAGCTGCCATATAAACCGATCTTGGGTCTTGACTTCTTGAGCCATTAGAGGGCGCAAGTCTTATCCGATTTTGCTGAATTTACCATGAAGTATTTTGTTATGACTTTTAACAACTGTGCCAAATATGGTTTAAATCGGTCCATAGCCTGATATAGCTGCCGTATAAACCGATCATGGATCTTAATTTCTTGAACCACTAGAGGGCGCAATTCTTATCTGATTTGGCTGAAATTTGGTATCAAGTATTTTGTTATGACTTTTAACAACTGTGTCAAATATGGTTTAAATCGGTCTTTAGACTGATATAGCTGCCATGTAAACCGATCTTGGATCTTGACTTCTTGATTTGGCTGAAATTTACCATGAAGTGTTTTGTTATGACTTCCTACAACTGCGCCAAAAAGTCTAAATTGGTCTTTAGCCTGATATAGCTGCCATATAAACCGATCTTGGATCTAGACTTCTTGAACCACTGGTTCTTATCCGATTTGGCTGAAATTTAGCAATAGGTTGTTTGTCATGACTTCCCACAACTGTGTCAAATATGGTTTAAACCGATCTGGGATCTTGATTTCTTGAACCATGCATGACGTATTTTGTTATGACTTTTAATAACTTCGATAAATATAGTTTAAATCGATACATAACCTGATATAGCTTCCATATAAATCGATCTGGGATCTTGACTTCTAAAGCCTCGAGAGGGCGCAATTTTTATCCGATACGTGTCCAATATGGTCTTAATCGATCTACAGCCCGATACCATATAAACCGATCTCTCACATATAATTCTTGAGCCCCTACAAGGCGCAATCCTTATCCGAATGGACTGAAATATTACCCAATGGCTTCTACTATGGTCTTCAACATTCAATTTACTTATGGTCCGAATGGGACTATAACCTGATATATCTCCAATAGCATAAAAATTATTCTCCATTATTTTCTGTTTGCCTAGAGATACCGCGCAAAGAACTCGACAAATGCAATCCATAGTGGAGGGTATATTAGATTCGGCCCAACCGAACTTAGCACGGTCATGCTTGTTTTAATATCCAACAGACCTACCCCATGTCACTCATATCTATTAAACACTTTATTGTACATTCTTGTACCTATTTCGTTTATTTTTTTAATTATACACAAAATCTTACAGTTTTTTTTTTTTTTATTTTTTATTACAGATAACCTATGATTGGTGCACAAGTCCAAAGGGACAACTTTTTGGATTTTCATAATGTAAGTTTAATTATTACACAAAATACCATCATAAGCAGGTAACATAAAAGTATAATTGTCTGTTTTTAATGAAAATGCTTTAATTTTCCTTTAAAAAATATCTCATCTAATTTTTTTTTTGGCTAAGCTGCATAAATTTCACCCAGTCTCCCACTCTCTCGCTCTCACACACTCCTTCTCTTACTCTTGTTCTCTTAACCTTAGTTTAACTGAAATAAAAAACCATACGAGGTAGTTGTTGGTAAAGGTATGTTATGCTGTCATTACAAGAAACAAAAAGGAAATAGCGGTGAACGGGTTTAGAGAAAAGCTGTGTGTGCTTTAAACAGCCTGACTTTGCACACACAAAGTAACAAAAGCAAATTTACCAGACAATATTTGTTGATGTCTTGTTGTTGTTGCTGTTGCTGTTGGGGGCAAAAGAAAATTGTCGATGTTCATGTGGAAAATCGTATTTATTTTCTCCAACTTTAGACAAAACAAGCTGCCAGACAGACGGACACACAAGTAGCACACTTTACTTGCTAGTGTATGGGTTTGTGTGAAGAGCAATGTTTGTTGCCGACGAAAAAACCGATGATTTGCGGATTGCACATTAAACCGCAACAGCACGTTTTTCTTGGTCTTTTTGATGGTTGTATGTGTTTGTGTGTGTCTCTAGTACTTTTCTTTTCTTTGCTTGAACGTCGACATCACAGCAGCAGCAGCAGCAGCATACGCCAACGTAGCTATACGCTCTTCTCTCTTTTATAGTGTAGATGTTTTATTTCTTGGTTTTGACTTATTTTGTTTTCCTGCTTCTATGTTTTTTTTTGTTTGCAAACGCATTCGGCTATCTGTCTGTTTCTGCATGTTGGCCATCGTCTTAGCAGCTTTTTTTTGTTATTTCGGCTTCTTTCCTGTCTTAACTTTTGTTGCTACAACAGCTAAACAACATCATGGCCTTTGTTGCTTTGTCTGGTGAGTCTTTTGCCTGTCGGAGTTTTTGTTGTCTGCAACACGAGGTTGGTTGGCTTTGGTCTACGACAAAATATTGTCGGCTGTTTTTGTTTGTTTATTTTTTTCTTTTGCCGAAGGGGGGCGTATGTACATCAACTGATGATGATGATGACTAGCATTAGCCAACCGAATAAAATCAACAAACATTACCCCACAAAACAATGTGTAGTTTTGGTTGATTTTTTTGGCACATTACAAAAGAGTTGCCATATCTAACTGACGTTTACCAATGAGATAGGGTAGAGCTTATGTCTCCATTAGTAAGGAAAAGAAATCTGAACTAGGGTTTACTTTAAGACAAATGATAAATCATTCTACAAGTGTAAATAAAAAGAATTTTGTAAGTAAAAATTCTGTTGAAAAAGTGGAAGCTGTGAAAATGCAAATTTGCCCATGAACATTCCATTAAGGAACAGGGGCAAACTTCTCACATTTCAATGAGTGATGTCCGATTCCAGTTTAAGCTAAATTAGGTATTTGGGGCTTCCTTTTTATAGCCGAGTCCGAACGGCGTGCCGCAGAGCGACACCTCTTTTGGGGAGAGGTGGCTGTCGTACCCTTTTTATACCCTACATCACCATTGTGGTACAGGGTATTATAAGTTTATGCATTTGTTTGCAACGCTAAGAAGGAGAAGAGCTAGATCCATTGATAAGTACACCGATCGACTCAGAATCACTTTCTGATTCGATTTAGTCATATCCGTCTGTGAGTCCATGTATTCTTGTAATTAAGGTACAGGTCGTATTTGTTGTCTAATCGTCACGAAATTTTGCCCATGTTACTTTTTTGGTTTAGGGACAAATGCTATCGATTTTGGTAAAAATCGGTTTAGATTTATAAATAGCTCCGTTATAAATTTATCGCCCGATTTGCACTTAAATGGCCGAAGTAACTACAATTTTCAACCGATCTGCACAAAATTTGGCATGGATTGTTTTGTTACTGATCTTAACATATCTGCAAGATTTCATCATAATCGGTTCAGATTTGGATATAGCTCCCATATATATGTATCGCGCGATTTCCACTTAAATGGCCGTAGTAACTAAAATTTTCAACCGATGTGCACACAACTTGGCGCATATTTTTTTGTTACTTATCCTAACATATCTGCAAGATTTCATCATAATCGGTTCAGATTTAGATAAAGCTCCCATATATATGTATCGCCCGATTTACACTTAAATGGCCGTAGTATCTAAAATTTCAAACGATCTGCACAAAACTGGGCACTTAAATGGCCGTAGTAACTAAAATTTTCAACCGATTTGCACAAAATTTGAAACCGATTGTTTCGTTTTATACCTGCAAGATTTCTTCAATATCGGTTCAGATTTGGATATGGTTAGGTTGAAAAGAGGTTGCAGATTTTAATCCGCCCCATGACACGATGGACATACACCTAAGCCAGTTATCGGCTTGTTATGCGCTCTAAAAACTATAAAGTAACCTCTAAAAAGAAAATTTTAAGTTAGGAATTCCGTGCTACTTACAAAATCCTTAATTGTTTTCAAGACCACTCTCCTTAGTTGGTTCATGTCTGGTATTGTGTCCCCACCTAAGTGCCGGTATCTGTTATGACATAGGAAATGCTCCAACGTCTGATCCTCTTTCCCGCATGCCCTACGCATGCTATCACTTGCCGCACCGATTTTACATAAGTGAGCTCGTAGTCCTATGTGTCCCGTTACGATACCAATAGCTATACTGACCTCCTTTTTACTTTCTTTCAGTAATAGCCTCGTCCTCTCACGACCCGGATTACCCCATAGGATTTTCGCCGTCCTACCGACCGTTTCGCTGTTCCACAATGTTGCATGCGCATTCCTCGCTGTCGCTCACTCCCTTAACTGGGACTGCGTCGACGCGAAAGGCTTCGGGTTAAACAAGTTTATTGATGGCAGTCCTCTGGCCTTCACCGCCAAATCGTCTGCCCTTTAATTCCCCCTTACTCCGTTATGGCCCGGCACTCAAACAATGCATATTTTTCCATCCTCAGAGAATGCGTTAATCTCCTTCTTACACTAAAAGACCTTACCGTCCTTGTTGTTATTGCCCTTACGGCAATTTTACTGTCGGTAAAGATGTTCACACTTGACGTCCTCGCATTAGCACAACTCCACTTCACGCATTCCGTGATCGCCCGAATCTTCGCCCTCGGAACCGTATTATGGCCAGGCAGTCTAAAACAGATCACAGTCCCTGGGTTTTCAGTATAGACCCCCCACTCTGTCCTCTAGCTTTGATCCATCCGTGTAACATAATCTTCCAGATGGCAATACTAGGGTTCCGTCAATCCAAGACTGTAGCGATGGCAGCAGTGCCTCGCACTCGACTTCAAGGTTCATCTCAGATATCCGATCGGAAACCTCTTCCCTTCCTTCCATGTTTCCTATCGTCGCCTCGATTATACCGCAATAATATGAACTGCTCCCATCCTCAGTTCATTCTTCTATCGCCTTAAGTCTCACGGCTCATCGCTCCGCTTATGCCAAGACAACATGTTCTCTGAACCTGTTGCATGGTCCTTATGATGCACTTTTTCTCCATAGCAGTCCAGCAAACTACTGAGACGTAAGTAAGTATTGGTCTAATCACGCTCGTGTAGAGCCAGTTGACTATCCTCAGATTCAGGCCCCATTTCGAGCCTACGGCCCGTCTACATAGTGCCCAACATCTGTGAGCCTTCTCAGTACGCTCCTGAATATGACACTTCCAATTCAGTTTCCTCTTCAAGATCACACCTAAATATTTGACCTTGTCTGATATCGAAATCGTCCTATTTAGGAAACGTGGTGGGTCAAGTTGGCCCACCTTCGTCTTCCTCGTGAACAGGCATATATCAGTCTTCTCTGGGTTAACATTAAGACCTTTGGGTCTAGCCCAGTCATATGCCATATGCAAGACCCTTTCGGCTATGCTGCATAGCTGGTACGGATCCTTATCCATTAGAAGTATTATAACATCGTCTGCGTAGCAAGCGGGTCTTCAAATCCCTCCTCAGTCAGCAAATTGACGAAAAAATCCCACCCTGTGGCGTGCCTTGTGCCACTTTCTACCTTATATTTATGCCATGGGACACACAATTTATCCACCTGTTCCTTAGCATATGGTTTATCCAGTCTCAAAGGACCGGTTCCACCCCGTACTGGTCTAAGGATTGGATCAGTGTGTCGGTCCGCACACTGTTAAAAGACCCCTCGAGTTCAATGCATACCGCCAGGGTGTACGTTTTGGCATCGAAGGATTCTTCTATTTTATGCACAACCTCGTGCAGGGCAGTCTCCATCGACCTTCCCTTGACATAGGCATGCTGTTTGTATTTGAGCAGTTCGCTGGATGTTCTACTTTTTATCATGGTGTCCTCAATACGTTCCATGGTTTTGAGTAGAAAGGACGTAAGACTTATGGGTCTGTAGGCCTATGGTGTCGCATAACTTCCTTTGCCGGGCTCGGCTATAAACACCACCCTTGCCTCCTGCCAGGCTTTCGGAGTATATGCAAGTCCTAGGCACGCTGTGAAAATTTTGGCCAGACGAGGCGCCAGATAGTCTGCCTCTTTCTGTAGTAATGCCGGAAATATTCCATCAGATCCGGGTGACTTAAATCGTTTGAAGCTCAGGGATTCCTTCATCATAAATTCTGTAATTATAAACCTTCGATCAACGTCATTATTCTAAGATTCCGGTGTCGCCGTGAGTCCCGTCGTATCCTGTGGCAAATGGGTTTTCATCAAAAGCCTCATCATGCCCTCCGTTGTCTCTGCTCTTACTCCCATGTCGTCTTCTAGCGTTTCAGTTTGGACATGGGTTTTTGAGAGAAACCTTTTTTTTTCTTGGCGGCGTCATTAACACTATCGACCTGTTCGCAAAAAAGCTTCCAGGAGGCACGTTTTGCCGCTCTGGTAATCCTATTGTATTCCTTGAGCCGTGTGTAACACACATCCCAATAAACTTCAGATTTGTTTTCGACGTGCTCTGTTCAAAAGTCTGCGGACCTCTTTCCCAATATCGCGAATCTCCCCGGTCATCCAGGGTTTTTATTGGTCTGATTTCCTTTCCCGAAGAGGGCAACTATCTTCGAAGGTCCCCACTAGTGTAGCCGTAATCCTGTTGACATTTTCGTCAATGTCTTCTATGCTTGGACAATCTAAATTATCTTGCCCAAGTCTTTTTCTTAGAAGCCTTCCGAATTTTGTCCAGTTGGTTTTCAACTTATTCCGGGAGTTTATCGGATTCGGCGCTGTCCGCGCTATTCTAAACCTAATGTAGCGATGGTCAGATAGTGTTACATGGAGACCCTTCAATCCTGAACCTCATCGAATAGATAATCCGAACATATCGTCACATATTCAGATATACTTAAGCCAGTAACAGACGCATTTATTAACCGATTTCCATGCCACCTGATGGTACCCCAAAAACACGAAATTGGTATAACATTTTGGGGTCAACTAGCATGGGGGGACGCCCTATCGCAAAACCCACTCGAACGGACATATTTACCGACGGGGACAATATGGGTATCAAATGAAAGGTATTTAGGAGTAGAGTACGAATTTGGCTTAAAAATGTCACCTTAAGTCTCGGAGGGGTTCCCCACCCCCAAAAACACCACCCAACAAGGTACTTTTACCGCTTTGGGCAATATGGGTATCAAATGAAAGATATTTAAAAATGGAATACAAATCTTACATAAAAAGGTATTCCTTGGTGTCTGAGGGGCCTTCACAACCCTCAAAACCACCCAGAAGCACATATTTACCGATTGGGACAATATGGATATCAAATGAAAGGTATTAGAAAGTAGAGTAAAATCCGTAGCAGTGGTTAGCATGTCCGCCTATGATGCTGAACGCCTGGGTTCGAATCCTGGCAGGAACATCAGAAAATTTTTCAGTGGTGGTTATCCCCTCCTAATGCTGGCGACATTTGTGAGGTACTTTGTCACGTAAAAACTTCTCCCCATAGAGGTGTTGCTCTGTGGCACGCCGTTCGGACTCGGCTATAAAAAAGGAGGTCCCTTATCATTGAGCTTAAATTTGAATCGGAGGGCATGCATTTGTTTTTTGAGAAGTTTCTCCCAGTTCCTTAAAGAAATGTTTACAGGCAAATTTCCATTTGCAGATGCTGCTATTATTTCAGGGTCCGCCCCCAAAACTACTTTCAAAGCGGTCATGTTTGCCTACTATGGTAATAAGGGGTTCAAATAACAGGTATTTGATAGTAGAAAACGAATTTGAGGCCAAGTGTTTTTGGGGGTAGTCTCACCCAATAAACTTCCCCTAAACCAATTGCAGCTTAAATAAAATGAATTTTACTTTAGAGCACGGTGCTGATATTTTTTCAGGGCTTAGAGCGTGCGTGGCCGCCCCTCAAATTGTAAATATTTGTGGATTATGGCAAAAAAGGTGTTCAAATCTCATAAACTTCCCCTGAACCACACATATATACCGACTATAGCAATATGTGGCCCAAATGTGGTTTTTGGGAGTAGACTATGAATCTGATATCCACTTTAGGGGCAAAGGGATTGGCTACTCCAATCCTCCACCAAAAGTAAGAGGATAAAGTAAGTCTAACAAATGGGGTGGACCCTCCCCCTACACTTTTTGCAAAAACGCCAGATCTTGGAGATGGGTGAGGCGATTTACGCGAAATTTAGTTTGTTTATTAAAACTCAAAAACAGAAATTTGGTATACTTCTGTAAGGTGAGATGTCTTGGGCGGCCGCCCCAACTCCAAAGCCAGCCAAATGGAAATGCAAACCAATAATGACAATATTAGGCTCAAATGAAAGATATTTGAAACTAGAGCATGAATCTGATACATGGGAGTCCACCTCATCCCCGGAAACACCCTCATACCGAAAGACATTTGGTAGTGGATGATAGGATATGCAAGAAGGACTTTTTTCCTAACCTTGCCAGTATAGGGCTCTGATAAAAAAATAACCCATCCGAAAACATTCACCGAAGTCCATAAAAATTGGTTCAGAATTGGATACTCCCACATTGTACTTATAGGGTAGGTGTAGCGCCTCTAGAGGGCGCAATTTGTGTACGATTTGACTGAAATGTTGCACTTTGTGTTTTGATATCACTTCCAACAACTGTGATAAGTATTGCGCAAATCGGTACATAACCTGATATAGCTGTCTTATATGACTGATCTGGAATCTTGACTTCTTGAGCCTCCAATTTCGGATTAATCTCCGCATCCTCTTTTCAACCTAACCTAAGGCCTGGTCTGGCTTAGTTATTGCATCAATAAACTGAAACTAAAATAAAACAAATTAATTTGCAATATAAGTATAGTTTAGATATAATCGAAACTTTTCCATGATTTTCTAAAAGCCAACGATAATTAAAAATAGATAAAATGCTTGGGAAATTGAATATGCAAAAAACGATATTAAAATAATTTTTAAGCATTCGTCTAAAAGCAAGCGAAAAGTTTAGTTATGATTAGCGGGAAATTTCAATTCGTAATTTTGGGAGTTTTTGCCGTACTAATTTTTCAAATAGCAGCAAAGTCCACATTCAAGTTCACCAACATCAAGTGTCAAGATCATGATGTCAACTTTTCTCGTTCCGAAATTTGTCGTCTAAAAGTTATAGGGCGTGGCATAGTCACCCTAAATGTCAGAGTGGGATTGTACAAAATTCCTGTAACGAATGTTTCGGTGAGCTTTAGACTAATGCCAACCACCCCCCCACCCCTTATTGCCCTCATTGATAATGTCATGCGTTACAGGTCAATGCAGCATTTTACAAAAAGGCCAATGGCTTCAAACCCTTTCTGTACAATTATACAGTGGATTTTTGTGATTTCCTACTCAAGCGTAAGAGATATCCTGTTATAAAGGTCTTGTTTGATATTTTCTTCACAGCATCCAATGTAAATCACAGCTGTCCCTTCGACGTAAGTGAACTTTGAATTTGGTCTAGGTTGATGTTTCCAAAGATTTGTTTGTCTTTTTTTTTTTAAGCATGCCATTATCATCGATAACTTGTTGTTGGATGAAGACAAATTTCGACTTTTCCCAATTCCCGATGGCGAATACATGCTCAAATTAAAAGTGTTCGCCTACAATGATCTGAAGGCCACAGTGGAAATGTATTTCGATCGTAAGAATTCATTTTTAGTGTAATTCATTGAAAAGAAATTCCCAAAATTAGATTTGATTTTGATTTTTTTCAAAGCATTGAAAATCTTGAGTCATCATTTTATTCAATGTGTAGATCTATTTCAATGGAATTGTTGCATATAAGGTGTAATGTAATTGCGAAAAAAAAAACAAGTAAAAGCATGCTATGTTCAGCCGGGCCGAATCTTGGTTACCCTCGACCATGGATGCCCCTAAAATTGTACCCTTATTAATTGAGTTTGTATTTGAATTATTTTGGTCACAAGAAGTCATATTGGGACATGGGGACTAAGAGGGGCCTATTCGGATAAAACTTGGCAATGATATTGTCATCAAAGTCATAAGACAGGGTTTGGGGCAAAATTTCAGCAGCCAAATCAGGTGGACATTTAGGCTTCTAAGGGCCCAAGAAGTCAAATCCGGGTATCGGTTTATATGGGGGCTATATCTGAATATAGACCGATTCGGATTATACTTGGCATGGAAATTGGAAGCCATAACACAAGTCTTTGTTTCAAATTTTAGGCAAATCGGATGAAAATTGAAGCTTCTAAGGGGTCAAGAAGTCAAATCGGGGAGATCGGTTTATATGGGAGCTATATCAGGTTTTAGACCGATTCGGATCATACTTGACATGAAAGTTGGAACCCATAACTCAAGTCTTTGTTCCAAATTTCAGTCAAATTGGATGAAAATTAAGGCTTCTAAAGTCTCAAGAAGCCAATTCCGGGGATCGGTTTATATGGGGGGTATATCTGTTTACTGACCGATTCGGATCATATTTGGCATGGATGTTGGAAGTCATTATTCAAGACTTTGTTTCAAATTTTAGCCAAATCTGATGAAAATTGGGGCTTCTATGGGTTCAAGAAGTCAAATCGGGAGATCGGTTTATATGGGGGCTATATCTGTTTATAGACCCATTCGAATCATACCTGGCATGGATGTTGAAAGTTGTAACACAAGTCTTCATTCCAAATTTTAGCCAAATCGGATAAAAATTGAGGTTTATAAGGAGTCAAGAAGTCAAATCGGGAGATCGGTTTATGTGGTAGCTATATCAGGATATAGACTGATTCGGATCATATTCGGCATGGAAGTTGGAACCCATAACTTAAGCCTTTGTTCCAAATTTCAGCCAAATCGAATGAAAATTCAGTCTTCGAAGGGCTCAAGAAGTCAAATCCGGGGATCGGTTTATATGGGGGCTATATCTATTTATATACCAATTCGGAACGTACTTGGCATGGATGTCGAAAGTCATAATTCAAGTCTTCGTTCCAAATTTCAACCAAATTAGATAAAAATTAAGGCTTCTAAAGTTTCAAGAAGTCAAATCGGGAGATCGGTTTATATGGGGGCTATATCTGTTTATATATCGATTCGTATCATACTTAGCTTATATATTGAAAGTTATATCTCAAGTTTTTGTTCCAAATTTCAGGCAAATCGGATGAAATTTGAGGCTTCTAAGGGGTCAAGAAGTCAAATCGGGGGATCGGTTTATATGGGAGCTATATCGGATAATAGACCGATGTAGACCGTACTTTGCACAATTCTTGGAAGTCATAACAGGACACTTTCTGCGAGATCAGACAAAAATTTTGGTTTCCAGGAGATAATTAAATCAAATCGGGAGATCGGCTTACATGGAGGCTATATCCAAATCTAAACCGATATGGTCCATTTGTAATCCCCAACGACCCACTTCAATAGTTAGTATATCTGCGTGAGTTCTGGTAGACCCCTATTCATTTCTGTGAGGTGCGGTTCTGATCGGACTATATTTGGATATTGCTGCCCTTAGACCGACCACCCGATTTCCCGATATAGAATATTGAGGCCATAAAAGATCCATTTATTACTCGAATACGATGAAATTTGGCATAGTGTGTTCTGGTAGATGCCTACCCATTCCTTTCAACTGTGTAGCTGCCATATATACCGATCTCCCGATATTGTGGTGTAATGAGCCTATAAAAGGAGCATTTTTCATCCTATTTCAATGAAATTTGGCATAGCGAGATCCGGTACTCCTCTAAACCTTTTTGTTGAATATCGTCCAGATCGGACCATATTTGAATATAGCTACTATATAGACCGATCTCCCGATATAGAGTATTGAGCCCATAAAAGGAGCATTTTTCATCCGATTTTGATGAAATTTGAGACAGTAAGTTTTGATAGACCTCTACACCTGATTGTTGAATCAACGGGACGAAAGCCACAAGAGCACCACACGACTAGGAAGTCTATAATGCTGAGCTAAGCAAATACAAGGGCGGGCTGGAAAGGTCTGAGAACAAATCCTGGCCCACTGGGGCCAACTGAAAAAAAATGGGCTAAAACCGTTTCCGAATCTATTTAATTTGGAGCCCTAAGTATTAAAGAAACCATGTTATCGGCCATTTATTTAGAGTTAATGGCCCATTGTGGCCAACTGGGAAATAGTGGGCTGAAACCGTTTACAGGAGATACGGTAAGGACTACGCTCTTTTCGAATCTATTAAATTTTTGGCTCTAAGTATTAAAGAAACCAAGATATTGGCCATTTTTGGCAAAATTTGGTATTTTTTTCCATATGATGTCTAATTTTTCAGAGTAAATGGCCCACTGTGGCCAACTGGGAAATATTGGGCTGAAACGGTTTACAGAAGATATAGTTAGGAATACGCTCTTTTCGAATATATTCAATCTGGAGCCCTAAGTATTAAGAAAGCCAATATATTAACCATTTTTTGCAAAATTTGATAATTTTTTCATATAATGCCCCATTTTTTAAAGTAAATGGCCCTTTGTGGCCAACTGGGAAATAGTGGGCTGAAACGGTTTAGAGGAAATATAGTAAGGACTACGCTCTTTCTGAATCTATTCAATTTGGAGTCCTAAGTATTAAAGAAACCAAGATATTAGACATTTTTGAAAAAAATTGGTAATTTCTCCTTATGATGCCCATTTTTCGAAGTAAATGGCCCACTGTGGCCATCTGGGAAATACTGGGCTGAAACCGTTTACAGGAGATATATTTAGGAATACGCTCTTTCCGAATCTATTCAATTTGGGGTCCTAAGTATTTAAGAACCCAGATATCTGCCATTTTTGGCAAAATTTGGTAATTTTTTTTTCCATTTTTCCATATGATGCCAATTTTTCTGAATAAATGGTCCACTGTGGCCAACTGGGAAATGACTGAAACCGTTTAAAGAAAATATATAAGGGACTACGCTCTTTTCGAATCTATTCATTTTGGAGTCCCAAGTATTAAAGAAACCAAAATATTGGCCTTTTTTGGCAAAATGTGGTAATTTTTCCTTATGATGCCCATTTTTCGGAGTAAATGGCCCACTGTGGCCAACTGGGAAATAGTGCGCTGAAACCGTTTACAGGAAATATAGTAAGTACTACGCTCTTTCCGAATATATTCAATCGTGAGTCCTAAGTATTAAGAAAACCAATATATTGACCATTTTTGGCAAACATTTTTCATTTTTCCATATGGCAAAATTTGGTAATTTTTCCCAGTTTTCATAGTAAATGGCCCATTGTGGTTATAGTGGGCCAAAACCGTTTACAGGAAATATAGTTGGGACTTCGCTCTTTCTGAATCTAGTCAATTTGGAGCCCTAAGTGTTAAAGAAACTAAGATATTTGCCTTTTTTGGCAAAATTTGGTAATTTTTCCTTAGGATGCCCATTTTTCAGAGTAAATTGCCCACTGTGGACAACTGGGATATAGTGGGCTGAACCCGATTACAGGAAATATATTAGGGACTACGCTCTTTTCGAATCTAATCATTTTGGAGCCCCAAGTATTAAAGAAACCAAGATATTGGCATTTTTTTGGTAATTTTTCCTTATGATGCCCATTTTTCAGAGTAAATGGCCCACTGTGGCCAACTGGGAAATAGTGCGCTGAAACGGTTTACAGAAAATATAGTAAAGAGTACGCTCTTTCCGAATCTATTCAATCGTGAGTCCTAAGTATTAAGAAAACCAATATATTGGCTATTTTTGGCAAAATTTGGTCATTTTTCCATACGATGTCCATTTTTCAGAGTAAATGGCCCATTGTGGACAATTGGGAAATAGTGGACTGAAACCGTTTTCAGGAAATGTAAAAGGAACTACGTTCTTTTCGAATCGATTCATTTTGGAGAAGTATTAAAGAAACCAATATATTGACCATTTTTGGCAAATGACCGTTTTTCGGAGTAAATGGCCCACTGTGGCCAACTGGGAAATGGAGGACTATGACCCTTTACATGAAATATAAAAGCGACTACATATTTCTTTTACGACTTGTATTTTAGTTTGATTTGTATTATAATTTCAATCATTCACGAAATATTCTTCTTAATTTTAAATTCCAACAAAATGTCCAATGTTAAGCATCTACCATACTTTTGTTTAAGATAAAAATTTCTCATTACAAAGTAAGAAATCTTTTGCCCTAGGAAGTGTTTGCTCATTTCCTGTATTTATTTTCTTCATTCAAGTAAAAACGAGAAATAATAAAATTATGAATAAGATTTGCATACTCTTTGATCTAATGTCGAAGTAAGAACCCTTAGTTGAGATTTCCATTGCCAGAAATTCACAATGAAAACGACATCTTGCGATAATAGTAAGCCTCCACGGTGGCCTTCAAATCATTGTAAGCAAACACTCTCAGTTTTAGCATGTATTCACCTTCGGGAATTGGTAAATACTGAAATTTGCCTTCATCCAACACCAGGTTATCCACCACAATGGCATGCTGGAAAAGAGAAAGAAGTTCAACTTTGGCGTATTTTTCGTGCTAGACAGCAGTCCAATTTGTAAGACCCTCACTTACTTACATCATAGGGACAGGTGTGATTTATATTGGAGGCAGAAAGGAAAATATCAAATATGACTTTTACCACAGGATATCTTTTACGATTTCGTACAAAGTCACAAAAGTCCACTGTATAGTTGTACAGAAAGGGCTTAAACCCATTGGCCTTTTTGTAAAATCCCATATTGAGCTATTAAGGCAATACGGGTTAATCATGAGTTTATTAAAAAACAATGGGCCACAGATTGGACTGCTTACCGTTACATTTGTCACCGGAGTTTTGTACAATCCAACTCGGACATTGAGGGAGACCAGGCCACGCCCTATCACCTTGAGGCGACAAACTTCGGAGCGAGAAAAGTTGAGATCATGATCTTGACACTTGATGTTGGTGAATTTGAAAATGGACTTTGCCCCCAGTTGAAAAATAGGGAAGGCAAAAAATACCACAATTCCGAATGTGAAACTGCCGCTAATCATAACTAAAGCGTTCGTTGGCTTTCAAAGGAATCTGTCCAACTATATAAACAAATATAACTCTTGGCACTTTCCATTTCTCATGCATGTAAATTAATTTTAATTATCAAATGCTTTCACAAAGATAAAATCTGAGGGTCGGTAATGGCCGTTGTCTATTTTTGAAATATTCCGTACCGGTTGAGATGTGCCAGTTCTAAAATTAAAAGCATGTTAAGTACTGCAGGGTCGAATCTTGTACAACACCCTCCACTATGAATAGCTGATTGCATTTGTCAAGTTCTTTATACGGGTTCTCTTTAAAGGCAGAACCTAAACAAGTATTGAGTTCAGCCGGACCGAAACTTTGGTAGATCGGCCATGAATAGGCAGATCGGTATACATATGGACAGCATGGTAGGATCTTTGTCTCATGATGGAGGCAATCCACATGAGAACTGAGACGGCATTCGGACTTTGCTGACTGTTATTCCACTGCATGTCACATCGCTAAAGAGATCACACTGGCGCTGGCCAACATACCACAGACCGGCCAATTGCTTTGTACGTGGTCAAGAAGGTTTCTTTGTCTGCACTCCAAGTGCTGCCAGCGAGTGACTTGAGGACCTTGTTTCTACTTTTGACTTTATTGCAGATTGCTGTGGCATGAGGGGAGCATGTGTAAAAGCTGTCATATGTGACGCCAAGTATTTTGGGACACTTGATGGTCGGCATCATTTCTCCATCGACCATCACAGTCAGCTCGGTATTCACCTCACGCGTATTTGTAGTGAACAATGTGGCTGGAGATTGGGTGGCAGATATCTACAGATTTCTTGCAGCAGAAATATGAGGCCACCGTAGCACATAGGTATGTCCGCCTATGAGGCTGTTGGCCTGGGTTCGAATCCTGGCGAGACCATCAGAGAAAATTTTCAAAGGTGGTTTTCCCCTCCTAATGCTGGCAACATTTGTGAGGTATTATGCCATGTAAAACTTCTCTCCAAAGAGAGTCCGTTCTGACTCGACTATTAAAAGAGGGCCCCTTATCATTGAGCTTGAATCGCACTGCACTCATTGATATGTGAGAAGTTTGCCCCTGGTCCTTAGTAGAATGTTCATGGGCAAAATTTGCATTTTGCAATATGAGGCAAGTTCGTTGAGGTAGACGGGTCAACCTATCGCATATAACAACAAGGGGTTGGGGGCCTGCTGCCATGATCGTACTATCGTCCGCATATGTTGTGATCTTTAAGCCGTCTGGAGGGGGTGGAATGGAGGATAGGTAGAGGTTAAACAGTGCCGGAGATATCACCCCGCCTTGGGGAACTCCCTGTTTCACTCCACGACGCTTCTGCCTCTTGCTCCTAAATTCCACAAATGACTGGCGACCCGACGTGTTGGCAATTTCCTCAAATATTGGGTTGCCCAAAAAGTAAATGCGGATTTTTCATATAGTCGGCGTTGACAAATTTTTTCACAGCTTGCATTCTTTCTTCTATCAGTTATCAGCTGTTACTTTTAGCTTGCTTTAGAAAAAAGTGTAAAAAAAGTATATTTGATTAAAGTTCATTCTAAGTTTTATTAAAAATGCATTTACTTTCTTTTAAAAAATCCGCAATTACTTTTTGGGCAAAGCCTTCGATAGGTCCAGTGCTACGAGGACCGTCCTATCACATGGCCTGGGCTGATTGAAGCCATGTCACTTGTGTGCTGTGATGGCATACAAAGCAGTTATTGTGCTATGTAGTCTTCGGAATCCATGTTGATGCTCGGCGAATGGAAATTCTCCTACGAGGCTTGGGAGGAGTAATGCCTCAAGCGTCTTGGCTACTGGTGAGAGAAGGGAGATCAGTCGGTACGACTCCCCAAACTCAGGTCCTTTTCAAGCTTCAGCAGCGCCATCACTGCCCATTTTCCAGACATCGGTAACTTTACGAGTGTTCTAAGACAGATTGAGGGCAGTAGTAAGTTACCCAACTCCAGGCTAATCCAGATTCTTCACCATCAAGGTAGAGATTCCGTCAGGGCCCAACGCCTTGGATGATTTGGCGTCACGGAAGACTTCTCGTAACTTCGCCCACGGTAAAATGTGATGGCTGTTCATCGGCTCGGAGACCACGGATACGGCGAATTTTCCAGACATCGGGAAAAGGTGTTCAAAGACAGGTTGAGGACAGTAGTAATGTACTCAACTCCAGGTTAATCCAGATTCTTCAGCATCAATGTAGAGATTCCGTCAGGGCCAAACGCCTTGGATGATTTGGCGCCACGGAAGACTTTTCGTAACTTCGCCCACGGTAAAATGTGATGGCTGTTCATCGGCTCAGAGACCACAGATACGGCGAATTTTCCAGACATCGGGAAAAAGTGTTGAAAGACAGGTGGAGGACAGTAGTAATGAACTCAACTCCAAGTAAATCCAGATTCTTCAGCATCAGTGTAGAGATTCCGTCAGGGCCCAACGCCTTGGATGATTTGGCGCCACGGATGGGATTTGTAACTTCGCCCACGGTAAAATGTGATGGCTGTTCATCGGCTCAGAGACCACGGATACGGCGAATTTTCCAGACATCGGGAAAAGTGTTCAAAGACTGGTTGAGGACAGTAGTAATGAACTCAACTCCAAGTTAATCCAGATTCTTCAGCATCAGTGTAGAGATTCCGTCAGGGCCCAACGCCTTGGATGATTTAGCGCCACCGATGGGATTTGTAACTTGGCCCACGGTAAAATGTGATGGCTGTCCATCGGCATCGGCTCCTTGCCCTGTCACTCTCGGGGTGTGAAAAACCTGGCGCATCTCTTCGGATCAGTCACGATTACTTCGCCTAAAATGTGACTGACGTCCTGTCATCCCGTCCACCGTGGTTCGAGTGCTACTTAACAGTATACCATAGCTTGCCTAAAGCGGTGCCAATGTTACATTGCTCCAAGTGTTCTAGCCACAAATTCTGCTTATGTTCGTTGACAACCCTGTTTGTTAACAGATTCAGCTCTCTGATTTTGGGGTAAGTGGGATCAACGAATTAAATCACGCTCGTCTGCGAGTACCACTGCCTGCACCGGAAAATTGGGCCGCACTTGGAGTATTCGAGCAGCTGCTGCGTTAACGATGTCTCGGAATTTCCTCTCGGCAACTAGCACATCCGAGTACGATTGGTGTACTCTCTGAAGCCAGTCCAATCGGCCTTCTTCTAATTGATAAACGTCCGGCGCTCAGAGGTTATGAAGTTGGGTCGATCGGTCGATGGTGATAATTATGGGGAGGTGGTCTGATCCCAAAGATATGACGGCTTCTTATCATTGAGCTTAAACTTGAAACGCAATGCACTCTTTGATATAAGAGAATGTTCCTTAGCGGAATGTTCATGACATTCATTGAAGTTTAGTCAAAACATTTGTGAATGGAACTAGACTTGGTTCATATGGCCACCGCGGACACGTTTGCATCTGACAATACGTTGGATTAAATTTTTGATGACTCGGCCTCTTATTTCAATCGAAACGTTGGCTATTTCCCGTTGCCTCATTACTCTTCCAACGTCGTCGGCTTGTTGGCATAGACCAATGACTGGATGCAGTCCCAAAAGAAATGATGTCCGTGAACATAAATTTGAATATAACTTAGCCAAGACACAAACCTGACATTTTAACAGAGTTATGTTAAGTGATTAACAGAGCACTGTTAACTAATTTGAATATGGGGACTTCTGATTCTAAAAGCTCTCGGTAAGGGCTAATTCTGGTATTAGTTTGTATCACCTATCTATGACCAGTCCAGCACAGTGGGCCATTATGTTAAATTCAAATATAACTTTTGGGGCGAAATTTCTCTGATCTGAAATTCAGTTTGAGTATGGGGACTTCTGATTCTAATAGCTCTTGGTAGGGGCCAATTCTGGTATTAGTTTGTATCACCTATCTATGACCAGTCCAGCACAGTGGGCCATTGTGCTAAATTCAAATATAACTTTTGGGGCGAATTTTCTCGAGTATGGGGACTTCTGATTCTAATAGCTCTTGGTAGGGGCCAATTCTGGTATTAGTTTGTATCACCTATCTATGGCGAGTTCACTGCATTGCCGTGTTAAAAATGGGTCATATAGGTCTTCAAAAAATATTTTTGGCATAGAGGTTTGAGGGTTTAGTTGTTACTAAGCCTTTTTTGGTTGTAGATAAATTCTTTAGCAAGTGATTTTATGCTGCTAAAAATGATTTTTTTTTATTTAAAATACAACAGAAAATTAGTTAACATTGCTCTGTTAATCACATAACATAGCTCTGTTAAAATTTCAGGTTTGTGTCTTGGCTAAGTTATATTCAAATTTATCTTCACGGACATAAATAAATGGTCTGGAGACGTCAAATCGCACGAACGGATCACAAACTTTTACTCTTCAATAAATCGATTGTAACG
Organism: Stomoxys calcitrans; assembly: GCF_963082655.1. Lineage (NCBI taxonomy): Eukaryota > Metazoa > Arthropoda > Insecta > Diptera > Muscidae > Stomoxys > Stomoxys calcitrans. Next base: position 211,224,013 of record NC_081552.1, read on the forward strand.
TGTGCTGTGTGGCTTGTGGCACCGCCCTGTTGAAACCACATGTCGTCCAGGTCCATATCTTCTAATTCAGGCCAAAAATAATCTGTGAGCAAAGTGCAGTAGTGTTTTCCATTCGCGGTAACTTGACGATTGGTATCGTCGTCAAAGAAGTAGGGCCCAATGACGCCGCCGGCATGCAAACCGCACCAAATAGTTATTTGTTTGTGAACGAAGTGAAGATTCGTAAAGCACATGTGGATTTTTCACCTGACCAATAACGCATACTTTGCTTATTCACGAACCCATTAAGCCAAAACTGAGCTTCATCACTGAAGATGATTTTGCTCTTAAAGCAGAGGTCACCGACTTTAAATTTCGGAAGTGAATTTGTTCGTTCCTGTACTTAACCATGATAAACATTTTGAATAAATTGACAGTGACGGTTCGTTGATTGATGATTTCAAAGTTGTCAAGTCGCTATTGGAAACCCCTTTCATATATATGTCATACATTTCCAAAACCATATACAAAAATCTAACTTAATATACATCTACATTAGTATACACTTTACAAATACAACACCAACATAGTCCCAAATCTTGGTCAACGATCAATCTTTTCGATAAAAATAGATCTCTAATGTAGCTTTTAGATCATTGTAGGCATACACTTTTGCTTTAAATAGATATTCAGCTTCGCTCAAGGGGAAATAGCGAAACATGCCTTCATTCAGCACCAACTCCTCGACTGCAAGGACATCCTAGAGCAGAGTTTGATTTTATTGGACTGATTAATGTCAGATTGCAATGCTCCACTCTAACTTACACTATAGGGACAGGTATGATTCAGATTCGAATTGCGAACGAACATATCGAAGATGATTTTAAATATCGGATACCTTTGGCGATTCGCAAAAAAGGCACAAACATCTGCAGTGCCATTGTATAGAAAAGGCTTGAAACCATTGGATTTTTTGTAAAATGCCAGATTGACCTGCAACATTTCGATGGTAATCACTAAGATATGAATACGAAAAAAAACATATTCAGCTTACCGTAGAATTGGTGACTGGAGACTTGTATAGTCTCACCTTTATATTGAGCGAGACCACATCGCGGCCTACAACCTTAAGGCGACATATTTCAAAACGCGAAAAGCTAACATCGTGCTCCAGGCATTTTATGTTGGTGAATTTAAAACTACTTTTGGCCTGTACCAAACCAAATAGTAAAGCCAAATTTAGGAACAATTGAATGTTCCCAAGCGTTATAACACGAAATCTTGACATCTTTCAAAGGATTATTGAAATAACCTAAGCTTAGCTTTGCACTGAGCAAATCTTTGAGATATTTGCTTAAATTTTATTTCGTACAAATCTGTTTTTAATTGTTTGCATTCAATGCGAAATGAATATGGCTTACATTTGGTTTGGGTGGATAAGCGGGTATTAAGGGGAAATTTTTTGATATTTAACTTGAAATGTTTTTGACTGTGATTTTTGACAAACTCAAAGTAAATGTCACTCAAGTATGGAAAATTATTAAAAAAAATATTGATTTTTAAATACCATAAAAGGCATGGCAATCAATTCATCTACTCTCCAACCTTACATTACCCTTGTTCTAGAACAATTCATATTTTGGCCGACACACAACTTTTTTATATGTATCTTTAATATTGGGTTGCCCAAAAAGTAATTGCGGATTTTTTAAAAGAAAGTAAATGCATTTTTAATAAAACTTAGAATGAACTTTAATCAAATATACTTTTTTGACACTTTTTTTCTAAAGCAAGCTAAAAGCAACAGCTGATAACTGACAGAAGAAAGAATGTAATTACAGAGTCACAAGCTGTGAAAAAATTTGTCAACGCCGACCATATGAATTTTGCAATCAGCCAATTCAACTCAATATTGGAGTTAAAAATGTCATTTCATTTCATATTTTTCATTTAACACTTATTTCATTTTAGATCCAGTTATATCTATTAATCATTTTGTTTCTTTATTTACCTTCATTCCTTTTCATGATCTCAATCCTAATTTAGTATAGAATGACCCATATTCACATATGTTTAAGTACAAAAGAGATCTCTAGACCTCTTTTCATTTACTTTATACGTTTATTGACCTGTTTCTGTGCTCCTTCATTGTTTTCTCATTTAAAGGGTGATTTTTTAGCTATTATCTTTTTGCCAACAATGGTTTAAACAGCTCACGCACGTTTCGTGTTTTGTTTCACTGTCAAACCTCTTCCGTTTGGTCTATAATTTAACCATGAATCGTCTTACGAACAACGCTTGCGTGCTTTGTTTAGAAAGTTCATCGCGTGCTTCTTCCATTCCATTGACGAAGCTCATTTTGGGCTCAATGGATACTTAAATAAGCAGGACAGTCGATTTTGGAGTAAAGATCCATCAGAATCATTGCAAGAGTTACCAATGCATCCAGAAAAAGTCACATTTTGGTGCGGTTTATGGGCTGGTGGCATCATTGGCCCGTACTTCTTCATAGATAATGCGAATCGTAAGGTAACTGTGAATGGTGAGCGCTATCGTGAGATGATATCCAAACTTTTTTGTCCAAAATGCAAGAGTTTGACTTGGTACGTAAAGAAGCACAATAGTTGATTTCGTAGTGAAGATCAGCCAGAAGCATGGCAAGAGCAACCAATGCATCCAGAAAAAGTCACAGTTTGGTGAGGTTTATAGTCTGGTATCATCATTGGACCGCACTTCTTCAAATATGATTCGAATCGTAATGCAACTGTGAATGATGAGCACTATCGTAAGACGATATCCAACTTTTTGGTTGCCCAAAATGCAAGAGCTTGACTTGGATGACATAAGGTTTCAACTAGACGTTGCCTTATGCCACACAGCACGCCTAACAATGGAGTAATTGAGTGGCGAGTTCGATAAACATTTTATTTCACATTCGGGACCAGTCAATTGGCCGCCTAGATCGTGCGATTTAAAGTCCTTAGGCTATTTTCTGTGGGGTTTTGTAAAAGCTCGTGTCTATATAGACAAGCCCGCTTCAATTGAAGCATTGAAAGACATTTATTCGTGGGATACCGCCTATAGCTCTTAAAAACCAAAAAATCGGCAACGCACTTTGGGATAGATTGGACAAAATTAGTAAACAGGTAAAAGCGTGCTAAGTTCGGCCGAGTCGAATCTTGGGTACACACCACCATGAATTCCGCTAAAAATGTACCCTTGTTAACTGAATTTGTATTTGAATTATTTTGGTCTCAAGATGTCATATTGGGATATCGGTACCTAGCGGGTTTATATCACCATATCGACCGATTTGGATAAAACTTGACTCTTATCTAGCCATGAGACCGAGTTGTGGGCCAAATTTCAGCCAAATCAGGTGAAAATTAAGGCTTCTAAGGGCTCAGAAAGTGAAATCCGGTAATCGAGGGCTATATCTGTTTATAGACCGATATGGATCATACTAGGCATGGATGTTGAAAGTCGTAACACAAGTCTTTGTTCCAAATTTCGGCCAAGTTGGAGGAAAATAGGGGCTCAAGAAGTCAAATCCGGGGATCGGTTTATATGGGGGCTATATCTGTTTATAGACCGATTTGGATCATACTAGACATGTATGTTGAAAGTCGTAACACAAATCTTTGTTCCAAATTTTGGCCAATTTGGATGAAAATAGGGGCCTCTAAGGGCTCAAGAAGTCAAATCCGGGTATCGGTTTATAGGGGGGCTATATCTGTTTATAGTCCGATTCGGATCACACTTAGCATAGATATTGAAAGTCGTAACACAAATCTTTGTTCCAAATTTTAACCAAGTCGGATGAAAATTGAGGCTTCTAAGAGTTCAAGAAGTCATAACCGTAAATCGGATTATAGGAGGTTATAACTGTTTATAGACCGTTGCGGATCATACATGGCCTGGATGAAAATTGAGACTTCTATTCGCTTAAAAAATCAAATCGGGGCATTGGCTTAAATGGGAGCCATATCCAAATCTGAATCGATATGGCTCAATTCCAATCCCCAATGACCTACATCAATAAAAAGTATCTGTGGAAAATTTCAAACGGCTAGCTTTATGCATTCGACCGCTATCGTGATTTCTACAGACGGACCGATGGACATGATTAGATAGACTCAGAATGTCAAGATATATCCTTTATGGATCAATTTTTCTAGGTATAACAAACGGAATGACTAGATTAGTATACCCCCATCCTATGGTGGTGGGTATAAAAAAATGCCATTTGAGAACGAATAAAGATAACTCTTTGAAATTTGAAAGTGTTATCGAGATCATGTGCAAGGTCCTAATTGGTCTAGGTGCCTTTTGGCAGGGTCCTTAATTTGAGCACGTCGACATTTGGAAAGATTGTTCGGGCTGCCAAAACGCATTTGTGGTCCGATTTCCAAAAAAAAATTTCATTGGATAGCGCTTAAATATTCCTCCAAATCGGCCCGCTTTAGGTGTACAACATCGTCACGTGTCTCAGGGATATTCGACTTTTCATTTTTGTTTTTTGAAATTTTGACCGAGAATGGCTTCGTATTTTGCGATTTAGCGGTTTATGTTTTGATATAGCTGTCATATAAACCGATCTTGGTTCTTGACTTCTTAAAACTCTAGAGGGCGCAATTCTCATTCGATTTGGCTGAATTTTGCTCCAGGTATTTTATTTTTACTTCCAACAACTATATTCAGTATGGTCCAAATCGGTTCATAACCTGATAAAGCTGCCAAATAAGCCGATCTCGAGTCTTGTCTTTATGAGCCGCTTGAGGGCGCAATTATTATCCGATTTGACTGAAATTTTGCATGAAGTGTTTTGGTTCATAACCTGATATAGCTCCCAAATAAACCGATATTGTATCTCAATTCTTAAGCCGCTAGAGGTTGCAATTATTAACCGATTTGGTTGGTCAAAATAGGCGATGTCGGATATCGGACAACAAAAGAAAATTTAGCAGCTCCAAAAAATTTTCGAAATACTGAGGGGCCTGCCAAACCCACACAATCTCGCAAACACCTCGCTCTAACCATTCCAAATTTTAAAGAGACATCACCATCCATTGTTATACGGCATATTTTTTTTACTAGTTTATACAGGGCTACATGCGCGACTGCTTCGAAAGACTTTGGATTCTACTCTAGCCATCAAGGCCAAATCGTCTGTGTTTTAATTCCCCCTTATTCCGCTATGGCCCGCCAACCAAACGATGCGGAGCGTAGCATCCTCAGAGAAGGCGTTAATCTCTTTCTAACATTCCAAGACCGTCCATGACCGCATAGTTGTGATTTTGATGGCCTTCTTACTTACTGACTAATGATGTGATTGCTCTTGGATTATCTTAGTTCTCTGGCCATCAGGGCTAAATCGTCTGCGTTTTTATTCCCCCTTACTCCGTTATGGCCCCACAGCCAAACGATGCGGAGCGTGGCATCCTCAGAGAAGACGTTACTCTCCTTCTTACATTCCAAGACCTCCGTGACCTCACATACCTGGTTGTTATAGCCCTGATGACCTTCTTACTGTCCTGTAATGATGTGATCGCTCTTGGAACTTAAACGGAGTCAGGCTCTGTAACTATCAACCTCCTGTGTGTCTAGATCTGGTCAGAAGGTCAATGTACTGAGATGGCATGTATCACAGTGTCCGAGATTTAGGACATGATATCACAGTGATATCACCCGAACAAGTCTACTAAATTCAATATAATATTGTCTGCTGTGTTACGGAGGGTTTTTCATACCAATCACCATAGGATGAGGGGGTATAGGGGCCTAGTCATTCCTATTGTAACACCACGAAATATTGATCTGCGACCCCATAAGGTATAAATATTCTTGATCGTCTCGACATTCTGAGTTGATCTAGCCATGTCCATCTATCCTGTCCGTTTCTCAGTTTGTCAAAATCACGATAGCAATCGAACACTTAAAGCTAACCACACTGAAACTTCTTATTGATGTAGGTCGTTGGGAATTGCATATGGGCCATATCGGTTCAGATTTGGATATAGCCCCCATATAAACCGATCCCCGGTTTTGACTTCCTAACCCCCCAGAAGTCTCAATTTTCATCCGATTTGGGTGAAGTTTGGCACTGGGATTTTGATGTAACTTCCAACATCTGTGCCAAGTATGATTTGAATCGTTCTACGAACTGATATAGCCTCCATATACACTGATATCAGGATTTGTCTTCTTAAGCCCCTACATACACCCACAGAAAATTGGCAAATAGACTTCGGTTATGACTTTAAAAAGCCGTGTCAAGTATGATTTTAATCGGTATTTAAACTGATATACCCCCGATATAAACATAGCAGCGGATTTAACTTTTTGAGAACCTTCAACCCTCAGTTTTCCCCTAACTTGGCAGAAATTTAGCCCAAAGGCTTCTGCTCTAACTTCCACCATCCATGCCAATTATGATCCGAATCGGTCTATAAACAGATATAGCTCCCATATAAACCGATCCCCGGATTTGACTTTTTGAGCCCCTAGAAACCTAAATTTTCACCTGCTTTGGCTGAAATTTTGGTAATATACTTCTTTTTGATGATCTACATCGGGGAATACGAAATGTGTCATATCGGTTCAGATTTGGACGTAGCCCCCATATAAACTTTTGCCTTTCTTTAAGGTTTTTATTAAGCTTGTCGTATATTTTTCTATATTTGATATATTTATCTATGTTAATATGTAATATTTCCCATATAATTAATTTTATCTTTTTACCTTGTGACCATTTTTCTTTTACTATGGCAACTCTTCATTCTTAGCTAATGAGAACATCAGATTTCTCTTTTGGCACATTAAGTAGTACTCATTTTATCACACTCTCTTTTTCTTTGGAGGCATAATACGACAGCTATATTATTGCGGTGCGTTATGTTTGCCAGAAGAAAATTTCAAACAAGCAAAAACAAACACCCAAATGTACATGCATGCATACACAAATACAATCAGCTCAGTCAGACACCTCAGTTGTTACCTCTGCCGTCATGGGCGTTGCAGAGCGAATATTATCATACACTCTCATAGATGAGACGGATATCCTCATCATACTCGTAGCATTATGAAAGTCAACTGCGCTGCCTACGTAAAGATTTTCATTATACTGTTCTGCTTTGGGCTCTTCGTTGCTGTTAATGATGATTATGGTGATGAGTTTCATGAGCGAAGTTGACGTCTCTGTCGACGCCGCCGTCATTGTCATCGTTTCCTTTGGATAACACAACATTTTCTGCACTTCAGTATAAAATTAAATACAACGGGCAAGTTAGTGTGCGGTTAGTTGCGGCTTAGTGTAGAAGAAGAGTGTGTTTTACGAAGCCAGAGCTCCCCCGAAACGAAACAAAAAAAAACAAGAGTAATAAAAAAAACAACAACGAGTAGTATATTGTGTTTTGTTTTTTTTATGCGTTTGGTTTATGTTTTCCTTTTTTTTTGCTTAAAGTGAGTGAGTGTTTATTTGGTTTTGCTGTGTTTCAAAACTAGTGATGATTTTTGTGTTTTGTTTTTCCTTTTTTTGTGTATGGCTTGGTGGCTGATTTAGATGTGTTTACATTGAGGTTTTGTTGATTTTTTTTTGTGTGTGGTTTAATTGTAACACTAGAACAAATGAAGCAAATAACACCAACCAACCAACCTTGTGGTGTTTCATCATGTTGTATGTCTTTAGTGTTTTTCGCTACCTATAATATCCAGTGTCAGTGTAAAAATGTTTGAAAGAAATTAAAGAGAAGAAGAAAAAAAATAACGAAAAAAAATTTACTGCTATATAAGATTTAATAAAAAAGAAGAAGAAATAAATAATTAAATGTAAAGAAAAAACGTAAGAAAACGAGGAAAAATAAGAAAATAATGACAAGCAAGCATGAAGAAATGAACACCAATGAAGAGCCGACCGACACTGTGATTTCTTTATGGTAATTTAAAACACTCTACTTAATATGTACATTTCTATATCTATATACACATATATAGACATAGCTGTGTACCTACCTACTTCCTATTAAAGTTTCTCTATTTTCTGCTTTAAAACAAAATTCATGCCTTATTTCTGTTGTACTATTGCCCCCCACCCTAGTGATGAGGTTTCTTCTTTTTTAGTTTTCTTTAAATTAAGAAGCGAACAAAAAAAAAACGACGACCATGAAATAAGACCAAAGCAGAGTTTATGACAATTATGAAAGAAAGAAAATTACAAACCCGTATCTACAACACAGAACAATTGGATTTGAACGGTACATTATATATTCGGGATTTTTTTAAATGTCTTTGACACAGGGGAATAGGGGAGAAACCTCAAAAATGAAAAGGAATGAGAGTGACAATAAGAAAAATTAAGGCAATTTATCTGTGTAAACATGTGTGTGTAAGCCTTAATGTGTGTGTGTTTGCGAGTGAATGACTTGGTGATAAATTGGAAATTTTGAAACTATACTGGCTGGGAGGTGGCCTTATGATGTAGTAATTAAATTATTTCCAAATGAGTAATAATCTACAATGTATGTGTGTGTGTGTGTGTAAAAGTATTTAATGGATAAAAAACGTAGTATAACGAAATTCACATAAAAGACATGTGTTCAGTGTATGAATATGTAAATGGGAAACAAATCAAGATTTTAATAAATAAAATGCCCCAATTGAAGTTCATTATGAACAATTTTGCTTAAAAAAGCTAAGAAAAAAAAATACCCGCAGTCTATGGCAGTGTCTTTTGTGATAGGCCTCTTTAAAGAAAGACAACAACAATTATAATAATAAACGTACGAGAAAACATGCCGCTGCAATAATAAAAACAATAACAACAGCAAAACAACTAACATCAATACAAACACTCAAAAAATTTTGGGCAGAAAAAAATATGAATGCAAATCACATAAAAAAACAACAAACCAAGGAGGCACCAAACCCCCAAAACCCCGAGACAAACTAACAAACACACACCGGTGATGTAGACGCAAGCATGCAAGGCAGCACGCAGGCAGGCAGACAGCTAGCCAGGGAGAGGCAAGGCAAAGCAAAAGCAACCAAAAACAGCACTACTATTTCGTTTTCTGTTTCGATTTTGGGGGCCCCCGAATGACGACTATGTATGGATGTATGTATGTACATACAATAAAAACAACAACGAACACTATACATCAGAAAATCTCTCACAGCTAATGCGAACGAGAAGACAGACGCCTCATTTTTGTTTTTGTTAAATATGTACGATGAAAACGAAACACATTCCGACAAGCAGCAAACGGACACGAAAACTACTACTACTACTATCACAAGCCCATCCATCCATCCACAAACCCATGCACACACACAACAACATACTGAGAAAAGCCACACAGCACGACGACAGGCTGAAGGCTGAGCAAGGAAGAAGAAGAAGAAGCAGCAGAAGCAAAGAAATGCCGTATTTTATAGTCATCGTGTTGCCAGACTTAAGTCATTGGTTATGATTTGTTTATGTTGTTGTTTTTCTTCTGTGGTTTGTTAATGAGGGGACATTACACCACAAACTTGGAAAAGGAAAATTTCTTTGGAAAAAAAATGCAGCAAGTTTTATTTGTTAAAACAATGAATGTTCGGGGGGAAAAAAGATGTTTCAAGGAAACCTTTTAAACCCCGTTTACACTGCTCTTTAAATGCGGTTTAAATGGCTCGATCATCTGTTTTCCCTTTATTAAAAAAGGAGCTAACGAGAGCCTTAAATCCGGACTTGATGCGCAGTGTAAACGGGGTTTAAGTCTTTGTACCAAGTATGTAATGATTGGTTATAGCAACCCAGTAGTTCAGGCTACTAGTTCCAAATCTGTTTTTATTCACTAGTTCCAAAGTAATTAAAACTAGTTACACTTCTGACCACTTTCAGTGTTAACAATTGTTGATTGTTACACTAGAAATACCAAGATTTCTTATATACCTGATATGAACATACCGGTCGAAACGACCAGGTGGAAAATTTTATGATTATCAAATAAATGCGTGCTAAGTTCAGCCGGGGCGAATATTGGGAACCCACCACCATAGATGCCGCTAAAAATGTATACAAACTAAATTTAGTTGAAGTGCATAATTTTAGTCTACATACCAAACTTCTGTCAAACGAGCAAATATTAAAGCTTCTACGAACCGAACAGGGATAAGCGAGAGACCGGTTTATATGGAAGCTATATCATGTTACAGATCGATTTAGACCGTACTTAGCATATCTGTTGGAAGTCGTAACAGCACGCCGCATGCAAAATTTTAGGCCGAATAGGAAGAAATTCCTGGCTTGTAAGGGCTGAAGACGTCAAATCAGGAGATCAGTTTATATGGGAGCTATATCAGGTTTTATACCGTTTTGGACCGTACTTGGCACAGTTGTTGGAGGTCATAAGAGATCACTATGTGCAAAGTTTAAGCTAAATCGAACTCCCAGGGGCTGAAGAATTCAAATCGGGAGATCGATTTATATGGGAGCTTTATCAGGTTATAGACCGATTTGGACCGTACTTAGCACAGTTTGTGGAAGTCATATGAGATCACTATGCGCAAAAATTTCAGTCAATCCGATGAAAATTGAGGCTTCCCGGGGCTCAAGAAATCAAACCGGGAGACCGATTTATATGGGAGCCATATCTGAACCGATATGGCCCATGTGCAATCTCCAACGACATCAATAATAAGTACACGCGTAAAATTTCTAGCAGCTAGCCTAACGCGTTCGACCGCTATCGTGATTTCGGCAGACGGACGGACATGGCTAGGTCGACTCAGAATGTCGAGACGATCAGGAATATAAACACATTATGGGGACCTAGATCAATATTTTGAGCCGTTAAAAATGGAATGACTAGGTTAGTATACCCTCATCCTCAAGAGGCATTAAGTTCGGCCGCGCCGAACTTTGTATACCCGCCACCTCGGGTATATAAGTTAACCACCTTTCGTCATAATCCGTTCAAAAATGCATTATTTATACACCCATAGCAGCTATATCGAAATATAGTTCGATTTGGACGAAATTCGGTACGGACATTGAGTGGTTTAATTAATACAAGTCACTATTCAAATTTGTAGAACAAGATATTGGTATTTTTGGCAGCTATATCCAAATATAGACCTATCTGAACCATATAGGTCTATATGACAGTTATAGCAAAATCTGAAACGATATCGGCCAAATTGAAAAATATGTCAAAGGGCCTAACACAACTCACTGTCCCAAATTTCTGCGAAAGCGGGCATTAATTGCGCCATTTATGGCCCAAGACCCAAAATCGAGAGATCGGTCTATATGACAGCTATATCCAAATCTGGACCGATCTAAACCAAATTGGAAAAATATGTCAAAGGTCCTAACACAACGCCCTGTCCCAAATTTCGGCGAAATCGGACAATAAATGCGCCTTTTATGGGTCCAAGATTTTAAATCGAATGATCGGTCTCAATAACAGTTATAGACAAATCTAAACCGATATGGGTCAAATTGAAAAAAATTGTCGAAGGGCCTAACACATATCACTGTCCCAAATTTCCGCGAAAACAGACTATAAATGCGCCGTTTATAGTCCCAAGAACTAAAATGGAAAAATCGGTCTATATGGCAGCTATACCAAATCTGGGTCGATTTGCGGCAAATTGAAGAAGGATTTCGAGTGGCCTAACACTACTCACAGGCCCACTGATCATTAAAAAAAAAAACTGGATTCAGACTGGAATCTCTTCTGAGATTCTGGACCGATCTGAACCAAATTGAAAAAAGATGTCGAAGGTCCTAACACAACTCACTGTCCCAAATGCGAAATCGGACAATAAATGCGCCTTTTATGGTTCCAAGGCCTAAAATCAAGAGATTGATCTATATGGCAGCTATATCCAAATCTGGACCGATCTGAACTAAACTGAGAAAAACTGTCGAAGGCACTTAAACTACGAACTGTCCCAAATTTCCGCGATATCTGAAATTAAATGCGCTTTTTATTGGTCCAGGCCCTAAAATCGGGAGATCGGTTTATATGGGAGCCATAGCAGTAATACACTGGTTCTTGCAAAATGTTAGCTTAATCGAATAACAAGTCAAGATCCGATATCAGGTATATAGGGTTAAACACCGATTTGGGCCATTCGCAGTTGTTGGAGATCATAGCAAAACACACCGTTCAAAATTTCAGTCGAATCGGATTACAATTGCGGCTCTCACGGGCTTAAGATGTCAAATAGGGAGATTGGTTTATATGGGATCTATATAAGGTTATTGACCGATGTGGACCGTACTTTGCACAGTAATTGAAAGTCATAACAAAACATTCCGTGCAAAATTTCTGCCAAGTCGGATAACAATTGCAGCTTTCAGGGGTTTAAGAAGTCAAATTGGGAGATCGGTTTATATGGAAGCTACATCAGGTTAAACACCGATGTGGGGCGTATCTGGCGCAGTTGTTGGAAGCCATAACACAACACACCGTGCAAAATTTCAGCCAAATCGGATAAGAATGGCAACTTCTAGTGGATCAAGAATTAAATCCAAAGATCGGTTTATATGGGAGCTATATCAGGTTATTGACCGATTTTAGGCGTACTTGGCGCAGTTGTTGGAAATCCTAACAAAAGATTTTTTATTTGGTTCTTTAGCGGGTGGAATAATCAATAACGGTTTGGTACTAAAACCTATAACGGTGTCAAAACTATTAACAGATTGGTATTAACCCAATACCAGTACGGTAATAAGGCTCGTACCAAACGGTACTAATCATTTTATGTTTCCTCCATACCATCCGGTATTGTTTTTGTACCATACGGTTTTGCTTTACTACCAAATGGTACTGAAATGAGCACTTTTGGTATTAACTTTTCTCTGGGTGTAGAGGCTTAAGAGGTCAAGATTCAAGATCGGTTTATATGGAAGTTATATCGATACATGAACTGATATGGCTCATTTACGATCTCAACCGACCTAACTTACAGGAAGTATTTGTGCAAAATTTCAAGCGCCTAGATTTACTCGTTCGAAAATCGAACCTGTCCAAACCTGATAAAGCTCCCATATTAACCGATCTCTGATTCTGAAAGGCCTTGACAGGAGCTAAATCTGTTCTAAGTTTGGTTACCCATATATGACCAGCCCAGAACAGTGGGCACTTATATTAAATTCCATGATAACTTTAAGTGCCAAATTTCTATTACCTGAAAAGGAATATGAATATGATGGTGACTGATTCTGCAAGGCCTTGAAAGGAGCTAATTCTGATATAAATTTGGTTCACCCATCTAAGATCAGTCCAGCACAGTGGGCACTTATATTAAATTCCGTGATAACTTTAGGGGCCAAATTTCTTCTATCTGCAACGAAAATATATTTTTTATTAAAAAATCGAAAAGGGAATCAATAGTTCTGTTAATCAAATAACATAGCTCTGTTGAAATGCCCGACACGTGACTGGGCTATGTTATATTTTAAAATTTATCTTCACGAACATAAAAATGTTTGCTGTAACAGCGGAATTTCTGCCGAAAATGAGACGGCAGCAATTTTTCGTGATGAAGAACCGTCCATCCCTACACAAGCACGGATCTGCCTATGCCGGAGCTTGTGGCACCCCCTGTCGGAACCATCCTGTTTCCTCAATAAACCTCAGGAGACATACCAGAGGTACGTTTGCAAGTTCACCCAGATCACAGAAGAAACGGCTCCCCATAAAAGAAGAGCCTACTTATCTGCAGACGCGAACAAGAACACAACAAGTGCTCAATAGTCTCTTTCTCATCCTCATCGAGGCAACAGAAGTCATTGTTTGGTATGCCCATGCGCGCCGCCATGCGACCTATGGCACCGTGTCCGCTTATGACCCCTGTCAAAGTACCCATTGACCTCTTATCGAACGCCAGCAACTCCCTTGTCCTTCTCCGGTCGATGACCGGCCATAGCGCCTTCGCAGTCCGGCTACCATCTACCAAGTCATACCTCTTCGCCGACGCCGCCCTGGCCATTCCATCTACTGTGTTGAGTAGCTCGACAAAAGGCACGTAGGCAAGACCGATGACTGGTCCGAACGGCGCAGACTAACCCCTCGTCCGACCGCTCATTCCCTGGAATTCTCTCATGCCCAGGACCCGGAGCCTAAACAGATATTCCAAACAATCCGCCACGAATCTCGAACTCACCTTCTTCGACCCCAAGGTCTTGAGCTCCGCCATACTGTCCACATAAACTCTAGGTTACGAGAGCGGTAAGCCCCTTACCAGAATTTCTCTTGCGGCCACTGCAATGCCACAAACCTCTGCCTGAAACACTGTACACTCGTCTCAGGGATGTACTGATATTGAGTGTATCAGAGTAGACCCCCAATCCAGTCCCTGATTCCATCTTGGAGCCATCTTTGTAGATCGAGCTCTTATTCTCCTCAAGTACAGCATTTGATCTCCATTCATGCCTCCCAGGAAAACGAATAGCGAATGCCCTCACCCAGAGTAGACCCCCAATCCAGTCCCTGACTCCATCTTGGAGCCATATGTGCAGATCGAGCTCTTATTCTCCTCAAGTACAGCATTCGCTCTCCATTCATGGCTCCCAGGAAAACGAATAGCGAATGCCCTTACCCCAGTCGGCACTGGTGCCAGGTAGTCGGAGATTGTCCTCAGTCTATCCTTCGCATCCATAACACCTAGAATCGAATCTGCATGCCGAGCTCCCTCAGCCTAAGCTCGACCCTGGCGGCGCAGTTCCAAACATAGGCCCCAATGGACTGCATATCCAGAGAGACCCCCAATCCAGTCCCTGACTCCATCTGTGTAAATCGAGCTCTTTTTCGCAAGTACAGCATTCGCTCCCCATTCATGGCTTCCAGGAAAACGAATAGCGAATGCCCTTACCCCAGTCGGCACTGGTGCCAGGTAGTCGGAGATTGTCCTCAGTCTACCCTTCGCATCCATAACACCTAGAATCGAATCTGCATGCCGAGCTCCCTCAGCCTAAGCTCGACCCTGGCGGCGCAGTTCCAAACATAGGCCCCAATGGACAGCATATCCAGAGAGACCCCCAATCCAATCCCTGACTCCATCTGTGTAAATCGAGCTCTTTTTCGCAAGTACAGCATTCGCTCCCCATTCATGGCTTCCAGGAAAACGAATAGCGAATGCCCTTACCCCAGTCGGCACTGGTGCCAGGTAGTCGGAGATTCTCCTCAGTCTACCCTTCGCATCCATAACACCTAGAATCGAATCAGAATGCCGAGCTCTCTCAGCCTAAGCGCGACCCTGGCGGCGCAGTTCCAAACATAGGCCCCAATGGACTGCATATCCAGAGTAAACCCCCCAATCCAGTTTCTGACTCCATCTTGGAGTAGATCGAGCTCTTATTCTCCTCAACTACAGCATTCGTTCTCCATTCATGGCTCCCAGGAAAACGAATAGTGAATGCCCGCACCCAAAGTAAACCCCCCCAATTCAGTTTCTGACTCCATCTTGGAGTAGATCGAGCTCTTATTCTCCTCAACTACAGCATTCGTTCTCCATTCATGGCTCCCAGGAAAACGAATAGCGAATGCCCTTACCCCGGTCGGCACTGGTGCCAGGTAGTCGGAGATTCTCCTCAGTCTACCCTTCGCACCCATAACACCTAGAATCGAATCAGAATGCCGAGCTCCCTTAGTCGCAAAGATATTCCAAACGTTTTATTTCTTTGACGCTGAAAGCTTTAGTTCGAATCCTGTGAAATCCATCAGAGTTGGTTAATCCCCTCACTAATGCTGCCAACATTTCTGGGGTATTCATCATTGTAAAAATTCTCTACAAAGGGGTGTCGCTAGGCGGTACTCCGTTTGAAAGGCAGGAATTTTCTCATTGAGCGAAAACTTGAATAGGGCAGCACTCATAGATAAGAGAATGCTTGAGGGTTGCCTTTCTCACTGCAATACAATGGCCTCTTCGGGTATTAACTACCAATAAATGACTGTAAGTTGACATTGTGAGAAGACTCTTCAACTTAAATCAGAAATAAAGAGCTGGAATATTTCCCAGCATAAATGACAATTGCGTTCCCTACCCCGCCGCCATACTTCCGATACCGATAATCCTGCCCAGGGGATACGATTTATAGTTTTGCAATTAATTTATTGCCTTCATTTATCTGCTGCCATGCCGCCATAGTAAATCTTAAATAAAAAAAAAAAAACAAAAAAATATTTCCTTCATTATAAAGATTTTATAATCTGGCATCATTTAGCGATGGCATAGCACCAAAGTGCAGTGCAAAATACAGCAACACCACAGCAATGGCGGCACTGCTCTTAGCCAAGCCAACAGTCAAGCAGCCTGGCAGCCGGGCAAGGCATTCAAGCAGCCATGCAAAAAGGCAAAAAATAAAAAGAAAAAACATACAAATATAAAGGGATAATAAATTACTTTATTTTTCCACTGTTGTTGTTGTTGTTGCTATTATTGTTGCTGGTGCTTTATATGGCAGATTTCAGATTTCGAATTTCTTTATGTACAATAAAATAAGACGATAAAAAATAAATAAAAACATTTTCTTCATCTATGAAAAGCAATAAAACGGGGGGAAAAAACCATACGCCGAAAAACGAGCGCTGCCAATTGTACGATTGCAATAATTTTTTCACATCTCTTAGCCTCGTTATTAGTGGCAAGCCTTTGCTGCTGCGATGAAATGGTGAAAATTTTTCATTTTTTTTGGTGTTTTTTACTTTTATAAGAAAGGAAAAATAAAAACGTTTTAAATTATTCCCAGTTTTACCCATACTATGTGTGGTGGGGTGTAGTGATAATCCAGCTAAAGGGAAGACAAGAGGGAGAGTTGGTCCTCCTTCCATCAATCAATTAAACAAATTTCAAAAGAATGCAAGAAGGGGTTGCAAGCAGTGTTGCTGTTTTTTGGTAGGTTCCTAGCAAAATTGGTAGGTTCTTAATTTCTTGAGGTTGATTGGCCTAAATTTTTGGCAAAAATTGTCGCGAGTAGCAATGCGCTCATCCTAAGTTAAGATGCCAACGCAACCTTCTCGATTTGGTTCTCGAAAATGACCCAGCAATCGCTTGGTCTTGAAAATCGCCATCGTGGGCAGTTGCTCAGCGAATGGTTGACTTTGAATGACGTCGGTGTGTTGAACATGCCGAACGAGAAGTATGGGGGCTCAGGCGTTACTGACATTGATGTTGCGGCTGCAAATAGGGCGCCATTTACTGCTTACCAGTTTAGGTGGAGGATTTGTGACGAATGGGGCTTATGTGACCATAATACGATTGAGATTATGGTCACTTCCAGGGATCGACGGACTCGGGTTACGACTGAACGATCCAGGTGCTGGAAAGATCGAGACGTAAACTGTGGAAAGTCTTAGGGAGCATTGTCTTTAGATGACTTTTGGGGCACTGACCGTAGATGACCAAATTGCTAAGGTGGACGAATGGATGAGCGCGGTGAATGATGCGCTCCTTGGCAGACGTCGAAAGGCGAAACCAAGTAAGGTCAAGTGGTGGACCCGTGAGCTGGAAACAGGCGTCTGAGTAAGTGATTCCAAAGAGCCAGAAGTTCCAATGCTGAGGATCATGTCTCACCCCGAAACGAGCACCTTCGAAATTTGAGAACGTACAAGCAACTGTTGATTGGGAGCAAGAAAGATCACTTGAGGAGATTTGTACAGGACAACAGAGATGATCCATGGGACAAGTTACACCGCGTGTGCTGGCGCGGTGGGCAACAGGCTTCTAGTCTAGTGACCTGGGCGGTTTTAGAGTGGGGGACAATGTGTTGACTTCTTGGAACGAGTGTGCTAGGGTCTTAATGGGAACGAACAGGCTTTCCCGATGCGAATAAGCCCGAACAGGCTCCCAGTGTGAAGATGATCGTGCCTCCTTTAAGTCTGGAAAGGGTCGAGATAATGGACAGTGTCTGCCGGCTTAGAAGGTGTACTAACACTGGCATGGACGGTATGACTGAACAGATGTGTAAAAGCATCTGGAAGGCTATACCTGACCATGTCGAGGTGATCCTCACACGATGTGTCGAAATAGGCTATTTCTCTCGTACGTGGAAATGTGATCGAGTCGTAGTCCTACTGAAGCCATCCGATCGATTGAGAAGCAATCCAAGATCGAATCGGGGCATCAATCTCCTCCCGGTGCTTGCAAAAGAATTGGAGATGATAATGGTGACAAAATTTAGAGAGGGCTATGAGGAAGATATTTCTCCGTACCAGTTCGGCTTTTGGGAGGAAAAGAGCACTGTGGATGCCTGGATCCTTGAGCAGAACTGTGTGAGAGAATCGAGCGCCAAATATGTCCTTGGCATATTTGTCGATTTCAAAGGCGCGTTTGATTACCTTTCATGGCGTAGTGTACTCACGAGATTAGGCGAAATAGGTTGTCGGGAACTTTCTCTCTAGCGTAGTTACCTCTGTGATAGAAGAGCTTGCGTGGTTGGTGCTAGCGATACGGTTTGGAAGGTTGAAGGAAATTTCACACTTGCTCTGGAAACTCGCGGTGAGCTTGCTATGGGCATTGAACGCGAATGCAGCGATCGTGTTGGTGCTGACGTCGCGGGTGACAAAACCGTGGCAATGTTGCTCAAGGGTATCTTGTCGCGAAATCGTCCACCCACGACAACGTAGCGCCCGTAAAATATCTGGGAGTGATGTTTCTGAGAGAATGGGTTTCCTGGTCCATTTGGATCGGGCGAAGGAAAAGATGACTGGAGTAGCCGGAATGGTTAAGCGTGTTCTGAGAAGTGATAGGGGTCTTAGTCGTCGCGCTGTTCGGTCCATATATGGTGGTCTATTTGTTGCTAGCGCAACTTATGGTGCGCCAGTATGGCACGGAATTGCTGCGACAGTCTTTGGACGAAAGAAGATCCTCTCTTGTCAGGTGGTGGCTATGCTATGACTGATGCACTACAGGTATTGCTTGGCGCGCCACCGCTTGATTTACTCTTGAGTTACATGACCGTTCTGTATAATGTGAAAAAGGGAATTCCATTAGTGGGTGAAGATTGGCTCACCGCTTCTGAGCTTGCAGATGGGGATGTTAGGCGGCTCAATGCACTGCTTTTGGAGCATCTTGATGATAGGTGGAAAACTAGATGGACGAACAGTGACAATGGTCGGGTGACTTACGAATTTATTCGTACGAGACCGCCCGGACTATGTCTTCGGCTTAAGTCTGGGCTTCATACTGACGTGCCATGGTTCCTTTAATGCATTTTTGCATCAGAGGAATTTGTCCGCGACTGATTTGTGCGACTGTGGGAGACCTGAGGACTGAAGGCATGTACTGACCGAATGCCCGTACTATGCAGACATTAGAGATTTAGGCGCTATGGGGATTAGCGATACGGTGTGGGGTTTGGGGGATTTTTAGGGGTGGGATGGTACCTCAGATATTTTCTATCAAATATGGATATTAAAATTCGTGCTCCACTCCCAAATCCCTTTAATTTGAACCCCATATTGCCATGATCAGTAAATATGAACCGTTTGGAGGATGTTTTGAAATGGGGCGGCCACCAGCACTTTGCCCTGAAAATAGATGTCAAATTCGTTCTTTACTCTTAAATACCGTTGATTTGATCTCCATATTGCCATAATCGGAAATGAAGTTCAGTTTATTGTGTGATTTAGGGAGTACCCCCAAACTCTCTCAAATACCATTCATTTGAGTCCCATATTGCCCTTTTTGATTCTACGGAACAAACAAACAAACCGAGTCCCATAGAGTCATGATTGGTCATATGTCCATTTCAGTCATTTTTGGGGAGTAGGGTGACCCCCTATACTTCGATCTGATTTTGTATGGCAGTTTTGTAATCTACTCCCGAATACCTTTCATTTAAGGCCCATAACGACATGAACGCCCAATATGTCTGTTTGGGGGAATTTAGGGGTTGGGGCATTTAAATTTAAATTTGGGTCTAAGTACCTATCGGGCCGGGTTCTTAGACCTAACTTTAAATACCATATTCGTACTCTACAATAAATTTCATTTGATACCCATATTGTCCTGATCGCTCCATTTTTGATTTTGGGTGGTATTTTTTGGTAACTGGGGAGGGCCTGCCCCTTCCCATATCAACAAATTATATAAAGCCTATATTCCCCCTTCCTAACCATATTCGTAATCTACTCCCGAAAATCTTTTATGAGTCCCATATTGTCATGATCGTCCATTTTAGGGGGTTTCGGGGTTGGGGCGGCCTCCCAGTTACTTGGACCCAATTTGGAATAAGAAATTCGTGCTCTACTCCTGAAAACCTTCCATTTGAGTCTTATATTGTCCCGATCGGTACACTTTTATTGTGTATATGAACTGCATTTGTCCGACCTCTAATGCTATATAGTGTTTTGATCTGGTGGACGGCGCTTCAAAAATCCACCTACTGCTCAATACTTAACCGGATCCAAAGGATGGCTTGTTTGTGCTTCACAGCCGCACTAAGGACGACACCATCTGATGCACTGAATTTAACGCTACATCTTATGACTCTGGACATTGCGGCTACCCAAATTGCAGCGACCAGTGCCGTGAGGTTATGTCATTGGTCATATGGTGTTATCCTTGATACAATATCCGATGTTCCAGGCAGTGTGGATTACACCCTACCTGAGCCGCTTTTCGATAAAAATTACATTACCACTATTGCTGATAGAAACGATTGGAACTACGATATCCCTGGTAACAGAACTTCTATACGGATGGTTCCTAACTAAACAACCAGGTGGGGTTTTGGGTGTACTCTAAAGATCTAGAACTGGTCATATCGAAAAGTTTACCCAACCACTGCAGTGTGTATCAAGCAGAGATCCTTGCAATTAAGGAAGTTGTGGAATGGATGTGTGTCCCGCACTAGCAGTTAGAAGGAGTTCCACTTTAGCATCTCATTTCTTTGAGAACCTGTCTGATTTAGCAGATGTGAACATTCGCAAGTTATTGGGCTTTTTAAAGCGATCTGGATGGTTCAACGGTAGAAACTAGAAGGCTTCCTCCTTCTTCTGTTCCTGTGGAACCACAATGGACGAAAACGTCCAAGTGAGTCTGATGGCAGACTGCCACTTTAACCTAACCTACTATTGATGTAGGTCGTTGGGGATTGCAAATGGGCCATATCGGTTCAGATTTGGATATAGCTTCCATATAAACCGATCTCCCGATTGGACTTTTGAGCCCCTGGAAACCACAATTTTCATCCGACTTGACTGAAATTTTGCACTTGATGTTCTCTTATGACTTATAACAGATGTGCCAAGTACGGTCCAAATCGGTCTATAACCTGATATAGCTCCCATATAAACCGATCTCCCGATTTGTCTTCTTAAGCCCCTGAAAGCCACATTTTTCGTACGATTTGACTGAAATTTTGCATATTGTGTACTTTTATGACTTTCCCCAACTCTGCCCAGTACGGTGCAAATCGTTCAATAACCTGATATAGCTCCCATATAAACCGATCTCCCTATTTGACTTCTTGAGCCCGTGGAAGCCACAATTTTCGTACGATTTGGCTGAAATTTTGCATATTGTGTACTTTTATGACTTTCCACAACTGTGCCCAGTACGGTTCAAATCGTTCTATAACCTGATATAGCTCTCATATAAACCTATTTCCCTATTTGACTTCTTGAGCCACTGGAAGTCACAATTTTCGACCGCTTTGCCTGAAATTTTGCACTTATAGCTTCCATATAAACCGATCTCCCGATTAGACTTCTTGAGCCCCTGGAAGCCGCAATGTTTATGCCCAAGATTAGGTCCGGTCGAACTTAGTACACTTGTACTTGTTTTTATATAAGAAGATTTCGTCGAATTTCAAAATGTTGAATTTAAAATTTGATAAACTTTTGTTTCATTTCGTATCAATATCATGTCCTTTGGGAAATCCTTAACAATTGTATGCTCTTAGTCTCAAAAAAAAAAAATGTATTTGGTACATTTTCATCTTTGTCTTCACGGAAATTAATTCTTTGTTTCCTCCTGGGAAAAAAGGCAAGTCCTTCCTATCCATGTATTCTTAATAACACGCAACTGCTCACATCTCAACTGCTGAAACCTCCTGCTTCGCCTGCAAGTGCATGCACTGCATTACAGTCAATTGCCCCACCATGTCCGTATTGAAGACAGAAAAATGCAATAAATTTCAAGATATGTGAATTATTTGAAACAGTTCGATGAACGCACTACTTTTCCCAGCAAAAGAGTTTAACATAAGGATAAAAAACGATTTTTACTTCTCTCTTGAGGTTTTAAATTTATTTTGTTCGTGATTCAAGACAGTATTGGAAAAAAATTTATATTTTATTGTTGGAAAGAGGAAACACTAAACTTTGCAAAGAGTTAAAATCATAGAAAATAAATGGCGACTTTAAGAGTCCAGCGTCACGAATGCAACGAGAATACGAATTTCGAAATACAAAAAAACTAAATCCTGTTGGATCTCGGTGGAGATGGCACGAGGATAATCGCTTATGCGGTCGACGTCGTGTTGCTGGTCCGTGGCAGGTTTCTGTCGACAATCAGCAAGATTATGAAAGGGTTACTGAGGAGGTTGTCGCGGTGGGCTATCAGAAATGGGTTAAGGACCAACCCTGGAAAGATGGAGCTGGTGCTCTTCAAGCGTAGATAGATTATACCGGAGTCCAGACTGCCGTCCTTGGGCGCACACAGAGAAAAGTTGATACCAAACGTGCTCAGTACAATACGGTATTGACAGTATAGCAACACCGTATGGTACAAAAACAATACCGGATGGTATGGATGAAACATAAAATGCTTAGTACCGTTTGGTACTAGCTTTATTACCAAACTGGTTTTAGTTTTAATACCAATCTGTTATTGGTTTTAGCACCAGAGTGTAATTGGTTTTAGTACCAGACTGTTATTGATTATTCCACCCCCTAAAAAACCAAAAAAAAAAAAAAAAAAACCGAAAATAATTTTAATCCAATTTTATTTTGATTATTTATGTTAATAATCACAAAAAGTAATGTCACGCAGTAAAAACCTCAATTCTTTGTATTCAGCAATTGATTTCATAAGCATTGATTCCCAGAAGTGGTTTTCATATGAATACATCAACACAGCATCGTTTTCCACACAAGAGCCTCCTCCTTTGATAGCCTCTTTGTCTGGTATTGAATTGATACCAAATGGTATTAAAAATCTTTGCCAGTGACACGCATAAAATAATACCAGGCGGTATTGGAAAATCACCGTCATTTTTGGGGTCACCCTGCGGCTGTCGAAGGAGGCGAAGTACATTGGCATAGTCCTCGATTCGAAATTGTCCTGGAAGAGGAACACCGAGGAAAGAAGCCGTAAGGCACTGTGCGCTTTTTACTTCTGTAGGAAGTGGCGCATAACCCCCACGATGACTTATTGTATGTATACGGCCATCGTGAGAACTTTACTAACACCGGAGCACTGGTATGATGGAAGGCCGCAGAGAAAGAGGATGCGTGCGAGGGAGTTCGAGAAGAAGTTCGGGGTAACAGGGCCACTGAGATCCGTACCGCTGGAAGGCCTGGAAACGATGCTGGATATGCAGCCCATTGTGGCTTTTATTCGAAAGGGCGCCGCCAAGGTTACGCTTAGGCCGAGGGAGCTCGGAGGTGGGCCTAGCCAAGACATATTCATTTACAGGTAGTGGCAGTTGCCCAACAACAAAATATTGAGTGCACTATTTGTCAAAATCAGTGATTAGTGAAACTCTGATTTTGAGTATGTTACTAGTTCGCGCCATTTTTCGTCGTTTGTGTGTATGGTTCTTAACTATAATACACACACACACAACCAAAACTCGTTGACTGATAGTGCACTTCGTGAGAAAAAAAATTGTACTCAGCTGTTTACGGTACACTACCTGGTAGTTAGGTCATGGGTCGTAACCCCCAAGATGATTTATTGGATGTATACGGCGATCGTGAGACCAGTATTGACCTATGGCGCACGGGTATGGTGGAAGGACGTAGAGAAAGGGGACATGTGCGAGGGATTTTGAGAAGGTCCAAAGACTGGCCTGCGTCGGGGTCACAGGGCCAGTGAGATCCCCACCGAGGGCAGGCTTGGTAGCGATGCTTGATATGCAGCCCATTGAGGCCTATATACGGAAATGCTCCGCCAAGGTCACGTTTAGGTTGACGGAGCTCGGCATGCTGAAGGAGGATGATTGAGGCCACAGTTCGATTCTGGGTGTTAAAGATACGGAGGGTTGACTGAGGAGGATCTCCGACTAACTGGCACCAGTGTCGACTTGGGCGAGGACATTCGCTATTCGTTTTCCTGGGAGGTGTGAATGTACTTAGGAGAATTAGAGCTCGATCTATAATGATGGTTCACTCAATATTGGTATGTCCCTGAGACTGCCGGACGAGTGTAGGGTCTTTCAGGCGGAGGTCTGTGCCATTACCTCAGCCGCAAGAGAAATTCTGGTCAGGGATTTGCGAATGCGAATTTGCCCATGAACATTCCATTAAGGGACTGGGGCAAACATCTCACAAATCAATGAGTGTTGTCCGATACAATTTTGAGCTCAGTGATAAGGAACCTCATTTTTATGGCCGTTTCCGAACGGTGAACCACAGAGCGAAACCTCTTTGGGGAGAAGTTTTAACATGGCAAAGTATCTCACAAATGTCGCCTGCATTAGGAGGGGATAACCACCGTCGAAATATTTTCTGAGGTTCCTGCCAGTATTCGAACCTAGGCGTCATAGGCGGACATGCTAACCTCTGCGCTACGGAGGCTTTCGATGGCCTCCCCTTCGGTAAGGGATTTACCGCCCTCAAAAATCAGGATTTATATGGACAGTATGGCAGTGCTAAAGGCCTTGGAGTCGGGGATGATGAGGCCGATGTGCGTGACGAATTGTTTGGGCTTCTGTAGGAGTTGTATCAATGAGTATGAGGAGGAGACTATCGAGCATTTGAGGTGTTAATGTCCGGGTCTGCAGGGACGTAGACGGAACAGTATGGTACCGACGGGCGGTGCCGTAAGCTCCGACATAGGTACATCTGTGCTTGCATGGGGCTGGGCGTTCTTCCCCCCCTGCTCGGGTTCCCCATTCATCCTGTTTTTCTTTTATTCGTTTATAACCTCTAGTCCGAGGTCTCTTTCTCTTCCTTTTCTATCTAAGGTACCACAATGGGCCAAACTGGCTTCCGAGTGAACTCATCTTTGGTGGGCAACCCTTTCAACCTAACCTAACCTAACCTACCCATAATTTTTATACCCTACACCACTACTGTGGTACAGAATATTAAAACTTAGTGCATTTGTTTGTAAGACCCAAAAGGAAGAGAGATAGACCCATTGATAAGTATACCGATCGACTCAGAATCACTTTCTGATTCGATTTAGCTATGTCCGTCTGTCTATCTGTCCGTCTCTCCATGTTAATTTGTGTACAAACTAAAGGTCGCGATTTTTATCCGATCGTCTTCAAATTTGGTACATTCGTGATTTTCGACCTAGAGGCGAAACCTATTGAATTTGGAAAAAAAATCGGTTCCTATTTGGATACAGCTTCCATATACATGTTCGTCCGATTTGCAGTAATAATTCAATAAAATGGTCATTTGTTAACCGATTCCCTTGAAATTTGGTAGCAAGGATTTTCTCTTGACTCTCGACACTACTGCTGAATTTAATGGAAATTTGTTCATGTTAAGGTATAGCTCTCACATATATATATCGCCCGATTTTCAGTCCCAGAGCCACTCCAAGCTCATTTATTGACCAATCTTGCCAACATTTTGCAAAACGCTATCGTCGACGACTTCCACAATATCTGTAAAGTTAAGTCAAATTCGGTTTTGATTTAGATATAGCTCCCATGTATACGTTCGTCCGGTTTTGAGAAATATTGCAAAATGTGTTCATTTGCAAAATTATGTTCATCCCAAAATTATGTTCCAAATGGACATGTTTACCAAACGGGACAAAATGGTGCTTTAAAAAAAACAGTTTTAGCACACTTGCCCTTATAAATGAGTATTCTTAACACTCTTTACCTCATGAAAGGACATTTTTAGTAAACTTCCCCTTGTGAAAGGGTATTTTTAATACAACTATTTCCTTTATCAAAGTTAGGTTTAAGTACACTTTCTTTCCACATTTCGAGTTCGCATCGCACCTTAATAGTACCTCATTTGCTCTGTTCTACTTTTCTCACCAACCGTTGCAGCTGCGACGTAGGTGGCGGTGATGGAGAGTCAAAAGGCAGATAAATTGATGCCAGGTATGCTCCACCGTCTCCCTGTCTCATCACTTTTGCATCCAACGTTGACAAATCTTGGGTAAATACATACCAATGCTTGCATAGAATTGATATGGTTCAGTCCAGAAACTTTCTTCCGGGTCATAGAAATTGAATTACTAATGAATAAGATTCTATCACCTTAAAACCAACTTACGAAGAAATTTTCTATTAAAGATAATCTTTGACGATATTTCAAGTCTTACGAAAACAAAATTGAATTTTGTTCCGGTTTTAAAAATTAGTACGCATTTAAGACTTGCTACAATTCGTCTGTTTAGTTTGCCTCTTTTAATAGGAGTCAGCTGGTCTATCCATCTATCGATTACAACATTGCTCTAATTGATTTTCGATAACATGCAATGTACCTTAATTTGTTACATATAGAACAATACAACAATGTCGTCATTTGCTACACTTTCTAAGGAAAATCGATCAAACATAATACATGCTCTCTTCTTTTATATCTTTGCTTTCTCTTCCAGACTTACGAAAGACATTTGACATTTAACCTAATATGTGTTATCGATTACGTTTGGCAACTTAGTATTCATCGGATGATCGCTATGCCCAAGCCATATTGTAATGGGACATTCACACTAAAAGGTTTATTGACTTTTGTATTTAATGGAATGCACCACACAGAATTTGATTAATCTATAACTAAAATCACATTTGACTACGACAAAGAAAGTAAATATATATACGTATACACACATTTATCCATGAATGAAATGCTTGGCGAATATTGGGGGTTGACCATTTCTATTTTATGTACACTTTGCAATATGTGCTTCATGTGCGAATGTGTTTGTATTTTGTACTTTTTATTAATTTGACCTTTTAATGGCTAGCGTATTATATTGGCATTGATTTCAATTAAATTAAAACAACAACAAAAACTCATAGTTTTCTTTTTTGTTTTCCTTTTATTTGCAGAATAATACTACAACTAATGCTATTACTACTACACAACAGCAGCAGTAACAACAACAACAACAACTGCGATAACAAAAAATAATAACAACATCAATGTCAGCAAATGGATGGATGGATGGATATATGCACGCCATACACAAAAGAGAAAAGGCAAAAACAAACAAAAATAAAGTAAATTCGTTTTAAGTAAATAATAACGGTGAAATTCAACAAAGCCCAAACCAATAAAAAAGGGCAGAAAAAAAAATAAAATAACAAAACTTGATGATAATAGAAAATAAAGTGCAATTTTCGTATATGCCGGAGCGAGAGAGAGAGAGAAAAGAGCGAAAGAGTTTATATTTATTGGAAAATATTAAAGCAAAAACCAAACAAAAGTCTTTAGGAGAAAATGTAACTATTTATTTTTTTTTATATATATACTCACCTAAAGGAGTAAAGCATTATTAACTCTCAACTATTTGTTGCAATTTCATGAGAGCAAAAGAGAAGACTCCTACCAGCGCCCTAAACCAGGAAGCAAAGATCAACAACATTAACAACAATTTATGTGCCATAACTAAAGAAAAAAATTAATCTTAAATGAAATTATCCAATTTAGATATAGATTTAATAATAAAAATCAAAACAAAAAACAAAAATTATTTAAAATATATTCCTAATAAATAAAAGCTTTAAAAAACACACACACATACATATATATATAAAACAAAAAAAAACGATTAAGTGACGAAACAAACATCTATTTTTAATATTAAATAATAAGCAGCAACAACAACAAAGAACAAGGACATTATCTAATACTCTTTAATAAACCACAACAGTCTTTCTCCAACAACCCAAAACAAACCAAGCATAAGCTCTTCCCCCCCCCACCCCCAACAACAAAAACAAATCCTTATTAAGACGACGGTGTTAAAAAACAATAACACCAATAACAAAAAACAAGGAAGAAAGCCAACAACAACAAATAAATGGGCAAAAAGTCCTACTCTTAACCTTAAAGCAAAAAAGGGAAAAAAACAAGGCGAGAAAAAACCTGCAGCAGCGTACACAACTACAACAACACATCACACAAGTGAAGAGCCAACGAGCAAAAAAAACAAGAAAACATACAAATTTGACAAAGTGTAAACATTGTATTCATAACAGTATTATTAACACGTAACCCACGTCACATCGTCGTCATCACCATCATCATAAGCAGCGACATCAGCGGCAGCAGTTTCAACGTCGTCGTGGTAGTCCTACCCATCGTCATCACCGCAAATTAAACACACACACGTAGACGTCTGTCTCTACCAACAACGACTGATATATATCCCCAGGAATAACAACAAGCCCAAGCAGCTGTTGAGTGTACAAATCTTCTATCATTCGGCAAGGCAAAAGAAAAAACAAAAACGAGAGTGTTTTACTACCAACACCCAACTGCATCATCATTGCCATAATCATCATAGACCAACAACGACGCCGACACAAGGGCTATCAACAAACGCACACACAACAAAAGAACAACATTGAGGGAGAGCACAAAAATCCAGCAATAACTTTACAACCTCAAATAGCAGCACATTACATTGTAACAGCAGTCGCAACAGCGGCAGTAGCAGAGATCCAGACCCCCCACATTCATTTGGGGATTTCGGAGAGAGAAAGACATAAAGTAAGAGAGAGAGAGGGAGAGTAAGATAAAAAGCCAGAGAGACTAAAACCTAGAGAAAGTGTTTGCCGTGTTGTGAGTACGTGTGTTTACCAAACTGTCTGGCTGTCTGGCATATTTGAATCGGTTGACTGCTTGTGAGTAACAAGGTTCGGTTGCCTTGTAAACAGACAACAGCAAAAACGACAACAACAACAACAACTCCAGCTCATACTTAACATATGCAACGAAAACCAGCCAAGTGCTAGCAGTAGCCAGCCCCCTGTGTTAAGTGTTTGATTTTTTGTTGTTTTTTTGTTTTCATGTGTGTGACGTAGACCCAGCAACGCATTGTCATTTGCAAAAGCGCGCCTGTGTTTATTTGTAAGTGCGAAGCTCCCCCAGTCTGAGGTTTCTTGGCTGGGGTATTTTGGTTATATGCCCCCACCTAAACAATCATCTACACACACACACACATACACCTAGGCAACCATTTTCAAGAAGCCAGCAGTTGAAAACTTGTAGCCAGTCTTCATCTTCGTTTGGGTAACTTGAACATACTTGTGGATTTGTGTTGTCTGCTTCTTCTTCTTCATCTTCCATTGTTGTGCTGTGCTTGTTCTTTAGCTCCAACCACGTGCTGGTGTGTATGTGTGCTGGTGCTATGATTTGAACGAGACATCAACACTCAACGAGACGTAAGCAAAAAAAAAAAACAGCAACGGAAGAGAAAAAACCAAAAGACAGAAGAAAATCTGCCAACAACAAAATCCACTCACTAACCCATATACAAGTAGAGACTAGAACAACAGACTGTCAGCATAGTAGTAGCAGCAGAGGCAAAAGCAACATCATCAAAAAAAAAAAAAAAAAAGACGAGGCTAGCCAGCAAGTTGTGGCCCAAACACAAGAGCTGTGAGTGGAGCAAAGCGATCAAAACAAAACAAAAAAAAAACTAAACACGCGGCGGCGGTGTTTTCCCAAACATTTTGTGGCCCACAAAAAGCCAAGAGGCAAAAAAAGAAACAATAACAAAAACACCAACTTGTGTGTGTCCCCCCAGCAGCAGTCAACAGAGTGTGCAGTGTAAACAGAAACACAGATAACACACAGTAAGCGCCACCACCTGTAAGCCAACAACTTGTGCCCAAGCGACAACAACAAGAACAACAACAAACACAATAATAACGTGTTAAACGTTTCCTTCCTACAACAAACAACTCAATCATCGCCGCAGACAAAATGTCTTGTATCTCGAGTAATTTTAGTTCATTTTTTCTCAATTCTCTCAATGATCCATCGGAATTTTCAAAATACCTAAGCAATGGTGAACTGAGATTTTCCTCATTTGAGGATTTTCAGGTGTACAACAATAGTGCCACAACACCGCAACAATATCAGCAACAGCCTCACTATCATATGAATGGCACAATGGCTGGTGCGGATCCCCTCAATCAGGGTGGCGATGAGGGTAATTCGAATTTGGAAAATACTCAACCCTCGGGTCAGCAACATGGCCATGGACACCAACAAACACATGTGCAACAGCACCATCCACAACATGGCCACTATGGCAGTTTTCATCAGCAGAATCATGCAGGTGGTCAACATCCTTTGATGCATTTGCAGCAGCATCAACAAAGATGGGCACCTGGTGGAAGTGGTGGTGTTGGTGTTGGTGTTGCCTCAAATCATCCCCAACAGCATATGCCTACGCATGGTCATGGCTTACCTCCGCCTGCACCCCAGGGGGCTGCGGCAGGCGTAAGTAATGGCCCCACGCCCGGTGGTGCTCCACCACAACATTTTGATGGCTCTTTTGAGTTTATGAAATATTTAAGACACTCCAATGACTACAATGAGAATCCCCATGACGCTGGTGGCCAAGGACGTCAGCATCCGCACGCTCATCATGCCCATCCACATCATACGAATGCTTCCGCTAGTGGGCCCACGGCCATAGGCACCAAACCCGAATCTTCCTTGAATGCCAACAATGCCAGTCTCATAGACTTGGATACCACACCACACAAAGTTTCACGTTCCTCACGCAAAACTCCCGCCGGTGCTGCCAATCATCATGCCAACAGCAATTCGAACAGCAGCCACAATCATCATCCACCCACCCCCATGGCCGTTGATGTTTACGATCATGATTCCAAGCATATGCTTTACGATTTGCATCACATGAATTCCGTGCACAGTTCCAATTCCAATGAATCCTCCATGGAGTTATCCTCGCTAACCTATCCAAATTCCCATTTGAATGCCTCCAATTCGAATACCTCATCGGAGGGTGGCAACAATCAAGGTCACAGTGACTTTTCGATGTTGGGTGTGGCTGGCGGTGGAGCCTCAGCGTCGTCCTCAACATCGTCATCGGCCACAGCCAATGGTGGTGGTGGTGGTGGCGGCGGTGGAGCCAGTGGTAATTCGGATGCGGCAGCTAATGCATCACCAGCAGCACCCAAAGTCTTGGCCAATTTCACCATAACGGAAAATTTCGAAGCTCATCCCTCGCACAAAGTGGAGGAGGGCATTTTCCAGCACATGAACAAGCTTCCTACCAAAAAGAAGGACAATCTCAAATCGCTGGGTGTACGCTTCACCGGTCAAATGACACTCAACGATAAGTCGATAATTGTGGAGAACTTTATAAGATTCTGTCAAGTAAGTAGCATATAAATTTTCTATATTTAGCTTAAGTCTATCGAATTTAGGGTGGCACATTCAAATTTCAATGCAGTTGGCTGATATATGGACATCATGTATGTGAATGTCTAAAGGATTGTTTGTTTATTTGTTTAACAAAATGTTTCTATGACTGGGACTGAGACGAGCTACATTGACCAAGAGAACGAATATCGATAGCTAAAAAATCACCCATTAATCGGAAACACCATGTGTACGCAAAGTGTAAAGTAGAGCTGCGCCTATTCTTGGTTTTTCCGTCTTTCTTTAATTGTATCGCACCATACTCTTAGAGATAGGAGCGAAGAGATGAAGTGAAATGTGAGCTGAGCAGAGGAAAGGCGTGGAAAGTGGATAGGGGTGGAAAGGTACAGAGAGGTGAGATATGGAGTGGGGGAGTGAGGTAAGGAGAGGATAGGATAGGAGTGGAGCGAAGAGAATAGGGTAGGAAAGAATAGGAGTGGTAAGAAGAGAATAGGGTAGGAAAGGATAGGAGTGGAGAGACGGGAATAGAAGAGGATAGGAGTGGAGCGAATATAATAGAGGAGGAAAGGATAGTTGATGTGAAAAATGGAAAAAAGGGAGGAAAGGATTGGAGTGGATAGAAGAAAAGAAAATAAAGGAGGAAAGGATAGGAGTGGAGAGAAGAGAATGGAGGAAGAAATAATAATTGAGGTGAAAAGTGAAGAGAATAGGAGAAGGGATAGGTGAGGTAAAAAGTGGAGAAAGGGAGCAGAGAGAAGAGATGTGAGGAGGGATGTGAAGTGAGGATAGGTGAGGAGAGGAGAGATGTGAGGAGTGGTGAGGAGAGGTGAGGAGATGTGAGGAGTGGTGAGGAGAGGTGAGGATAGGAGAGATGAGAGGAGAGGAGAGATGTGAGGGGAGGAGAGATGTGAGGAGAGGAGATATGTGAGGAGAGGAGAGATGTGAGGAGAGGATAGGTGAAGAGAGGAGAGATGTGAGGAGAGGATAGGTGAGGAGAGGAGAGATGTGAGGAGAGGAGAGATGTGATGAGAAGAAGATGTGAGGAGAGGAGAGATGTGAGGAGAGGTGAGATGTGAGGAGAGGAGGGATGTGAGCAGAGGAGAGATTTGAGGAGAGGAGAGATGTGAGGAGAGGAGAGAGGTGAGGAAAGGACAGAGCAGAAGACAGAGTAGAGAACAGAGCAGTGGAGAGGTCTGAATATCCCTGGAAAGATCGCCTGTCGCGGCAGCAGCATGCATATAGTAAAGGCAAATCCACTGAAGCCGCCCTTCACCGCCAAGTCGGCTACAGAGAGGGTTCTCTCGTTACAATGGTAGCATTTCTTGACATTTAAGGTGCTTTCAATAATGTTAAAACGACGTCAATCATTAAGGAGTTGGAGTTTCTAGCCATCAACTCTACCGTAAGTAAGTTTATTAATCACTTACATATTAAAAGATACATTACGGCAGGCCTGGGATCTGTACAAGGGAGGAAAGGATTGGAGAATAGAGAAAGAAATAATAATTGAGGTGAAAATGTAAGAGAATAGGAGAAGGGATAGGTGAGATAATAAGTGGAGAAAGGGAGCAGAGAGGAGAGATGTGAAGAGAGGATAGGTGAGGAGAGATGTGAGGAGAGGTGTGCAGAGGGGAGGTGAGGAGAGCAGAGATGTAAGGAGAGGAGAGCAGAGATGTAAGGAGAGGAGAGGAGAGATGTGTGCAGAGGTGAGAAGAGAGGTGAGCAGAGGAGAGTTGTGAGGAGAGGTGAAGAGAGATGTGAGGAGAGGAGAGATGTTAGCAGAGGAAAGTTGTGAGGAGAGGAGAGATGTGAGGAGAGGAGATGTGAGGAGAGGAGATGTGAGGATAGGAGAGATGTGAGCAGAGGAGAGTTGTGCAGCAGCATGCATATAGTAAAGGCAAATCCACTAAAGCCGCCCTTCACCACCTAGTCGTCTACATAGAGGGTTCTCTCGCTACAATGGTAGCATTTCATGACATTTAAGGTGCTTTCAATAATGCTAAACCGACGTCAATCATTAAGGAGTTGGAGTTTCTAGCCATCAACTCTACCGTAAGAAAGTTTATTAATCACTTACATACTAAAAGCTACATCACGGCAGGCCTGGGATCTGTAGATCTAAAAAGATGGGTCAGCAGAGGAACACCTCAAGGAGGTGTACTTTCTCCTCTATTTTTGAATATAGCCATTAGGTTAGGTTAGGTTGAAAAGAGGGTGCAGATATTAATCCGCCCCATGCCACTATGGACATACCCCTAAGCCAGTAATCGGTTTGTTGTGTGCTCTAAAAACTATAAAGTAACCTCTAAAAAGAACATTTTAAGTAAGGAACTCCGTGCTACTTATAAAATCCTTAATTTTTCTCAATACCACTCCCCTAAGTTGGTTCATGTCTGGTATTGTGTCTCCACCTAAGTGCCGGTAAAGCCATTAAGAATATATTATTGTCTCTGGAAGAAAAATGCGTAAAAGGGGTCGCGAGAGTTGATGACGTGGCAATTGCGGTTAGGGGAAAGTATCCTAGCACTCTAAGACATAAACTCCAGGAAGCTCTACGTGCAACAGTGAACTGGGCTACCGAAAGTGGTCTAGGTGTAAATCCGTGCAAGACAAAAGTAGGACTTTTCAGCAGGAGCTACAAGTTGCCTACAGTAGCACCTGTCTGCTTGAGAGGAGAGAATGTTCCATTAACAGAAAGCGCATAATACCTGTGCGTTTTGCTGGACAGGAAATGGAACTTCCAATCCAACATTTTGGAAAGCCAACTCCTGCCCGCCCTATACACCTGCAAGAGAACCATTGTCAAAAGTTGGGGGTTTAGACCACGCGCGTCATGCATTGGGTATATACAGCGGTTGTCAGATCTATAATGCTATATGGTGTTGTGGTCTGGTGGACGGTACTTCAAATGTCCACCTCCTGCATAATACTCAACCGGATCCAAAGGATGGCTTGTTTGTGCATCACAGCCGCACTGAGGACGATACCATCCGATGCACTGAATAAATTACTACTTCTTATGCCTCTGGACATTGTGGCTACCCCAATTGCAGCGACCACTGCCGTGAGGTAAAGGGAACTTTCTCATTGGTCATGTGGCGACTACGGACATTGTGTTATCCTTGCTACAATGTCCGATGTTCCAGGCAGTGTAAATTGCACTTTACCTAAACCGCTTTTTGATAAAAAGTGCTGTACCACTATTCCTGATAGAACCGATTGGAACTACGGTATCCCTGGTAACAAAAGTTACATAGACTTTTATACGAATGGTTCCAAACCAGACGACCAGGTGGGCTTTGGGGTGTATTCTTAAGATCTAGAACTGGTCATATACAATAGAAAAGGTTACCCGAAGGTTACAGTTGAAAATTCACCTGTTCTGGGTGCCGGACCTCAGAGATATCCCAGGGAATTGCAAAGCGGAAGAGCTGGCGAGACTATAAGCTACCTTACAAATTCCAGGGAAACTGGAATCTGTGGCTATGCCTCTGGCGACATTTAAGCTACGTTTGAGGACCAGGCCCGAATGACAACGAATGATAGATGGTCACAAATAGGGGGCTGTGAGCACTCCAAAACTATGTGGCCTAATCTAGACTTGAAGAGGTCCACCGCTTTGCTGTCACTGGCCAGAACAGACTTCTCAGTCATTTTGTGCGTCATTACAGGTCACTGTCTCATCGGAAAACATGCTGACAGGCTGTAGGTTGCCAGCAATGACTTTTGCAGAAGCTGTGAGGACATTGAAGAAGATGAGACATTGAGTAGAACAGAGGTCTCAGCCATTGTGTCCACCATGACAGGTCTCTGTCTCATCGGCAAACATGCTGACAGACTAAAGGTTGCCAGCAACGACTTTTGCAGAAGCTGTGAGGACATCGAAGAAGAATAGACCATAGAACAACTTCTCAATTAAGTCTAACAAATCTTTAAAGTTAGGACAAAACTGTTTTTCATTGCTAGTACTAGGAAAGTTGGTCTCCCTAGAGGCAGTAAAATTTTAATTTTAATTCTAGTTTTATTGTTTTTTTCTTCTGTATCCCCACATTCTTGAGCAAAGCAGTAGGGGGTCACATTTTTCTTGTTTCAATGATTTTATTGATTTTTTTGTTTCTTCCACAATTCGATTATAAAATGGTAAAGAATAAAAGCAAAAATAAAACTCAATAGCTTTGGGTAGCTGTAGAATGTTTAATTTGGAATAAAAAAATATATATACCGTCATCTACACGTTTACATATTTATGGCCTTTTGGTTGTTCAATTTGTCTTTGGCCAGCAAAATATATAAATGCTTAATTAAATTTTCAATGTTGAAATATTCTCACACACACACACATACACACACATGCACACTCACTCACTCACTCAACTCTCTAAATATAAATCCTTCTAGAATAGAACAAAAGAAAGCACAACTACAACAACAAAAGCAGGGGAAAAAAGTTCAACCAAAATAGAGACGACGACAACACATTCATTAGATGTGATATTTCTGGTACCCAAAGGACATTTGGCAAATGCTGACTGGATCTGTTGGGTTGTGCGGTTGGCTAGAGGGTCCTTTGGTTTATGGTCGTCAGTCATTTTCTGTACTCTGTCTCAAAATAAAAATTCTAACTTTGACAAAGGCGGAGGCCATGTCAAAGTTTTCAAGGAGGAGGAGAGATGAAGCCTAAAATATTTTAAAATTTTCAATGTCCGTGTGTGAGCGCGCGTTCAACTACCTCCTCATACATCCTAATATCTATGGCATATGGTGATATATATGAGGACCATAGACCAAAGACCCAGGAACTCTTATTATTCTCATCAACCTTCGTAACGCCCAACATCACCATGCTCATCATCATCATCATTGGAATCGGTGCGAGAGGAAGTATGGAAATAAATTTGATATTTCTGTGGTACAAAATAATACAATTTACATATGTATTGTACAAATGCTATATCTCGCACTCACCATACATATGTATGTATATGTATATATGTGCTGCATTCTTATGTATGTGTGTATGCGAGTGTACAATTTGTGCATACATTATAATACCACCCTGTGTATAAAGTCCTTATGCTGGTACTGGATGCACACACATATAGACTCTTTTATACCGTATGTATATACCAAACATTAGGTGTTTGTATGTGTACCACTCACATGCAATATTTGTATGTTTGTATGTTTGCATGTGTGCTTATATTTATATCCTTCTAGTCTGCATATGTAAATAATTTTAAAATTTATAATCAAAGTGCACAGATAGACAAGGTACGTATGTACATATGTATGTGTGTTTAGTGTGTGTGTGCAAATAAATGTACCAACAACATTCAATGAATACCTCTTCGGTTTGGTCCCTTAAATAGCAACAATTTTTAAGATATATGAGACATTACGCTATTGCGGAAAACTTATGGAACTGCACTTTCAAGACTTTCAAGCAAATATCCCAATTAAGTCGAAATTTATTTTTATACCCTCCACCATAGGAGGGATGGTGGCATACTATTCCCCCATCCCTCATCTACTACTCGAAATATTCGTCTGACAATTTAGGTCGATCTAGCCATGTCCGTCTGTCTGTCGAAAGCACGCAAACTTTCGAGGGAATAAAGCTAGCCGCTTGAAATTTTGCATGAATACTTCATATTCGTGTAAGTCGGTTAGAGAATGTAAATGGGCCATATCGGTTCACGTTTTGATATAGCTGCCATATATCGAGGTTAATAAATCTCCAGGCCCGGACGTTATATCAACACTTGTCCTTTGTAAGTGTTCTTCGACGATTGCTCGTCCACCACGCAATCTTTTCAACCTTGCTTACGGTGCGAGAGTTTTCCCGGCGCGTTGGAAGTTTGCGAACGTTCAGCCCATTCCCAAAAAGGTGGGACGAAGAACCCTACGAATTACCGGTCAATTGCGATATGCTCCGCGCTCTCCAAGGTTGTGGAGAGTATGTTTAACCATCATCCGGACCCGAATGGTATATCAACCCTTGCCCTTTTTAAGTGTTCTTCGACGTTTGCTAGTCCACCACGCAACCTTTTCAACTTTGCTTACCGTGCGAGAGTTTTCCCGGCGCGTTGAAAGGTTGCGAACGTTTAGCCCATCCCCAAAAAATGTGGGGCGAACACAAATTCTAAATGCAAATTTTGCCCATGAACATTTCACTAAGGAACAGGGGCACACTTCTCACATATCAATGAGTGCAGTCCGATTCAAGTTTTAAGCTCAATGATAAGGGGCCTCCTTTTTATAGCCGAGTCCGAACGGCGTGCCGCAGTGCAACACCTCTTTGGAGAGAAGTTTTACATGTCATTGTACCTCATAAATGTTGCCAGCATTAGGAGGGGAAAACCACCGCTGAAAATTTTTTTCTGATGGTCTCGCCAGTATACGAACCCAGGCTTTCAGCGTCATAGGCGGACATGCTTACCTCTGCGCTACGGTGGCCTCCATGTGGGGGCGAGCAACCCTGCGAATTACCGGCCAATTTCGATATGCTCCGCGCTCTCCAAGGTTATGGAGAGTATGGTTAACCATCATCTTGTCAGATACTTAGAGTCGAGTGGCCTTCTTAGCGATAGACAGTATGGGATTCGCAGAAATCGCTCTGCGGGAGACCTAATGGCATTTTTGTCGGAACGATAGAGTCGCTCTATCCACCAGTTTGGTGAGAGTAAGGTTTTTTAAAAAAATATCTGTACCACTATTTCTGATAGAACCGATTGGAATTACGATGTCCTTGGTAACAAAAGTTACACAGACTTCTATAAGGAATGTTCCAAACTAAACGCCCAAGTGGGCTTTGTGGTGTACTCTAAAGATTTAGAAGTGGTCATATCCAAAAGGTTACCCGACCACTGCAGTGTGTATCAAGCGGAGATCCTTGCAATTAAGGAAGTGGTGGAGTGGCTAAGATGTCATTACGACGATTGGCATGAATATCTTCTCAGACAGCCAGGCAGCCATTAAATCCCTGGAGAACGTATTTCTGAACACAAAAACCACCCTCGACTGTCGCAGATCTCTCAACGAGATGGCTGAACAGTTCAAAATTAATCTGTTCTGGGTGCCGGTCTACAGAGATATCCCAGGGAATTCGAAAGCAGACGAACTTGCGAGACTAGGAACTACCCGACACACTCCAGGGAAACTGGAAACTATGGGTATGCCTCTATGTAAGCAAAGTTTTCAGAACCAGGCCCGAAGGACAACGAATGATAGATGGTCACAAATAGGGGGCTGTGAGCATTCCAAAACGATGTGGCCTAATCTAGGGCAAATGGGTAGACTAGAGTCGAAGTCTCACCCAATAGATCGTCAACGAAAATAAAAAAAGAGAAGGGGAAAGGACAGAGCCTTGTGGCACACCTGCGGTCAATGTATACCCTATCAAATGCCTTGGAGATATCCAGAGCCGCGACCTTAGGTAAGGTTAGGTTTAAGTGGCAGTCTGCAGACAGACTCACTTAGACATTTTTGTCCATCCTGTTACCAGGGATATCGTAGTTCCAATCGGTTCTATCAGAAAAGCGGCTCAGGTAGGGTGTAATCCACACTGCCTGGAACATCGGATATTGTATCAAGGATAACAAAGTGTCCGTAGCCGCCACATGACCAATGAGAAAGCTCCCTCACGGCGGTGGTCGCTGCAATTTGGGTAGCCACAATGTCCAGAGGCATAAGATGAAGCATTAAATTCAGTGCATCAGATGGTGTCGTCCTCAGTGCGGCTGTGATGCACAAAGAAGCCATCCTTTGGATCCGGTTAAGTATTGAGCAGTAGGTGGATTTTTGAAGCGCCGTCCACCAAACCACAACACCATATAGCATTATATGGTCTGACAACTGCAGTATATACCCAATGCATGACGCGCGCGGTCTAAACCCCCAACTTTTGCCAATGGCTCTCTTGTAGGTGTATAGGGCAAGAGTGGCCTTTCTTGCCATTTCCAAAATGTTGGCTTTGAAGTTCAATTTCCTGCCCAGCAAAATACCCAGGTATTTTGCGCTTTCTGTAAATAAAACATTCTCTCCACCCAAGGATACAGGTTCCACTGCAGGCAAATTGTATCTCCTGCTGAAAATAACTACTTCTGGCTTGCACGGATTTATACCCAGATCACTTTCGGTAGCCCACTTTGCTGCTGCACGTAGAGCTTCCTGAAGTATATCTCTTAGAGTGCTGGGAAACTTTCCCCTAACCGCAATTGCCACGTCATCAGCATACTTTTACGCCTTTTTCTTCCAAAGACAATAATATATAGTTAATGGCTATATTCCAAAGTAGAGGAGACAGTACACCTCCTCGAGGTGTTCCTCTACTGATCCATCTTTTTCGATCCACAGATCCCAAGCCTGCCGTTATGCATCTTTTAGTATGTAAGTTATTAATAAACTTTGTTAGGGTGGAGTTCATGCCTAGAAACTCAAACACCTTTATGATTGATGTCGGTTTTACATTATTGAAAGCCCCTTCAATGTCAAGAAATGCTACCATTGCATATTCCTTGACAGCGCGAGAACCCTCTATGTAGCCGACTAGGTGGTGAAGGGCTATTTCAGTGGATTTTCCTTTACTATATGCATGCTGATGCCGCGACAGGCGATCTCCACG
Source organism: Stomoxys calcitrans (assembly GCF_963082655.1). Lineage (NCBI taxonomy): Eukaryota > Metazoa > Arthropoda > Insecta > Diptera > Muscidae > Stomoxys > Stomoxys calcitrans. The sequence goes on from NC_081552.1 coordinate 211,264,120, forward strand.
GATCTTTGCCCTAAGATATGATTCTATCAACCTCTCAAGAGTCTTCAGCATAAAAGATGACAGATTAATAGGACGAAAATCGTTCGCCTTCGTGTGGTAGGGTTTTCCTGCTTTCGAAATGAATATGACCTTCGTGTCCCTCCATCCCACAGGTATATATACCATGCTGATACAAGCAGAGTATATCTCCCTAAGCCAGGGAACCAGTCCATCAGTCACTGCTTGTAATTCAACCGATGATACATCATCAGGGCCTGGCGACTTAAAGAAGTGGATACTTCTTATCGCCCAAAGGATTTTAGGCTTGGACACAATTTCTCAAATGGCCTCCGACGAATGCATATCAGTGACAACCTCTTCTGGCGCCACGTTGTCCGTTGGAGAATTTCCCGGGAAATGTGTATCAAGGAGTAGTTCTAGTATTCCCTCACTAGACATTGTCCATGCATTCTCTGACTTCTGGCTATACCCCACCGTAATAGGTCTCGAGGACAGAATCTTCCTTAACCTAGAGGCCTCAGATGTATCCTCCACGGAGCTGCAGAATTCTACCCAGCATTTGTTCTGAGCTTTTCTAAGCTCGCCCTTATATTTTCTTAGCTCAGCCTTATAGATGTCCCAATCTTGTGGTGCTCTTTTGCTCTGTTGAAGAGTTTTCTGCAGTCCTTCCTTAGACCAACCAGCTCTGGGGTCCACCAGGGCAGTTGCTATTTGCCCCTTGCCTAGGCACTAGGGCATGCTGACACAAGCGAGTCATTCAGGGCCTTCGTGATCCGTTTGACCACTATGTCTATATCCTCCGTAGTTTCCACTTCCTTTTCCAGTCTAGAAGGGATAGTGGTGCAGAATTTATGCCGAAATTTATCCCAATCCGCCTTTCTTCTGTTTAGCCGAGGGACCACTACTTCAGTATTTTCTCCAAGGCTAAAATTAATATAACGATGATCAGAGAAGCTGTGGTCATCCAACACTTCCCAGTCGCATATTCTTCCACTTATATCTTCCGATACAAAGGTAATATCTAGTACCTCCTGCCTGCTCCTGGTAATAAAGGTCGGTTTCTCCCCCTTATTACAAATCGCCAGATTGCAACTTATAATCTATTCAATAAGCAGCTCACCCCTTTCTTCTGACATCCGAACTTCGCCATATCTAGTGATGTGCATTAGCATCACTTCCTACAACGAGGCTTTTCCTCCTTACAGAAGCAGCTTCAACCAGCGACTTTAGGTTTGAAGGCGGCATCTCTGAATCGTGTGCCATATATAGAGAAGCCAGCCAGTAATGAGATTTGTTTATTTCAAGGCTGGCTACTACTAAATCTTCAGTGCTTAGCGACGGAAGAAGAAAAACATTTAAACTACCCTTTGCAAGAATTCAGGCTCTGTGCCCCCTATTCCCCGTACCCTTGAGAAGTTTAAATCTCGGAATTCTTAGTCCTCGAACCATTCCTCCACACACTCATGGTTCCTGGATAAGAACCACGTCAAATACCCCAGCCATCAGGAGGACCTTCCAAAAATAATTTTCAATCAACATCCATCAATTGGAGCAATTACAAAATTAATTGAAAAGTTCGAAAAATTTCTATCATTTTTTTAATTGGATCAATTAAAAAATTAATTGAAATTTCAAAATTAAAATTTGCAAAAATTTCAATCATATTTTTTTATTGGATCAATTAAAAAATTAACTGAAAGTTTCAAAATGTTCAAACATTTTTTTAATAAATTAAAAAATTAATTGAAAGTTTCATTTTTAATTTAATATGAATTTTTTTATTTAAATTTGTTTAAATTTCTTCACCAAAAACGGTGATATCAACATTTTCGTGATTAAAACAGTTGCAATTATAAATTAATTTGATCAATTAATTTCGTGATTGAATCCAATTTTTTATTTTTTTCTGTGTACGGTCCGATTTAGTCAAGTTTTAAATTTCTAGCGCAAACTTTCTAAATTTTTAGTTTTTTGGTGAAGCCGACTGATGATGGTGGTGAAGCTGGACTGAAATTTCGGGTTTTACGCATTTTTTTTTTAATTGTAATTTTCTTTTGGTGAAGCCGACTGATGATGGTGGTGAAGCTGGACTGAAATTTCGGGTTTTAATTGTAATTTTCTTTTGGTGAAGCCGACTGATGATGGTGGTGAAGCTGGACTGAAATTTCGGGTTTTACGCATTTTTTTTAATTGTAATTTTCTTTTGTTGAAATGTCGTTTGCTTGTCACCTGCAGTATTTTTTACAACGACAATGCCCCATATGCCTGTAGTCGTGGTGGACAATTGCCCGAAAGTGTGGGTAAAATTGTGCGAATCTTTTCGCTTGTGTGTGACGGTATATTCAAAAGTAATGGCCAAGCTATAGCCTGTTAATGTATGGGTGGGTGTCTAAATGTACATAGACCACCACCGATGTTGGTATATGCATGAATACTTAACGTGGTCGACTCCAATGATAATTGGGAAATGTTTGCATACTGTTTGGTTGATCATATTCACAGAAAGAATGGGGAAGTGGTGGGCGGTAGGGGGGGTGGGGGGTGTGATAAAGGGGTAAGCTTTTCGACATACCTTATCATACGTGGATGAGAACTTTAATGATGTAATGGGGTTAAAATTATATGCGTTCTATATGTGTGCGCTCGAGTAGTGGTGCTGCGTTTGGGGAGTTGTTTGGGTTGTTGCGTTGCGTACATATTTGGCTTGACGACAACAAGAACTAAATGCTGATTGTTGTCCGCCGAGCCCCAAAAACCCCGTCACTTCACTCTCAATTCAATCCCCAATTGAGGAACACACCTATTCGTAAGTCTACCCCTTTCGTAGGTTTGGACTCTGCCTTACTGCTGCTAATGGTGGTGGCGCATAGCCGCCAAAAACCAAGCGATTTGAATTGAGTTTTCATTTAGTTTGGGCTTAATGGCATATTTAGGGGATGGGTAGAGGGGGGTTTTTGTGGAAGAAATGGGGGCCAAGTGCCAGACGTGAAACCAGGGTGGATGTCTCTGGCATAATAATCGGTGCTACAACAGCCAAAGGATACACATAGGAATACACGCACACACACACACACACTGATGCACGCATACATTGGTACATAGCTGGCGAATTTTATAAATTCTATGTATAAATTTAGAAAATTAAGGCTTGCCAGAAATTAATTTTTCAGTTGGCATCGTTGGTATGGATGAGACGTTGTGTGGATTCGAGAGGAAATGAAATTTGAAATTTTCGGCAAATACCATATAAACGAAATACTGGGTTATTGTGGTGAGGAGGATGTTGCAGGCTGCCGACTGTAGAATTGTCCTCGAAATTCGTCATTTGATATGTGGTGTATATGTAGAGGTAAAGAGGACATACATATGTCAATATCCCTCTACATATAAGCCAACATTTGCTGTAATGTATGAGCCGTATGTGTGCAAGAGAGAAAGAGAGAGAGAGAGAGAGGCGAGTTCCAGCTAACGCAAAGCAAAGATTTCCAAGGAAGAAGATTTTATCACAACCATACCTCTTATCTCACCTCTCACACCCCGAGCGCCCAGCCGCTCGAGGTACGAACGTGTCAAGTAAATAGCAAAGTAAATAAGAACAAGGATAATGATGCAAAGTAATAAATTTTGAAGGAAACCTCGCAACTGAACTCCATGGCAAAAGGGGTGGTTCATTTCAAGATACCTTCACACACACACGCACACACCCAGCATAGAGGTATACATTTGTATATGTTGGGTTTTGCTATGTTGGTTACGTGTGCATCCGTTTTATTTCTTGCTCTATAAGTAGTTTTCCTTTTTATTCTTCCTCTTCTTTTACTTGTACTTTTCGAATTCTTGGCTTTTCAGCCACCACCCTATAGCCATAAAAGGTGAAAAGGCAAAACATAAAATTTAAGTATTCACAAAAAACTTAAACGCAACACACAAAAAAAAATTAAACTATAAATTTTGTAACATTTTTAGAAGGCACACATAAGGCTAAAAGTAAAGAAGAAATGAAGAAAATTTTATTTAATTTACATCTATGGTCTTGAGACATATGGGTGTAATGAAATTAGTTTTTTAAACTTTCTATGCAGGGAAAGTTTGTATGTTGGTTCGCTGCTTTGAACGAATATTTGAGTGCTTGCCACACTTTGGTATAATACAAGGTAGCTGACGCAAAGCGTTAACAAGTTGACCCTGGCATATTGTGTCAAAGCAACTTAATAGATTTGGCTAAGCCGACTGATGATGGCGGTGAAGCTCGGCCGAAATTACGGCTTTTACGCATTTTTTTTTTTTCAATTTTATGCTCTCCACTACAGGATGGGGTATGTGTTTTAGTTCTCTGCTTTGAACGAGTATTTTAGTCCTTTCCTCAATTTGGTGTAACACAGGGTAGATGACACGGAATGTTACCAAGTTCACCCTGGCATATTTGTCAAAGCAACTTAATAGCATTGGTTAAGCCGACTGATGATGGCGGTGAAGCTCGACTGAAATTACGGCTTTTACGCATTCATTTGTTTAATTTTATATCTTTTACCAAGGGATGGTGTATGTATTTTAGTCCTCTACTTTGAACGAGCATTTTAGTCATTTCCACACTTTGCTATGTTGTTGTTGTAGTAGCAGTGTGTGGTACACTGAGGCGGCAGCCCTTGCCGATGAAAGAATTCATCGGGTCAATCCGGTACGTACAACCGGCTGCCATGGGATTGACACTTTGCTATAATACAGTGTTGCTGACACGGAGTGTTACCAAGTTCACCCTGGCATATTTGTCAAAGCAACTTAATAGCATTGGTTAAGCCGACTGATGATGGCGGCGAAGCTCGACTGAAATTACGGCTTTTACGCATTCATTTGTTTAATTTTATATTATTTACCAAAGGATGGGGTATGTATTTTAGTTCTCTGCTTTGAATGAGTATTTTAGTCATTTCCACACATTTCATACAGGGTAGCTGACACGGTGTGTTAATAAGTTCACCCTGGCATATCTGTCAAAGCAACTTTATAGATTTGGTTAAGCCGCTTGATGATGGCGATGAAGCTCGACTGAAATTACGGTTTTTAAGCAGGGTATACCCTCCACCATAAGATGGGGTATGTATTTTAGTTCTCTCTTTAGAACAAACATTTTAGACCTTTCCACACTTTAGTATAATACAGGGTAGCTGACACGGAGTGTTACCACCCTGGCATATTTGTCAAAGCAACTTAATAGCATTGGTTAAGCCGACTGATGATGGCGGTGGAGCTTGACTAAAATTACGGCTTTTACACATTTATTTGTTTAATTTTTATCAAAGGATATGTATTGTAGTTTTCTGCTTTGAACAAGCATTTAAGTCATTTCAACACTTTGGTATAATACAGGGTAGCTGACACGGAGTATTACCAAGTTCATCCTGGCATATCTGTCAAAGCAACTTAATAGCATTGGTTAAGCCGACTTTGGGGGTGAAGCTTGACTGAAATGACGGCTTTTACGCTTTTATTTGTTTAATTTCACATCCTTTGGCAATGGATGGGGTATGTATTATAGTTTGAACGAGTAGTCATTTCCACACTTTGCTATAATACAAGGTAGCTGACGCAAAGCGTTGACAAGTTCACCCTGGCATATCTGTCAAATTAGAAATGATAGCTAACTGACTTTTGTTTACAAGCCACCAAAAGTATTTGCTTCTGAGCGAATTCAATAGGCGTAATATTTGGCTAAAAATCGCAAATGGTTATTGTCCAAACACCTCAAAGTAAATAAAATGTCAGTGGATTCTCATCATACATCGTTGTAAACACCATGGTGATGGTGCAAAATAAAAAAGTTCAACAACGAGTGAGGGTTCGAATTCGACGAAATCCATGCCGAAGTGGCAATCAAATGGCTAAAGATTTGAAAATATCTTTTGAAAGAATGCAACAGATATTCAAAAACGAGCTCGAGGTTAAGCCCTACAAGTTCGAAAAGGCAAACGATCTGACACCAAAACAAAGAAAAGGGCGAAAATGCACTGCCGCATTGAGGACAAGAATGTCTCTGGACATTATGATTAGACAAATTGCTGCGACTACTGTTGTGAGGTTAAGGGATCTTTCTCTTTGGTCATGCGGCGGCTACGGACATTGTGTTATCCTTGATACAATGCCCAATGTTCCAGGCAGTGTGGATTACACATAACCTGAGCCGCTTTTTGGTAAAAAGTGCTGTACTTGCATTCCTGAAAGGACCGATTGAAATTACAATATCCCTGACAATAGAATCTACCTAGACCTAAAACCTAATTTGCAGAAGGATATATGAATCCTTTCATCAAATAGAAGTACAACGGTTTTTTCTTCGTATAATAAAACACAAACCTTTTCTTGGGATATATTTTATTTTTCCATAATAAACGTGAAACTTTAGTAGGACCTCGCTGCACCCTCATATAAATTGTATTGTCATATTCGTTACTACTCCAAAATATCTTTCATTTGAACCCCATTTAGCCATGGTTGACCAATTTTCCCATTTGGGAGGTTTTGGAGGGTTTTTGGTGGTGGGATGGTCCCCCATTATTAGGGCCTCATTTTTTAAGTTATAGTTGTAATCTACTCCCGAATACCCTTCATTTGAGTCCCATATTGACATGATCGTACAATATGCCTATTTGTGGAGTTTTAGGGTCCGGGAGGCCCCCTAGGTACTATTTTTAATATCATTTTCCTACTCTACTCCCAAATACCTTTCATTTGAGTACCATAATGTTTCGATCGGTCTACTTTTTATTTTGGGTTGCGTTTTGATGGTAAGGGGGAGGAGGGTCCGCCCCCCTTCCGTTATGAATAAATTATATAATCTGTGAAAACTATGAGAAAATCTATTCAGCCGTTCTTGAGTCCATACGGAGCAAACAAATTTTTAGACTCACCAACAAACACAAATTCATTTGTATACCCTACACCACTACTGTAGTACAGGGTATTATAACTTAGTGCATTTGTTTGTAACACCTAGAAGGAAAAGAGATGGACTCATTGATAAGTATACCGATCGACTCAGAATCATTTTAGAATCATTTGTGTACAAGGTACAGGTCGCAATTTTTTTCAGATGGTCTTCAAATCAAATATTGAAATTGGAAAAAATCGTTTCAGATTTGGATATAGCTCCCATATGTTCCATATATGTTCGTCCGATTTTGACTAATATTGCAATAAAGCGCTTTCGAAATTTGGCAGGAAGGATTTTCTTACAACTTTAAATATTACTGATGAATATCATAGAAATCGGTTCAGATTTAGATATAGCTCCCCCATATATGTTCGCCCGATTTTGAGAAATATTGCAATGAAATGCTCATTTGTTAACCGATTCTCTTGAAATTTGGCAGGAAGGATTTTCTCATGGCTCTTGATAATACTAGTGGATTTCATAGAAATCGGTTCAGATTTAGATATAGCTGTCATATATGTAAATAGCCCGATTTTCACTTCTAGAGCCCCTGCAAGCGCATTTATTGACCAATCTTCCCAAAACTTTGCACAACGCTTTCCTCGACGACTACCACAATCCCTATAGAGTTTGTTCGAAATCGGTTCAGATTTAGATATAGCTCCCATATATATGTTCGCCCGATTTTGAGAAATATTGCAATGAAATGCTCATTTGTTAACCGATTCTCTTGAAATTTGGCAGGAAGGATTTTCTCATGGCTCTTGATAACACTGGTGGAGTTCATAGAAATCGGTTCAGATTTAGATATAGCTGTCATATATGTAAATAGCCCGATTTTCACTTCTAGAGCCACTGCAAGGGCATTTATTAACCAATTTTGCCGAAATTTTGTACAACGCTTTCTTCGAGGACTACCACAATACATATAGAGTTTGTTCGAAATCGGTTCAGATTTAGATATAGCTCCCATATATATGTTCGTCTGATTTTGAGAAATATTGCAATAACGTGCTCATTTGTTAACCGATTTTCTCGAAATTTGGCAGGAAGGATTTTCTCATGGCTCTTGATAATACTGGTGGAGTTCATAGAAATCGGTTCAGATTTAGATATAGCTGCCATATGTGTATATATCCCGATTTTAGAGCTACTGCAAGCGCATTTATTGACCAATCTTGCCAAAATTTTGGAAAACGCTTTCTTCGAGGACTACCACAATATCGAAGAAGTTTGCTTGAAATCGATTCAGATTTCGATATAGCTGCCACACATATGTTTGCAAAATTTTTGGTAATTTTTTTTGGTAGTTATTACAGTTTGAACATATTTGCTTGAATTTGATGCGGATTGTTTAATGACCCATCTAAAAACATTCACCGAGGTCTATCAAAATTGATTCAGAATTAGATATAGCTCCCACTGTGTACTTATAGGTTAGGTGTAGGGTATTATACAGTCGGCACCGCCCGAATTTTGCCTTTCCTTACTAGTTTTAAAATGATTTCAAAAAAAAATTATCTCATTTTCGGTGTTATGGCTTTAATTTATTCGACGCTTCTATAAAAATGTGTGCAACTTAAGTTACAAACAAACATGCATACATCTCAGCAGCCTGAGGTAATTCTATTGCGTCAACATTTTTGGTAGGACGAGGCCACATTAAAAAAAAAACGTCCAAGGAGTGTGAAAGCAACGCACAGTGGTCCAAAACCGAAATATATCAACTTCCTTCTGCTAAAAAAAACTTCTCAAATTTAAGCTCCGTTTCAACATTAAGCTCAATGATAAGTGACTTCCTTTTTATAGCCAAGTCGGAACGGCGTGCCGCAATGTCACACCTCACAATTGCCGCCGCCATTAGGAGGCGATAACCATCGCTGAAAATTTTTTCTGGTGTTCTCGCCAGTATTCGAACCCAGGCGTTCAGCGTCATAGACGGAGGACATGCTTACCTCTGCGCTACATTGGCCCTGTGATTTTTTCAATGCCTACTATGTCTAACTACAACGATCTGTTGATCTGAAAATTTCTTTTATGTAACATAACAACATTAGAAGAAAAAACTATTCTCATTTTCAAACTTGTGAGGAGAATTTGTTATAGCTTTTCTCGAAATCTTTTCGAAATCATTGTTTTTCGTTATTGCTTAACGCAAAGAACTAATCTTATGATTACTTCGAGCTAAATCACTTTGCGAAGCTTCCCAAAGCACTGCCATGAAACAAGAACCTACCAAACATACAAAAATCTTCTGGTATATCATACCAAAAAGAATACATTTGGCTTTTTGAGAAATGTAAACAAAAACCCTGAAAGGGTTTCGTATTACATTTCTTTCCATTGTCCATCCGACCTATTTGTGTAGTAAATTGATGTCCATGTGTTTGTTTTAGATGCATGCGTATGTGTGTACAAATAATTTTGTGTTTAATGCTGGACACATGCTGGCAAACAGAAAAAACATCCATGCTACAGTCATGATGAGGAAAAAAGGAGTGTGGAAGAACACGTGTTCTCTTTAAAATCATCACACACACACACACACACACACACATGTAAGCATCCCAATGAAAAAATTACAAGCGAAAAACAAACAAAATGATAACACCCTGTTTGTTTTTTCTCCTACCAATTTTTGAGTAGATTGAGATGCAACACATTTGGCATTTATTCTCTTCAACACTCTCTTTCCCGTTATCTCTTTAATTGTTTGTTGCGCTCTTAGCCTCACTCCATTCAAAAGGGGCACATATTTTTCTCAGTGACTTTATTATTCAGAAAACTTTTCTAGGTAAGCCAACCAAGGTCAATGCGAGTATGACTGGTTATCAATGCCTTGAATATTGTTTTACTTATTTCTGGGGAATTAATTTTGATTTGAAGAGATTATGGGGTACAGTGATTTGCCAAATACTCTCTTAATGATGTTGAAAAAGAAGTGTCAGATTTGAGGAGATTTTTTTTTTTGAAAATTTATCAAATATCAATAAAACTAGTTGTACCCAGGCCGGATACGGCCCTCGTACAGCTAGTCTTCATTAGCACCATGCGAAAAATTCGTTTCTAAAGGCCTAAACAAAATGAGCGCGTTGTGAACTCTGCAACTCTGCAAACAAATGTTAAAAAAGCAACTCGCAAAAGTTAAGCAATTTTTAACTTTGACGACCAAAAACACCACTTCAAGTGTGGTACTAACGCGAAATCCGGGCAATGACAAAGGAAATGCTCCAACGTCTCATCATCTTCCACGCATGCCCTATACATGCTTTCACTTGCCGCACCGATTTTACGTAAGTGAGCTCGTAGTCATATGTGCCCCGTTATGACACAAAAAGCTATACTGACCTCTTTTTAACTTCTTTTCAGTAATAGCCTCGTCCTCTTACGATCCGGATCACCCCATATGATTTTCGCCGTCCTACCGACCGTTTCGCTGTTCCACAATGTTGCATGCGAATTCGTCGCCCTCGCCCCTAACGCGGACTGCGTCTACCCGAAAGGCTTCGGGTTAACCAAGTTTATTGACGGCAGTCCTCTTGCCTTCACCGCCAAATCGTCGTGATCACCCGGATCCACGCCTGCAGGATCGTATTATGGTCAGGCAGTCTAAAACAGATCTCAGTCCCTAGGTTCTCAATGTAGACCCCCAAGACCACTCTGTCCTCTAGCTTTGATCCATCCGTGTAACATGATCTTCCAGATGGCAATACTAGGGTTCCGGCAATCCAAGAGTGTGCCGATGGCAGCATTGCCTCGCGCTCGGCTTCAAGGTTCATCTCAGGTACCAAATCGGAAACCTCTTCCCTTCCTTCCATGTTTCCTATCGTCGCCTCGATTACACCGCAATGGTATGAACTGCTCCCATCCTCAATTCATTCTTCTATCGCCTTAAGTCTCACGGGCGCAGTGGCTGCCAACACTTAATCTCTATGTTAATGGGTCGGAAATCTAGAATAGTCTCCAGTGGCCTAGTGGGCGTGGTCCTCATCGCTCCGCCTATGCCAAGACAACATGTTTTCTGAACCTGTTGCATGGTTCTTATGACTACTGAGGCGTAAGTAAGTATTGGTCTAATCACGCTTCTGTAGAGCCAGTGGACTATCCTCGGATTCAGGCCCCATTTCGAGCCTACGGCCCGTCTACATAGTGCCCAACATTTGTGAGCCTTCTCAGTACGGTTTTCTCTCCAAGATCACACCTAAATATTTGACCTTGTCTGATATCGAAATCGTCCTGTTTAGGAAACGTGGTGGGTCAAGTTGGGTCTTCTGTGGGTTAACATTAAGGCCTTTGGGTCTAGCTCTTCTGCATAGCTCGTTCGGATACTTACCCCTTAGAAGTATTATAACATCGTCTGCGTAGCAGACGGGTTCATATTCCTCCTCAGTCAGCATCCGTAATAGGTCATTTATGGTGGTCAACTGTAGGAGTGGCGATAAAATGCCCCGTGACGTGCCTTGTGCCACTTTCTCCCTTATATTTGTGCCATGGGACACACTACCTGTTCCTTAGCATATGATTTATCCAGTCTCAAAGGACCGGTTCCACCCCGTACTGGTCTAAGGATTGGTTCAGTGTGTCGGTCCGCACATTGTTAAAAGCCCGCTCCATGTCAATGCATACCGCCAGGGTGTACGTTTTGGCATCGAAGGATTCTTCTATTTTATACACAATCTCGTGCAGGGCAGTCTGCACCGACCTTGCCTTGACATAGGCATGCTGTTTGTATTTGAGTTGTTCGCAGGATGTCCTACTCTTTATCATGGCATCAACAATGCGTTCCATGGTTTTGAGTGGAAAGGTCGTATGGCTTATAGGCCTGTAGGCCTTTGGTGTCGCATAACTTGCATTGCCAGGCTTGGGTATCAACACCACCCCTATCTCCTGCCAGGCTTTCGGAATATATGCAAGTCCTAGGCACGCTGTGAAAATTTTGGCCAGATGAGGCGCCAGATAGTTTGCCTCTTTCTGTAGTAATGCCGGAAATATTCCATTAGGTCCGGGAGACTTAAATAGTTTGAAGCTCCTCAAGGATTCCTTCACCATAAATTCCGTAATTATAAATCTTCGATCAAAGTCATTATTCCAAGATTCCGGTGTCGCCGTGAGTGCCGTCGTATGCTGTGGGAAATGGATTTGCATCAATAGCCTCAACATGTCCTCCGTTGTTTCTGCTATCACTCCCATGTCGTCTACCAAGGTTTCAGTTTGGACATGGGTTTTTGAGAGAAACTTTTTTATCTTGGCAGCGTCATTAACACTATGGACCTGTTCGCAGAAAAGCTTCCAGGAGGCACGTTTTGCCGCTCTGGTAATCTTATTGTATTCCTTGAGCCGTGTGTAATAAACATCCCAATAAACTTCCGCTTTTTTAAAAAGTCTGCGGGTCTCTTTCCCAATATTGCGAATTTCCCCGGTCATTCAGGGTTTTTCTTGAGCTGATTTCCTTTCCCGAAGAGCACAACTATCTTCGAAGGACCCCACTAGTGTAGCCGTAATCCTGTTGACATTTTCGTCAATGTCTTCTATGCTTGGACAATCTAAGCATAGAAGACATTGACGATAATGTCAACCGGATTTTCGAGGTTACTTTTTAGTTTTTAGAGCACACAACAAGCCGATTACTGGCTAAGGTGTATGTCCAAAGAGACATGGGGCGAATTAATATCTGCAGCCTCTTTTTCAACCTAACCTAGCCTAACCTAAGTGAGGCAACACCCAATGACGCTCCGTTTCAAGCGTCAAAGCTGAAAATTTGTTAACTTTCCGCGTAGCTTTTGTAGAATTTATGTGCAGAGTTGCATTTTTGCAACGCCACGCTCAAAGCGCAACGCGCTTATTCTGTTGTGGCCTTTACGAATTACTATATGTATCCCCCCAGTACAATTCCTTTTATTGAACCATAATAAACAAATATCACTTGAACCTCATTTTAAATACCATATTCGTAATCTTCTCCCGAAAACCTTTTATTTGAGTCCCATATTGTCATCAAGGTCTAATATGCCCACTTGGGACAGTTTTGGGGCGGCCCCTTAGGTAATTATACCCTATTTTGAATATTTGATAATCATATTCGTGCTCTACTCTTGAATACCTCTCATTGGAGTCCCATATGGTCTGATTTTGGCCGGTACTTTTTATGCGTTTTCTGGCTTGGGGTGGCGCCCTTACTCCCTAAGACCTTTCATTTGAGCCCCATATTGCTATGGTTGTAAGTTTGTCCCCTTTGTTTTTGGGGAGGGGTGGCCCCCAAACACTTGATGCCACATTTTGATATCAGATTCGTATTCTACACTCAAATACCTTTTATTTGAATTCCATATTGCCGAGGTCGGTAAATATGACCGATTTAGGGGTGTTTTGGAGAAGGGGTGGACCCCCAGAAACTTGGCTCCACATTTCGATGTCAGTTTAATATTCTACTCGCATATACCTTTCATTTGAATCCCATATCGTTAAATATGCCCATGGTCGGTAAATATGTCCTATTTAGGGAGGTTTTGGGGGTTGGGGTGGTCCCCCTAACACATGGTCCGACAATTGAATATCAGATACGTTTTCTGATACAAAATACCTTTCAATTGAGTCCTATATTGGCGTGATTGGTCTAAAAATATATATTTGGTAGGTTTGGGGGTGGGGTGGCGCCCTAGGTACCCCATCCGAAATTTGGATACGAAATTTTTGTTTTTGCAATGCTATAAGAGATCACACAAAATCTCGCTCAAATCGCATCTCCCAAATCTGGCGTTACTGAATGTTAGGGTAAGGGGGAGGGCCCGCCCCCCTTCAAATATTAAAACATGAGGTGCCCTATTTTTGCCACGGTATCATTATGGACCAAACAAACACAAATTGATTTTTATAAATGAGAAATTTTCAGCGGTGAATTTCCCCTCCGAATGCTGCAACATTTGTGAGGTACTATGCCATGTAAAGACCTCTACCCATACTCGTACTCACTCACTCGCACTGCCGTACTCCCTTATCATTGAGCTTAAACTTGAATCGGATAGCACTCATTGATATGTGAGAAGTTTGCCCCTGTTTTCATTTTTGCCACACAGTTCGACCTCACCATCCTCGAAATCAAACTGTTAACATATAGTCTGAATTGTTATGGCCGTAGTTCCAATTCCAGGATATCGATTGCGGTTATCATATTGGCACATACCTCTGAGAAGTTATACGGCATTTTTATCGACATATCGATAAAAAATGCATCGATTATCGCATATTTTGAGATCACTCAGACTGATCAATCAAACTAATACTTCAATAGCTCAACAAGCAATTTATCGTCTCCTGCAGCCTTGTTATTCTTTAGCTGGGTAAATTCGGACCTTAGTTTGGCTTGGTGGCTTACACTCTATAGAATCTTCAGGTAATAGATATGAGTTATCCTCGACATCGAGATCTCCGGTAGCCAAGTTGGCAAAGTGCTCGGATTGCAAGTGTGGGGAGCATGGGTTAGTTTACCATCACAGGCTTTGGTCTACCGCTACTGTTACGGTGGAGGCCACCATCGCGCAGAGGTTAGCATGTCGGCCTATGACGCTGAACGCCTGGGTTCGAATCCTGGTTAGACCATCAGAAAAAAATTTCAGCTGTGGATTTCCCCCTCCTAATGCTGGCAATATTTGTGAGGTACTATGCCATGTAAAACTTCTCTCCAAAGAGGTGGCGCACTGGAAAAGAAAAAAACCCTACTCCCTAACACTTATCAAGAGGCGAATACTTTTGCTGGCCACTGTTGTTGTTGTTGTTTTTTTTATGTGAATCCCTTGGCCAGCATAAATCTTGGCACAACCAAATGATAAATTATCAACATTAATTTGAATTTTTTTTTCACACTTCACAAGTCGTACAAGGGTAGAAATACGAGGGCGAGACAAGAGAAATGGGAGAAAACTAATATTAATCATTGTAATTATATGGGGGTAGAAGAAAATTACCAAACATACATATACTCGCATACTCGAACTCACTCACTCAACCTTATGTTACACACATATGAGCATACATTTATGGTTGTGTGGACTTATAGGGGAGGAATTTCCTAAAACTGAAATTTTTTACGAAATACTTGTATTTTCGATGGTAAAAATTATTAAAAATTGGGGAATTGTATTATATTTGAGAAGTGTTTATTTAGGTTCGACAAAAGAGGGCTTATGAGGATATTAACAGAAATTTCTTAATTTTACTCAAAACTGCAATTTGCAGAATTCTAACAACGTCATTCTTTTTGTAAATCATCGAAATAATGATGTAAGACCCATTTAAGGTATATATCATTTTGATTGTCTTGACATTCTAAGTGGATATATTGGGTTGCCCAAAAAGTAATGGCGGATTTTTCATATAGTCGGCGTTGACAAATTTTGATGACAAATTATTTTATTTATTTATATTTTGATTAAAGTTCATTCTAAGTTTTATTAAAAATGCATTTGCTTTCTTTTAAAAAAATCCGCAATTACTTTTTGGGCAACCCAATATATTCATGTCCGACCGTTTGTCCAGTTGTCTGTCAAAAGCACGCTAGCTAGGAGTAAAGCCCGGTGTTGATTTTTTTTTTATTTTTTGCGCTTATACTTCTTGTAATAGCAGGCCCACTGGATTGTAAATGGGCCAAATCGGTCCATGTTTTTATGAAGTGCCCATATAATCCCATCTCCTAATTAGATTTCTTGAGCCTCTAGAGTGCCCTCTAGAGAGCATAATCGAGATTCCCTCTAAAGGTCACCTCGATATGGCTAGCACGAGGAATATTGTTATGATTTCCAAGAAGCGTGCTAAGAATGATCTAAATCGGTGCATAACCTTATATGGCTGTCATATAAACCCATCTTCCCATTTGACTAGTTGAGCCTCTAGAGGGCGCATTTTTTTATCCCATTCGAAATTTTGCATATAGTGTGTTGTTATGACTTCCACACACCAATTCTGCCCTTCAAGACCAGAAAAGGAAGTGGAAACTGCGAAGGACATACATAATGGTCAAGCGGATCACAAAGGCTCTGAATTACTCGCTTGTGTCAGCATGTCCTAGTGCCAAGCCAAGGGGCAAACAGCGACCGCCATGGTGGACACCAGAGCCGGTTGGTCTAAGGAAGCACTGCAGAAAACTCTTCAACAGAGCGAAAGCCACAAGAGCACCACACGATTGGGAAAATATAAGGCCGACCTGAGAAAGTCTCAGAACAAATCCTGGGTAGAATTCTGCAGCTCCTTAGAGGATACATCGAAGGCCTTTAGGCTAAGGAAGATTCTGTTCTCCAGACCTATTACGGTGGGATATATTCATAAGTCAGAAAATGAATGGACAATGTCTAGTGAGGAAACACAAGAACTACTCGTTGATACACATTTCCCGGGAAATTCTCCAACGGACAACGTGGCGCCAGAAGAGGGTGTCACTGGTACGAATTCTTCGGAGGTTATTAGGGACATTGTGTCTGAACCGAAAATCCTTTGCGCGAAAAGAAGTTTCCACTCCTTAAAGTCGCCAGGCCCTGATGATGTATTATCGATTGAATTACAAGCAGTGACTGATGGACTGGTTCCCTGGCTTAGGGAGATATACTCTGCTTGTATCAGCGTGTCATATATGCCTGTGGGATGGAGGGACACGAAGGTCATATTCATTCCGAAAGCAGAAATACCCCACCACACGAAGGCGAAAATGAGAAGTCCTATTAGTCTGTCATTCTTTAGACTGAAGACTCTTGAGAGGTTGATAGAAACATATTTAAGGGCAAAGATTCCTGGAGATCGCCTGTCGCGGCAGCAGAATGCATATAGTCGGGGAAAATCCACTGAAACAGCCCTTCACGACCTAGTCGGCTACATAGAGGGTTCTCTCGCTGTTAAGAAATATGCAATGGTAGCATTCCTTGACATTGAAGATGCTTTCAATAAAGTAAAACCGAGGTCAATCATGAAGGAGTTGGAGTTTCTAGGTTTATTAATAACTTACTTACTAAAAGATGCATTACGGCAGGCTTGCGATCTGTGGATTTGAAAATATGGGTCAGTAGAGGAACCCCTCAAGGAGGTGTACTGTCTCCTCTACTTTGGAATATAGCCATTAACAATATATTATTGTTATCTGGAAGATAAACGTGTAAAAGTGGTAGCGTATGCTGATGGCGTGGCAATTGCGGTTAGGAGAAAGTTTCCCAGCACTCTAAGAGGAAGCTGTACGTGCAACAGCGAAGTGTTTAACTGAAAGTGGTCTAGGTATAAATCCGTGCAAGACAGAAGTAGTTCTTTTCAGCAGGAGATACAAGTTGTCTACAGTAGAACCTGTCCCCTTGGGAGGAGAAAACGTTCCATTTACAGAAAGCACAAAATACATGGGTGTTTTGCTGGAAAGGAAATTGAACTTCAAATCCAACATTTTGGAAAGGGCAAGAAAGGCCATTCTTGCCCTATGCACCTGCAAGAGAGTCATTGGCAAAAGTTGGGGGTTTAGACCGCATGTCATGCATTGGGTAAATACTGCAGTTGTCGGACCTTTAATGCTATATGGTATTGTGGTCCGGTGGACGGCACTTCAAAAGTCCACCTGCTCCATACTCAACTTCTGGACATTGTGGCTAGACAAATTGCAGCGTCCAATGCCGTGATGTTAAGGAAGCTTTCTCTTTGGTCATGTGGCTGCTACGGACATTGTGTTATCCTTGATACAATATCCGATGTTCCAGGCAGTATGGATTACACCCTACCTGAGTCGCTTTTTAATAAAAAGTACTGTACCACTATTCCCGATAGAACCGATTGGAACTACGATATCCCTGGTAACAGAAATTACATAGACTTCTATACGAATGGTTCCAAACTAAACGACCAGATGGGCTTTGGAGTGCACTCTAAAGATCTAGAACTGGTCATATCGAAAAGGTTACCCGACCTGGAAAACGTATTTCTGAACACAAAGACCTCCCTCGACTGTCGCAGATCTCTCAACGAGATGGCTGAACAGTTCAAAATTCACCTGTTCTGGGGTCCAGGCCACAGAGATATCCCAGGCAATTGTAAAGTGGAAGAGCTTACGAGACTAGGAACTACCTTACACACTCCAGGGACACTGGAATCTGTGGGTATACCTCTAGCGACATGTAAGATAAGTTTTCAGGACAAGGCCCGAAGGGCAACGAATGAAAGAAGGTCACAAAGAGGGGGCTGTGAGCATTTCAAAACTATGTGGCCTCATCCAGACTTGAAGAGGTCTACTGCTTTGCTGTCATTGGCTAGAACAGACGTCTCAGTCATTGTGTCCGTCATGACAGTTCACTGTCTAATCGGAAAATATGCTGACAGACTAAAGGTTGCCAGCAAGGACTTTTGCAGAAGCTGTGAGGACGTGTGTATTCCGCACTGGCAGTCAGAAAGAGTTCCACTTTAGGCTCTCATTTCTTTGAGAACCTAACTGATTTAGCGGATGTGAGCATTCGCAAGGTGTTGGGCTTTTTAAAGCGAACTGGATGTTTCAACGGTAGGAACTAGAAGGCATCTTTCTTCTTCTGTTCCTGTGGTATCACAATGAACGCAAACGTCTAAGTGAGTCTGATGGAAGACTGTTACTTAAAGCTAACCTAACCATAGGTTAAGACCTATGACTTCCAACAACCATATTAAGTATGGTCGAAATCGCTTAATAACCACATATAGCTCCCATATTAATCGATCTCCCGATTAGATTTCTTGAATCTCTGGAGAGCGAATTTTGTATCTGATTTGACTGAAATTTTGCACGCTATGTTTTGTTTTGACTATCTACAACTATGCCAAGTATGGTGCAAATCGGTCCTTTGGCTGATATTGCTCCCATATAAGCCGATCCCTCGATTTGACTTCCTGCGCCTCTAGTTGGCGCAATTATTATCCGATTTGATGGATTATGGTTGCCCAAAGAGTTTTATTTTGACTTCCAAACTACATGTTAAGTATGATCTAAATCAGTAAATAGCTTAATATAGCTCCCATCAGGGACGTAGCCAGGGGTGGGGGCTCTGGGTCATAATTTAATTTTTTTTAAATTTGTTTCCGCATAATTTTATGGAAATAAAAGTCATTTAAACCCAATTGACCGACATAAACAATAGCCTGTTGAAATCATAAAACCGCCAAAACTGCCGATTGGCCAGTTCATGCACACAGTTCACTACCTCAATTTTCAAAAAAAGTTTGAGGTATCTTTACCAATTTCACAGTAACTGAAAACAATTTAAAAAAAAATGGGTGCCTCCCCCCCCAAATAAAATCCTGGCTACGTCCCTGATTCCCATATAAACAGATCGTCCGATTTGACTTCTTAAGCTTCTAGAGGGCGCTATTACCAGCCGATTTGACTAAAAGTAGTTTTTATGAATTCGAACAGGAGGAGGTTTTAGATGTGACAGGAGGGAGAAGGTTTTAGATTTGACAATATGTTCGGAAAATCTAATAAATAAGGTTCAGCATTGGAGGATATCCATGGAGCATTCCTTCTCAGACCATCGTTACATTAGGTTTAGAATAGCACAGTCAACGCCGAAACCGATAAGCTTCCATAATAAGTTGAAAACCAATTGAACAAAATTCGGAAGACTACTCAGAAGAAGTCTTGGGCAAGATAATAGAAGACATTGACGATAATTACGACTGCACCAGTGGAGTCTTTCGAAGATAGTTATCTTCTTCGGGAAAGAAATTCAGCCCAAGAAATACCCTGGTTGATCGGGGAAATTCGCAACATTCAGGAAGTTATTCTGCGACCTTCTGGAAGGTATTCTGCGACCAGGTCGATTGCCTTAATGATGACGCCAAGATGAAAAAGTTTATCTCAAAAACCCATGTCCAAACTGAAACGTTAATAGACGGCATGGGGCATGAGGTTTTTGATGAAAACCCATTTTCCACATGATACGACGGGACTCACGGAGACACCGAAATCTTTGGAATAATGAGGTGGATCGCAGGCTTATCGTAACGGAATTTATGGTCAAGGAAGCCTTGAGGAGTTTCAAACCATTTAGGTCACCCGGATTTGATGGAATATTTTCGGCGTTACTACAAAAGGAGGCCGACTATCTGGCCACTATTTTCACAGCGTGCCTAGGACTTGCATATACTCCGAAAGCCTGGCAGGAGGCAAGGTTGGGATTTATACCCAAACCCGCCAAGGCAAGTTAGCGACGCCAAAGGCTTACAGGCCTATAAACGTCCTGTCTACTCAAAACCATAGAACGTATTGTGGATACTATGATAAAAAGTAGGACATAGGGCTGCAAACTGCTTAAATACACACATCATGTCTGTGTCAAGGGAAAGTCGGTGGAGACTGCGCTGCACGAGGTTGTGCATAAAATAGAAGAATCCTTCGATGGCGGCACATTGATCCAATCTTTACACCAGAACCGGGTGGACCGGGTCCTTATATACTGGATAAACCACATGCTAAGGTACAGGTGAATAAATTGTGGGTCCCATGACATAAATAAAAGGTAGAAAGTGGCACAAGGCACCCCATAGGGGTCACCATCACCACTCCTTTAGGTGACCACCATTAATAACCTATTTCGGATGCTGACTGAGTAGGGATGTGTTCCCGTCTGCTATGCAGACAATGTAATAATACTTCTTAGGGGTAAGGATCAGAACCAGCTATGCAGAAGGGCCGAAAGGATCTTGCATACGGCATATGACTGGGCTAAACCCAGTGGTCTCAATGCTAACCCAGAGAAGACTGAAATGTGCCTGTTCACGAGGAAGACGAAGATGGGCCAATTTGACGCACCACGTTTCCTCAATAAAACTCTGACAAGATCAAATACTTAGGAGTGATTTTGGATAGGAACCTTAATTGGAAGTGTCAGGGCCGAAAGGATCATGCATACGGCATATGACTGGGCTAAACCCAGTGGTCTCAATGTTAACCCAGAGAAGACTGAAATGTGCCTGTTCACGAGGAAGACGAGGATGGGCCAATTTGACGCACCACGTTTCCTCAATAAAACTCTGACAAGATCAAATACTTAGGAGTGATTTTGGATAGGAACCTTAATTGGAAGTGTCAAATTCAGGAGCGTACTGAGAAGGCTCACAGATGTTGGGCACTATGCAAACGGGCCACAGGCTTGAAATGGGGCGTGAATCCGAGGATAGTGCACTGGCTCTACAGGAGCGTGATTAGACCGATACTTACGCTTACGCCTCAGTAGTTTGTTTAAATGTGTCAAATGTGACGCCAAGTATTTTGGGACACGTGATGGTCGGAATCTTTTCTCCATCGACCATCACATTCATCTCGGCATTCACCTCACGCGTATTTGTAGTGAGCAATGTTGCTGAAGATTTGGTGGCAGATATCTTCAGATTTCTTGCATCGCAATATTAGGCAAGTTCGCAGATATCAACATTGAGAGGGGGGCCTGTTGCCATGCTCGTACAATCGTCCCCATATGATATAATCTCTAAGCCGTCTGGAGGTGGTGGAATGGAGGATTAGGTAGAGGTTAAACAGTGCCGCATATATCATCCTGTCTTGGGGAACTCCCTGTTTCATTCTGTATAATGATATACAATACTTCCAAGCACTGGCCTGGCAATATTGGGGCTGGGATGCTGCTGTTGCGTATATTGCAGCACGGGAGAAGTCGGGGGTTTCGTTAAGTCCGATGACGAGTACGCAGAAGGAGACGAAGACGACGCTTGTGACCCACTGCGGACTATATTCGCACATCACCTTGCAACGTATTCTGAGTGATTATACTCCCTTAGTGATGTAAGCATAGAGGAAGATCGGAAATGTGCCCACTCCATGCACCGGTTATATCACACCGACACCGACCGATGATGGAGGCGGTTTTGGCAAACCGAACAGACCCAGGGTCCAAGGTTTTCAATCAATCCCGTCACGAACCAGAAGCGTGCGGAGAAGGCACTCCCGGATGTGCCTCTCCCATGACGAAAAAAGGACGAACACGTACACTGAGGCGGCAGCCCTTGCCGATAAAGGATAACCGGCTGCCATGGAATTGTCATCAATTGTATTTTCATGTTGTCAAATGCCTTCTCAATCTCCAGCAAAGTACAGTGGAAGTCGGGGACAAATCTCCATATTTGGTATAATTTCATGGAGGGCTCGACCTGCTGTTGATGTGGCCATGTTGCGTTCCTAAGGCATTCTGGTAGAACAGCTTTTAAATTCCACACATGTGTGCGCGAGAAATGTCCTTTTCCACCAGCCTCCGTTGCTTCCTTAAACATATCACTTTATGCCAGGTTACCGCCATTTAAGTTGTCAACTTTGGTAGTATAAAGAAGCATAAGTATGTGACAGCCAATTCTTATTGCCACCTCTTATTCTTCTTCGCGCATACACACACCATGCACGGTCAAACGTCCCAAACTATTCTTGGTAATGGTTTGTGGAATATTTGCGTGTATACAGTCAATTATTACTGTTAACACTTTAACAGGCCAAACAAAAAGAAGGAACATAGTTGTCCATAGGTAGCCACGAATGTAATCACATTGTTTGAATATAAACCTTATAGCTCTTATTTGCCACACACTCACCAGCACAATGGAGTGGGACAGCTAAAACAATGAGCGCAAGAAAGTATGGAAAAAAAATCATTGACATTGCGATTAAAACTAACTCAACACTTGACTTCCTAGCCACAAAATAACCACGATTAACAGCTAAATTGAATTGAATGTGGAAGGGACAATCCCCTTCTAGGCGAAACGCCATCCTAACCCTGATACAAAAAAAAACAAACTATCGGCCAAAAGTCAAACGCACACCCACGAATGTTTAAAGAGACAAAATAGGCATAGGCGTAGGTAATGAGAGATTAAAAAGGATGTTACCAATATTTTTCTCTCTACATAGCATTTGACTGAGTTGAGTTGAAATTGGATTCGGACAGCACTTTTTGATATCGCACACAATATGACCGAATGTTGGAGACTTATTCTTCTACGGGTAGGTAGGCTGGACTCCAATCGGGTATGCGTTTTTTTTAACCAGATTGTGCAGACAAGGTGGTGAGACATAGGCCTCATCTGCATGTCGCCTTCGTTCTTAAAATGTTTAGCTGGCTACCCATGGCCATCTGCTGTCTTGTGGTTTTTCCGCCGGGTTTCCGCTACGTAGAATTCATTTTGACTAAGCGGTTTACATTCAATACCGGCATTCGGCATTGGTCCAGCCCTCGCTTCGCTCAAACGGTGGCGAACTTTTGCTGCCGCAAGGTATTGACATTTAGAAGAGTCTGCTGCGCCGCACACAGAGCGTTTCGCTACATCACGATACGACTTTTACTAATTGGGTGCCAAACGCAGCAAGCAACAAAGGCGTGCTTCCTAAATGTGTGTGTGTGTGTGTGTGTGTGTATATATGGGGGGTATGTGTGAATAAGTAAACTTGAAAATGTGTGTGGATGTAAACACATGTAATTGTGGGTACATCTCCCCCCACAAAGCTACAACAAATACAATACACACATATGCGATTACACATTTGCCACAAGTTTTCACAGAAGGGGGTCATCCCTTCATATGGGGGCTCATGACACAATCAGCAGACCCTTACATTCAAACGCACACACAATGCAAGGATAATGAGTCTATTTGTGAACATTTGCGATATGTATGGCAACAGCATCGGCTTGGGCTGGCCATCAGTAGAGGCGCAAAGTAACTCAGGCATTGTAAGCGGTGCTATTTTAAGGTTTGTTATGTTAGAGACTTGGACATGGAATAAGCTACAACATATCGTCAAACATCAACACATACACACATGCATGTATGATGTGTGGATTTCTTTGGCAAAACTGAAACGAGTATTTGTTTGTATTTGGGAATTGTGGGGAAAACTCCTCATGTAGACATATCCCCAAGCCCCCCTCAGTTTAATCTGAGCAATAAAAGTTTCAGTATATGATTCGTGTGTGTGTGTGTGTGCCTGCGTATGTTTATCCTAATGGGGGGCTAAAACATATATATATACATACATATATCAAGCACATACACACGCACTCAGATTCGCAAACATACCTCTTGGCTTTACAGAGTGAGATGGCTATAGAACAATTTGATTAAAGTTATTTGTATAAAATACACGTGTAATATTCACATACGTATGCACATACATACACACAACATATCCAGTTACGTGTATAAACAGTGAAAACCAACATACGTGTATATGGCATACATATGTGACTACAAACGTAAGCATGTATGTGCTATATTGGTCTCTTGTGATCCTTAATACACACATCATGTAAAAGTTGCTGTACGTGTGATGATTATTCATTTGATGTGGACATGCAGTTTAGTTTATGCTTCGTTTCTCTAGATAAAAATGTGTGATGTGTGCTTGTTGATAACGATGATGATGATGATAATGGTGGGTGTGTGAGTGTGTTTTGGTTAACATCCTTGGGATGTCTGCGTCCGTTGTCTCTGGTTTCAATGTGTTTTAAGGAACGTCTTAAGGTATTTGCCAAATCAACTACCAAGGAAATTTTGTTGGTGAAATAATTCCAAAGGAAATTATCGTCGAATATCCGGCAACAGCCATACAAAAGGAAATGAAGTTAATTAGGCAAATCTGTTTTATATGAGACACTCCATGGGGGAAAACTAAAAGAAAGAAAATCAAGAGATATAAAAACCGTAAAAGAAACTCCTTGAAGAAAGGGTAGCTTTACCAAAAGAAAACGGTAGTTCTAGTATCCTTGCCAAAAGGAAAGGATAGTTTTAGTACCCTTTCAAAAAGGAAAGGGTATTTTTTATACCCTTTCAAAAAGGAAAGGGTGGTTTTAACATATTTTCAAAAAGGAAAGGGTGGTTTTAACACCCTTTCCAAATGGAAGGGTAGTTTAAGTATCCTTTCCAAAAGGAATGGGAAGTTCTAGTACCCTTTCCAAAAAGAAATGTGTAGTTTTAGTACCCGTTTCAAAAGGAGAGGGTAGTTGTAGTACCCTTTGCCAAAGGGAGAGGGTAGTGTTAGTACCATTTCCAAATAGACAGGGTAGTTTTAGTACCCTTTCCAAGAGCCAGGGGAAGTTTTAGTACCCTTTCCAAAAGGATAGGGTAGTTTTAGTACCTTTTCCTAAAGGAAAGGGTAGTTTTAGTACCCTTTCCAAAATGAAAGGGTAGATTTAGTACCCTTTCCAAAATGAAAGGGTAGATTTAGTACCCTTTCCAAAAGAAAAGTGTAGTTTTAGTACTCTTTCCTAAATGATAGAGGAGTTTTAGTATCCTTTTAAAAACGAAAGGATAGTTTTAGTACCCTTTACAAAAGGAAAGGGTAGTTTTAGTATACTTTCCAGGCCATTGGAGATCGCCTGTCTGAGAAATTAGGCGTCAGGGATGGAATAGTCAGTACCCTTTCCAAAAGGGAAAGGTAGTTTTAGTACCCTTTTCAAAAAAAGGGGGAGTAGTTTAATACCCTATCCAAAAGGTGAGGGTACTTTTAGTAGAATTTTCAAGAGGAAAGGGAACTTTTAATACCGTTTCCAAGAGAAAATGGTTCTTTTAGGAACCAAAAGGAAAGGGTACTTTTAGTACCATTTATAAAAGGGAAGGTTAGTTTTTGTGCCCTTTCTAAAAGAAAAGTGTAGTTTTAGCACCCTTTCCTAAATGATAGAGCAGTTTTAGTACCCTTTTAAAAACGAAAGGGTACTTTTAGTACCCTTTCCAAATCTTTTATGGACGCAAGATCTTAAATAAAGAGTTCGGTCTATATGGCAGCTATATCCAAATCTGAACCGATCTTAGCCAAATTGCAGAAAGTCGTCAAAGAGTCTAAAACAACTCACTGTCCCAAATTTCCGCGAAATTGGACAATAAGTGTGCCTTTTATGGACCCAAGACCTTAAATCGAGAGACCGGTCTGAATGGCAGCTATATCTAAATCTGAACCGATCTGGGCCAAATTGCAGAAAGAATATCGAAGGGCCTAACACAACTCAGTGAACCAAATTTCGGCGACATCGGATAGTAAATGCGCCTCTTATGGCCCCTAGACCTTAAATCGTGAGATCTGTCTAAATTGCAGCTATATCCAAATCTGAACCGATCTGGGCCAAATTGAAGAAGAGCGTTGAAGGGCATAACATAACTCACTGTCCCGAATTTTAACGAAATCGGACAGTAAATGGCTCTTTTATGGTCCCAAAACCTTAAATCGGAAGATCGGTCTATATGGCAGCTATATCCAAATCTGGACCGATCTGGGCCAAATAAGAGAAAAATTTCGAGTGGCCTTACACAGGTCAGTGACCCAAATTTTAGCAAAATCGGACAATAAATGTGGCTTTTATGGGCCCATGGCATTAAATCAGCGTACCGGTCTATATGGCAGCTATATTTAAATATAGTCCGATCCGAACCATATTTGGGTGGGATGTCGGGGGGCCTAAAGCTACTCACTATTTCAAATTTCAGCGAAATCGGATAAAAAATTAAACTTTTATGGGCTTCAGACCCTTTATCGGCAGATCGGTCTATATGGCAACAATATCCAAAATATAGTCCGATCTGAACCATATTTAGGTCGGATGTCGGGAGGCTTAAAAAAATCACCGTTTCAATTTTCAGCGAAATCGGGTAATAAATAAAGCTTTTATGGGCTTCAGACCCTTTATCGGCAGATCGGTCTACATGGCAACTATATCCAAAATATAGTCCGATCTGAAACATATTTAGGTCGGATGTCGGGAGGCTTAAAAAAACTCACCGTTTCAAATTTCAGCGCAATCGGGTAATAAATAAAGCTTTTATGGGCTTCAGACCCTTTATCGGCAGATCGGTCTATGTGGCAGCTATATCTAAATATAGTCCGAACTGAGCCATATTTGGGTCAGATATCGGTAGGCCTAACACTTTGTTTCAAATTTCAGCGAACTCGGCTAAAAATAAAGCTTTTATGGGCTTTAGACCCTTTATTGGCAGATCGGCCTATATAGCAGCTATATCCATGTATGGTTCGATATGGCCCGTTCAAGAACTTAACCAGCGTGCATCAAAAATACGTATCTGTGCCAAATTTCAGTTCAATATCTCAATTGTTAAAGGGAGTAGAGAGATTACAACAGACATACGGACAGACACACGGACATCGTTAAAACGTCTTTGAATTTTACGACGATCCGAAATATATATACACTGTAGGGTAGGAAATGGATATTTCGATGTGTTGCAAACGGAATGACTAAATGAATATACCCCCTATACTATGGGGGTGGGTATAAAAAGTTTGGTCTGAGAACTAAAACCCTTTTGGGATTTTCTTTACTAAAATTTCCATCACACATTGTTTATTTATTCGGTAGAGCAGACGTTTTCCAGAGATATATTTTGTATACCTGCACTTGAAACCTTTATGCAAAACTTAAGAGTACTCTCTCGGTCAAAAAAGTACATTTTTAGTACTATTTTAAAATTTGTATTTTTCCATCCAGGGGGAAAATTTGCCGGTTTTAGTAATCTTTTATCTGAGAAAATCTAATTTAAGTGCCCTCTCCTTTAAAAACGGCTAGTTTAAGTACACTTTCCATTTAGAAAGGGTTGAACTCTGACCTATTTAGCATATCAAAAAAATTGTAAACTTTAAGTTACATCCTTTTGCATTTCAACATTCGATATGGCAAATCGTACGTATGTTTGAGTTTACAATCATTGCATCTACCTTTTGCTGCTTCATCGCTCACAGTGAGGGGAAGTAAATTTTCCCTATCAAATCTTAAGCAGGATATATGACAACAGATTCCAAACACCTTTCCGTTTTAGCAGAACGCCTCTTGTATTATGTCACAAATCTGTGAGATTGTGTGAGTTGTAGTTGTTGATGATGGAATAAGTCTCGGATAAAAACAAAGCATGAATAAGAAGTGAGAGAGAGAGTCAATAATGATGATGAAGATGATGATATTTCTGTTTGAGGAATCTTTTGACAAAGACAACAAAACCAGCAAGCAACACATTCAACAAACATAAATTGTTTTCTTGTGTATCATTGCCTGTGCTCTTTGTGCTTGCTACCTTACCCCTTTCGTATGCCCGCCCCCATAGCCAACACTCTTTGTTCCAACAAAGTCATAATTTGCACAAAGTTGGTATTGCATGCCTTTTGCTCTATTGATTTTGAGCACAACATTACATGGCCAAAGTATAGTGAGAGATAGGGAGTGAGAAAGAGAGAGAGAGAGAGAGAAGAATGTTGAGTAATGAAGCAAAGAAAATGATACTTGTGTGGGGAGCCCACGACTATTATGACTTTTTGTTTGCTTGAAAAGTGAACAGTGTTGCCAGCTTATAAATTACAGGATTTTAGTGGGATATATACACGCCTGGTTTAATTTGGCATAAACAAGAGTTCCATTCACTGAAAAAACATGAACATGATTCGATTCGGTCCATAATTGAATTGAATGTTGGAGACCATAGTAGAAGTCATTGTGTAAAATGTCAGCCAATTCGGGTAAGAATTGCGCCCTCTGGGGGCTCAAGAAGTAAAATAGAGAGATCGGTTTATATGGGAGCTGTATCAGGCTAAGGACCGATTCGGACCATATTTTAAACGTATGTTGAAGGTCATGGAGAAAGCCATTGTACAAAATTTCAGCCAAATCGGATAATAATTGCGCCCTCTAGAGGCTCAAGAAGTCAAGTTCCCTGATCGGTTTATATGGCAGCTATATCAGGTTATAGACCGATTTGGACCATATTTGGCACAGTGGTTAGAAGTCATAACAAACCAAAACGTCATGCAAAATTTCAGCCAAATCGGAAAAGAATTGAGCCCTCAAGCGGCTAGCTTTACTCCTTCGAAAGTCAGCGTGTTTTCAGCAGACAGACGCACGGACAAGGCTAGATCGACTTAAAATGTCATGCGGATCAAGAATATGTATACTTTGTGGGGTCTTAGACGAATATTTCGAGGAGTTAGAAACAGAATGACGAAATTAGTATACCCTTATCCTATGGTGGAGGGTATAATAATCCAAAGTTCGGAAAACGCCAGGTTCTACCGACTGCCTCAGTCTAAGAGCAATCTTCGATCCTGCTCATCCTACATATAACCTAGGTGCAAAAGCATTAAATCGAGTATGGAATTCAAGGACTTCCTCTTTATTTCTGAGATCACTACCGCCATGGTAGCCTGCCCCTTCTTGTTCATTTTGCGGGAACAAAGTTCTCACAACCGAACAACCGTCGTACACTGTGCGAGCATATACAGAATTTCTAAGGGGTCCCTTGAATTCCCACTGTATCGTAGATGACCGGCTTCAAAACACCTCAAGCAGCGTTTTCTCTCTACCCAGTATGTCAGCCGAAAAGTTGTCAATCCAATCAGGAGCCTGCTAATCTTTCGCAACGCGTTGACGCTGCTAGCTGGCAGGCAGACGAAGGCCCTCCTTTGCCCTTTGTTGTTCCCGTTGCCTTGATCACTGCATCAGTGATCTCTTCAGCGGTGAAGAGGGAGTTCAGATCGCGGATCTCTATAATCGCCTTTGGTCTTATTTCCTGTACGACTGCAGCCTCCTTAAGGTTTCCCTTGAGGGATTCGTAGAACACCTCCTTATTTCCATTTGCCCATCACAAGGAGTTTGTTTCCTGGACGGTATTTGTAATTGGGAGATCGGTTTATATGGAAGCTATATCAGTTTATGGAGCGATTTGGGCCATACTTTGCAGGGTTGTTGGAAGTCTTAACAAAACATCATGTGCAAAATTTCAGCCTAATCGAATAGTTTAGGTTGAAAAGAGGGTGCAGATATTAATCCGCCCCATGGCACCATGGACATACACCTAAGCCAGTAATCGGCTTGTTGTGCGCTCTAAAAACTATAAAGTAACCTCTATAAAGAAAATTTCAAGTTAGGAATTCCGTGGTACTTACAAAATCCTTATTTGTTTTCAATACCACTCCCCTAAATTGGTTCATGTCTGGTATTGGTGGTGACACCACCTAAGTGCCGGTATCTGTTAGACGCGAAAGCCGGGCAATGACAAAGGAAATGGCATTTTTACTGTCGTTAAGATGTTCACACTCGACGTCTTCGCGTTAGCACCACACCACTTCACGCATTCCGTGATCGCCCGGATCTCCGCCTGCAGGATCGTATTATGGTCAGTCAGTCTATAACAGATCTCAGTCCCTGGGTTCTCAATGTAGACCCCCAGGCCCACTCTGTTCTCCAGCTTTGATCCATCCGTGTAACATAATCTTTCAGATGGCAATACTAGGGTTCCGTCAATCGCTCTCGATGTGTGTTTTTTTGCCCCTAAAAGATGCATTTGTTAGCCTAATCGGATAACAATTCCACCTTTTAGGGGCAAAAGAACGCCAATCGGGTATCGGTTTATATGGAAGCTATATCAGGTTATAAAGCGATTTGAATCATTTTTAGCATGGATGTTGGAGGTCATAACAGAAGTCTCCATGTAAAATTTCGGGAAAATTGGTTAAGAATTTTGCCCTCTAGAGGCAAAATGCCGCCAGATTGAGCATATCGGCCATTGTGCTCCGATAGGAATCGAACCCAACAACCACGCACTGGTAATCCGAGCACTCTACCAACTCGGCTACCCGGGTGAACATAAGTTTTTTTACTAAGGGTAAATATTTGTTTCTCTTGCCTTCAATTTTTGCAACTTTTTGGATAATGGCAACTCTGTTTCTTGGTGTGTTCTGCCATCACTGCGTTTGTGTGTGTGTATGAATATGCCCCCAATGTTTGAATTTGTATCTTAAGCTACATGCATTGTGGCCCCTTTGTATATCTCACTCTCAGTAGGAATTGGTGAGTGTGTGAATGTCAGTTAGTGTTTATGTTATCATCGTCATGCCACAATTGCTTGTATCGCCTGTCTGTCTGTCTGTCTGACTGTCTGCCTCGATATGTGCGTGTGACTCAATAGAGTCCTGAGTCCTGTCTTGTGTTAAGTAAGTTGAGTATGAATGATTTTTTATTTGTTCACCAGAAAAGTCAGCAGTCTGCATGTTCGTATGTCTCTTCTTAGTTCTTCCTGTGAATTGAGTTCCTTGTGTATCTATAAGTGTCGAGATATTTCTGTGTTGGTTGGTGTATCTGCTCTTTAGCATGTCCAAGTGTGTGTGTGTGTGTGTGTGTGCGTAAAGTTTGTTTTGGTTTTTTTGCAGTGCTTTTTTGGTTTGCTTGTGGGCTGTGATGATGGTTTTCCAAGCTGTGATTGCTCGCTGTGAGTGTGTGTGTGCTGATGGTTGGTTGTGAATTTCCCCCTCTTTTCGAATGTGTGAAATTTAACGTGTTATCACGGGTTTACTTAACACTTACTAGTTTTTTTCTCACTTTTTCCCTTCATCGTCATCACCACCATCATCAGCTGGTATGTAGTATGCCAAGTGGTTGCTGCCACAGTAGAATGGGCAGAAGTGGCCAATTGTTGTTTGCTATTATCTTTTGGGTGGATTTTTTTTGTCAGTTTGTTTCCCAAGTCCTTGAATTTTGTCGAGGAAGCTGTGTGCTTGGTGTTTGTATACAAACTGACATACACACACACACACACACACACACTCTAATGTCATTGTGTTTTCATTTGTTTATATGGTTAGTTGGTTAGTTAACTCCATGATTGTATTTGTAACCTGTTTTTGTTGTTCCACTTTTATGATGACATGGTTTGTTTGTTTTTTTGTGGTGTGACTTTAAAAGCTCTATTAAGGTTTAAACAAATATTTAATTCCATTTGTTATTGTTCAAAACTAAAAAGGACTTGTGCAGAGTTATTGATATATCGATGGTAGGCATATCGATGAGCACTCAAAAAATTAAAACCGAATGATGTAAAATATTTAGAACCACAAACTTTTTAAAGAAAAGTTGAAGTTAGTCGAAATACTCTATGAAGGATAAATCAATTTATCTCAAAATTAAGGCAAAAATGTGGTCAAGTAAACACTAGTAAAGATCGGCGAGAGGAATTGGGTCCATAGAGTAGCATGTCATCACAAAAATATAATGGCGCCCAACGTGGGAAATAATAATATTCATTTAAAGACTTGCTACTTAACAGACCCCTATTTCTTTCCAGCCGTGCTAAGGGCTAATTTGAATATATTCCCCAAAATGGTCTGAAGTTCGACGAGAGGAATTGGGTCTATAGAATAGCATGT
This sequence comes from Stomoxys calcitrans, assembly GCF_963082655.1. Classification (NCBI taxonomy): domain Eukaryota; kingdom Metazoa; phylum Arthropoda; class Insecta; order Diptera; family Muscidae; genus Stomoxys; species Stomoxys calcitrans. Next base: position 211,296,222 of record NC_081552.1, read on the forward strand.
CGTCACAAAAGTATAATGGCGCCCAACGTGGGAAAATAAAAATCATAATTCTGTAACGACTTGTGCTACGTTACAGACCTCTATTCCTTTCCAGCCCAGCTGAGGGCTAATTTGAGTATTTTTTTCAAAATGAATTGTTTGAAGCTTAGCGGATCATTACAGAAATATTGTGGCGCCCAACTTAGGACACTTTATAGGTCGAGAATATGTAAAACTAATCGACGTAGGAGATTGAACATTTTAATCGAATCCCGATTAAAATGTTCAAGAAAATTTCTCGTCAGAACAGTTGAAGAGGGCACCTAGGCACCTAGTTAGTTGTGGCAAAAACTCGATTTTTTGAACATTTTTTGATAAAAGTCAATTTTCGAAAAAAAAAATTCGGCTTTGCAAAGAAAAGCAAAAGTTCAGGACCAAACCCTAGCAGAATTCTGGAATACTAGCAAGCTTGCAAATTTGCAACTTTTGTCCATTAACATTCTACTCAGGAACAGGGGCAATCATATCTCACATATCAAAGAGTGCAGTCCGATTTAAGCTCAATGATAAGGGACCCACTTTTTAGAGCCGAGTCCGAACGGCGTTGCGCAATGCGACACCTCCATGTAGAGAAGTTTTTAGATGGCATAGTACCTCACAAATGTGGCCAGCATTTGGAGGGGAAAACCACCACTGAAAAATTTGTCTGATGGTCTCAGCAGGATTCGAACCCAGGCGTTCAGCGTCATAGGCGGACATGCTAACCTCTGCGCTGCGGTGGCCTCCGAGTTTATAACACTTAACCTTTGTCAATAGGATTAGGGAAGAGGTTTAAGGTGTGGCAATTTGTTCGGAAAATCCAATCGATGAAAGGATGGAGCACACCTTCTTGGACCATCGCTACATTTGGTTTAGAATAGCACGAACAGCGCCTCTTCCGGAAAAAGGTGAGGACCAACTGCACTAAATTCGGAAGACTTAGATTTTCCAAGCATAAAAGATTTTGACGACAACATCAACAGGATTACAATAGTTGTTCGGCCCGGCCGACACGGGGTAACTATGAGCACCACACAGACTGGAACTTTGAGCTCCGACTTGTATGGTGTCCATCGTTACCATGGGAAGCTTAGCGGAAAGCTTCCGGGCGCGGCCACAGGTTGCGGATGGTGAAAAGCTCAGTTTTTATACGGAGTACCTGCAAATGCGGCCGCGGGCAGGGGATTTTCGAGAGGAGAATCTCAGTGAGATCAGGTGGCACAGGCTCTTAATTAAACACTGAGTTCCAATGTAACTCGAGTTGACAAGACGAGTTATTGGCGCTTTCAAATAACCAATGGCCAACATCAGCGTCTGTTCCCAGGTTAGGGACGGCTGGAGGAGAGCGTCGGATCTTGGAGCTAGCGGCTCGCCACAACGAGGGATACATGTGCAATCCCACAACCCACGCAAACAAGAAAAAGGACCATGCTTTGCGGATCTGCATCTGGAATGTCCGCACTCTTTATAGAGAAGGTGCAGTATACGCGCTGGCGTAAGGATTAGAGAAGCACAAGGCAGATATTACCGCTTTACAGGAAGTGCGTCACTACAACATCAAACGGTGGCGAACTATACTATAGCTGCCATAACACGAGGCATGAATTTGGCTGCGGATTTGTGGTTAGTCGGAGACTGAAACACCTTGACTCCAGCTTTACTCCGGTGGATGAGAGGCTACCCACAATCCCCATAAAAGCCAAATTCTTCAACATCAGCCTTATTTATGCCCATGCCCTGACGGAAGACAAAGACGAGAAGACCAAGGATATTTTCTACGAGCGCCTAGAGAGAGAATATGACCGCTGCCCCCTCGATGATATTAAAATCGTTCTGGGAGATTCTAATGCGAAGATAGGGAAGGAAGACATTTTTGGTCCAACAGTCGGCAAGTTTAGCCTCCACGAGATAACGTCCAGCAATGGGTTGAGGCTGATAGATTTAGGTAGTTAGTAGCACCAGATTTCAACATAAAAATATTCACAAAGCCACAAAGCTGCAAACACAACAGATGGCTGCGGCATACCACACTCGATTGACCCAACTGTTTGATAAAATCACTGCTTGTTCCGATGATATAATGGCGCAGTGGCAAACGATTGCCCACTCCATGGAAAATGCTGCGAAATCTGTACTTGGGTACCGGAAGCCTCCCCAAGAAACCCATGGTACGACCAAGAGTATCGAGATGCTACTGAAGCCAAGAATGCGGCATATAGAGCAACCCTGCAATCAGTAGCCATGCGCCAGAAGAAGGAGAGGTATCGGGAGAAAAGGAGAGAGGAGAAACGTCTATTCCGCAGAAAGAAAAAGGGAATGAAAAGACGTGAGATGCACAGGTGTCAGAACGAAGTCCGTAAATTTTACCAAAGAATTAAACATCAAACCGATGGCTTTGGTGCAATCACATCCTTCTGCAGAGACAAAAGAGGAAATCTGGTAACTAACACAGATAACATGCTGAGGATATGGAAACAACTGCTAGTGTCCGACGTTGGCGGCGAAGTGGATACCGCAGAACCAATCAATGATGATGGTATAGAATGTTGACCTCCTAGTCAAAATGAGGTCCAAGTAGCAGTGACCCGTCTGAAAAACAACAAGGCAGCAGGAGCCGACAGGTTACCCGCTGAACTATTTAAGACCGGAGGCGACACGCTGCATGCATCAGCTTATCTGCCCAATCTGGCTAGAAGAACGCATACTTGATGATTGGAACCTCAGCATACTATGTCCCGTACACAGGAAAGGAGACAAGACGGAATGTGCCACATATACAAGATTCTCTCGAGCGTACTGTGTGAAAGATTAAAACCTAAAGTCAATGAGATAATGGGGCCCTATCAGTGCGACTTTAGACCTGGTAAATCCACCCTGGACCAGATATTCACACTGCTCCAAATCCTGGAAAAGACCCGAGAAGAGACTACCATCTCTTTGTTCAATACAAAGCCGCTTTCGATACCCCTTCAAAGGTATTTCAAGCCATGATTTAAATTGGTATCCCCCCAAAATTAATAAGACTTTGCAGAATGACACTTGAGTTCCTACGAGTTCCTCAGTAAGAATAGGAAAGAATCTCTCCGACCCATTCAATACCAAACGAGGTTTCAGACAAGTAGACAGCCTATAGTGTGATCTCTTTAATATTCTGCTGGAGAAGATTATACGAGATGCAGATGTGAATAAATATGGCACACTAATCACAAGAGACAACATGCTACTCGCCTATGACGACAACATCGACATTATAGGTCGGCCACCGGAAGTACTAATTGCTGTCTTTGAAAGGATAGAAAGAGAGTCAGTGAAAATGGGTCTGCCAGTAAATGGAGATAAGACAAAATGGATTGTTTCAACTCCCAAAACGCCTTATACCACCGAGCAGATAAAGAAAATGAAGAAAGCTGGTAACCACATCTTGGAGATAGTCAGTAACTTTATCTAAAGGGTGATTTTTTTGAGGTTAGGATTTTCATGCATTAGTATTTGACAGATCACGTGGGATTTCAGACATGGTGTCAAAGAGAAAGATGCTCAGTATGCTTTGACATTTCATCATGAATAGACTTACTAACGAGCAACGCTTGCAAATCATTGAATTTTATTACCAAAATCAGTGTTCGGTTCGAAATGTGTTCATTCACCGTTCAGCGATGAGGCTCATTTCTGGTTGAATGGCTACGTAAATAAGCAAAATTGCCGCATTTGGAGTGAAGAGCAACCAGAAGCCGTTCAAGAACTGCCCATGCATCCCGAAAAATGCACTGTTTGGTGTGGTTTGTACGCTGGTGGAATCATTGGACCGTATTTTTTCAAAGATGCTGTTGGACGCAACGTTACGGTGAATGAACACATTTCGAACCGAACACTGATTTTGGTAATAAAATTCAATGATTTGCAAGCGTTGCTCGTTAGTAAGTCTATTCATGATGAAATGTCAAAGCATACTGAGCATCTTTCTCTTTGACACCATGTCTGAAATCCCACGTGATCTGTCAAATACTAATGCATGAAAATCCTAACCTCAAAAAAATCACCCTTTACCTCGGCACCGCCGTAACTGAAACAAAGGACACCAGTTTTGAGGTAAAGCGAAGAAGAATACTAGCAAACAGATGCTACTTTGGGCAAAGGCAGCAGTTTAGAAACAAGGCCACCTCTCGACAGACGAAGATTACACTATACAAGACTCTGATACTATCCGTGTTGTTATATGGTTCTGAGGCATGAGTACTTGTAAAAGCAGATGAGGCAGTGCTTGGAGTATTTGAGAGAAAGATTCTTTGTAAAATATTGGGTTGCCCAAAAAGTAATTGCGGATTTTTCATATAGTCGGCGTTGACAAATTTCACATTCACAGCTTGTGACTCTGTAATTGCATTCTTTCTTCTGTCAGTTATCAGCTGACAGTTTGCGTTAATGGAGAATATGGGCGACGTATGAACCACGAGCTGTATGAGCTGTATGACGACGATAGCATAGCCAACGGCTGCGTTGGCTAGGTCATGTTGTCAGAATGGATGAAGAAGCTGCAGCAAAGAAGTCTTTTGAAGACAAACACGGTGGTACACGCAAACCGGGAAGATCAAATGGTGGGAGACACCTCGAAACTTGGTGTGAGAGATTTTAGAATGAGCGCAGAAGATCTAGGCGCTTGGAACGGCTAGCGGAACAAATGTTCTGCCATAGCCAATTAAAATAAAGTAAAAGATGCTCACGCCGGGATTTGAACCCAGGCGTTCGGCGTTATACGCCGATATGCTAAGCAGCAGAAAAAAAATGTTTGCAATCTTTAAAAAAAAAACTATGCACTTTCGCACCGACCAAGCTTAGCACGTTTTTACTTGTCTTGAAATTAATTTTGGATAACATTGCTGCCTCTCTGCTTTAATATAGAAATTATGTATAGCTTTTTTGCTACATGCGAGTAAGTTAATCTCGCTGAAAGAAATTTGTTATAATTGTCGATAAAAAAAAAAGAGTCTACCCATTCGCTGCATGCTTGTTGGCGACATAAAGGGTGATTTTTTTGAGGTTAGGATTTTCATGCATTAGTATTTGACAGATCACGTGGAATTTCAGACATGGTGTCAAAGAGAAAGATGCTCAGTATGCTTTGACATTTCATCATGAATAGACTTACTAACGAGCAACGCTTGCAAATCATTGAATTTTATTACCAAAATCAGTGTTCGGTTCGAAATGTGTTCATTCACCGTAACGTTGCGTCCAACAGCATCTTTGAAAAAATACGGTCCAATGATTCCACCAGCGTACAAACCACACCAAACAGTGCATTTTTCGGGATGCATGGGCAGTTCTTGAACGGCTTCTGGTTGCTCTTCACTCCAAATGCGGCAATTTTGCTTATTTACGTAGCCATTCAACCAGAAATGAGCCTCATCGCTGAACGGTGAATGAACACATTTCGAACCGAACACTGATTTTGGTAATAAAATTCAATGATTTGCAAGCGTTGCTCGTTAGTAAGTCTATTCATGATGAAATGTCAAAGCATACTGAGCATCTTTCTCTTTGACACCATGTCTGAAATCCCACGTGATCTGTCAAATACTAATGCATGAAAATCCTAACCTCAAAAAAATCACCCTTTATTTACTTTATACAATTATTCGTTAGCGATAAAGTGAAACTGGTTTGATTTCTATTCAATACCAGGCTCTTAAGTTAGACACATAGACACAGAGTGGTGGAAGACAATCGGGGCGGCGATAAAGAGCGAGGAGAGGAACTTCACCGCTTACACCATGTAGGATTGGTGTAGCATACTTATAATCTGGTTTTTGAATAATTTGTGTCTCTAAGTTTTTTTTTATGTCTTCAAAATTTTTAATGCAACTTTGTGGTATGTTTTTTTTTTTAAATCTATTTTAATGTATGTATGTTTATACATGTGTTACATACATATGTTTATAGTTTAATAGTGTAGTGTAGTGTATACAATATTATGACTATACCTTAATGTGAAGCCAAGTGATTTCTAATTTCTTTTCTTCTGTATTTTTCTGTCTACTTCCAGGAATATGATATACAAGATCATCGACCGTTTCTATCACTCAATCAAAGTGGCCTAAATAAACCTGATCAAATAAAATTTGCCCGTTATCTTGGACAAGGTTTACCAACATTTACATTGTTTTGCATTTATAGTAATTTTAAAAATTTATTTTGCACAAAACGTACCGAAATGTAAGTATAAACCCCCATGCCAAACACAACAACAACAACAACAACAGCAACCATATGACAATCATTGTACCTAATTATTTCTTTATTTTGGTTTTTGTTTTTATTTTCTTTTGATTAGAGATAAGACGTAAATTGTAGTTAAACGTTGTGAAAGCCACTTTGGAAAATCGCTTTTTACAGTTTGTTGCTAATTGTTATTTATTTTCAGTTGTAGTGTTTTCTGAAAATGGGGACCATCGTCTGTTAGCGGTAAAAGCTTAAATGCTTAACTTTTCAGCGCATTTGACCTTTTGGGCAGAAATGGGAAAATTGAATGTGGATACATATTCTATTGAAAATATTTAGCCAGTACGAATCTGGTTTTCTGAAAGCCACTTCAGCGCAGAGGGTAGCATTAGAGGGTGGAACTATCGATATTTTATTTTTTGTCTGAATATCGATACCGAATATCGATATGCGATCCGACTTTAAATGTGTTCTATAAGATATTGGGTTGCCCAAAAAGTAATTGCGGATTTTTCATATAGTCGGCGTTGACAAATTTTTTCACAGCTTGTGACTCTGTAATTGCATTCTTTCTTCTGTCAGTTATCAGCTGTTACTTTTAGCTTGCTCTAGAAAAAAAGTGTAAAAAAAGTATATTTGATTAAAGTTCATTCAAAGTTTTATTAAAAATGCATTTACTTTCTTTTAAAAAATCCGCAATTACTTTTTGGGCAACCCAATATATTGCGCCTATAGAGGGCGCAATTTTCATTCGATTCGACATTTTGTACATTGATTTCTCTTATGGCTTCCAATTGACTTTATTAAATTTGGTTTTGTTCGGTCGGTGCATTGATCTTCAATTCTATATAAATCGATCCCTTCATTTTTTTTTTCGTTTGATATCAATCAATCAATACTATCGATATTTATTGGGTTGCCTACAAAGTAATTGCAAATTTTTTAAAAGAAAGTAAAGTAAATAAATTTTTAATAAAACTTAGAATGAACTTTAATCAAATATATAATTGCCATTTAGTTCGATGACCTTTTGCCATCTTCCTGGCCAATTTAGTATTCCACGCTCCTAGAACTTCTGCTAAAAACTGAACCAAGTGAGATTTTATAGCCTCATCATTGCCGAAAGTTTCACCATTTAAGGAGTTCTGCAAAGATCGTAATAAATGGTAGTCTGATGGTGCAAGGTCAGGGCTATATGGTGGATGCATCAAAAGTTCCCAGCCAAGCTCACTCAGTTTTTGGCGAGTGACCAAAGATGTGTGCGGTCCAGCGTTGTCCTGGTGGAATATGACACCTTTACGATTGACAAATTCTGGTCGCTTCTCCTTGATGGCTGTATTCAATTTGTCCAATTGTTGACAGTAAACATCCGAATTAATCGTTTGGTTCCTTGGAAGCAGCTCAAAATATACCACACCCTTCCAATCCGACCAAACAGACAGCATAACCTTCTTTTGGCGGATATCAGCCTTTGAAGTGGTTTGAGCTGGTTCACCATGCTTGGACCATGATCGTTTTCGACTAACGTTGTTGTAAACAATCTATTTTTCATCTCCAGTTATGATTCGTTTTAAAAACGGATCGAATTCATTGCGTTTAAGGTGCATATCACAAGCGTTGATTCGGTTTGTTAAATGAATTTCTTTCAATACATGTGGTACCCATATTAAAATTGACGCCAAACAAACAAATGTAAACAAAATTTCGCGCACTTTTTTTCTAAAGCAGGCTAAAAGTAACAGCTGATAACTGACAGACAAAAGAAGACAATTACAGAGTCACAAGCCGTTGGAAAAATTTGTCAACGCCGACTATATTACTACTATATTACCGACAATTACTTTTTGGGCAACCCAATATTATTAAAAATATCGAAATTATCGATAGTTTGCACGTTCTAGTAAGCATATCTGATATGACGCTGGACGCATGGCTTCGAATTAGAACTGTCAAAATATCGATGGCACTATCGATATTTATTTTTTTTTTCTTTGAATATCGATTGATATTTTTCTTATCGATATATTCGGCAAAGTTCAATTTCTTGCAAAATTTAACAAAAATATGCCATCCGACTCTGAATGTATCCTATGAGAAACATTGCTCCTACAGAGGGCGCAATTTTCATTCGATTGGGCTAACATGACTTCCAATTGACTTTATTAAATTCGGTCTGTGCATTGATCTTGCTTCTATATAAATCGATCTCCTCAGCTTTACTTCTCATTTCCGTTTGAAATATAGGCACCCTTAATATCGAAAAATTCGAATGTTGTGATTGTGGTTTGTAGGCTCTAGTTAGCATGGGTTCTAAGTAGATCTGGCAAAATATCGATGTCACTATTGATATTTAAAATTTTTTTTCTGAATATCGATTGATATTTTTTCCTATCGATATATGCGAAATATGCGATCCGAAACTGAATGTATACTATAAGATACATTGCGCCTATAGAGGGTGCAATTTTCATCATATTGTACCATGATTTCTATCATGACTTCCAATTGACTTTATTAGTGCTTTATTTTATAGCACTATTAATATTTAAATTTTTTTTTCTGAATATCGATTGATATTTTTTCCTATCGATACTTTCGGCAATGTCAAACTTTTTGCAAGATTGTAAAAAAATATGCGATCCGAAACTGAATGTATACTATAAGATACATGGCGCCTATAGAGGGTGCAATTTTCATCCTATTGTACCATGATTTCTATCATGACTTCTAATTGACTTTATTAAATTTGGTTTTATTCGTTCTGTGCATTGATTGGTTTCTATATAAATCGATCGCCTGATTGTTACTTTTCATTTTCGTTTGAAATATAGGTGATGGGAAATTAACGATAGTATCGATACTATCGATATTTATTATTAGAAAATTCAAAAAAATATCGAATGTTGCGATTATCGATAGTTTGCCAGCTCTAGTAAGCATGTCCGCCTGCGACGCTAGACGCATGGGTTCGAGTTGGAGATGGTGAAATATCGATGTCACGTCAAAACTATCGATATTTTATGTTTTGTCTGAATATCGATTGATATTTTTTCCTATCGATACATTCGCAAAGTTCAATTTCTTTCAAAATTCGACACTGACTGTATCCTATAAGGTACATGGCGCCTATAGAGGGCGCAATTATCATCCTATTGTACCATAATTTCTCTCATGACTTCCAATTGACTTTAATATATTTGGTTTTATTCGGTCTGTGCATTGATATGGATTCTACATAAATCGATCTCTTGATCGTTTGAAATACAGGTGATGGGAAATTAACGATAGTATCAATACTATCGATATTTATTATTAGAAATATCGAAAATATCGATAGTTTGTAAGATCTAGTAAGGGTAATTTTTATACCCTCCACCATAGGATGGGGGTATACTAATTTCGTCATTCTGTTTATTACTCCTCGAAATATTCGTCGAAGACCCCATAAAGGATATATATTCTTGATCGTCATGACATTTTAAGTCGATCTAGCCATGTCCGCCCGTCTGTCCATCTGGCTGTCGAAAGCACGCTAACTTTCGAAGGAGTAAAGCTAACCGCTTGAAGTTTTGCACAAATACTTCTTATTAGTGTAGGTCAGTTGGCATTGTAAATGGGCTATATCGATCCATGTTTTGATATAGCTGCCATATAAACCGATCCTGGATCTTGACTTCTTGAGCAACTAGAGGGCACAATTCTTATCCGATTTGGCTGAAATTTTGCACGAGATGTTTTATTATGACCTCCAACAACTTTGCTGAGTATGGTTGACATCGGTCCATAGCCTGATATAGTTGTCATATAAACCTATCTGGGGTCTTGACTTTTTGCGCGTCTAGAGAGCGCAATTTCTATTCGATTTGGCTGAAATTTTGCACAACGTGTCTCGATTTGACTTGCAACAACTGTGCTAAGTTTGCTTTAAATCGGTCCATAACCTGATATAGCTGCCATATAAACCGATCTTGGACCTTGACTTCTTGAGCAACTAGAGGGAATAATTCTTATCCGATTTGGCTGAAATTGTGCATGAGGTGTTTTGTTATTACTTCTAACAACTGTGCTGAGTATGGTTGAAATCGGTCCATAACCTTATATAGCTGCCATATAAACCTATCTGGGGTCTTGACTTCTTGCGCGTCTAGAGGGCGCAATTCCTATCCGATTTGGCTGCAATTTTGCACAACGTGTTTCGATATGGCTTCCAACAACTGTGCTAAGTATGCTTTAAATCGGTCCATAACCTGATATAGCTGCCATATAAACCGATCTTGAAACTTGACTTCTTGAGCCACTAGAGGGCGCAATTCTTATCCGATTTGGCTAAAATTTTGCATGAGATGTTTTGTTATTACTCTAACAACTGTGTCAAATATGGATCAAATCGAACCATAACCTGATATAGCTGTCATATAAACCGATGTGCGATCTTGATTTCTTGAGCCTCCAGAGGGCGTAATTATTATCCTATTTGGCTGAAATTTTGTACAACGGCTTCTCCCATGACCTTCAATATACATGTCAAATATGGTGTGAATCGGTCTATAGTCTGATACAGCTCCCATATAAACCGATCTCCCTATTTCAATTCTTGCACTCCTAAAGGACTCAATTCTTATTCGAATTGGCTGAAGTTTTACCAAATGACTTCTACTATGGTCTCCAACATTCATTTCGATTATGATCCGAATCGGACCATAACTTGATATAGCTCCAATAGCATAGCAATTATTTTCTTTTATCCTTTGTTGGCCTAAAAAGAGATACCGAGAAAAGAACTCGACAAATGCTATCTATGGTGGAGGGTATATAAGAATCGGCCCGGTCGAACTAAGCACGCATTTACTTCTTACCTCTCATTTTCGTTTAAAATATAGGTGATGGGAAATTAACGATAGTATCGATTCTTACTTTAATTAGCTATGACAGAACGTTTGTTTGAGTAGCCAAACGTAGAATAGTGCTCCAAGCGCCTCGATCTTCTGCGCTCATTCTAAAATCTCTGACACCAAGTTTCGAGGTGTCTCCCACCACTTGATTTTTCTATCGGGCTTTTGGTCTTCCTGGTTTGCGTGTGCCACCATGTTTGTCTTCAAAAGACTTCTTTGCTGTAGCTTCTTCATCCATTCTGACAACATTATCTAGCCAACGCAGCCGTTGTATTTTGATGCGTGTTACTATGCTAATAACCTATATTCTCCATTAACGCAAACTGCTCCATATATTTTACGAAGAGTCTTTCTCTCAAATACTCAAAATACTCCAAACACTGCCTGCCTCATCTGCTTTCACAAGTACCTATGCCTCAGAACCATATAACAACACGGGTAGTATCAGTGTCTTGTATCGTGTAAACTTCGTCTGTCGAGAGGTGGCTTTGTTTCTAAACTGCTTCCTTTGTCCAAAGTAGCATCTGTTTGCCAGTTTTATTCTTCGCTTTATCTCAAAATTGTTGTCATTCGTTTCGGTTACGGCGGTACCGAGGTAGACAAAGTTCCTGACTATCTCAAAGGTGTTTTGAGAGTTGAAACCATACATTTTGTCTTATCTCTGACTTACTGACAGACCCATTTTCACTGACTCCTTTTCGATTCTTTCAAAGGCTGCAGTTACTACTTCCGGTGACCGACCTATGATGTCGATTTCGTCGGCATAGGCGAGTAGCATGTGCTCTCTTGTGGAAAATGTGCCATATCTATTCACATCTGCATCTCGTATAATCTTTTCCAGCAGGATATTAAAGAGATCGCACGATAGACTGTCTCCTTGTCTGAAACCTTGTTTGATATTAAATGGTTCCGAGAGATTCTTTCCTATTCTTACTGAGGAACGCGTATCAGCAAGTGCAGAGTCTTTTTAATTTTGCAGGGATACCAAACTCAGACATGGCTTGAAATACCTTTGAACGTAAAGGGGTATTGAAAGCGGCTTTGTAGTCAGCAAAAGGAGGGAAGTTGTTTTAATGGCTTCGAACGCTAGAGAACTGCAACGGCTCTAGGTGTTCCTCCAAAGTTTCAGGTTCGAATCCCGGCCGGGCTCTGCCGAATTTTTGTATTCATTTTTTTTTTTGGTCTGTTAGGGCGAAAATCTTTGATATATTTCTCTTTCGAAGGGGGAAAAAGAAAAAAAATTGGGATCACAACCCACCAAACACTGTGGGACGCGTTTCGTCCTTGGTACATACATTCGTCTTACTTATAGCGAATATACCGCGAGTACGATACTTACCAAGTTCGTCACCTTTCACACTAATTGTTCTTTTCCACCGCATGTGTTTTCGTTGTATTAATGGCTTTGAACGCTACACAAATGTAACGGCTCTCGCTATTGCTCCGAGGCTCCAGGTCGGGCTCTGTCGAATTTTTTATTTAAAATTTTTTTTTGCCTTTTAGGGCAAAGATCTTTCAGGTATTTCTGTTTCGAAGATTTTTATACCCTAAACCACCACTGTGGTACAGGGTATTATAGATTTGTGCATTTGTTTGCAACGCTAAGATGGAGAAGAGCTTGACCCATTGATAAGTATACGGATCGGTTTAGAATAACTTCCTGATTCGATTTAGCTATGTCCGCCTATCTGTCTGTCCATGTTTTCTTGTAATCAAGGTACAGGTCGCATTTATTGTCACAAAATTTTGTATAGGTCTCTTTTTTGGTCCAAGGACGAACGCTATTGATTTTGAAAAAATCGGTCCAGATTTAGATATAGCTCCCATATATATCTTTTATCCGATGTGCCCTTTTAAAGCTGTAGAAGCCACAATTTTGGTCCGATCCTTACAAAATTTGGCACAAAGTATTTTTTTTTGACGTACCAAAAAGTGTGGAAAATTTCATTGAAATCGGTCCAGATTTACATACAGCTCCCATATCCCATATATCTTTCATCCGATATGCCCTTTTAAAGCTGTAGAAACCACAATTCCGGTCCGATCTTTACCAAATTTGGCACAATGTGCTTTTTGTGACGTCCCAATATGTGTGCAAAATTTCATTGAAATCGGTCCAGATTTAGATATAGCTCCCATATCTATTTTTCATCCGATATCCCCCTCGTAAAGCTGTAGGAGCCACAACTTTGGTCTGATCTTTATCAAATTTAGCTGAAATGTTTCGTGTGACGTCTTAATTAATTACTTAAGTGCAAAATTTCATCTAAATCGATTCAGATTTTGATATAGCTCCCATTTATAACTTTCATCCGATTTGACCAATATGGGCTGTAGAAGCCACAATTTTGGTCCGATCTTTACCAAGTTAGGCACAAAGTGCTTTTTGTGTCGTCCCAATATGTGTGCAAAATTTCGCCAGAATCGGATAAGATTTATATATAGCTCCCATATATATCTTGCATCCGATATTTTACAATGGAAAAGGATAGTCAAAGATCACAGCACACCAAACACTGCGGGTAGCTTTTTCGTCCTTAGTGTGTGGACTAATTCAACCAACCGTTTTTATACCCACCACCATAGGATAGGGGGTATATTCATTTAGTCATTCCGTTTGCAGCACATCGAAATATCCATTTTCGATCCTACAAAGTATATATACTTCGGATCGTCGTAAAATTCTAAGAAGATTTAGCGACGTCCGTATGTCTGTCCGTCCATCTGTTGTTATCACTCTACAGCCTTCAAAAATTGAGATACTGAGCTGAAATTTGGCACAGATACGTATTTTTGCTGCACGCAGGTTAAGTTCTTGAAGGGGCCAGCTCGGACCATATTTGGATATAGCTGCAGTATAGACCGATCTGCCTGTTGAGGGTCTAAGGCCCATGAAAGCTTTATTTTTTATCCGTTCTAAGCCACCCGACCACGCGCTTTATATGGTTGAGATCGGACTATATTTAGATATAGCTGACATATAGACCGATCTGCCGATAACGGGTCTGAAGCCAATAAAAATTGCATTTATTATACGATTTCGCTGAAATTTAAAACAGTAAGTTGTTTTAGGGTTTCCAACATTCGATTTAAATATGGTTCAGATCGGGCTATATTTAGATATAAGTGTCATATAGACCGATCTGTCGATAATGGGTCTGAAGCCCATAAAAGCTTTATTTATTACTGGATTTCGCTGAAATTTAACACAGTGGGTTATTTGAAGCCTCCCGACATTTTACCTAAGTATGAATAACGTCGGACTATATTTAGATATAGCTGCCATATAGACCGATCTCTCGATAAAGGGTCTGAAGCCCATAAAAGCTTTATTTGTTATCCGATTTCGCTGAAAATTGAAACAGCGAGTGGTTTTAGGCCTTCCAATATCGGACCTTAATTTGGTTCAGATCGTACTATATATAGATATAGCTGTCATATAGACCGATCTCCCAATAAAGGGTCTGAAGCCCATAAAAGGTTTATTTTTTAACCGATTTCGCTGAAATTTGGAACAGTGGGTTATTTTAAGCCTCCCGACATCTTACCTAAATATGGTTCAGATCCGACTATATTTAGATATAGCTGTCATATAGACCGATCTTCCGATGAAGAGCCTGAAGCCCATACAAGCTTTATTTATTACCCGATTTCGCTGAAATTTTACACAGTGGGTTATTTTAAGCTTCCCGACATCTTACCTTAATTTGGATTACATCGGACTATATTTAGATATAGCTGCCATATAGATAAATCTCGATAAAGGGTCTGAAGCACATAACAGCGTTATTTTTTATCCGATTTCGCTGAAATTTGAAACAGTGAGTTGTTTTGAGCCTCCCGATATTCGACCCAAATATGTTTTAGATTGAACTATATTTAGATATAGCTGCCATATAGACCGATCTCCCGATAAAGGTTTTGAAACTTATAAAAACTTTATTTTTTATCCGATTTCGCTGAAATTTGGAACAGTGGCTTGTTTTAGACCTCCCAACATAGGACCCAAATATGGTTCAGATCGGACCATATTTGGATATAGCTCTCATATAGAGTTTCCATTAAGTAATACATGTTTCATCTCTTCTTTTATTTCAGTTACATAAAGGATGGCTATAATTTGCCTTATATTTTAGAGAAAACAAAGAGCTTCCTTGCAAACACCGCAGCTGGTAAGTAATATTGAGAATACGAAAATTTTTTTTTCAACGAAACAGAAGCTAGACTTATACATTTCAAAGAACATAATGCAAAAAAACTTTAATTTTTAAATAAAACATGATATGTTGGGAAAGTGCACTCAATTTTTGGGAGATAATTGTTTAAGATGTCAGTTATCAGGTTGATTTTTTTTTGTCAATTTCCGGATTATCTAAGTGTGAAGCTAAATATAAAACCAAATCTTCAAAAAAAAATCCATGTCCTTGTTTTTCTGTCGTGATTTTATGATTTTACCTTGATTTATTTTTTTTGTTTTCTCAAATAATTGGCATAAATTATGTTTTAGGTAATAATAACAGTAATGCCCCTACCACGACCACCAACACCACCACCACCACCACCACTACTACCAATACATCATCCTCTACTACCACGTCCACCTCGACAACAGTAGCGGTTAGTTCCAGTAGTACTAATGACTCGGCGGTTAGTACCAATAGTAACGCTGCCACCACCACCTCCACCACTACCAATGCTCCCATCACAAGCACATCCGAGTCCTCGAACAACAGCACATCCTCATCCAATAGCAATGCCAAGGCGATATCCGATACTGTGGCCGCCTCAGCAGCAGCTAACGGAGCCTTGTTGGAGCCCTCAGCGGTTGGCAATGTTTCAATTGTAACCAACGGCAACACGACTGCTGGACAACATGCTAATGGAAATCTAAATGGCAGTGCTGCAGCGATTACTAATGAAGTACTGCAAACGCCCACCAAGCCAAGGCCGCAGGCTAATATGATGCCATCCACACCGCTGACATCCCAAGTGCAACATCAGGCAGCTGTAGGACAAACGGTTGGTACTCCCCTGCCGCCAGGACATCCTGCGCAACAGCAACATTTTGTCAATCCGCAGCATCATGGTGCAGCAACTTCAAGACCTCAAACACCCACCACCCCCCATTTGCAGCAGCACAACAACTCCTCGCTGGTACAGCAGCAGCAACAACAGCTGCAACTTCACACGCCAACAACTCATTTACATCATGTAGTGCAACGGCCTGCTGCTGCCTCAATGCCCATGAGCCCCATGGTAGTGGTGAGCACGGCCAATGTTATGCCTACAACAATAATGGGTTCACCTTTACCGCCTAATGGTCAACTACAGCATCCGCAGCAGCAGCAGTCGCATGTGGGCCAGGCCCAAGTAACAGCTAATCATGTACATGCCCAGCATCATCCCCAACTTCATCACCATCCCATACAGCACACTTATCATCCACAACATCCGCCACAACATCACATGCAGCCACAACCAAATCATTTGCCTCATCCTCATCCATCACAAATGCCCCCCATACTACCGCATCATCACCTACAGCATCATGCTGCCGCCCCCCATAGCCATAATGGTGGTGGTGCTGCTGGCACCCCTTATACGCACCACCAGCAGCCGCCGCCTCAACAGCACCCCCAACAAATCCAGAAGCCTTCTCAAATGCATGTCCAGCAACAACAACCACATCCTATGCATCATATTGCTGCTCCAAATCCTCCCCATTAAAATTGAATACAAACACACCACCCCTCCCTGCAATCCCAAACCCAACACTACAACAAACCCCTTGTGCGTAATTTTTGCTTAGATTCCAAAAATTCAAATGTAACGGCTTTTTAAAAATAATTTTTTCCGCTTTTGGGTTTGGGGTTTCGGTTGTTTTGGGGACTACAACTTCCCTCTATATATTTTGTTGTTGTTGTTTTGCTTTAAATTTGTTGCTTCTTATTTTAAGGCAGAGGATCAAAAACAAAACAAAAAAGTGAAGTTTAAATGCTATTTGATTTAAGTATTTGTTAGGCTATTATTTAGTATTACCACCATTGTATCGTAAATTACCAGCACTATCATTAAAAACCCCTTACATATCCCTCACTCTCTCTCTCTCCCTCTCCCCCAACCTACTACATGTGTATTTAGTTGTATTTAAAATTTATATATTTTTTTTAAACATTTATTTTATTTTATGTTTACTAATTTTGTATACTCGCATTTTCTTATGTTTTTTTTTTTAGATTTGTTTAGAGAATAATTATTGTAATTTTTGATAAAATTGACTCGACGATGGATGATGTGGGGGGTATGGGCGACTATACGCTGCCCCCGTCGTCAACATTGTGTCATCAGGCAGGCAGAACGACTAATACATAGAAAAAAAAAATAAAATTTGATATCCATCACGAAATTATAGATCCAATCTTTTTATTATAATTTATCAGTCAGCTTGGATTGAGGTCATTTTTTCCGATATTTTGAGACATTATCGAAGCTCATCCTCTGGACATAATAATGCGAATGGTCAATTCAATTGGACAATTCACAATAGCAAGCCCTGAGAATAGGGATCAATGAACTCTCGAAATAACGACAGAAATAAAAGTAAAGTTTTTTGTGTGCCGATATTTCAAATCTCATCTTCAGGGCATGATATTGTGAATTGAAAGCGGTCAATTCATTTTCAATTCACAATATACAGCCCTGAGAATGAGAAGCGATGATCTTTCGAAATATCTGGACAAATAAAAAACCATATATGTATGATAACGTCTGAATTTCGGTTTTTGATTAAGCTGAAATTTTAGAGTTCTTAATAATAAGAAACCATCCTTAAAAGAATTTTGTCAATATGGCTGGTCACATAAACCGATCTCCCAATTTAACTTCTTGAGCGTCAATTTTTTCCGATATGGCTGAAATTTTGTACAACGACTTCTCCTATGACCTTCAACATACGTGCTAATAATGGTCTAAAGTAAGCCCTGAGAGTAAGGATCAATGATCTCTCGAAATAACAACACAAATAAAAAAAAATAGTTTTTTTGTGTGCCCATATTTCAAATCTCATCTTCAGGGCATAATATTGTGAATTGAAAGTGGACAATCAATTTTCAATTCACAATATAAAGGCCTGAGAATGAGAATCGATGATCTTTCGAAATATATGGACATATAAAAACCTTAGATGTATGGTGCCATCGGAATTTAGGTTTTTGATTGAGCTATATAACCGATCTCCCGATCCCATATAAACCGATCTCCCGATTTTACTTCTTGAAATTTTGCACCATGACAAGTATGGTAACCTGATATAGCTCTAATGGCATAGCTATTCTTATCCTTTGCGGTCCACGGTGAAGGAGGTTAGGTTAGATTGGAAAGAGGGTGCAGATAGACTTACACCTAAGCCAATAATTGGCTTGTTGTGCGCTCTAAAAACTCAAAAGTAACCTCGAAAAGAAAAATCTTTGTTAGAAATTCCTTAATTGTTTTCCATACCACTCTCCTACGTTGGTTCATGTCCGGTATTGTGTCCCCACCTAAGTGCTGGTATCTGTTAGACGCGAAAGCCGGGCAATGACAAAGGAAATCATCTACCCCACATGCCCTACACATTCTATCACTTGCCGCATCGATTTTACATAAGTGAACTCGTAGTCCTATGTGTCCCGTTATAATACCAATAGCTATACTGACCTCGTTCTTATTTCCTTTTAGTAATAGCCTCGTCTTCTGACGATATGGATCCCCCCATAGGAATTTCGCCGTCCTACCGACCGTTACGCTGTTCCACAGCTTTGCATGCGCGTTCATCGGCCACGCCCTTAACTAGGACTGCGTCGACCCGAAAGGCTTAACGGGTAAACCAAGTTTATTGACGGCAGTCCTCTGGCTTTAACCGCCAAATCGTCTGCCCTTCAATTTCCCCTTAGTCCGTTATGGCCCGGCACCCAAACGATGCGGATTTTGCCATCCTCAGAGAAGGCGTTAATCTCCTTCTTACACTGCAAGACTGTTCGTGACCTTATCCTCCTGATTGTTATTGCCCTTGTGGGCATTTTACTGTTGTTCACACTCGACGTCGTGGCGTTAGCACCATACCACTTCACGCATTCCGTGATCGCTCGAATCTCTGCCTGTAGGACCGTTGTATGGTCGGCCAGTCTAAAACAGATCTCAGTCCCTGGGTTCTAGACCGATTTAGACCGTACTTGGCTCAGTCGTTGGAAGTCATAACAAAAAATTTCAGCCAAATCGGTCAAAAATTGCCGCTTGTAAGGGCTCAAGAAGTCAAATCGGGATATCGGTTTTTATGGGAGCTATATCAGGATATATACACATTTGGACCGTACTCCCAAAGTTGTTGGAAGTCATTACAGAACACTAAGTGCAAAATTTCAGCAAAAACGGACAAAAATTGGGACTTTCAGGGGCTCGAGAAGTCAAATCGGAAGATCGGTTTATAAGGGAGCTATATCTAAATCTGAACCGATATTGCCCATTTGCAATCCCCAACGACCTACATCAATATTAAGTATCAGTGCATAATTTCAAGTGGCTAGCTTTACGCGTTCGACCGCTATCGTGATTTCAACAGACGGACGGACGGACATGGCTAGACCGACTCGGGACAACATAAGCGTGAGTTTCTTATTGTGTGTCCAAAATTTTTAATTGAAACAAATTTCTTTACTTGGTAAAATGGGTTAAGGGGCCGGAAGCATAAATTTCTCATCGTGTGCTCATATTTTTCAATCGAAAAAATTACATTACTTGGTTTTTCCCAGTGTAGTTGTAGTAATACGAGGGTTGCCTTTTACATTTCGGGATTAGAGAACCTAAAAACAAATATTAATCGAAGATATTTTATAGTTTTTATACCCTCCACCATAGGCATACTAATTTCGTTATTCCGTTTGTAACACCTCGAAATATGCGTCTAAGATCGTTGTGTCATTTAATGTCGATCTAGTCATGTCCGTCCGTCCGTCTGTCGAAAGCACGCTAAATTTCGAAGGAGTAAAGCTAGCAAGCTAGCCTGCAATTTTGCACAAATACTTCTTATTAGTGTAGGTCGGTTGGGATTGTAAATGGGTCAAATCAGTCCATGTTTTGATATAGCTGCCATATAAACCGATTTTGGGTCTTGACTTCTTGAGCACCTAAAGGCCGCAATTCGTTTTGGCTGAGATTTTGCACGTCGTGTTTTGGTATCACTTCTAACAACTGAGCTAAGTATAGTTGAAATCGGTCCATAACCTGATATAGCTACCTTATATACCGATCTTGGATCTTGACTTCTTGAGCCAATAGAGGGTTCAATTCTTATCTGATTTGGCAGAAATTTAGCATGAAGTTGTTTGTTATGTCTTCCAACAACTGTGGCAAATATGGATCATATCGGTTTATAACCTGATATCGCTGCCATATAAACAGATCTGGGATCTTGACTTCTTTAACCACTAGACGACGCAATTCTTATCCGATTTGGCTGAAATTTAGCATGAAGTTGTTTGTTATGTTTTCCAATAACTGTACCAAGTACGGTTCAAATCGGTCAATAACCTGATATGGCTGCCATATAAACCGATCTGGGATCTTGACTTCTTGATCCTCTAGAGGATGCAATTCTTATCCGATTTGGCTAAAATTTTGTAAAACGATTTCTCCCATGACCTTCAACATACGTGTCCAATATGGTCTTAATCGATCTATAGCCTGATACAGCTCCCATATAAACCGATCTCCCGAATATGCTTCTTGAGCCCCTACAAGACGCAATTCTTATCCGAATACACTGAAATATTACCAAATGACTTCTACTATGGTCTTCAACATGCAATTTACTTATAGTCCGAATTCGGTGCCATGTCAGGACTGTACGGCGGATGGATCATCAAATCGATGTTTTGAGTGCTCAAAAATGCAGTTGTTTCGTATTTTCAGAGCATTTATTTCCACCAATCGACACGAGCTTTCTTTTGAGCGATCGACAAATTGTGTGGGATCCAACGCGAACAATTTTTTTTTGACGGTCAAATGTTCATGCAAAATTGAATGTATGCTGGTCCCTCCAATGCACACGGTTGTCTCAATCTCACGATAAGTCACATGACGATCTTGCAGTATCAGTTGGCGCTCGGCATCAATGATTTTTGGAACAACAACTGATTTTGGACGACCTTTACGAAATTTGTCTTGAAGTGAACTACGACCTCGGTTGAATAAATCGATAAACACCGGTCCTTGATGGAGCTTCATCGCCAAAAATTGAATTATATTCCTTGATGCACTGTTGTTGAGTTCATCCACGTCGAAAGTTGTAAAAAATAATCGCACGAAAATGTTGACGACTTAATTCCACTTTTTGGGTGAGATGTAAGTAACTGTAACTGTAACTGTTTACCATAGAGCTGTCAATTGGCAGATTGCAACACAAGGGTTGTCCAATCTCGAAATATAACAGGCAACCCTCGCAAATGAACAGTTAAATCAACATTTTAATTTCCTCTAACAATTGTTTAGAACTAAGGCAATATTAATGTATTTGTATTGAGTGTAACCGCATAAAGGGGGTAATACATCGTAGCCACTGTTGTTGTATTTGATACATACATCATTACACACATTAAATGTGTGGGTGGCAATGATAAATGCCAGCATGACAGACTTTCAGACTTACAGATTCCACAGAGCTAGCCAGCGGAAACATAAAATTCCATTTACTGAAAATTTGTATAAATTCTGCTTTGCCACTGTTATCGAACTGGGTTCTAAATGCACATTTGATAAACGCACCATATGCGTACATACATCCATACATACATACATACGTACAATGTTTTATACAATATAAGGGGCAACGACAAATTTGTGGGCTCATTTGTATGTATTGCATTATCATATTTACATATACATATGTATATACATACTTGGGCTAACAAGTCCATGTAATGCCCTGTTCTCACTTTGGTTGTTGTTATTATTATGTGCACATATACATATGCATGTACATTAATATTTAAATTCACCTCGCAGATTTTGTTAGCCCACCCCTTTTACCTACCAGGCAGGACTTTTGGAAAAGTTTTGACATTTAAAATTTGCATTTGCATGTAGGCTTTATATTTGTATAATTCCTTAGTTGTCTTTGCTGTTGATTATGACACATGCTACACACATACATATCTGTGTGCTTAACTATGTGGTATATGTGCATATAAGGCCGCACTTAGATCCAATTCCGCCATTTTGTAATTTCTTAATGAATTGATGTAAATCAGCGATGCACAAAATAAAAATTGTTATTGTATGTGTAACAATAGGTAATCTCTGCAGGATATAGGACAGACCATAAACTGGTGATTATAATGATTTGAAGTAATCGAGACTTTGTAAATGTATGTGTGAGCAATTTTCTTTATAAAGGTTACTTTATAGTTTTTAGAGCGCACAACAAGCCGATTACTGGCTTAGGTGTATGTCCATAGTGGCATGGGGCGGTTGTGAGAAAAGCTAATCTCTGTTAACTGTTGATTTGGCCGGGCCGAATCTTAGGAACCCACCACCATGGATTCTGCTAAAAATTGATTTTAACCAAATCGTTCAAAAATTGCGGCCTGTAAGGGCTCAAGACATGAAATCTGGAGAGCGGCTTATATAATAGCTATATCAGGCTATAGACCGATTTAGACCGTACTTGGCTCATTTGTTGGAAGTCATAACAAAACACTACGTGCAGAATTTCAGCCAAATCGGACAAATATTGCGGCTTGTAAGGGCGCAAGAAGTCAAATCGGGAGATCGGTTTATATGGGAGCTATATCACGTTATAGACCGATTTGGAGCGTACTTAGTACAGTTGTCGAAAATCATAACAAAACACTACATGCTCAATTTCAGCCAAACCGTGCAAAAATTGCGGCCTGTAAGGGCTCAAGAAGCCAAATCGGGAGATCGGTTTATATGGGTGCTATATCAGGTCATAGACCGATTTAAACCGTACTTGGTACAAATGTTTAAAGTCGTAATAAAACACAACATGCAAAACTACACGCAAATCCGTCATAAATTGTGGGCTGGGCCCAAGAAGCTCAATCGGGAGATCGGTTTACATGGGAGCTATGTCAGGTTATGGACCAATGTGGACCGTACTTGGCATAGTTCTTGGAAGTCATAACAAAACACTACATGCAAAATTGCAACAAACATTGCGGCTTGTAAGGCCTCAAGAAGTCAAATCGGGAGATCGGTTTATATGGAAGCTATATCGCTTAGAGACCAATTTGGAGCGTACTTAGCACAGTTGTCGAAAATCATAACAAACAAATTGCGGCATGTAAAGTAGAGCTGGCAAAATATCGATCGCGCTAGCCATACTATCGTTATTTAATTTTTTGACTGAATATCGATTGATATTTTTTCGATGGATGCTATCGGAAAATTGAATTTTTTTGCAAAACTAAACAAAACGATGCGACACTAAATGTATCTCTTAACATGCATTTCACCTATAGAGGGCGCAATTTTCATCTGATTAGGTTAACATTTTGTACAATGATTTCTCTCATGACTTCCAACTGATTTTATTAATCTTGGGTTTATTTGGTCTGTGAATTGATATTGCTTCTATATAAATCGATCTCCTGATTTTTACTTCTCATTGAAATATAGGAGATGGAAAATTAACGATAGTATCGATACTATCGATATTTATTATTAAAACTATCGAAAATATTAAAATATTGCGATTATCGATAGTTTGCCAGCTCTATTGTAAGGGCTCAAGAAGTCAAATCGTGAGATCGGTTTACATGGGAGCTATATCAGTTAATCGACCGATTTGAAGCGTACTTGACACAAATGTTGAAAGTCATAACAAAACACTACATGCTCAATTTCAATCAAATCGGGCCGAAATTGCGGCTAGTTAGGGCTCAAGAAGTGAAATCTGGAGATCGGTTTACATGGGAGCTATATCTAAATCTGAACCAATATGACCCATTTGCAATCCCCAACGACCTACATCAATATTAATTATCTGTGCATAATTTCAAGCGGCTAGCTTTACGCGTTCGACTGCTATCGTGATTTCGGCAGACGGGCGGACGGAGATGGCTAGATCGACTCCGCACATACATTTAGTCATTCCGTTTGCAACACATCGAAATATCAATTTCCGACCCTACAAAGTATATATATTTCAGATCGTCGTTAAATTTTATGACGACTTATCGATGTCCGTGTGCCTGTCCGTCCGTCTGTTGTAATCACTCTACTGCCTTCAAAAATTGAGATATTGAGCTAAAATTTGGCACATATATGCCTTTTTGATGCACGCTGGTAAAGTTCTTGAACAGGCCAAATCGGACCATATTTGGATATAGCTGCTATATAGATCGATCCGCCGATAAAGGGTATAATGCCCATTAAACCTTTTTTTTTTGAACCGATTTCGCTGAAATTTGAAAATGTGAGTTATTTTAAGCCTCCCGATATCTGACCCAAAATATGGTTCATATCGGATTATATTTAGATATAGCTGCCATATAGACCGATCTGCCGATAAAGGGTCTAATGCCCATTAAAGCTTTTTTTTAAACCGATTTCGCTGAAATTTGAAAATGTGAGTTATTTTAAGCCCTTCCGATATCTGACCCAAATGTGATTCAGATCGGTCTATATTTTAATATAGCTGCTATATAGATCGATCTGCCGATAAAGGGTCTGAAGACCATTAAAGCTATTTTTTTAATCGATTTCGCTGAAATTTGAAAATGTGAGTTATTTTAAGCCTCCCGATATCTGACCCAAAATATGGTTCATATCGGATTATATTTAGATATAGCTGCCATATAGACCGATCTGCCAATAAAGGGTCTAATGCCCATTAAAGCTTTTTTTTAAACCGATTTCGCTGAAATTTGAAAATGTGAGTTATTTTAAGCCCTTCCGATATCTGACCCAAATGTGATTCAGATCGGTCTATATTTTAATATAGCTGCTATATAGATCGATCTGCCGGTAAAGGGTCTAATGCCCATTAAAGCTTTTTTTTAACAAGTTTCGCTGAAATTTGAAAAAGTGAGTTATTTTAAGCCTCCCGATATCTGACCCAAATATGATTCAGATCGGTCTATATTTAAATATAGCTGCTATATATATCGATCTGCCGATAAAGGGTCTAATGCCCATTAAAGCTTTTTTTTTAATCGATTTCGCTGAAATTTGAAAAAGTGAGTTATTTTAGGCCTCCCGATATCTGACCTTAATATGGTTCAGATCGGTCTATATTTAAATATAGCTGCCATATAGACCGATCTGCCGATAAAGAGTCTGAAGCCCATTAAAGCTTTGTTTTTTCAACCGATTTCGCTGAAATTTGAAACAAAGAGTAGTTTCAGGCCTCCCGATATCTGACCCAAATATGATTCAGATCTGTCTATATTTAGATATAGCTGCCACATAGACCGATCTCTCGATAAAGGGTCTGAAGCCCATAAATGCGTTATTTTTTATTCGATTTCGCTGAAATTTGAAACAGTGAGTAGTTCGAAGCCTTCTGACACCTGACCCACATATGGTTCAGATCGGATTATATTTAGATATAGCTGCCATATAGTCCGATCTGCCGATAAAGGATCTGAAGCCCATAAATGTTTTATTTTTTATCCGATTTCAAGAGGCTAGCTTTACTCCTTCAAAAGTTAGCGTGCTTTCGAGAGACAGACGGGCGAACATGGCTAGATCGACTTAAAATGTCATGACGATCGAGACTATATATACTTTATGGGGTCTTAGACGAATATTTCGAGGAGTTACAAACAGAATGAAGAAATTAGTATACCCCCAGTGTATAAAAAGAACTCCTTTACTATGCTTTAAACCAAAAAATCAAAAAATAATGATTTTTACTACAATATTCTCTAAATTGATGAACTGACACTCAGATGTATTAATTTTCTATTGGGTGCAGTTCATAGCTACAATAACAAACAATCCAATAAAATAAATACTCTTGCTATGCACTGAAAAACAAAACTTTGCATTTTTATTTTTTATAATTAGTTTATATGAACTAGATTTTTATTTTGTGTTACTAAATTTATGTGTTTTTATTAAAATAGTTTATAATTATTTTTAATTTTCTTTAAATGCTTATAAGCGAAGACAATTATGTATTATTATTTTAAACAATAGCTTGGGATAGAAAGAAAAACACTTATTTTGTAGTTTTATAATATTGGTATGCATTATTTTCTAATTATTATGGTTTAGCTTTCAAGGCAACCCTCCCCCTCTTCCCTCAAAAAGACTTCTGAGATTGTATTACACCGATAATTTTTTTTGTTTTTTTTTTTTGAAAATTGCACACAAAATTTTCCTGCATAAATTGTAGGCTTCAACAAGTAAATTCATTACTAAAAAAAAAAGAAATACTAACTAAAAAACAAGAAAAAATTACTAAATTAATGCAATGTTATTCCTTATAAAGTGAGATTATTTTCGAAATATTTTTCAAATTTTTTTTTTTACTTTGCTTTTCTTACCCAAACACCTCTGCGTCCTCTTCCAATGACTAACCAAGAAACAAAAACACAAAAAAAAACAAACTTGAGATTATACAATACCACACTACAACTAATCTAATAAATATATATGCATAACATATACCTACTCTACATACTGAACATATAAAAATATAACACTTATATAAATATTTACCGTTTTTTTTTTCTTTATTAATTTATAAATTTGTCTTTAAATTATTTAAATTAAACAAAAAAAAAACAGAAACAACAACCTTTAAAGTTTAAAAAAAATATTCTAGCAAAAAACATGCTATCCTATGCTACGCTGAATGACTATCATTATCATTTTGTATTTATTATTATTATTAATTATTATTATTATTATTATAATCTATTGCCCATGATGACAATTGTAATTTTTCTACACAAAAACACATTCATACAAAAAAAAAATTGTTTTATATATTTACATATTAATTGTATATGAAAATATTTTCCAAATTATTATAAACGAAACAAAAAAATCATTACTTTTGAGCAAAAATTATAACAACAAAAAAATTGATTTGTTTTATTTATTATCCTCATTCTTTTCTTTTAAAGGAAATTGGCTTTTAAATGTGGTAAGAATGGCATTGGGCTTGGTATTTAAGAGGTCTCTCCCATTGTTAGGTTTATTCGACTCTTGTCTTAACCCCAATATACCCAAGAATAGAACTGTGTTGGAGAAAATCCTAAACTGAAAAAATGTTTTCTTCAATTTTGAACGTTCTAGTTCTACGGTACTAAAAGAGATTACCAACCGAGCCGGGTCCGATACGCTGCGCCTTCTTTAACTCTCTAATATCTTTTTAGGGTGGGGACACTTCGCCCTGAATGTGGATATCGATTTTGCGCCACTGTAGCCCATGTCCGCCTATGACGCTAAACGCCTGCGTTCGAATCCTAGTAAGAATATCAAAAAAATCTAAAGCTATGGTTATACCCTCTTAATGCTGGCGACATTTCCGAGGTATTATGCCATGCATAGTCATGTAAAAAATTTCCCCCAAAGAGGTGTCGCACTGCGGCATACCGTTCGGACTTGGCTATAAAAAAAGGTCCCCTATTATTAATATACTCAACTTGAATCAGATTTGTGAAAAGTTTGCCCCTGCTCGGTTCCTGGGCAAATTTTTACTCTACTCCCAAATGCCTTTCTTTTGAGTCCTATATTACCGTATTGGTAAATATTTTCGGTTTGGGGCGAATATCGGGGCGTGCTCACTTGGCCATTAAAGTAAATATAAGATGCTCTTTTTTGAAAAACATTTTATATGAGCCCCTTAATATAGCATGAGAATATAAATTTTCAGCGATGGTTTTCTCCTCCTAATGCTGGCAACATTTGTGAGGTACTATGCCATATGCGGCACGCCGTTCGGACTCGGCTATAAAAAGGAGGCCCCTTATCATTGAGCTTAAACTTGAATCGGGCTGTTCATGGGCAAAATTTGCAATATAGCATGAACGGTAAATAAGTTGTGTTTGAGGATGGGGTGGACCTCAGAGTATTTGTCCCGAAAATTAATATCAATTCCCCGAATATCAATCAATTTCCAACCCAAATAGATTTTACATAATAGGGAAGTATTTTGGGGTGGTCCGGATCTCTAAACACATGGCTCTTTATTGTTGTGATTGCTCTATGTATCCATTTGGCGGGAATTGGGCGGCACCCGACACCAACGAATCGAACAAATCACATTACTTATCTCCGAGATTTGGTACTTTTGAAAATTAGGGTAAGGGAAAGTGCTTTTTAGGGGAGACATTTTGACTCCAATATGGATATGAAATTTGTGTTCCACTCCCAAACCCCTTTAATTTGAGGCCCATATTGCCGTGGTCGGTAAATATGAACCATTTGTAGGGTGTTTTGAGGATGGGGCGGTCACCGGCACTTTTGCTTTAGTCGGAAATGAAGTTCAGTTTAGGGGGCGCTTTAGGACATACCCCTAAACACTTGGCTCCAAAATTGGATATCAAATTCGTTTTCTACTCTCAATTAACTTTCATTTGAGTCCCACATTGTCATAATGGGTCAAATAACCCATTTGACATATGTTTAGAAGGAAAAGCTCCACCTAGACTTGAACGCAAATTTTAATGTCATATTCGTAATCTACTTCGTAATACCTTTCATTTGAATCCCATATAGCCATGGTCGGTATTTGAGAGTGGGTGACCTCCCATTACTTGGACCTAATGTTTTCTGCCATATTTGTAATCTAGTACTTTTCATTTGAGTCCCATATTGACATGAACTTCAAATATATCTGCTTGGAGGAGTTTTGGGGTATTGTATTCGTTTTCTGGTCTCCAATAGCTTTCATTTGATACCCTTATTGTGCCCATCGGACCACTTTCGGATATGGGTAGCGTTTTTGGGGTAAGGGGGTGGGTCCGCCTTCACCCGATATTCAAAAATTATATAGCCTATGTTTCCTTCCGTACACAATCTATGAAAATTTTAAGAAAATCGGTTCAACCAAGTATTATATAGTCTCAACGGGTCTAATGGCGTTATTGAAAGGTTGGCGTTACCCCCTATACTACGATCTGATTTTGTATGCCAGATTCGAAATCTACTCCCGAATACCTTTCATTTGAGCCCCATATTGAAATGAACGTCCAATATGTCTTTGGGGGAGTTTTGGGATTGGGGCGGCCCGATTTTGTATGCCAGATTCGAAATCTACTCCCGAATACCTTTCATTGGAGCCCCATATTGAAATAAACGTCCAAAATGTCTGTTTGGGGGAGCTTTGGGATTGGGGCGGCCCTATGGGTACTAAGACTCAACTTTTAATACCATATTCGTATGCTACTCTCCAATACCTTTCATTTGATGCCTATATTGTCCCGATCGGTCCACCTTAGGTTTTGGGTTGTGTTTTTGTCATAAGGGGCAGGGTCCGTCCCCCTTCCGATACCGAAAATATATATAACCTATGTTTCCTTCCAGACCAACCTACACAATATGCGAAAATTTCGAGAAAATCGGTTCTGCCGTTTTTCCGTCTATACGGAACAAACAAACCGAGTCCCATATATCCGTGATTGGCGTTTTGTGGGGGTGGGGTGACCTCCTATACTTCGACATGAATTTGTATGCCAGATTCGTTATCTACTCCCGCATACTTTTCCTTTCATATCCATATTGTCCTTATCGGTCCACTTTTGATTTTGGGTGGTGTTTTTGGGATAACGGGGGAGGGTCCGCCCCCTTCCGATATCAATAAATTATAAAACCTATTCCTATTTCCTGACCATATTCGTAATCTACTCTCGAATACCTTGCATTTGAGCCCCATATTATCATGCTCGTCCAATAAACCTATTTTAGGGTGTTTTTGAGTTGGGACGGCCACCCAGTTACTTAGACCCAATTTTTAATGAAATTCGCATTGTACTCCTGTATACCTTTCATTTGAAAAAAAAAACAGTTTTTGGTAGAAGATTTTTTACTTCATATTTAGGATGTTATTCTTTTATTATTGTAAAGGGTGATTTTTTAAGAGCTATGGGAAAGTTTAAAAAAAAAACATAAAACCCAGAAAATGTATGAAACCTTTAATTGATTTTTTTATTGTAGCCGTGAGTGGAGCGGACGTGTTTTTATTTCACTCCTCAAAGATAAAATATCCGTATCCCGGAACAGGTACTACTTAATACGAAAAATTTTAAAACCTTTTTGGAATAGGCTAGAAATGGACTCCAAAGACCCAACAGCTGCGGTGGTGGCGTCAAGCCGAGTATGTTTTTCTCCCCCCCTATAAGTGTGGGTGCCTTGGCACCTGTAGTCGAGAGTAATGCTTCAAGCGCACAACTAGTCGTCAGACTAATTAATGAGGAAGATACGAATAAACCAGAGGGATGCACAGTTCGTTCCCAGCCTTCAAGTAAAGGTGGTGCTTCCGACTCGGATTCAGACAGCGACAGTGTCAATGAAACAGTCATCGCCGCCGAATCGAGAGATGAGAGCAGCGGTATGACGGCAGATGCGAGCTAGGGCTAAGCTCACAAGCTGACCGAGAAAACGATCCGGGGCACGACGAAGGAGACAGAGGAGTATGTACCGGCAGTGCAATTGGGCGAAAGTGCTGAATGCTGAAAGATATAGAACTGACATTCCAAGCACTTGCACGAAAGCTGGAAAGAGAATCAGATCTCCCAAAGAGCAAAACACTGCTAAAATGCTTAACAACAAAGAGAGCTCCCCGCTTTCAGGTACTCTGGGAAAACCAAGCCAGCCATACCGCAATGGAGACTCCAGACAATATCCTGCAGAGGTAGACAAAGTCGGAAGCGCGCACGGGCCCTGAGTCTTCATGGAGGACTGTGACTTCCAAAAGTAGGCCACAGCCATCACGGAAGTGGAAGATGGTTGCTGAGAAAGCCAAGGAGCCTTCCTCTTACGCCAGAGTGGCAAGGAAGCACAACAGAAATGAGCTGACTTATGCAGTCTTCAATATCGGCAGTGCATCCGCTGCGATTTCACCAGATCACCGGTCCCAAGTGGAGGGTCCGGTTAACGAGCGGGTTTTCGAACATGTGTGGAACTCTATAGAGGGTTCACCCATACCAATGATAAGCTGCGAGTATAGGGGGGACATTTTTATGATGCGTTTTGCGTCGGCGGAATGTATTGATATCGTCAGAGGTATCCACGCTCTCTGGGAGGGCGCAAGGCTCGACCTGATGAGAAAGATGGACATCCTCCAGCTCACAAAGGCGACGATCTTCATCAAGGGATCGGGCAGTAAATTTGCGACCGAACGCATGTTGGGATTCTTGGGCAAGCAAAACCAAGGTTTGGTCGCAGAGGAAGGAACTCTCTCTGTGGTTGGCATTGATCAAATCTCCGTGACAAGTTTGGCTAAGACTAAAGATACGGCGAGATTAGGAAGACTAGTATAGGCAGAAATCCTCAGACATCAAGCCGTGTAGTGACAGGTGACTTAATACCGCCCAACGAAGAGAGGGCTGACGAAGAGACAATCACCGCCTCTCTCAATATTGGAAGGACTAGGATAAGCAAAGATCCTAATACTAAAATATCAGGCAGAGCAGTGGCGAAAGACCCAACACAGCCTAACAAACAGGGACCCGACGACGGACCCATTACCGACTTCAAGATTCGGAAGACTAAGATAAGTTAAGATCCTAATATTGAAACATTAGGCAGCGCAGCGAGAAGAGTCTCTATGCAGACTAACGAACAGGGAGCCGACGATGGTACCATCACCTGGGGCACATAAATATCTGCATCCTCTTTTCAACCTAACCTAACCTAACCATATTTGAATCAATGGTGCGCTCCATAAACGTAATTTAATATATGAAGATTATTTCATGCAAATGTTGACCGTGACTGCGCCTCAAATGGTCCATCCGCTTAGTCTAATTTTGGCATACTCTTTCCAACATTTCGGCCGGTATCTCACGAATAAATTCTTCAATGTTGCCTTCCAATGCGTCAATTGAAGCGGGCTTGTCTCTTAAGACTTGAGCTTAACATAGCCCCACAAAAAATAGTCTAAAGGCGTAAAATCGCACAACCTAGGCGGCCAATTTAGCGGTCGCGAACGTGAAATAAAATGTTCACCAAACTCGCCTCTCAATAAGTCCAATGTTACGCGTGCTAGGTGGCATGTGGCACCGTCTGGTTGAAACCATATGTCATGCTAGTCAAGCTTTTGCATTTTGGGCAAAAAAAAGTTGGATATCATCTCGCGGTAGCGCTCACCATTCACAGTTACGTTACGTTACGCATAATCTTTGAAGAAGTACGGTCCATTGATGCCACTAGCCCATAAACCGCACCAAACTGTGCATTGGTAGCTCTTGCAATGCTTCTGGCTGATCTTCATTCCAAAATCAACAATTCTGCTTCTTTCCGTACCTATTAAGCAAGTCAAACTCTTGCATTTTGGGCAAAAAAAAATTGGATATCATCTCACGATAGCGCTCACTATTCACGTTTACCTTACGATTCGCATCATCTATGAAGAAGTACGGGCCAATGATGCCACCAGCCCATAAACCGTACCAAAATGTGACTTTTTCTGGATGCATTGGTAGCTCTTGCCATGCTTCTGGCTGATCTTCACTCCAAAATCCACAATTCTGCTTATTTACTTACCCTTTGAGCCAAAAATGAGCTTCGTTGCTGAAGAAGAAGAAGCGCGCGATGAACTTTCCTAACAGAGCACGCATTTTGATAAAAAAAAATCAATAATTTACAAGCGTTGTTCGTTTTAAAGACGATCCAGGGTTAAATTATACACCAAACTGAAGATGTTGGGCAGTGAAAAAAAACACGAAACTTGCATGAGCTGTTTAAACCAGTGTTGTCAAATAAATAAGAGCTAAAAAATCACCCTTTAGTTGTAGGCGAACGGCGCACAGTGGGAGAAACTCGATAAAAACAGTAAAAAATATGCTGTGTGAAAATGGGTAAAGATATCTCTTTGAATGGTTAGAGCTGAGATGTTATCGAGGTCATGTGCAAAATTTCAAGGCCCTAGGTGGACCGGGCGCCTTTTGGCAGGCCCCCAAAAGTTGGTCACATCAATGGAAAAAAAAATTTTTTCTGAAAACGAAAATTCAATTTAGAAAAATTCTAAGAAAAAAACGAGTAAAGATTAGTAATTATTTTCGAATTTTGCAAATTTTAAAAAAATACCCAAAATACCCCCTTTCGGACAAAGATGATTTCGAAACCGTTTTTTTTTTTAATTGCTGTGCAGGCCACAAATATTGTTAGGTGGAAAAAATTTGTTGCATGGGTTTAGGGGACATATGGAGTAAAAAAAAACGTGTGTCCAATTGGGGAAATTTTTGAATTCGAGTAGTTTTCCAATTTTTTAATAGAAAATTGTCTTTTTCGAAGTACATATAGCACCCGTTTAAGTTGACATAACTTGCTCAAATTTCACTTAAAAAGCATCTACAATAGGTCTTCTTTATAAACAAAAGAGAAAAAATCAAGGTATTAAAGCAAGTTTTTTTCAATTAAGATTAATCAAAGAAAATACATTTTCATACCCCCCACCATAGGATGGGGGCATACTAATTTCGTCATTTTGTTTGTAACACCTCTAAATATGCGTCTAAGACCCCATAAAGTAAATATATTCTTGATCGTCATGACATTTTAAGTCGATCTAACCATGTCCGTCCGTCTGTCTTTCGAAAGCACGTCTGTCTGTCGAAAGCTGCCATGTAAACCGATCTGGGATCTTGATTTCTTGAGTCTCTAGAGGGCGCAATTCCTTACCGATTTAACTGAAATTTTGGTGTCACTTGCAACCACTGTGCTAAGTACGGTTAAAATCCGTCCGTCTGTCTGTCGAAAGCACGCAAACTTTTTATTTGTGTAGGTCGGTTGAGATTGTAAATGGGCCACATCGGTCCATGTTTTGATATAGCTGCCATATAAACCGATCTGGGGTCTTGACTTCTTGAGCCTCTAGAGGGCGCAATTCCTTACCGATTTGACTGAAATTTTGGTGTCACTTGCAACCACTGTGCTAAGTACGGTTAAAATTGGGTTATAACCTGGTATAGCTGCCATATAAACCGATCTTGGATCTTGACTTCTTGAGCCGCTAGAGGGCGCAATTCTCATCCGATTTGGCTGAAATTTTGCATGAGGTGTTTTGGTATGACTGTTCCATGTATGGTCTAAATCGGTATATAAACTGATATAGCTGCCATATAAACCGATCTCTCTGGAGGGCGCAATTACTCGATTCGATACACGATTTGCCTGAAGTTTTGGAGGTGATGGCAAACGGTGAGGGCAAAATTTGCATTTGCATAGAAAAAGCAAATGCAAATTTTGTCCATGAACATTCCACTAAGGAACAGGGACAAACTTCTCACATATCAATGAGTGCAGTCCGATTCAGGTTTAAGCTCAATGATAAGGGGCCGAACGACGTGCCGCAGTGCAACACCTCTTTGGAGAGAAGTTTTACATGGCATGTACATTAGCTTTAGTGTTTCCCAAACATCCCATTGCGGAACAAATTAGAGGGAAAGTAACTTCTCACAATATCAATTAAGTGCTGCCCGATTCAAATTTAAGCTCAATGATAAGGGGCCTCCTGTTTAATGCCGAGTCCGAACGGCGTGCCACTGAAAAGTGGCACCTCTTGGTTGAGAAGTTGTACATGGCTGAAATACTCACAAATGTCGCCAGCAATTGGTGAGGGGATAACCACCGCTGAAAAATGTTTTAAGGTGTTGTCGCCGGCAGAATTTGAACCCGGACGCTTGGGCACAATAGGCGGGCACGCTAACCTATGGCGGCACGCTAACGGTGGCTTCCTACATGGCATGGTTTTACATGGCATATTACCCCACAAGTGTTGTCAGCATTAGGAGGTCTCGCCAGGATTCGAACCCAGGCGTTCAGCGTCATAGGCGGACATGCTAACCTTTGCGCTACGGTGGCCTACAGATGTTTTTCTGTGACAGGTGTTTTTCTATTTAAAAAAATCATTTATAGAACTTTGTTTTTTTCTTTAATTTTAAAAATACACTTTTTTTACATTTTTTGATTTCCTAACTGTATAACTTTTAACTGAATAATCAGATGTTGGACAGGTCGTTGTAAATTTTATCACGAATTCAAATCAAGCATAAAATTGGAAATCGATCCACAAATGGCTTCGCAAATTGCAAAATACAAAGCCAATCTCGACCAAAAATTCAAACAAAATTAAAACTCGTATCTCCCCGAAACCAGGGGAGGTATTGTATACCTCAAGCAAACTTTTTTGTAGGGATTTTTGAGCACTATCCAGCAAAAAAAAAGGATTTGGAAACTCGGACCACAAATCAAGATTAGGCAGTCCGAACATTTTTTCGAAATGCCGTGATGAACAATTTCAGGGGCCTGCAAAAGGGACGCCCGTACCACCATGAAATTTTGCACATGAGCTCGATAGCATCTCAGCTCTAACCATTCAAAAGGATATCTCAATCTTCCCTTCTCATATATTTTACTAGTTTTTTTCGATTTTCTCCCACTGTGCGGTATGGGGCTGGTGTCGCCCAGCCCCATAAATGTAGCCAGCTTTACTAAGACTATATTCAAGGTTGAAAAAGTGTTTCTGTTGTTTGGATTCGAAGCCAGGAGTTCTTTATCGCAGGCAGATACGCTAAACAATGCGTCACAGTGGCCTTAAAGGCACTTCTCTCCATCATAAAATATTTTAATTTTTTTCTAAAAATACAACTGTTGTAGAAAATTCCATCGATATGGAAATTTGAATAATATTTTTAAGATTTTGGTTTTTAAATACTTTTGTTTATATTTTTTTTTTTTTGGAATTTACAATAGCTCCCTGAAATTTCCTCAAACCATAGCAAGTAGCAAATATAGGTGAACATTTTTGCAAACCATTTCTCTTGATCAGATAACTTTTTTAGGTTTGCTTTTCTATCTTCTCTTTGTAGATCTTAAAAATATAATCAATCAGCAATCAAATGATAGCATGGACTTTATAGCAACCACAGCCCCAACTACAGTGGCAGCAGGAGCAGGAGCAGCAGCCACAGCAACCCCAACAGCGGCAACATCAAGTGCAACTGCGATTGCAAACAATAGCAACTCCTTGACTACCCTGCCGCCTCCCCTGGTGCCCTCACACCAGCATCAACCAGCAACGGTTCTAAATCCCATGCTAATGGACTACAACCAACAATCGAACAGCAATGCTATGATGCCACCCACATCCACCAATGTACCCACATCTGTGACCGCCGGGCAGACGATTTTAGCCGGCAGTGCAGCGGCGCCGCCTCCATCAGCTAGACCCTTGGAAAATCTTATGATTTTCGATAATTTCGATGTGCACGAAGCACATCGCATCGAGGATGGCTTTTGTACCCAACTATCCAGGTTACCCCCCAAGAAACAGGAATTACTAAAACAGTTCGGTATTCAAACAAATCAGACTGTAACGTATTATGAAAAGTATATACTCATCGAAAATTTCAACAGATTTTGCAATGTGAGCAAAAAAACCACCCTCCCCCCCCCCCCCCCCTACTATCTCTATCTCAAGTCAAAGCTGAGATTTGATATTGATGATGATTTTCATATTGGAGTCTTTATTTTTGTTTTTTTTGAAAAGATGTCTGGATTTAATGCGTTTTTCTTCTCTTCTCTTTTGTTTCGTCTCTGTGTGTTCTCTGCTTATTAACATTCAATTTCCTAGGAATATAAGGTGGCCGATCATAGACCCTTTTTGGATTTATCGGACAGCGGTCTACCCAAATCCGAACAACTTAAGTTCATACGGTATCTGGGACAGGGACTACCCAATTTGACATTAAACAAAATCTACCTATGCTTCAAGGATATTTTAGGTTTAAGCAGAATAGAAAAGTAAGTTTGAACTATAAAACTAAAATGGAGTTCAATGACTCATATATACAATATATCTGATTCATATTTACAGAATGGCTATAGATGGTTACAATTTGGATGCTATTTTGAAGAAAAAGAAGAAAAATCTGTACAATAGGATGACAGCAGCAGCAGGTATGATAAAAATATTTTTATACCCTACACCACTACTGTACAGGGTATTATAACTTAGTGAATTTGTTTGTAATACCCAGAAGGAAGAGAGTTAGACCCTTTGATAAGCAGACTGATCGACTCAGAATCACTTTCTGATTCGATTTGGCTATGTCCGTTTGTCTGTCTGTCTGCCCGTCTGTCTGTCTTTCCGTCTATCCATGTTAATTTGTGTACAAACTACGGTCGCAATTTTCAACCAATCGTCTTCAAATTTGGTGGTGGGATTTGGATACAAATCATGAATTGGACAATTCCATCAGCTGGACAAGTGACCAACCTTCTTTAGTGAACCCTGGAGCAAACTAAGACCCGTTCCAGAAAAACCCCTGCACAAATCGAATAACTTAAAATGCCTGTATCTTCCTACTTCTATAATCAATACGGAGCTTTATATTCCTGAGACAATTTCTAGCACATTATTTTGAGATGTCTCCTCTTAATTTTTCTATTTAACATCCGCTTCTGTACTGGGCCATCTCCTTCTATTCATACTGCTATGTTTTGGTCAAGGAAACTTAAAATGCATGTGTCTCCTAATTTACAAATGTGGAATATTTCCAACGAAAGGCCGATTTGTCGATAACTTAAAATGCCTGTATCTCCCTTGGGTATTACAATTTGGGTGTTACAGAGCTTCATGTTTCTATAGACAATTTCTAACACAAAGTTTTCGAACGTCTTTCTTTTGACATCCCCTTCCTCACTGAACCATTTTTTCTCATTCTTAAAACCAAGTCAAGATAACTTAAAATGCCTATATCTCCCAAATTTAGTTGCGTTTAATTTGCAGTCTGCCATCAGACTCAGAAGGAAGATGCCTTCTAGTTCCTACCGTTGAACTATCCAGATCGCTTTAAAAACCGAGTCAGACAGGTTCTTAAAGAAATGAGAATGAAAAGTGGGTCACCTTCTGACCCATCGATAATTTCGCGCTGTCAAGGAATACACACACAGAAGTTGTTCAATGGTCTATTCTCCTTCGATGTCCTCACAGCTTCTACAAAAGTCGTTGCGGGCAACCTTCAGTCTGTCAGCATGTTTTTCGATGAGACAGTGACCTGTCATGTCGAACACAATGAATATCTCTTCTTCTTCAATGTCCTCACAGCAGATGGTCTCGTCCTCAATGCGCCTGTGATGCACAAACAAGCCATCCTTTGGATCCGGTTGATAATTGAACAGCACGTGGACTTTTGAAGCGCCGTCCAATAGTCCACAACACCATATTGCATTATAGGTCTTACAACCCAATGCATGACGCGCGGTCTAAACCCCCCAACTTTTGCAAATGGCTCTCTTGCAGGTATATAAGGCAAGAGTTGCCTTTCTTGCCCTTTCCAAAATGTTGGATTTGATTTCTGTAAATGGAACATTCTCTCCTCCCAAGGAGACAGGTGACACTATAGGTAAACAGAAGTAGAAAAGAACTACTTCTGGTTTGCTCGGATTAAAGCCTAGACCTCTTTCGGTAGCCCACTTCGTTGTTGCACGTAGAGCTTCCTGAAGTATATCTCTTAGAGTGCTTGGAAACTTTCCCCGACCGCAATTGCCAAGTCATCAGCATACGCTACCACTTTTACACCCTTTTCAACCAGAGACAATAATATATTGCTAATGGCTATGATCTAAAGTATAGGAGACAGTACACCTCTTTGAGGTGTTCCTCTGCTGACTCATCATTTTAGATCCACATATCCTAAGCATGCCGTAATGCATCTTTTAGTAAGTAAGTTATTAATAAACTTTCTTACGGTAGAGTTTATGGCTAGAAACTCCAACTCCTTTATGATTGACGTCAGTTTTACATTATTGAAAGCACCTTCAATGTCAAGAAATGCTACCATTGCATATTCCTTGACAGCGCGAGAACCCTCTATGTAGCCGACTAGGTCATAAAGGGCTGTTTTTTTTGGACTTGCTTTTACTATATGCATGCTGATGTATTCCGCGTCTGCCGCATGACATACATAATTTCCCTAATAACCTCCGACGAATGCATACCAGTGATAATCTCTTCTGGCGCCACGTTGTCCGTTGGAAATTTTCCCGGGAAATGTGTATCAACGAGTAGTTCTAGTGTTTCCTCATTAGACATTCTCTGACTTCTGAATATACACCACCGTAATAGGTCTAGAGGACAGGATCTTCCTTAGCCTAGAGGCCTCAGATGTATCCCCCACGGAGCTGCAGAATTCCACCAAAGATTTGTTCTGAGCCGCTGTAAGAATAGGAAAGAATCTCTCCGGACCATTCAATACCAAACGAGATTTCAGACAAGGAGATAGCTTATCGTGTGATCTCTTTATTATCCAGCTGGAGAAGATTATACGAGATGAAGATATGAATGGATATGACACACTAATCGAAAGAGAACTCATGCTACTCGCCTATGCCGACGGCATTGACATCATAGATCGGTCACCGGAAGTAGTAACTGCAGTCTTTGAAAGAATCGAAAGAGAGTCAGTGAAAATGGGTCTGGCAGTTAATGGAGGTAAGACGAAATGGATGGCATCAACTCCAAAAACGCCTTTTACAATCGATCAAATAAAGAAAATGGAGAAAGTTAGGAACCACAACTTTATTCAGCAACTTAATCTAGCTCGGCACCGCTAGGTCATGTTGTCAGAATGGATGAAGAGGTTCCAGCAAAGAAATTTTTTAAAGGCAATCACGGTGGTACACGCAAACCGGGACGACTAAAAGTCCGATGGAAAGATTAAGTGGTGGGAGACACTTTGTAACTTGGTGTTATAGAGGGAACGCAGAAGATCTAGGCGCTTGAAAGACTATTCTGAGTTCGGCTAATGGGACAAACTTTCTGTCATAGCCAATTAAAGTCAAAGTAAAGTTCACACTCTTGTATTTAAATTTGTTTCCTCTTTCTACGGAATAGATGTATCTCCTCTCTTCTTTTTTCCGAATTAGTGGCACTGGCAATGAGCAACAATGCCAATTAGTAAACCAAATAACTTAAAATGTCTGTATCTTCTAAAATATTAACCTGTTACTTGGATAGGAATGCAATTCTCGAAAGAAACGGCGCTATAAGATTTATTGTTTATTCTGACCCATAAGAGACGAGATTGAAATCCGTGAGGTTAGGTTAGGTTGAAAAGAGAGTGCGGATATGAATCCGCCCCGTGCCACTATAGACATACACCTAAGCTAGTAATCGGAATTCCGGGCTACTTACAATATTCTTAACTATTTTCCATGCCACGCCCCTAAGTTGGTTCATGTCTGGTATTGCGTCCCCACTAAAGTGCCGCTATCTGTTTGCCGATATCCTTGGAAACCCTTACCAGTATATAAAATTGGGAGAATAGAGTTGTAACTAATAACTTTCCCTCTTTACCCTAAAGCTTGGGAAAAACTCGCACAGAAAGTTAATAAGAACAAACAATTGTTGGCATCTTCTGGCTTCGTCTCAAAGAAGAAATAAAATGAAAATTGCTTTTTTCTTTTCCTTATCATCTAAAAGTCTCCAATAATCTCCGTTCTTTTTTCAGTTCATAAGGAGTGTAATCCCGATGCACCCATTCCCGCAATACCACCCGCACTCACTGCCCAGACGGCGAAAACAACAGCGACGGCAATCGTAGCCCCAGCAGTAGCGACGACAACAGCATTACCAGCACCGGCACCAGCATCTATCTATCAACAGGAGGCGTATAAAACTTAACGTTGGTGTTCATTTTTGAATAATTTATTTAAATGTTTAATTATTAAAAGTCTCATTGTTATTTGAATGAATCCCCCCTCCCCCCAGTTTGAAGCAAACTTCCCGGAACTGGACCAGTAACTGTTGTGTCTTGAAAAGATGAAGCAAAATGAAACTAAACTCTTAGTATTTAAAACAAAACAAAACAAAACAAAATATATACACAGAAAGAAAAAAGTTACCAAATTCACCTACATAGTAACTCAGAAAAAGTAACATTTGTAAATTGAAAACTCCAAAACTAATCAAACAAGTGCTAAATTAAACAAACAAACCTACAAACAAAACCATATTAGATTGAATCAAAATTTAAAGGGAAATTATACTCGAAAAAAATCGCAGCAAAAAAAAGCAAAAAAGGATTTCAAAAATCGTAGCCATGTAAGAAAAAACAAAAATCCACACAACACTCATACACAGACTAATATGTAGCGACAAACAAAAAGCCACACTACATTCAAACACAGACTACAACTGCTATGCCATGGTGAGAGAAATACTTAAAGTGCATAACTATGGATCCATGGTTTGTCTTAGGCCTAATCTACAATAGTTGAGTCACACATTCAAATTTGTTAATACATTAACAAAAGTATTGGGAAAATTAAATCTTTAAGACAAGGGAGTCGAAATTTTTGCATCTGTGGCGAAAATAGGAGCTAATTTAAACTCTCTCAAGAGTTCACTCTACCTTATACTATTCATATCTATCATTTCTTATGCTTGATGGAGACACATGGCGAAAAAGCGGCCTCATTTGTACAATAACCACAAATCATATGGTGCATTCCGCCATCTTATCATCTTGGCGTTTTGCCAAAACACACAAAGAAACTTGTGTGGGTGTGTGTATGCGAGAAAGAAGATAACAACAAAGAGAATGCAAACAAAAATCTGTCATCTTCATACCGTCAAAGCAGGCCGGCTGTTAACAGCTGTTTGCATGAGACCACCGTATTAAATACGCCTTGATGGAGACCCAGGATTCTCTAATAGAAGGTTAGGTGACTTTCCCAAAACATAAAGTGGATAGGCCCCATGTACATCATTAAGGATGTCATATCTGCCGATTGAAAATGTCATCAAATAGTAGAAAACGTAAACAAAGAATGAATGTAAAAAAGAAAACAAGTTGACACCCTTATTGTCAAGTATTGCCAACATATAAAAAAAAAACTGTAAGTCGGATGACCGCCATGATTCACTTATAGAAGGTTATATCACTTTCGAAAACATAAAGTGGATAGGTCCCATGAACATAAACGAAGAATGAATGTAAAATGAGAACAATTGGCATTTTGAAGAACTGCCAAAAATTAAAAAAAGAAAATTGTATGTCGGCTGATTGCTTGGCTGCTGCAAATCTCCTCAAATAAGTAGATTTGTTGACATTGAATGTGTATGGGAAACGCCGTTACAAATTTCCGAAATTTCGGCGCAAATCTAGATTAGCTTCAAGTGAAAACATTGCAAAATTCACGTCGATACGTCCCAATCATCTTATAGACTTACATTTTGAATTTCTCACACAGTCTGCTCAAAAATGCCTTGAATGAAATAGTAAGGATACTCTCTAGTGCCACCTAGACCATATGTTCTCCTTTCTTATGTACGGGACATAGTTCTGCTGAGGTTCAAATTATCGGGCGTGCGGGCCAGAACTCACAAACGAGATGATACATACGCCTCATCAGTGTGTCGTCTTCGGTCTTAAGTAGTTGAGCTGGCAAACCATCGGTTTCTGCTAGCTTGTATTTACTGCTACAAAAGACCTCCATCTGACTAGGCGGTATATATTTTATACCATCATCTGGCAGACCATCGGCTCCTGATGCCTTGTTGTTACTGTTGGGTAGACCTCTTTTTGACTAGCTAAGGTTAGGTTGAAAAAGGCTGCGGATATTAATTCGCCTCATGCCCCTATGGCAAGGCAAATTTACCCAAGTAGTGTACAGCAAACAGGTGAGTACAATTTTTTCTCGCGGAGTGAACTATTTGTCAACGGGATTTCATAACGTTCAATTGTGTGTGTGCTTTATAGTTAAGAACCATAGCACACACAAGCAAAAACAAATGGCGCCAACTAGTAACATACTTAAAATCAGAGTTGCACTAATCACTGACTTTGACAGATATTGCACTCGATTTTTGGTTGTTGGTCAACTGCTCCTACCTGTCAAATCTGTCTTGCACTATGGACATACATCTAAGCCAGTTAACGGCTTCTTGTGCGCTCTAAATACTAAAAAGTAAACTCGAAAAAGGAAATCTAAGTCAAGAATTCCACACCACGCCTCTTAATTGGTTTATATCTGCCAGTGTCTATTAGCCGCGAAAGCCAGACCAAGTCATAGGAAATGCTCCAACGTCTCATCATCTTTCCCGCATGCCCTACACGTGCTATCACTTGCCGCACCTATTTTGCATAAGTGAGCTCCTAGTCCTGTGTCCTGTTATGATACCGAAAGCTTTACTGATCTCTTACTTGCTTCCTTTCAGTAATGGCCTTGTCTTCTCACAATCCGCATCTCCCCATAGGATTTTCACTGTTCCATAGTGTCCACGCTCTTAACTCGGACTGCGTCGACCCGAAAGACTAAATGGCATACATTTTATACCCTAATCTGGCAAACAATCGGCTCCTGCTACCTCTTTGTACCGCTACAAATTAAAACCGCTCAAATCATTTGGACTAGGAGGCAAGATATATTCATTTAAAGGTAGTGGCAGTTGCCCAACAACAAAATATTGAGTGCACTATCTGTCAAAATCAGTGATTAGTGCAACTCTGATTTGGAGTATGTTACTAGTTCGCGCCATTTATCGTTGTTTGTGTGTGTTGTGGTTCTTAACTTTAATACGCACACCCAACCAAATCTCTTTGACAGATAGTGCACTTCGCGAGAAAAAATTTTACTCAGCTGTTAACGGTACACTACCTGGTAATTATGTCGTGCTAGGAAGGATACATTACATAAACAGCTGAGAACAATTTTTTCTCGCAAAATGCACTATCAGTCACTATCTTTCAACAGTTTTGGTTGTGTGTGTATGATAGTTAAGAATCATAACACGCAAAATGGCGCGAACTAGTAACATACACAAATTCAGAGTTGCACTATTCACTTATTTTGACAGATAGTGCACCCAATATTTTGTCGTTGGGCAACTGCCACTACCTGTAAATCAATATAATGGGTTGCCCAAAAAGTAATTGCGGATTTTTCATTTAGTCGGCGTTGACAAATTTTTTCACAGCTTGTGACTCTGTAATTGCATTCTTTCTTCTGTCAGTTATCAGCTGTTACTTTTAACTTGCTTTAGAAAAAAAGTGTAAAAAAGTATATTTGATTAAAGTTCATTCTAAGTTTTACTAAAAATGCATTTACTTTCTTTTAAAAAATCCGCAATTACTTTTTGGGCAACTCAATATCTTTGTACCAACCCTCCCTTTTGTTGCAACTTTCGTATACCAGCAGCTGGGATAAGCCTACACTAAAATGCTACTCTCAGAAAAAATCTTTCCGACTCCCAACTCTCTTTTCTTACCATCTTTCATTCTTCTAACCTTGAAAAGCACTTACATCTTTCCAAAGACTTTGGATCCTTAAATATGGTAAATATTATGAATATACTGACAGATATGCAAGGTAAACAAACAAAACCTAAATTAAATAGAAAATAGCAAAAAATTGCAAAACTTTATAAGAACAAAAGCAAATAAACCTAACAACCAAATGATTAACATAAAATTCCTATATACACAATACTGGCAAAAAGAAAAATAATCATGAAACATACATTTTTTAGATATTAAAAGACAACAAAAAGAAAAATACCTATTACATACAGCATATGAAAAAAAAACAACTATATATACATATAAAATCAAAATTACAAAAAAAAAATACGACTAGA
The DNA here is from genome assembly GCF_963082655.1 of Stomoxys calcitrans. Lineage (NCBI taxonomy): Eukaryota > Metazoa > Arthropoda > Insecta > Diptera > Muscidae > Stomoxys > Stomoxys calcitrans. Next base: position 211,341,168 of record NC_081552.1, read on the forward strand.
AAAGAACGATAAAACTTCCAATTAGTAAATACCCCAATAAAAATGATGAAATGGATAAAGGACATCCTTATAGATATCTTGTCACAGAAATAGATATAAGGTAATTAAAAAAACAACTACACACAATATTAAAACATATACTTATATATATAAAAAAAACACACGCATAGTTTATAGATATACCAAACCTATATACCTATTTAAAAAAAATTCAAATAAAATAAAATGCATCTATATATATATATATATATATTATATAAATACATATACAACAATTACCATTCATTACAACAACTACTACATACACATATTGCATACAATATTATTATATACATGCATACAATTAAAATACAAACATATATGAATAGTGTATTCCTTACTCATACATATATACCGAATAATTAATACATACATCCTACATATATTTAATGAAAAAAAATTAATAAAAAGCCACAACATTAAATATTAAAAATGCAATGCAAAACTGAGAACAACAACAAAATTAAAAATTAAACAATCAACCACAAAAAATAAATACAATTAAAAAAGAAAAGAAAAAACTGAACCACTTTTTAAGTTGTTTGATTTCCAAGACTTATGGGCCGAATATAGATGATTACCAGGATTCACTAATAGAAGGTTAGGTCTCTTGCGAAAACATAAAGTGGATAGGTCCCATGAATATTATTAAGGATGTCAAATCTGCCGTTTGAAAATGTCATCAAATAGGAGAAAACGTAAACAAAGAATGAGAGTAAAAAGAGAACAAGTTGACATTCTCAATGCCAAATACTGGCAAAAATTGGAAAAATTATATGTCAACTCATCGCTTGGCTTAACCTTATTCAGTGAATGCTTGATGATAACCAAATCAAGTTGAATTGCAAGGCGGATTTAAAAGGTGGTCTCATGCGAACAGCTGTTAACAGCTGGCCAGGTTCGACGGTATTAAGATGACAGATTTTTGTTTGCATTCTCTTTGTTGTTATCTTTTTTCTCACATATTCTCTGCTCGTGTATGCACACGTATACACACAGGATTCACTAATAGAAGGTTAGGTCACATGCAAAAACACAAAGTGGATAGGCCCCATAAACATCATTAAGGATGTCAAATCTGACGATTGAAAATGTCATCATATAGGAGAAAACGTAAACAAAGAATGAATGTAAAAAGAGAACAAGTTGACATCCTCAATGCCAAGTACTGCCAAATATTAAAAAAAAAGTATATCGGCTGATCGCTTGGCTTAACCTTATTCAGTGAATCCTGGTATACACACAGGCACACAAATTTCTGGTGGTGTTTTGGCAAAACGTCGATCAGCTTTAATGACAAGATGGCGGATTGCAACATATGATTTGTGGTTGTTGTACCAATGAGACCAACTTTAATTGTTTCGCCATGGTGGAATTGCCAGTTGGCAATGCCATAGAAATAAACCAGCAAAGGTGCCATCACACTATATGACATGTCAAATTTTGCTATTGTTAGAGTTGCACACATAGTGTGATACGAATGAAACTAACATATGAAAATCACTTTTGAAAATAGCACTGTTATTTTTTCGATTAGATCGGTGCTCTATTCCTTCTGACAAAAACATAAAGAAATCTGCTGGGTTTGTTGTAAGTTGAAAGCATAATGCTTGGATGAGGTTTCCAGAAGGGTTATAAAACAAATCGTACCAAATTTCGAACAAATATGTTCAAATTGTAACAGCTACGGCTCTATAAGTGTTCCTAGGGGTATGTATATAAAGCTGTGTTTTATTGTATGGTTGCCCAAAAAGTAAGTGCGGATTTTTCATGTAGTCGGCGTTGACAAATTTTTTCACAGCTAGTGACTCTGTAATTGCATTCTTTCTTCTGTCAGTTATCAGCTGTGACTTTTAGCTTGCTTTAGAAAAAAAGTGTAAAAAATTTATATTTGATTAAAGTTCATTCTAAGTTTTATTAAAAATGCATTTACTTTCTTTTAAAAAATCCGCAATTACTTTTTGGGCAACCCAATAGTATTATATAGTGTTGGCAAACGGTGCCATATGACAACACCTTGGAGAACGATCGCCACCCATTGCATCCGAAGAAATCGACCTCCCCCGGCAAACCAGAGTAGTTCTGGCTCAATTACGTTCCGGCAGATGCAGCCGCCTCAATTCCCACAGAGCTGGGATTGATGCCGACGTGCAAGATGTATGTCCCTATTGTACCCAGGGACCGCACGATACACGTCACCTGTTTAACTGCCCGGCCAGACCCACTCGACTCAGATCCAGATCCCTGTGGACCCCCCTTATCTTAGTCGCAGTGTTCCTGGGTCTTGACACTCAACAGAATCAAGCAGACGAAAGATAGAACACCATAAACTGCTACAACAACAACACCAGGGCTGTTTGGGTACTGCATTTTTATACCTTTCACCAAGCATGCAAACTCTCGAACGTGTAAAGCTTTCGTCTCGAAATTTTTTGCAAATACTTCGATCTCCCAAATGAAGGAGAGGTATCAGGAGAAAAGCAGAGAGGAGAAACGTCTATTCCGCAAAAATTAAAAAAAAATTAAATGGAAAGACGTGAGTGTGAGCGAATTGAGATGTACAGGAGTCAGCAGAATGAAGTCCGGAAATTCTACCAAAGAATAAAACATCCAACCGATGGCTTTGGTGCAGGCACATCCTCCTGCAGAGACAAAGGTGGAAATCAGGTAACTGACACAGATAACATGCTGAGGAATAAAAAGAAAATTTTACCAAATGCTAGTGTCCGACGTCGGCGGCAAAGAGGATACCACAGAACCAATCAGTCAGAATAAGGACCAAGTAGCAGTGACCCGACTAATGAACAACAAAGGCAGCAGGAGCCGACGGGATACCCGCTAAACTATTTAAGAACGGAGGCGACACGCTAATAAGGCGTATGCATCAGCTTATCTGCGCAATCTGGCTAGAAGAACGCATACCCGATGATTGGAACCTCAGCATACTATGTCCCGTACACAAGAAAGGAGACAAGACAGAATGTGCCAACTAGGAGGAGGAATAAGTCTCCTCCCTATCGCATACAAGATACTCTCGAGCGTAGTGTGTGAAAGATTAAAACCTAAAGTCAATGAGACAATTGGGCCCTATTAATGCGGCTTTAGAACTGGTAAATCCACCCTGGACTAGATATTGACACTGCGCCAAATCTACTTCCAACGATACTACTCCGAAGTGGTTTTAGAAATAAACTTGGTTTTACAACCTATTTTCTTCAAATGTGTTTTATATTTGTATTTTCACCATTATAACACTCTTATGTTGCTTATGTGTGAGTCAAGAACCCAGATCGGTTTATATAGCAGTTATATCAGGTTATGGACCAATTAAAACCATATGGCACAGTTGTTGGAAGTCATAACAAAACACTTCTTGCAAAATTTCAGCCAAATCAGATAAGAATTTCGTCCTCTAGTGCCTCAAGAAGTCAAGACCCCAGATCGGTTTATATGGTAGCTATATCAGGTTATGGACCAATATGGCCCATTTACATTCCCAACCGACCTAAACTAATAAAAAGGATTCAAGCGAATAGCTTTACTCCTTCGAAAGTTAGCGTGCTTTCGGCACACAGACTTTATGGGGTCTCAGAGGAATATTTCGAGGAGTTACAAACAGAATGATGAAATTAGTATACCCCTATCTTACGGTGTAAGAAAAAATTGTAATCAGCTGTTCGCTTGACTTCACCTTATAAGTGCATCCTGTGTTCTTAAAGGTGGTCTCATTTGTACAACAACTACAAATCATATGGTACAATCCGCCATGTTGTCATCAAGCTGATCGACGTTTTGCCAACACACACAAAGATATTTGTGTGAGTGAGTGTATACGTGTGCGTACATGAGCAGATAATATGCGAGAAAGAAGATAACAACAAAGAGAATGCAAACAAAACTCTGTCATCTTAATACCGTCAAACCTGGCCGGCTTTTAGCAGCTGTTCGCGTAAGACCACCTTTTTAAATCCGCCTTGGTTCTGGATAAAATATCAGTGAAAGTTGTTTTGGTAAGTTATCAATAATATGCAATGACATATAACAAGAAACGATTAATTGTGTTTTGCACTATATAGTGCTAAAAATAAAACAAAACAAATGTTACGCAGAAATCGGTATTCGTACTTAACGGTCTGGCTGCCCCAAAGACCTCCAAAAGTTGTTTTTGTTGTTGTTGCAGCCACGTGTGGAGGTAGCGATCCTCGTCAAACTCTATAGGCAATCAAGCTCGTTCCTGCTCATAGGACCGATCGCCGCGTGAGTATTATGGCCATTGGTTATTTAAAGACGCCAATAACTCATCTTGTCACATCGAATATCATAGACACTCAGTGAGACTCACTGAGACTCTCCACTCGACATGGCTGATTGTCCGTAACTGTAATTGCAGTTACTCCGTATATGGAGCATTCCACTTCGCTAAAGTCTGGGGATTTTCCCTACCTCGCTGCCATTCCAGGTAGATCAGAGAAGAGTTCTCATCGGTAAGGTTCCTCCAGTCAGCCACTTTAGGTTTCTACATTAGTCCAGAAATAGTGCTGTGTATTACGAGGGTGTCTAGCCACAGAAGCTGGAATTCACGCATAAACCTGTGCTGTATCCCCGCATTTGCAAGCCATTGATACAAGGGTGTTCAACGCTCTTCGACTACCCCAATCCCATGGCAGCCGGTTGTATATACCGAATTTCCCCGTTGGAGTCCTTCATCGGCAAGGACTGCCGCCTCGGTGTACAACACATTGCTACAAAAACCCCATACCCCAAATAAGCCCATTTCGCACTGCACGATTTTAAAGGCGTGACATTGGAATGAACAGTTAGGACCCCTTTTTAGCAGCTTAAGGACACCTCTTCAACCCAACGATGAGTGTTTGGTGAAAATCTTGGCCACAGGGCTTTAGTTAACTGCAACCAACAGTATAAGCCCACCCCGGAACGGGATAGCTGTAAGCACCACACAGGCTGAAACAGTCAGGTCCGACCTGTGTGGTAGTCATTGCTGTCACGAGAAGCTTAGCTGCCAGCTACCGGAAGCGTCCACAGGTTACGGATAGTGGTTTGCTCCATACGGAGTAGCTGCAACGTCAGTCGCGGACAATCAACGGTATCGGGCGGAGAGTCTCAGTGAGAGGCCGCGCGCCACAAATACTGAGTGCCTATGATGGTCGATATGACAAAGCGAGTTATTGGCATCTTTAAATAACCAATGGTCACACTGTTCCCGCGGCGATTGGTCCTTTGGACCGCAACGAGCTTGCTCACCTACATGAGCTCGACGAGGATCGCCACCTTCACATGAAAATGTGGCAGTATAAGCCCGCGCCCCATTTACGTTGTTAACATGGAAAGTATCTTTCAACCAAGGAGCACGCAAGGGTCCACTGATTCAATTCAATGATTAGTCTTAATCAGCGCCGCTTAGCTGTCCACGCACATCGTGGAAGTCCGTTGGGTTAGCCGCTCCTGCATCAATATCGGCTTCAGGACCTTCACATTCATGAAGGCCTTCGCCAGCGGCTTTAACGACTTCTGAATTCCCCCATTCCAATCTGGACCCACAGCCCCTGTTCCTTAATGAAATGTTCATGGGCAAATTTGCAATCTGGACCCATTCGCCGTACATACAAAAGGGGATACTTTTATGGTAGAGTAGCCCTATAAACTCCAGTAGAAGATTTTGCGGAGACTGTCCCACGGGATAGTATTTGATCTTTAGTTGACTGTCGTAGTTGTGTCTGCTGGGGGTCAATAAAGGACAACCCCCTCAAAATTAAATTTTCAAGCAGCCAGTTCTAGGCTTAAGCCCATGCATCGTAGCAAGATCGTTACAAGCGGCATAGGGTAAAGTTATTAGGGAGAAGTTTCACTCTACGGGACTTCTTCCATTATCCCAATATACCACAGACGACTGGCGAACACACAAATAATTCACTATTCGGTGTTTTAGCCCTGGACGAAAGGATGGTACGGAATAAAATTCACCTACAAAGCTCGAAAGAAGTAGTTCCTCAAGTTTTTTTTTTGGCTACTAACGACAGAAGAGATAGGTGCGTAAAGTTATCCCTCACTAAAATATGTCTTTCATCGGTCAGGGCTGCCGCCTCAGTGTGCAACACACTGCTACAACAACAACATTATTCCCAATCCCACCGTTAAAGAAATACAAAAATCTCAAAAAAATTTTCCGGCATACTTTATTCGAAACGTGTAATCCAATAATTGGCGAAAATGCAAGGGATTTATATGAACTTTACGAACCAAGTTGTTTGCAAAGAAGGCAGTTTATGCGCTTTGTAATTACAAAAAGAATGTTATGTTTCAATTAATCAAATATCTGGGGGGAAAACAAATGCTCAATATTATAAATAAATGGAAAACAAAAAATGTGGGTGTGTGTGTGAGTAAAAAAAGACCCCTTTTAAACAGGGATAACTAGAATAGACAACACTCGGCAATGTATGGGATTAAGAAATTTGATAAGCCTAGGATTTGCTCTTTGCAGCTGCAGCTTCTCGTTCCATTGCCCTTTGTTTGGCTTTTTCATAGATGGGCATCAATTGACCGCGTTCGCCCAACATTTTTAACAGCTCCACTATAAACGGCAAGTAATTGTGCTTCCGTCTAATGTTCTCTATGCGATATCGTTTACGTTTCTCAGCTTCATTGTCAATCATGGAACGAAGTTTTGCAATTTCCGTTTCACGATCATCCGTTTCCATGGCATGCGCATCGACCGCGCCACCACTAAGCAATTTATCGATTTGTTGTTGATAAATTTTTTGTCTGTCTGAGACAATGGCCATTAGGTTGAAGTGTATCTCGCCTTCGCTGTATTTGTTCATGCGTTTTTCAATTATTGGACGCACCACATCAATCCAATTCTGATCAGATCCAATGGCACCCAAATCAATGGGTCCCTCCTTCAAGCCATCCAACTCATAGAGACGTCCTTCAATCGGTACATAACCAATAAAATGATAAACATCTTCGTCTTTATTTTGGTTTTTCGAATCCAGCTCGAAAAGCGTTTGGCGGGCAAAGCTATTGTGCACCGTTCGTATTTGTGATGCATTGCTTAGAGTTAAACCTTTGTTGTATGGATCAAAAAATTGACAAAACTCCTTAAAGTTGGTCAAGGTTTCGCCCAGCTTTATGTCCTCATGTTTGCAATTTAACAGAACGCTCAAAATGGCCTGCGTAGCGCACGCATTGTTAATAACTTGTTTCGCAAAGAAAATTTTATCGAGACGATTGTCTTTTACAACATTCGTTGCTGGTTCATCGTCCTGAACCCATTTGAAGAGGAAGATAAGACCATGTATGGGCTCCAAATTTTTAAATGACTCGGCATCTAATGACCAAATCTCTTCTACTTGGGCACCTTCAACGCCTTTATAAAAAAAAGTAATTATTAACGTATAACAAAAGCCGGTTACCGTGCATCGACCTACCAAATTCCTTAATCAGTTCGGTGAATACGCCTGGATCACTTTCTATTAAGCACCAATTGCCTGCTCCTTCCATTTTTGACTAGTACAACTAGATAGACTTGATTTTGGGGTAATGAACTCGAAAACAACTCACAAAACGATGTACAAATGGAAATAACAATGAAAATGCAAAATCTTCTTCTTCCGCAATCTGGCATTCACCTAGAATGTTAAGCTTTCATGAAAGAGAAATCAGCTAGGTAGATTTAAGAAGGAAACGTCATAAGCCCAGCTGACAACTATTTCCAATTTCAGAGTTGTATACAAATACACTCTTATGTCAAATGGTTTGTTTGTTTCAAAGTTTTTTCAAAATGTTTATTTTTTACATTTTTAATGTTTTAATTTATATCACATGCCTCATATCATACACAATTATTGAAAACAGTTGCATATTTTGCAACTGAATTATCGCATACGTGATTGAGTGCGCTTTCGTTTCGAATGAAATTTCATCTCGTGCTTCATGGGTGTTGTACCATTTGTATATAAATTTTGCTGTAAAGTTTTTATAAATAAATGCTCTTTTGCTCTCTCAGGCACTTTTGCGCTCTCTTTTACTGGCAATAAAATGCGCTAAAGATTTCGGTTTTCGCTGTGAAAAATTATATTATTTCAAGATTCCATTTTCCATTCCATAGGACATTCACCTATTACTTATGATAAAATTTTAATAAATGTATTATGTTATCATTGAGATTTTTGTAGTGCTTTAAAAAAGTAATCATGATAAACATGGGCTTTCATGTGAATCACGAACATATATCGGCCTCTAGGTTGGCAAACGGCATTACCACCAAACTGTATTATTGTGAATTGCTGCAAGAGATAATCGACAGAGTTGTCAACTTTGATTCATGGCTACTTATTACTCGCGTCGTTCCATCCCTAGTCAGTAATTGGTAATCAAGTTTCCTGTCGTATTGAGAAAAAATGAAAATCGCGTATTTCCATTAAAAAATACTGGCTAATTTTGTGAAAATATACAAACCGAAGAAATAAAAACGGTTTAATTTCGGGTGCAATACAAATTTTATAATTTATTTAATATTCTAACGGGAAAAATATGAAGAAAATATTCATGAAAGTTGCTACTCGAACCGACGTTTTTATGCGAAAATTTTGTTGGGAAGTGGTGGTTTTTTGTGTGTAATTGGATTGGAGTTGAAGAGTTGAGTTTTTTTCTTCTCGATTTCTTTTGACGTGTTCTTAGCAAACAGAAAGCGCAAAGAATAGTAGTATATTTTTTTCCATTGCCTTTCTTTATGGAAGAGCAAACTCTAACGAGACATTTTAGAACAAATAAAAAGATAAAATAACAAAATAGGGGACAAGAAATAAGTTTACTCAATAGAAAGTCGAGCAATACACCCTCACCATCATCATGGTGGTCTCGAAAGACTCCAAGCGTAAGCGTAAGGAGTCATCTCCGCCGCCGCCAACAACACCGCAACAGCAACAACAAGCATCTACTGCTGTAGAGTCATCACCCGAAATGCCCAAAAGGTATGAATTCATTTAATTTATTCTTCTATTTTCTTGTGTTGTTGTTTTTGTTTTAATTTTTGCTCTTTTCTCATTTTTAATGTTGTGTGTATATTTTAATTGTTTCATGCATTTGAGGTGATTGCCACTGCACACACGAGGGTGGTGTGGTAAATGTTGTGCATAAAAATAAAACACGGATTTTATTTATGATAGTATTGGTGGGATTATTTATGTAAACATGGGAATATAATAGTTGTTGTTATACATAGTAGATAGCTGTGGTTACACATCATATCATATGAAGCATCGCGGTCCCTAAAAATGCTTTCATCGCAATCCAAAGAGAAGCGAAAACGACGAAGATTAGCTTTGACCCATTGTCCTCGTGTTGCAAATAGCGATAAGATTGTGCCTCACTTTAAATTATGTTTAAACATATTCCTCGCCATACCGATGCAGATTTAAGAGTATTACTTATTTTTTTTATGTCGATAATATTTCTGCATTTTTCTTGTATAGATTTTAACAGTGGTGTGGTGGCACAGTACTAATTGCACATTCATATGAGACAATAAAAAATAGGGAAGTAAGCAATCCTTAGGTTTTGTTTGCTTGAAATTATTTACAAAAAATTACTAAATTGTGATGGCGCGTATGGGCTAGGTTAGGTTAAGATTGACAATCCTTTACAGACTCACTTAGACAATGATAATTCCATTGTGATATCACAGTAGCGACAGACCAAGGACTGTCAAGTCCATGGCAGCCGGTTGCGCGTACCGCATTGACCCGATGGACTCCTTCTTCGGCAAGAGCTGCCCCCTCAGTGCAAACTGTGCATACTGCTACATAAACAACAACCAAGGCCTCTGGTGGGAATCGAACCCGCGAGCCCGCTCTGGCGATCCGGGCAGGCTACTATCTCGATGCAGAGCAGTGTGCAGCCCATTTTGGCAGACAATTTGTGAAGCATCCATCAAGTGACAAGACGAAAAGTAGCAGGCTACGGAGGGCAAAGAGTCTCCCAGTCCACCAAAAACCACAGCTATTCGGAGTCGAAGGCATAAGAAACGACAGGCCCTCGAAGGCTATGGGCGTTGAGGGAATATCAATGCTAATGCTCAAATATCTAGGCGATCTACGCCTCCAAAAATTGACGGAACACTCAATCTATCGAACTTCACCCTAGTAATGCCCGATGTGTAAAAAATGGGTCGGGTGGTCCCTATTCTCCAACCAGGGAGTCAAGGAACTTTACGCAGCGGCGCTACTTCTATCCGGTTTTAATTCGTCCCTTGTTCCAGCAGACCACCGGCATCGTGTCCATTGGTCTTTCAAAGACATTTGATACGGTCAGTCAACACTCTTTTTAATCCCGCCACGGCATAACTATGAGCACCACACAGGCTGGAACTTTGAGCTCCGATCTGAGTGATATTCATTGCTATAACGAGAAGCTTGGCTGTAAACTACCGGGCGTCCACAGGTTGCGGATAGTGGAATGCTCTATATGGACAACTAGCTGTATCGGGCGGAGAGTCTCACTCAGGGGCCAGGCGGCATTAATACTGAGTATCTATGAAGTTCAATATGAAAAGACGAGTTATTGGCTCCTTTAACTAACCAATAACCTTAGCATGACGAGGATCGCCACATCCACATGCAAATGTGGGTACAACAACAACAATAATAAGCAACTAAGTAAGTCTCCATGCGATCAACCCGTATCAAAGCAAGATCCTCGCGGCTCGTGACCTATCGAAAGTTTACGGTAGGATCAGTCTTGATAACCTTTTTTAATTTCCCCAACGTGTCTATACCTACAGATCAGAAACGCTCGATGGTGAATTATTTGTGCGGTCACCGTTTGTGTTTGGTATTTAGGGATACGAAGTTGAAACACTCTAAGATGTATTTAAACTCCACCAAAATGTAACGGCTGCGTTGGCTAGGTCATGTTGTCAGAATGAATGAAGTCCAGGTTAAAAACATTTGAAGGGGACCATAATAGAATACGCAAAAGAGCAAGACCAAAACTCCAATGGAAAGACCAAGTGATGATAGACATCTGGCCATCAAAGATTGGAGAAAGAGCGCAGAAGATCGAGGCGCTTGGAACGGTATTATAAGTTCGGTTAGTGGAAAAAATGTAAAGTCGTCCATTTCAAACTCCCAGAGCGGTATCAATATTGAATCACATGCAAGCGGTTATATGACTGTGGCTTCTGGTCTAGGGCTGGCAAAATATCGATGGCACTATCAATATCATCGATATTTTATTTTTTGTATGAATATTGACTGAAAATTGAATTATTGATTGAAAATTTTGTACAATGATTTCTTTCATGACTTCCAAATAACTTTATTACAATACAAATTAATGATAGTATCGATACTATCGATATTAATTATTCGAAACATCGAATTTTTGGTTTTATTTGGTCTGTGTTCTCAATGATTCTCGCTTCTCATTTTCGTTTCAAGTATAGGTGATGGGAAAATAATGATAGTATCGATACTATCGATATTAATTAATCGAAATATCGAATTTTATCGTTTATAGATAGTTTGCCTGCTCTATTCAGGTCCCACGTTGTTGACAACACCGATAGGTTGAATGTCTAACATTGCGATCTTATCGCTTATTTTGTGTGATGAATGTGGGAGTAGATGGCATAACGATTCCGACAACCCATCATCCCTAAATACTTGGTGTTAGATTTGACATTCTTAACAAGTTGTTGTTTTTGTAGCAGTGTTTTGCGTTCTATCTTTCGTCTGCTAGATCCTGTTGAATATTCAGATCCAGGAACTCTGCGACGGAGGTGGAGTGCGTCTAGAGGGATCTAGGTCTGAGTCGAGTGGGTCTGGCTAGGCAGTTAAACGGGTGATGAGTGGCGTGTGGTCCCAGGTCACAATTGGTTCACACATCCTGCATGTTGGCATAAATTCTTGCTCTGTAGGCGTTGAGCGGCTGCATCTGCCGGATCGTAATTGAACTACTGTGGTTTGCGTGGGATGTCAATTTCTTCAGGTGCAGTGGGAGGCGGCCGTTCTTCAAGGACCACAGTAAATAACCCGCCTGCAATAATGTAGACTCGCTTGATATGCCACATGTTCTAGAGGTTCTCTCTTGTAGCGCAGAACCTCACGCTTTAGATCATGTAGATCCTTAAAAAGTACTTCGTATATGCTAATGTAGAAACAAGATCCCCAAATCGCATGTTGCCAGCGCAATGTAAGATAATTGGCTGGTCTGTGGCAAACCATGCACCGCCAGTGTGACCCGGCACAGGATAACTATGAGCATCACAACGGGCTGGAACTTTTAGCTTCGATCTGTGTGTTGTTCATCGATATCACAAGAAGGTTAGCTGAAAGCTACCGTGCGCGTCCACAGGTTGCGGATAGTGGAATGTTCCGTACGAAGTAATTGTGATTGCAGTCGCGGACCATTAGCGGCATCGAGAGGATAGTTTTAGTGGGAGCCCTGTTGGCACCGGCTTTTACTTAAATAATGTGTGCCTATGATGATCGATATGACAAGGCGAGTTATTGGCGCCTTTAAGTAACCAATGGCCATCACGTTCCCGTGGCTGTTGGACCTAAACTTGACTTGAATCGCTACCTTCACATGCAAGTGTGGTTAATAGAACAACAAGGTCTAATTTACAGTAAAAGCAAGGTCCTCAAATCGCTGGTCGGTACTTTCGGAGGTAGCGACTGTGTGTCTGGACACGCCATTTGAACGGCAACCATTGATAATAAGACGCATACTTGAGTCACAAAGCCACTTTCCCATGCGAAGACAATGATATGTTGTCTTAGCAGTATCTACGGAGCTGTCATTGTACCAGCCATACAAACCACCCTCTTGTGAATGGGCAATCATCGCCCAGAGTCATCTTCATGATCTAAAGCGAGGGGTTCATAGTTACACGAGAGATATTATCCAAATCAAGCAGCGTATTAGGCAGTCGAAATAGCAATTACGAGTATTTGGTAGCGAAAACGTTAAAAAGCCAACATGCTACATGTGTATCCCCCTTGTAACAGGGATCACACAAAAACCACCAACAGGTGTTGCAGCATCTACCCCAATAATGCTACGAACAGATCACACTGGACATATTCGTACAAAGAAAGAGCAGAACCCAGCAAAGAAAGTAGTCCAAATAGTTCTTTCATTTACAACAACCACAATGGAGAAAGGGCTAGTTTTTTTCTGAGACTTCTTCCATCTTTATGCTAAGAACTTAAAATTGCATTTTTACAACTTTAAACTTTCATTAGGTAATAAAAACAAATTGATTTGGACAATCTAAATGCAATTTTCAAGCACACACTCGTGCATACCTGTACATAAACTTAGATTTGTGCGTATATATTGTGTTACAATTGTAAATTAAACCCCTATAAGGAATAAATCAATGATTGTTGTGTGTACACACAACAAGCCATGCCGGCAATGCAGCAAAAAGGCCTATTGCAAATAGTTCTGCAAAAACGGGAGCGTTTTGCATTTTATTCTTTGATATGCTAATGTATGCTTTCATGTGCAACTCTTTGATTGACTTAATGTTTGTTTTCGGTTTCTTTTTTCTTTTGTTTTACAACAGGACAAAAGTTCAAGCTCAGCGAAAATTTGCACAAGGACAGAGTGCACCCCAGTCATCCTATAGCACAATCGTTGCAGCATCCTCCTCTTCGAACACAGGTCCCAGCACCTCATCAGAAAGTCGAGAACCTCCAACCGAAATACTTCCCAATAAACGACCAAAAACTGAAGATTTCCTAACATTTCTTTGCTTTCGTGGCACATCGGCTTTACCACCCCATTTGGATTTTCTCAACCAAGGAAAATCAAAGGAACCAGTGAGACCGGTGAAAAAACCTGTGAAGCCCGCTGTGAAAAAGAAAGCCAAAAAAGGCAGGCCTGCCAAGGGTGTTAAGCAAAAGGATGAAGAGGAACCACCAGTGCAAGAAAATTCGGAGAAAAATGCGACAAGCACAGCAGAGAATAAAGAGGAAATTTCTAATGTCGAACAGGAAGCAGAAGGAGAGGAGGAAGTGGAGGACACTCCCTCGTATCCTGTGCGAAAACGTGCCGAAGTTATTACAGAAGGTAATCGTCGCAGTAATCGTAATTTTGAAGATAAGTGCAATAACTCAACTGCTGAAACTGCAAAAAGGAGATCGAATCGATCCACAAAAGGCAACAAAGTCATGCTCGATCATCTGTCTGATGAAGAAGAGGACGAATATCTATCTGCTCTTGATGAGAATAGTAAGACTATAAACTCTGATGCTGAAGCAAAAGATCGCAAATCCCTTAAAACGCCATCACAGATGGGGAGAAAATCGGAATCGCCTTCTAAAGAGAGTGAAACCACTAACAAGTCACGCAAAGGAAGATCTTCGTCAGCGCTAAAGAAAAAAGAAAGCGATGAAAAAGAAACACCAAAGACGGATGTGAAAGAAAGAGCACCCGTTAAACGTCCTAGACAGAAAGAGTCTCCTATTTTTATACCCTCTCCGGAACCTTCGGGTCGTATGACAAGGCAACGTGCTTTTTTCGAACCTGTAAAAGTACCCCCACGCGATGGAGAGGACATCACAGAACCCGAAAATAATGTTGATAACAATCTTTCCATAAAATCAGAGGAGAAGAAAGAAACCCCCAATGAAAATGAACCTCCAAAAGAAGAAAAGCATGTTGCGGAGCAAAATAAACCTAAAAGTGAAGGAAAACCTCAGCAAGATAATGACAAAACAACATCTCAAGCCAACGTCTTTGACTTCTCCTCAGACGATGAGCAACCTTTGGCAAAAACTATTAAACTTAAAAAGGGCGTCGCAGCAAAAGCAAGCCCTAAAAAGACAAACCAACGAGCAGCGAAAAAGAGCCCCCAGAAAAAGCCGGAAGAAGACCCACCGCCTCAATCCAATGAAAATATCGTAAAGAATTCCAAAGAAATAGGTGAGGATAAGTCACCCAAGGAAATTAACAGTGTTGAAAACCCTCCTCGCATTGTGGAAGAATCCCACAAGCCTAAAGGAAAACGTCCCGGCACAGCATCTAGCCCTGCAAAGAATGCTAAGAAAAAGGAAGACGATGAATTGCCAAATTCTGCCGATAAAGAGTTATCGCCTCCATCGCCAAAGAAGGCAGCAAACAATACCAGACATGGTCGTAAAAAAACAAAAGGCGAAACTGTAGAGAAATCCTCAAAAGAAGAAAATGCAAGCGAAAACATTCAGAATTCTGTTAGTCCTACCCGCAATCAAAGGCCTTCGCGTAAAACCAAGGAGGCAGCAACAATTTATATGGGTATTATAGGCCATCGCTTGCAGCTTGGCGAAGACGAGGAGGACGATGTGTCGCTAAGTAGTTTTGACCGACCAAATGTGCGTGAAATGGAGAAAATTGAGAACGAATTGAAACGCAGTTCTGCGGATAAGCCACCATCTTCTGTTTCACCTACGCCGAAACAAAGCAAATCTACAGAACCAACAGCATCTCCACCAACAGGTGTTGCAGCAGCAGCCCAACCACCACAGCCACCACCACAACCACCGGCAATAACACCCGAAAAGCCTACAACGGGGCGCAGAGGTCGTCCTCCTAAAAATGCTAAACCCATTCCTCCAGCGAAACGCGAAATTGAGGGAATGCTTGTTAAGAAGGGAGTGATTGCAAAACTTACCCAGTCAACAGAAAACTTAACCGAGGTTAAAGACAATAAAACGGAACCTTCTAAAACTGGTACTGAGGACGATGAGGATTTCCTGTTAAACGAGGAGCTTAACGAGACCAAGCGTAAATTAGAAAGAAGTTTTAGTGATTCCGATGATGAGCCGTTAGCAATTAAAGCCCATGTGAAGCCGAATGAAAGAGATGATGAATCCATTCAGAAAACAACATGCAATGTTGAAGGACAAGCTTTAAATACATTGGCATTGACCGTTCCTGCCCCCGTTACCACAGTCCCTGTAACAACAACCCTCCCAATGTTGGCGTTGACAACAACCAAACCAGCACTTGTAAACACTACAGGAACAGTGGCAGCCGCAACAACACAATCACCACCGCCACCAATCAGCAACATAATTGCGACAACTATTTCGTCTATAGCACCTTCGACAACAACTTGTCCCATAGCTTCACCGCCACCCAGCAATGCGTTCTCTATTCAACCGCCAGCTCCGGTCACACCCACATCACAGTCTCCATTTAAGAGCATCGAAAAGAAATCCCCAGTACCTACTTCAAAAATTCTGAATGTCCCAGCCACATATGGCATACCCTCTTCTTCGCCTTCAACAAACCTAGGCAACTGCGGTCTAACAACAAGTTTTGGTAAATCTCCAATGTATGTGCCGCAGTCTCCAGCCCACTATCATTCATCACAGTCGCAGCAGCAGCCGCCACAACAGCTGCATATACGTCCTACAACTTCAAGTATTCCGCAATTCCCGCTGCAGTCTCCCGTCAAGACTTCATCAATGGTATCACCAGCTTTAAACAGCTCCTCACTACAGACCCATATGGCAACGTCTCCCATGCAAATGCCTCCACAGTCACCCATGAAATATCAAACACCACCCACAACATATCCTCCACCCATCGAAGCCTACCCTTCGCCTAAAATTAATCCCAATTTTTTAACGCCTAAATTCGATCGCAATACCCTTTCAAGACCTGGTCATACTCCTGGAAATAATAACAATTTCCCTTCACCCTCCCCAGTGAAATTCGATATGTCTGGATCTAGTAGTGGGTTGCTAAAGAACTCGTCACTTTCCGGCCCAAACATCACCATGAGCCCAAAGACTTTATTGTCAGGCACTACGAACTATTTGAGTAATAATAATATTGGCGGCTCTACCTCGGCACTGGCCCAACCCAGCAACGATCCTTTGAAAGACGAAATTGGAAGCATACTCGCGGCAAATCTGATGCCCAGTAAGGAGGAGTCGGGGAAGATTTTCGGTATCGCCAGCGTGAGTCTAGCCCAAAGTTCTGGGCCGGACAACACGAAATGTACTTTGGGTAAATGTGGATCTATCCATAAGCCCGTTTTGGGTCCCGTAGTTCCCACAGAAAGCTATATAGGGGACCAATTGTCCGGCAAGGAAAGACGCAAGGCGAAGGTTAACATGACCCATGAACAAATACACAAGTGGCTTATAGAATGCTCTTCGAATCCCGATGAAATACAGGATGACTTGGACGATGACTTTGACTCGGATTTGAGGCCAAATAATTTCAGTTCGACTCCACCGCCCACACGTGATGACAAAGAAAGTACATCTTTCAGTTCTTCATCGAAAGCGACCAGAGATCTGGGAAAAAGTGAAAGCGCCTGGTCAGCAAAGGGCCCGTCACTAAAGGCCACGCCTGTTGTGGCTTCAAGCAGTACAGCTGTTAATAATCGCAAGGAGGATCACAAAATAATCGAACCAACAAGTCCACCTCAAGAGGATGAATTGGAGAAGAATTCACCTCCTTTGAATCCAATTTTCGATAAAAGTGCAACAAACAAACAGTCTCCTGCGCCCGGCAGTGCCGATGAAAAACTAACACAGTCTGAGAAGTCCGAGAAGAAAAATGAAAATAAAAAATCCACCATCAAAGAGGAAACTGCATTGGGTAAGACTGTCGCAAATGAAGTAAAACAAAGCAAAACAATCGAGAAGGAGGCACCAATTCCAACGAAAACATCACCAGCCAACCAAAAACAGAGCGCCAATCAAAAAACGGCTAACCAAAAGAAGGCTACCTCTTCACCTGTGCATGCGACCACAGTTGCAAACACCAGCACCGCTACAACCACAAACAAACCCGGTCGCAAGGCCAAACATGTTTCGGAGGAATCTGACGACAAGCCCCTTATATTAAAATCCAAAGATTCCACTACGGAAGCGGCAGATGTAATGACGACACCAAATTCAGCACCAAATCGCACACCAAAACGTACCCCTGTCTACCAACAGAAGCAAACCCCAAAACAGCAAAACTCAAGCACAGACCCTAAAATATCAGCACCAACAAATAATAAGCGGGCGGCGGCTATAGCCTGCAATGCTGCCTTCTCAGTGGACAATGAAAAATCCATATACTCATTTGACAAGGACGACGATGATGTTGCTGTCCCAGCGAAGACAGAAAAGCCTTCGACCTATCGACGCCAGAATCGGAGGGACTCTAACATTGATAATGGCACCATTCACGCAGCACCCCCGGCCACCCAGCGTACCGCACCAACAAAGCCTAAACGGAATGCTGCTGCAGTTGCAGAAATTGCTAACAAAGAACTAGCCGGTGGTAATTCCCAAACCAGTTCAGTGTCACTGACACTGAGTCCCTCGGAGAAAAACAAATTGGTAAAAGTAAGTCTAGATGCTGACAACAAGCCGGGCAAGACCGCAAATGCCAAAGGCGCTAAAGGTGGCAAAAAGGCGGCAGCTGAGGCGAAGAAGGCCAACAACGAAAATGATTCCGATTCAGGTGATGGACACACATTTTACATACCGCTGCAAGGTATAGCTAGTGGTGGGGATGGAGAAGGTGGCATACAAGGTGTTGCCGTAAAATTGGGTCGCGAAGGTCCCGATGGACCCAATCAAAAAGTAATAATGCATGCCACCTTAGTTACCAAAGCTCAGATGAGGTCAAACACCAAGCCCATACCCGAAACCATGAATGTCTCGGATATTGTGAAAAACTTGATGTCCGGTGATAAAAAGAGCTCGTCAAGTGGGGGACCTTCCACATCTGCAGCTGCTGCGGCAGCCGCCAACTCTTCTGCGAATAGTTTAAAAAATGTTCCAATTGGTACCGTGCAACCTCGTTTCAAAGGGGATTCTGCGACGACTGCAGGCCCATCTACATCTACCGCTGGCGGTGGTGCAGCTGGAGCTCTTCAACGCGTTAATTCTAATTCCTCACTATTTTCGGGATCCGTCAAATCTCGCAACGCCGCAGCAGGTGCATCAAACAGTGGCCCCACCCATTTGGCAAATAAGAAATTCAAGGATGACGCGCCCATAAAAATGTCCAACAATACGGCATTCCCACGTCATGATGATCCCACGCAAATGGTAGATGCCCCCATATTTAGACCTACAGAGAAGGAATTTGCCGATCCCATAGAGTTTATTGAACGCATCACACCGATAGCTGCTCGCTTTGGTATCTGCAAGATTATACCACCAGCATCCTTCAAACCCGAATGTCGCATTGCAGACGAAATGCGCTTCACCGCCTATAACCAATACGTGCACAAGCTGTTGCATCGGTGGGGACCAAGTGCAAAGGAATTTTGCGCCATTAAAAAGTATTTGGCCACACAGAGCATTGTCATGAATCATCCACCATGGATTGGTGGTATGGAGGTAGATTTGCCGCGTCTCTATCATACCGTTCAGGAACTGGGCGGTCTTAAGGAGGTCATCGAAAAGAAGAAGTGGGCTCGAGTAGCCGAGGAGATGTGCATTCCAAAGCTAGCGCAGGATCGTGTTACGAAATTGGATGACATTTATTGTAAATATTTATTGCCGTACGATACTCTCTCACCCGCAGAACGGCAAAAGCTATTCGATGAAGTTGAAGCTGATTGGGCGAAACGAGAAGCACGGGCCCGAAGAAACGCCGACCGTTTTGTCAATACCGAAAGTGTTTCGAATGAGGACGATGATGTCTCTTCGGAAAATGATGAAGAAGAATCGGAAGAAGAGGTGGATGGGGTATCAATGGAATGCATTGTAAAGGGTCGCAGTATGCCTTTGAGTCAATTCTATCGTATTGCCCGCAATACAATGGCTCTGTGGTTTAAGAACACAGAACCCACAGTAAATGAAGTAGAGGCAGAATTTTGGCGTCACGTCGCCGTACGTGACAGCCATGTGTGCGTACATTCCGGCTCAATTGACTCTTCTGGTTGGGGCTTCGGCTTTCCTAGTCCAGGGCCCAAAGGCAAAGGTTCCAATTACGCTCGCCATCCCTGGAATCTGAAAGTGCTGACGAATAATCCCGGTTCGGTACTGCGTTCATTGGGTCCGGTTATGGGCGTTACGGTGCCAACTCTTCACGTTGGTATGCTTTTCTCAGCCTGCTGTTGGTATCGTGATCCCCATGGACTGTCGTGGATTGAATACTTACATACGGGTGCATCTAAATTGTGGTACGGCATTCCAGATGACCAAAGTGCCAACTTTAGAGCAGCTCTCACTTCTCTCATTCCCACGCACTGTCAAAACAAAACCATTTGGTTACCCTGTGATACTGTTATGGTACCGCCACACATGCTCACCGATCGTGGTGTATCACTGTGCCGTATCGAACAGAAACCCGGCGAATTTATAGTCGTTTTCCCCCGAGCATATACCTCAAGCTTAGCTACCGGTTATGTGGTTTCTGAGAGTGTCTACTTTGCAACAACATCTTGGCTGGATTTTGCTAAAGACGATTTTCGTGTAAGTTTAAGAGTTTTATTTTGTCGTGCGTTTGTTTTTAAATTTTGGAAATGTGCATACATTTTGTTTACAGGACATCCATGATAGCTGTGAACCTGCTATGTTTTCATTGGAACAATTACTTTTTGCTTTGGGCTACGATCAACGTGTATCGCCCGATGCAATGCAACAAATGCTACCCATGTTGCAAGAGGTTTACGAAAAGGAGTCGGCCGCCCGTGAGCAATTAAAGGTAAGGGGAGAAATTCATTGATATTTGACAACTGTTTATATATTGTGTAAGCGTTATGTTTTGGAGGTCTAAAAAAAGATATCATTCTTCTATATAATATGCGGTTGCTGCTTGCTTTCGCTTATGTTTGTTCTTGTGTGAAACACATGATCGTGTTTCAATAAAAATTCTTCGCGCGAGTCAATAGAATGATTTCATGTGGTATTATTTCCTTGGCTCTTTTGCGTTAAATGTATTTGTTATCTTTTAAGCTTGAAAGCTTTTTGTGTGGTTAGCAAATGAAACAAAGTTTTTATTGCATCGTTGCAACGTTTCGTCCAGGATGCACTTATAAGGTGAGGTCAATTTTTTTTACTTTTGTTTTGATTTTGTAGTAAATCTAAAAAAAACCGACATTTTTGAAAATGGTTTTTGATACCGCCGGTTTCTTTTGGGTTTTATAGAGGATGTGGTAGAGAATACACGTTTGTTGCCCATCTGCGCAACAAAAAAATGTGATGTCATTCAGAATACCACTATTTAAAAGTCGGCTGTGATATATAAACTATTTTAAGCTCTAATTAAAATGCAAAAAAGTTAAAAAAGCGGGAACGTGGAAACTTTTGAAATGTTGTAAAAAAAATGGCCATATTGGCTCAAAGATAGCGGAGTGGTTTGATATAAAAATGCACCAATTTTACATTTAAAACTTTCTTTTATGCGACCCTTCGTGAAAATACAAAAATGACAAAAGTTTTCGAAAACTTGTAGGAAATGAGTATCTTTTTAAGAATATTTTGGAAATCTTTGACAAAAAGTCGAATTGTCTACTTTTTGGAAAAAAATCGATTTTTTGCAAACAAAAGTCGAAAAATCGATTTTTTGCCATTGTGACAAAAGTTGAAAAATCTACTTTTTGTCCCAACTTGGGATTCCTAACCTAATCTAATATCATAATTTGCAAAATAGCAACACTGTAGCTCGCGCTTATGTATGTTGTCGTTGCCTTCTTTCAGATTTGTTATCATACCGCTTACGTGATCGAGTGCGCTTTCGTATCGAATGAAATTTCATCTCGTATTTGTATGTCCAAATTTGTATAAAGAAATCTAGATTTAAACATTCGCGTTCTTTAATTTAAAAAAATTCCCCTTCATCAAATCATTCACGATAAAGAGATATCAAACGAATGTACCCTTTCACGTATGTGGTAATTCGGTCTCTGGTTATATTTCATTGTATCCGTAGATTATCTATTGTGAATTTGTTTTCCCTGTTCTCTCTTTGTCCAATATATTGGGTTGCCCAAAAAGTAATTGCGGATTTTTCATATAGTCGGCGTTGACAGATTTTTTCACAGCTTGTGACTCTGTAATTGCATTCTTTCTTCTGTCAGTTATCAGCTGTTACTTTTAGCTTGCTTTAGAAAAAAAGTGTAAAAAAGTATATTTGATTAAAGTTCATTCTAAGTTTTATTAAAAATGCATTTACTTTCTTTTAAAAAATCCGCAATTACTTTTTGGGCAACCCAATACGTATGTTGTCAGAATCAGCAGAGTGGCCGGTTGTTAATAAGTATAATTATCGCATACATGAACGAGTAAAATCGTTCGAAAAATCTCTATTGTGATTTATGTATCTCTTTATTGAACGGGAATTTAAGAACGCGAATGTTTAAATCGAACATTATTTATAAAAATTTGGACATACAACTTTATATATAAGTGGTATCACACATTTTAAATACGATATGAAATTTTATTCGATACGAAAACGCACTCGATCACATATGCGGTAATTCGACCCCGTTTTTTCTTTTCGTTTCTCTATGTCAAGCTGTTTGTGTTCATGTATTCTTGTATTTCACGACTCAGAAATAAAATCACATCTTATTTGGATTTTTATCTTGCTAGATAAAGGAAGGTCAGTCACGACAAAAGTTTACAGGCCCATGAAAGACTGTCATCCTTTTGACTCAAAAACTGGAAAGACTAATAGACCTGAAGGTGGCAGTGGAGCTCAATACGCATACCTCAAAGGCAGTTCGGTGAAGACGGCCCTCCACCAAGTGATACGAAATGTCGAGACGTCCCCACGACGGAAGGAAAACCCGTCTTCTTCTAAAATCATTTTACGGATTGAATCAAGCATCAAGGTGCTGGAATGAAACTCCTAATCAGTATTTCATTTCTCTGGGATTCGTTCGATCCGACTATTGTCTCTATATATGGGAAATTTGATGATGCCGGAATTATGTATGTTATCTTGTATGCCGACGATTTATTAATAGCTGCAAAAAACGCAAAACTCATTAAGCATTTTATTGCGCAATTGGAAAAGAAATTCGAACTATGGGAACGTAGGCCTCTCAAACATTTTCTGGGAATTAAGATAGATTAACAAGAATCTAAAATAAAGTTTTCGCAAGGAACCAGTGTATCTCGAAAATTCGCTATTCAAGATTGGAACCCTGTGAAAACGCCAATGGAATTGAAGGATTAAAATTAACTTCAGAAACGGAAAAACCAAAACCAAAAACGGAAATACTAGGAAATCTTATGTATGTGATGGTATGCTATAGACAGGATATTTGCTATCATGTAGGTTATCTTGGTAGTTTCCAAGAAAATCCCACCTATGAACATTTGCAAGCAATCAAGAGAATACTCCGATATCTGAAAGGGACAATAACGACAAAACTTGTATATGAAAAGAAAGACAACCAAGATCTACTGGTTGGCTATGCCGATGCTTATTGGGCAAGTGATGAAGTAGACAGAAAGTCAGTCAGCTGGTACATTTTTAAGGTGTTTGGTTGCACTGTTTCATGGGCCAGCAGAAAGCAACAAACTGTTGCCATTTCTTCAAGTGAAGCAGAATATGTAGCTTTAGGAACAGCGGTTGCAGAATACAAACCAATCTGGATTCGTGGTTTCCAGCAGGATTTAAAACTGATCGTTTGTATCTGTATGGCATAAAGCATTGAAATAAAGAAATCAAACCATATAGATATTAAGCGCCACTTTATATGTGATTATATTGAACAAGTAAGAGCGTGCTAAGTTCGACCGGGCCGAATCTTATATACCCTCCACCATGGATAGCATTTGTCGAATTCCTTGCGATGTATCTCTTTTTAGGCAAACAAAGAATAATGAACAAGAACTGTTATGCTATTGGAGCTATATCAAGTCGTAGTCCGATTCGGACCATAAATGAATTGAATGCTAAAGATTGTAAAAGTAATTGTGTAATATTTTAGTCCATTCGGATAAGATTTGCACCTTTAGGGGCTCAATCAATCTTAGGAAATCAAGATCCCAGATCGGTTTATATGGCAGCTATATCCGATTATGTACCAATTAGAGCCATACTAAGCACAATTTTTGTCATAACAAAACACCTCATGCAAAATTTCAGCCCAATCGGATGAGAATTGCGTCCTCTAGTGGCTCAAGAAGTCTAGATCCAAAATCGGTTTATGTGGTAGCTATACCAGGTTATTAACCGATATAAACCGTAGTTGACACAGTGGTTGGAAGTGAGACCAAAACACCACGTGCAAAATTACAGCCAAATTGGATAAGAATTGAGCCCTCTAAAAGCTGAAGAAGTCAAGACCCAAAATCGGTTTATATGGTTGCTATATCAGGTTAAGAACCGATTTGAACCATACTTAGCACAGTTGTTGGAAGTGATATCAAAACACCACGTGCAAAATTGCGGTCAAATCGGACGTCCTCTAGAGGCTCAAAAAGTCAAGACCCAAGATCGGTTTATATGGCAGCTATATCAAAACATGAACCGATTTGTCCCATTTACAATTCCAACCGATCTACACTAATAAAAATTATTTGTGCAAAATTTCAAGCTCCTAGAATTACTCCTTCAAAAGGTAGTGTGCTTTCGACAGACAGACGGACGGACATTGCTAGATCGACTTAGAATGTCATGACGATCAAGAATATATATATTAATGGCGTGTAAACGGTTAGATTTATACGATTGAGAAGAGGTGTTGAAGAAATGCAATCATTGTAGTATTGTTCATTGTTTTTATAGAAAATCAACCTTTGACTTTTTCTTTGTCACCTGATGTATTGGGTTGCCCAAAAAGTAATTGCGGATTTTTTAAAAGAAAGTAAATGCATTTTTAATAGAGCTTAGAATGAACTTTAATCAAATATACTTTTTTTACACTTTTTTTCTAAAGCAAGCTAAAAGTAACAGCTGATAACTGACAGAAGAAAGAATGCAATTACAGAGTCACAAGCTGTGAAAAAATTTGTCAACGCCGACTATATGAAAAATCCGCAATTACTTTTTGGGCAACCATATGTACAGATTTTTTCAGTCTCTTGACAACTTTTTCTGTAATTCGTTTCATGGTTTAATAAAATTATTTTTCTAAAAAAAACAATCAATTTGTAAAAAAATGATTCCGAGTCGATCGGTATACCTATCAATGGATCTAGTTCTCTCTCCTCTGGATGTTACAAACAAATTTACTAAGTTATTAAACCCAGTACCACAGTATGGTATAAAGAATGGTAAATTTGTTGTATGTAAAATCATCAAATGAGTGAAATGCGATGAAATGAAATATACAACCACTTAGGTATTAAATATTATCTCTATTTTACTTACAGGCAACTGGGGTAACATCTACGGAAAAGGTTACTAGCGAAAAGAGTGGCAAGGGTAAAAAACAACAACAACCTCCACACAAATCCATTGAAAGTGAATGCGATTTTTGCCGTGCAAATCTCTATATATCGATGGTACGAACAGATGAGGGTAACATCTACTGTCTCCAACATGCTCTGAAAAATCTCAACAATGGCAATATACAAGCAAAACAATGCAAACTTATCTACGCCTACAACATCGATGATATCGAGACCCTAATTAAAAATCTTAAAGAACGAATACAACAGAAACGTGCAATGGGCAAGAAACAAAAATAGTCTTATAGTAAAAAATTCTCTTCAAAAAAGAGAAAAAAGAATTAAATGACGATGACGATGGTGAACCTATATATAAAGCATAAATCGAATGTTTTAACTTTACAATAAAGTTTTGGCATACACCAAGGACATAAATTTAATGTAAAATGTACATATTTACGTACACACACACACACACACACACAGGCACACTTACCTATCGACAGCCTAACTCTAATGCCAGAAGGAACCGTGCTTGAAACAACGCTATACCATGGACATCATCTGATTCAACATTGGGTACATTGATATGTATATTGTAAATAGAAGTCGTATGTATTTACGCAAAATATATTTTTAATTATAAAAAAAAGCAAAATATATATACAGACAAACATTTATTCCAGAGAAAGCAAATGCAATTATTGCATAGAAAAAAAAACCAGAAAAAAAACAATTGAAAGTAGGCATTTTCAATTTCTTTTTTTTACCACGAAATGAAACTGGGTGTAATTTTATTTTTGTTTTTCGCTTACAAATCATTCATATAAGAAAAAAAATATCATAAACACAAACGTAGTTAAGCTTCTTTTTTTTAAATAACAGATAAAACAGCGTTAATCTTAAAACTCTATATTCAATGTTTAATATAACTTACATTGTACTACTAAGACAAAAAAAAAGATGAAAAAAAAACGAAACAAAAAATTTAAATATATAGTATATACTTTATTGATTGATTTGTTAGATGATATAAAGAAAAATCTCTTTAGATTTGTATTGATCGATCCTTAATCCTAATTGTAAAACGACAAAAAAAATAGGTTCAAGAGAACATACATACATATGTAATAATTTTTTATTGGCCCAATGATACCCCCAGACTTCGCTACAGACCCACCATTCCTTTCATTTAAAGTTTTCCAACAAAACAAGAATTGTTTTCCTTTTACCCATGAAATGTAATTCCTTAGTTGTGTTTTTCTCACCTTCTTCACAGTTAGTCTTATGTTTTTAAAACATTCGAGTATATTATTGAAAAGTGAAGAAGAAAAAAAAAATACATACTTGTGTTCTAATATTTTTGTTCTCATACATCTTATGTGTTAACCAATTTCCTTTCACTAATCTACTTGTGTTATTCTTTTTTTCTTTTCTATATCTATAGATATTGATGTATTATTATAGATTTGTAGATATTAACAAATGTGCAACAATAAAAATCAAACATTAAAAAATATTACTGCCCAATGTGTTTTGGTGATTTCTAACACACAATTGCAAAACGCCTTCCGCCTTTAGTTTCTCTATGAGGGCTTTCTGGCCAAGAGTCTAAACCCAATCAAAGAGTCAAGAGTCAGCTTCAAGTTGTTGTACATGCATTTTGAATAGTCTTGTGTCTTTTCGGACCGATCTGGTGGCAATGAATGACCCCCTTAATGGAACGACAGGTACTAGGTCCATCTCTTTCACTCTTATAGTTCCTTGTCTCTTTTACCTTAATTTTTCAGTATCGTTCCATCGGTTGTACTTTATTCTTTCAGCTGTGTTGACAGCTGGTTTGATATTAAAGATATCGATAGCATTTACTTGATTCTTTGGCTGTGTGTCGAATGGTAGCAAAGTTGTAGGGATAGTTAAAAAAAATGACGTTAAGTGTGGTGAATAATTTTTGAGTAGCCCAGGGGCTAGTAAGTAATTTTTGACAGCACAGCAAATTTTGACGTTTCATTAAGTCAAAGTCTCATGTCAGTAATTGTAAATTCATTTGCGTTTTGCCAACCAACTCGCGTGCGGCATAACTAAGCCGCCTTCATTGTGGGCACACGTCACTAAATTTAAACAACTTTTTTGGCATAAAATAAGTAAAATTATTGTTTATTATCATTGGCAATGGGATTCTAAAAGGTTGTTATTTAAAAATAGTTTATTAAATAAACAACCTTAAATAGTTTATTATCAATATGATGATTTCTATAAATAGAAAACAAGTAAAAGTGTGCTAAGTTTGGTCGGGCCGAATCTTATATACCCTCCACCATGGATCGCATTTGTCGAGCTCTTGCCACGGTATCTCTTTTTAGGCAAACAAAGGATAAAAGAAAAGAATTGCTTTGTTATTGGAACAATATCAAGTTATGGTTCATTTCGGACAATAATTGAACTGAATATTGGAGGCCATAGTAGAAGTCATTGTGTAAAATTTCAGCCAAATCTAGTAAGAATTGCGCACTTTAGGGGCTAAAGAAGTAAAATAGGTTTTTGGGGAGCTGTATTAGGCTATAAACCGATTCATGCCATATTCGACACGTATGTTAAAGGTCATGAGAGTAGCCGTTGTACAAAGCCGATTCAGCCAAATCGGATTATACTTGCGCCCTTTAGAGGCTCAAGAAGTCAAGATCCCATATCGGTTTATATGGCAGCTATATCAGGTTATGGACCGATTTGAACTATTATTAGCACAGTTGTTGAAAGTTAAAACAAAACAAGTCATGCAAAATTTCAGCTAAATCGGATAATAATTGCACCCTCTAGTGGCTCAAGAAGTCAAGACCCCAGATCGGTCTATATGGCAGCTATATCAGGTTATGGACCAATTTGAGCCATTCTTAATACAGTTGTTGGAAGTCATAACAAAACACGTCATGCAATATTTCCTCTAGTGGTTCAAGAAGTCAAGAGCCCAGATCGGTTTATATGGTTATGGACCGATTTCAACCATACTCAGCACATTTGTTGGAAGTCATAATAAAACATCTCATGCAAATTTTCAGCCGAATCGGATAAGAATTGTGCCCTTAAGCGGCTCAAGAAGTCAAGACCCCAGATCGGTCTATATGGCAGCTATATCAGGTTATGGACCGATTTGAGCCATTCTTAATACAGTTGTTGGAAGTCATAACAAAATACGTCATGCAATATTTCAGACAAATCGAATAGGAATTTTTCCCTGTAGGGGCTCAAGAAGTTAAGACCCCAGATCGGTTTATATGGCAGCTATATCAGGTTATGGACCGATTTGAGCCATTCTTAATACAGTTGTTGGAAGTCATAACAAACACGTCATGCAATATTTCAGACAAATCGGATAATAATTGCGTCCTCTAGTGGCTCAAGAAGTCAAGACCCCAGATCGGTTTATATGGCAGCTATATCAGGTTATGGACCGATTTCAACCATACTCAGCACATTTGTTGGAAGTCATAATAAAACATCTCATGCAAATTTTCAGCCGAATCGGATAAGAATTGTGCCCTCAAGCGGCTCAAGAAGTCAAGACCCCAGATCGGTCTATATGGCAGCTATATCAGGTTATGGACCGATTTGAGCCATTCTTAATACAGTTGTTGGAAGTCACAACAAACACGTCATGCAATATTTCAGGCAAATCAGATAGGAATTTTTCCCTGTAGGGGCTCAAGAAGTCAAGACCCCAGATCGGTTTATATGGCAGCTATATCAGGTTATGGACCGATTTGGACTATTCTTAGCACAGCTGTTGAAGGTCATAGCTAAACACCTTATGCAAAATTTCAGCCAAATCGGATAATAATTGCGTCCTCTAATGGCTCAAGAAGTCAAGACCCCAGATCGGTTTATATGGCAGCTATATCAGGTTATGGACCGATTTCAACCATACGCAGCACATTTATTGGAAGTCATAATAAAACATCTCATGCAAAATTTCAGCCGAATCGGATAAGAATTGTGCCCTCAAGCGGCTCAAGAAGTTAAGATCCCAGATCGGTTTATATGGCAGCTATATCAGGTTATGGACCGATTTGGACTATCCTTAACAGTTGTTGGAAGTCATAACAATACACCTCGTGCAAAATTTCAGCCAAATCGGACAGAAATTACGCACTCTAGACTCTATGAAAGCTATATCAGGTTATGGGCCGTATTCAGCACATTTGTTGGAAGACATCTCATGCAAAATTTCAGCCGAATCGGATAAGAATTGTGCCCTCAAGCGGCTCAAGAAATCAAGATCCCAGATCGGTTTATAGGGCAGCTATATCAAAACGTGGACCGATATAGCCCATTTACAATCCCAACCGACCTACACTAATAAGAAGTATTTGTGTACAATTTCATGCGGCTAGCTTTACTCCTTCGAAAGTTAGCGTGCTTTCCACAGACAGACGAACGGACAGTTCGACTTAAAATACCATGACGATCAAAAATATATATACTTTAGGGGGTCTTAGACGAATATTTCGATAAGTTACAAACAGAATGACGAAATTAGTATACCCCCATCCTATGGGGAAGGGTATAAAAATAGAATCAAATTTGCATTGGACTCTATCTTGATATAGCCCCCATAAAGACTGGTGTGCCGATTTAAAGCCTTAGGCCCGTAAAAACCACATTTATTATCCAAATTTGCTGATAGCTCCTATATAGACCGATCTCTCGATTTAATGTCTTGGACACATAAATGGCGCATTTATTGACCGATTTCATAGATGGAGGATTACCACATTTTGGACAAGAGTGATTTAAGCTTTTATCTCGCAGGTTTCGATGCGTTACATTGGTATGGCCCATCCTTAAACGGCTAAAAAACCGAGGGTAAACTGGCGTTTCGTTGCTAGAATTTATTACATTGTAGTGATAATGTTGAAATAGTTTGCTATAGTTGGAGTGTTGTTTTTGAACTTTCATAGTAACAGCCGTTTTCAAATCTATTCTTTCAACTAAAGCATCTGTTATCAGCGGTGCAGAGCACCCATATTTAGCCGCGGAGCCTGCATGTACGTTCCCGGTCTTAGTGCTTAAAAAGGTACTAAATCCATCGAGAGGGTATTACGGTACTCTTCGGGTGGAAAAAGTACTAAAGTACTGACTTTTCCATTCCTGCTCCAGACCGCCTTGATAAGAGACTCCGCGTCTTTATTTAAAAAGGTGGCCTCACGCGAACAGCTGTTAACAGCTGGCCAGGTTTGACGGTATTAAGATGTCAGATTTTTGTTTGCATTCTCTTAGTTGTTATCTTCTTTCTAGCATATTCTCCGCTCATGGACGCACACCTATACACACACGCAAACAAATTTGTTAGCGCATGTTGGCAAAACGACGATCAGCTTGATAGCAAGATGGCGCATTGCACCATATGATTTGTGGTTGTTGTAGAAATGAGACTACCTTTAAGTGTTTCGCCATGATGTGGATCTAGATTTCGTGGTGTTGTGCGCAAAATGCTAAGATTGGTATTTATACGATTCATACATGTTAAATTTATATAAATTAATTTGTTCTTTATACTTTTTACAGACGGTATCCACGACAATGAAGGGAGGCTCATAAAGAAAAGGCAATTTATTCTTCTTTCTTTTGGAAAATTTAAATATAAAAATAAATATTTTAAAGCAATACATTGCATGTTTTTCCGCAATCTAATCCAATAAAATAAAATATTTTTTTTTTTAATAAATGCAAGATATCAAATATTTTGTTTTATTTAATTGGTAAAAATGTTATTTGAGAGAAGGGACAACTTTCAAATGAATTGGTTAATTGAGTTAAAACCAGCTTTAATTGGATTTTTGAGCTTGTCATAAATCCAAATTACAAAATTGTTAATTCATAATACAATTTCGTTTATAGGTCCGATTTCAGCGATTTTTTAAATTGAATGTAAAAATTTCTTAATTGAACCATTTTTTAATTTTTTTCTGGACATCGTGTGATACGCATGAAACATTTTTTATGACAAATTCATTTTGGAATAAATATACTATTATTTCGATTAAAGCGAGCTCTAATATCATCGAAGATAGATGTAAAACATGTCTGTAAAAAAATTACAATACATATAAGAATACACGCCGATTAGAGCGCGCTCTGTTCGCATTTGACGTATGTACATCATAGTACAATTAAGAAGTAGGGTCATTAGCACAACAACAGAAATCTACCCCCAACGAAACTACCTTGAGTGGCAAATCCCGTAAAATGAAATGTCAAAGTGGTTTTAGAAATATACTATGTTTTACAACTTATCTTCTACAAATGTGTTTTATATTTGTATTTTCGTCATTAAAACACTGTTTTGTTTCTTATGTGTAGAATATCGGACCATATGGAACATACATTCAAGATTTTAGAAAAATATCACAGCTGTGATATCAAGCATTTGACATTTAGATTTACTGCAAAATCAAAACAAAAAAAAAAATTGTTCTCAGCTGTTCGCATGACTTCACCTTATTAGTGCATCCTGTATGTACAATACATAAGGAAAGTCTTCTGGATACAGAAAGTAGCTGTGTTCGGGAACACAAACATCTATGCAAATTTGCACAATTTTTTACTGGAAGTCGTTGGTGTGGGACTTTTTTTGCCAGTAGAAATTTGCAACTTTGAACAAATGTTTTGTAAAGGTCAGCTGTTTTATGAAAAGCAGCCGTTACATGAAAATACAAAAGCTAACACCAAAATGGATCAATAAGGCAGAGGTAAGTAAAAAATAAAAATATTGTTTATTGGTAATTATTAAATTTGTTCCATTTTTATTTACTTTTAATGAAGATTCAAAACTCGCCAAATGAAATTATAATTTTACCTCAAGTGGGTTGTTTTACATTAGAAGGCGCAAAAGTGCAAAATTTGCGAAATTACTTGGAAAATCTTGAAAAATTACAACATTATATCCCTCCAGACACCAAGAAAAGAGCAATGATCGGTTTCTTAAGTTTTAAGATGGAATCATCCTCATCAGAGAGCGTCGATGAAAACAACACCCTTCCTTTGAATTTGTTAAGGAGGGAAGATGCTGCGCACAGTGGGATTGGGAAAAATGAGTGCAAATTAGTCTGCCAATTGTGAACGGATACAGATATAGGCAATGAAAACACAGTTTCCGTAGCCGCCACATGACCAAATAGAAAGCGCCCTTAGCCTCACTTCAGTGGTCGCAGCAATTTGTCTAGCCACAATATCAAGAAGCCTTAGGTGGCTAGTTCAAGGTTGTGCTTTGTCAGCACACCAAGTGTTGCCGACACGGGATTTAAGAACGTTGTTTCTACTTTTGTGTACGGTGATGACATGTAAAGCATTTGCAGTCCTATGCAGCCTTTAAAATGCATGCTGATGCTCGTCGAATGGAAATTGTCCAACGGGAGGATTGGAAGCAGTAGTCCCTCATGCGTCTTGGCTACTGATGAAAGAAGACAGATTGGTCTGTACGACTTCCCCTTGTTCGTTTTCTTTGTTCGATTCTTCAGCATCAGTGTAGAGATTCCGTCTGCAAACCAGCGCTACATTCATAGCTTCGTGCACTGTAAATTGTGATGGCTGTCCAGCGGCACGGAGATCACAGATACTACGAATGGCTACCCTTCTAGCCTTTTCATTCTCGGGCCAATAAATTGACGTTTATCTAAGGAAATGCCTTAGAAGTATTGCCAGCATTTTTTTTTATTTAAAAACAATTGTTTTTCTAAGCAAGTAACTAAAAAACCAACCAAAACAAAAAACAGCTGTTGTTCTGCAAATTTTCTCTGAAAGTCGTTCGCGTACTTATGCTTGCACATTTTTAAAAGACAGTAAAATGACTCCTACTCTCCTGCAAATTTTCACTGCCAAATTTTTACTGGCAAAGTACGCGAACAGAACACCATGAGCAAACGACGACATTAAAAAATAGAGAAAAACATATTTAACGTAAAAAGCAAGATATATTCATTTCCAGATAGTGGCAATTGTCGAACAACAAAATATTGAGTACACTATCTGTCAAAATCAGTGATTAATGCAACTCTGTGTTGAGTATGTTACTAGTTCGCGCCATTTTTCGTTGTTTGTGTGTGTTATGGTTCTTAACTACAATGCACACACACAAACAAAACTCGTTAACAGATAGTGCACTTCGAGAGAAAAAACTGTACTCAGCTGCTTACGGTACACTAACTGGTAATTGTGCCATGGTAATAAGATATCTCAACAGTGCTTTTTTAAAAATTTATTACAATTGTAATTGTAATAACGATTTTAACAAATAATAAAAAAATAAATGTTTTAATTTTTCAGAACTTTTAGCCATTTTTAGTTGATTTGCTTGTTTGTTTACATGTTTTCTTGCTGCCGAACAGCTAAAACGCTATTATCGACAACAATTAACAATAGTTTGTCATACGTAAGTTCAGGTTCAACAGATTCATAGAAGATGTTGTCTTGGCATAGGCGGAGCGATGAGGACCACTCCTACAAGGGCACTGGAGACTATTCTAGATTTCTAGATATTCGACCCATAGACAAACAAAGTATGAAGCAGCCATTGCGGCTGTGGGGATGGGAGCATGGAAAGAGGATAGGATCAGGTCATACCATCGCGTTATAATTGAAGCGGTGATAGGAAACCTGGGGCTGAATTATCGCATTCGTGATAAGGACGGTTTTGTATCGAAGAAAATTTCGTCACGTATCGAATGGATGTATTAACCCTCCGACGGTTGAGTCACCCTTTGTACAAGATCCACCTTGTACTTTTTGTATTAAATTTTATATGAAAACGCATTTTTTAATTTTTTGTTTGTTTTATTATTATTATTTACTAATTATATGTGTATAATAAATATTTGAAAGAATCTTTGCTTTATAACACTTATATGAAAAAAGCCTAAAAAACTATTGTTGTGTAGATTGTCCCTCGTCCAACATATTATCTGTGCAGCTGTAGCATCGATGAATAAGTGTTAAATGCTCTTCACAAACTAGATGGTTACAGGAACGGCAATAGGCCCTTGTTTTCCGCTTCCGTCCGTACTCAGAACGTCATTGGCTACATGAAGGTCTTGTTAACATCTAAAAAAAAAAAAACAAAATTATGTAGTTGTTCTGCTTTTGAATATTATAATTATTTTTTTTTTCTACCTTGCATCAAATGCTTCCATTGCGTTCCGTATCCTTGGATATGCGGTTGTTCAGCGCTCATTACCCTATGTTTGGTAGTGCCAATTGTTTTGTCAGCATCAGTGCGAATGACAGTCGTTTGTCACTTCTTTTAATTGGCTTCATCTCGATGTATGAAATAAATGCAGCAATGTCCACCATATTATAAAACATGGCCAATGGCAAGCGGTTTGTTGAGCGCTTGCATAAAAAATAAAAAGTAAAATTTTAAGTAATTCTGTTTATTTTTCTAATCGTCTTCGAAATTCGATCTGCGGAATGCTTGATCAATTTCGAAATTCGAAGAAATGAATGAGTTACAGCGTTTTAGGCCTCGAAAACGACTTTGAATTTTTACCCCCAAAAAAATTGGTTTTTTCGATGTTTATGCGATTTTGAGCTTGTTTTTTGCAGAAAATATGTAGGAGTTGCACTAATCCGAATTTTTTGCCATAATCCTCAATACTGTATACTCAACTCGAAAAATGTTTTCGCATCAAAAATTAAAAATTTTTCTAAGCGGTTAGCCTTCGCTAAAAAATGCAAAAAAAATAAAATGTCAAATTTTAAGTAATTCTGTTTATTTTTCTAATCGTCTTCGAAATTCGATCTGCGGAATGCTTGATCAATTTCGAAATCCAAAAAAATGAGGGAGTTACAGCGTTTTAGGCCTCGAAAACGACTTTGAATTTTTACCCCCAAAAAAATTGTTTTTTTCGATGTTTATGGGATTTTGAGCTTGTTTTTTGCAGAAAATATGTAGGAGTTGCACTAATCCGAATTTTTTGCCATAATCCTCAATAGTGTATACTCAACTCGAAAAATTTTTTCGCATCAAAAATTTTACATTTTCGTAAGGGGTTAGCCTTCGCTAAAAAATGCCAAAAAAATCAAATGTAAAATTTTAAGTAATTCTGTTTATTTTTCTAATCGTCTTCGAAATTCGATCTGCGGAATGCTTGATCAATTTCGAAATTCGAAAAAATTAAGGAGTTACAGCGTTTTAGGCCTCGAAAACGACTTAGAATTTTTGCCCAAAAAAAAAAATTGGTTTTTTCGATGTTTATGCGATTTTGAGCTTGTTTTTTGCGGAAAATATGTAGGAGTTGCACTAATCCGAATTTTTTGCCATAATCCTCAGTACTGTACTCTACTCGAAAAATTTTTTCGCATCAAAAATTTAAAATTTTCGTAAGGGGTTAGCATTCGCTAAAAAATGCCAAAAAAATAAAATGTCAAATTTTAAGTAATTCTGTTTATTTTTCTAATCGTCTTCGAAATTCGATCTGCGGAATGCTTGATCAATTTCGAAATTCGAAAAAATTAAGGAGTTACAGCGTTTTAGGCCTCGAAAACGACTTTGAATTTTTGCCCCAAAAAAAAATTGGTTTTTTCGATGTTTATGCGATTTTGAGCTTGTTTTTTGCGGAAAATATGTAGGAGTTGCACTAATCCGAATTTTTTGCCATAATCCTCAATACTGTATACTCAACTCAAAAAATTTTTTCGCATTAAAAATTTAAAATTTTCCTAAGGGGTTAGCCTTCGCTAAAAAATGCCAAAAAAATACAATGTAAAATTTTAAGTAATTCTGTTTATTTTTCTAATCGTCTTCGAAATTCGATCTGCGGAATGCTTGATCAATTTCGAAATTAGAAAAAATTAAGGAGTTACAGCGTTTTAGGCCTCGAAAACGACTTTGAATTTTTACCCCCCAAAAAAATTGGCTTTTTCGATGTTTATGCGATTTTGAGCTTGTTTTTTGCGGAAAATATGTAGGAGTTGCACTAATCCGAATTTTTTGCCATAATCCTCAATACTGTATACTCAACTTGAAAAATTTTTTCGCATCAAAAATTTAAAATTTTCGTAAGGGGTTAGCCTTCGCTAAAAAATGCCAAAAAATAAAATGTCAAATTTTAAGTAATTCTGTTTATTTTTCTAATCGTCTTCGAAATTCGATCTGCGGAATGCTTGAGCAATTTCGAAATTCGAAAAAATGAAGGAGTTATAGCGTTTTAGGCCTCGAAAACGACTTTGAATTTTTACCCCCAAAAAAATTGGTTTTTTCGATGTTTATGCGATTTTGAGCTTGTTTCTTGCGGAAAATATGTAGGAGTTGCACTCATCCGAATTTTTTGCCATAATCCTCAATACTGTATACTCAACTCGAAAAATTTTTTCGCATCAAAAATTTTAAATTTTCCTAAGGGGTTAGCCTTCGCTAAAAAATGTCAAAAAAATAAAATGTCAAATTTTAAGTAATTCTGTTTATTTTTCTAATCGTCTTCGAAATTCGATATGCGGAATGCTTGATCAATTTCGAAATTCGAAAAAATGAATGAGTTACAGCGTTTTAGGCCTCGAAAACGACTTTGAATTTTTACACCAAAAAAAAAAAATTGGTTTTTTCGATGTTTATGCGATTTTGAGCTTGTTTTTGTGGAAAATATGTAGGAGTCGCACTAATCCGAATTTTTTGCCATAATCCTCAATACTGTATACTCAACTCGAAAAATTTTTTCGCATCAAAAATTTTAAATTTTCCTAAGGGGTTGTTAGCCTTCGCTAAAAAATGTCAAAAAAATAAAATGTCAAATTTTAAGTAATTCTGTTTATTTTTCTAATCGTCTTCGAAATTCGATCTGCGGAATGCTTGATCAATTTCGAAATTCGAAGAAATGAATGAGTTACAGCGTTTTAGGCCTCGAAAACGACTTTGAATTTTTACACCAAAAAAAAATTGGTTT
This sequence comes from Stomoxys calcitrans, assembly GCF_963082655.1. NCBI lineage: Eukaryota > Metazoa > Arthropoda > Insecta > Diptera > Muscidae > Stomoxys > Stomoxys calcitrans. The sequence continues at coordinate 211,378,471 of NC_081552.1, forward strand.
TTTCGATGTTTATGCGATTTTGAGCTTGTTTTTTGCGGAAAATATGTAGGAGTTGCACTAATCCGAATTTTTTGCCATAATCCTCAATACTGTATACACAACTCGAAAAATTTTTTCGCATCAAAAATTTTAAATTTTCCTAAGGGGTTAGCCTTCGCTAAAAAATGCCAAAAAAATAAAATGTCAAATTTTAAGTAATTCTGTTTATTTTTCTAATCGTCTTCGAAATTCGATCTGCGGAATGCTTGATCAATTTCGAAATCCAAAAAAAATGAATGAGTTACAGCGTTTTAGGCCTCGAAAACGACTTTGAATTTTTACCCCCAAAAAAATTGGTTTTTTCGATGTTTATGCGATTTTGAGCTTGTTTTTTGCAGAAAATATGTAGGAGTTGCACTAATCCGAATTTTTTGCCATAATCCTCAATACTGTATACTCAACTCGAAAAATGTTTTCGCATCAAAAATTAAAAATTTTTCTAAGCGGTTAGCCTTCGCTAAAAAATGCAAAAAAAAATAAAATGTCAAATTTTAAGTAATTCTGTTTATTTTTCTAATCGTCTTCGAAATTCGATCTGCGGAATGCTTGATCAATTTCGAAATCCAAAAAAATGAGGGAGTTACAGCGTTTTAGGCCTCGAAAACGACTTTGAATTTTTACCCCCAAAAAAATTGTTTTTTTCGATGTTTATGGGATTTTGAGCTTGTTTTTTGCAGAAAATATGTAGGAGTTGCACTAATCCGAATTTTTTGCCATAATCCTCAATACTGTATACTCAACTCGAAAAATTTTTTCGCATCAAAAATTTTACATTTTCGTAAGGGGTTAGCCTTCGCTAAAAAATGCCAAAAAATAAAATGTCAAATTTTAAGTAATTCTTTTTATTTTTCTAATCGTCTTCGAAATTCGATCTGCGGAATGCTTGAGCAATTTCGAAATTCGAAAAAATGAAGGAGTTATAGCGTTTTAGGCCTCGAAAACGACTTTGAATTTTTACCCCCAAAAAAATTGGTTTTTTCGATGTTTATGCGATTTTGAGCTTGTTTCTTGCGGAAAATATGTAGGAGTTGCACTAATCCGAATTTTTTGCCATAATCCTCAATACTGTATACTCAACTCGAAAAATTTTTTCGCATCAAAAATTTTAAATTTTCCTAAATTTTCCTTCGCTAAAAAATGTCAAAAAAATAAAATGTAAAATTTTAAGTAATTTTGTTTATTTTTCTAATCGTCTTCGAAATTCGATATGCGGAATGTTTGATCAATTTCGAAATTCGAAAAAATGAATGAGTTACAGCGTTTTAGGCCTCGAAAACGACTTTGAATTTTTACACCAAAAAAAAATTGGTTTTTTCGATGTTTTTGCGATTTTGAGCTTGTTTTTTGCAGAAAATATGTAAGAGTTGCACTAATCCGAATTTTTTGCCATAATCCTCAATACTGTATACTCAACTCGAAAAATTTTTTGGGGGGTCCTAAGGGGTTAGCCTTCGCTAAAAAATGCCAAAAAAAAAATAAAATGTCAAATTTTAAGTAATTCTGTTTATTTTTCTAATCGTCTTCGAAATTCGATCTGCGGAATGCTTGATCAATTTCGAAATTCGAAAAAATTAAGGAGTTACAGCGTTTTGGGCGTCGAAAACGACTTTGAATTTGTACGCCAAAAAAATTGGCTTTTTCGATGTTTATGCGATTTTGAGCTTGTTTTTGCAGAAAATATGTAGGATTCGCAGTAATCCGAATTTTTTGCCATAATCCTCAATACTGTATAATCAACTCGAAAAATTTTTTCGCATCAAAAATTTTACATTATTGTAAGGGGTTAGCCTTCGCTAAAAAATGTCAAAAAAATAAAATGTCAAATTTTAAGTAATTCTGTTTATTTTTCTAATCGTCTTCGAAATTCGATCTGCGGAATGCTTGAGCAATTTCGAAATTCGAAAAAGTGAATGAGTTACAGCGTTTTAGGCCTCGAAAACGACTTTGAATTTTTACACCAAAAAAAAAATTGGTTTTTTCGATGTTTATGCGATTTTGAGCTTGTTTTTTGCGGAAAATATGTAGGAGTTGCACTAATCCGAATTTTTTGCCATAATCCTCAATACTGTATACTCAACTCGAAAAATTTTTTCGCATCAAAAATTTTTAATTTTCCTAAGGGGTTATTAGCCTTCGCTAAAAAATGCAAAAAAAATAAAATTTCAAATTTTAAGTAATTCTGTTTATTTTTCTAATCGTCTTCGAAATTCGATATGCGGAATGCTTGATCAATTTCGAAATTCGAAGAAATGAATGAGTTACAGCGTTTTAGGCCTCGAAAACGACTTTGAATTTTTACACCAAAAAAAAAATTGGTTTTTTCGATGTTTATGCGATTTTGAGCTTGTTTTTTGCGGAAAATATGTAGGAGTTGCACTAATCCGAATTTTTTGCCATAATCCTCAGTACTGTATACTCAACTCAAAAAATTTTTTCGCATCAAAAATTTTAAATTTTGGTAAGGGGTTAGCTTCGCTAAAAAATGCCAAAAAAATAAAATGTCAAATTTTAAGTAATTCTGTTTATTTTTCTAATCGTCTTCGAAATTCGATCTGCGAAATGCTTGATCAATTTCGAAATCCAAAAAAATGGAGGAGTTACAGCGTTTTAGGCCTCGAAAACGACTTTGAATTTTTACCCCCAAAAAAATTGGTTTTTTCGATGTTTATGCGATTTTGAGCTTGTTTTTTGCAGAAAATATGTAGGAGTTGCACTAATCCGAATTTTTTGCCATAATCCTCAATACTGTATACTCAACTCGAAAAAATTTTTCGCATCAAAAATTTAAAATTTTCGTAAGGGGTTAGCCTTCGCTAAAAAATGTCAAAAAAATAAAATGTCAAATTTTAAGTAATTCTGTTTATTTTTCTAATCGTCTTCGAAATTCGATATGCGGAATGCTTGATCAATTTCGAAATTCGAAAAAATGAAGGATTTACAGCGTTTTAGGCCTCGAAAACGACTTTGAATTTTTACCCCCAAAAAAAATTGGTTTTTTCGATGTTTATGCGATTTTGAGCTTGTTTTTTGTGGGAAATATGTAGGAGTTGCACTCATCCGAATTTTTTGCCATAATCCTCAATACTGTATACTCAACTCAAAAAATTTTTTCGCATTAAAAATTTAAAATTTTCCTAAGGGGTTAGCCTTCGCTAAAAAATGCCAAAAAAATAAAATGTAAAATTTTAAGTAATTCTGTTTATTTTTCTAATCGTCTTCGAAATTCGATCTGCGGAATGCTTGATCAATTTCGAAATCCAAAAAAATGGAGGAGTTACAGCGTTTTAGGCCTCGAAAACGACTTTGAATTTTTACCCCCAAAAAAATTGGTTTTTTCGATGTTTATGCGATTTTGAGCTTGTTTTTTGCGGAAAATATGTAGGAGTTGCACTAATCCGAATTTTTTGCCATAATCCTCAATACTGTATACTCAACTCGAAAAATTTTTTCGCATCAAAAATTTTAAATTTTCCTTCGCTAAAAAATGTCAAAAAAATAAAATGTCAAATTTTAAGTAATTCTGTTTATTTTTCTAATCGTCTTCGAAATTCGATATGCGGAATGCTTGATCAATTTCGAAATTCGAAAAAATGAATGAGTTACAGCGTTTTAGGCCTCGAAAACGACTTTGAATTTTTACGCCAAAAAAATTTGGTTTTTTCGATGTTTATGCGATTTTGAGCTTGTTTTTTGCGGAAAATATGTAGGAGTTGCACTAATCCGAATTTTTTGCCATAATCCTCAATACTGTATACTCAACTTGAAAAATTTTTTCGCATCAAAAATTTTAAATTTTCCTAAGGGGTTAGCCTTCGCTAAAAAATGCCAAAAAAATAAAATGTCAAATTTTAAGTAATTCTGTTTATTTTTCTAATCGTCTTCGAAATTCGATCTGCGGAATGCTTGATCAATTTCGAAATTCACAAAAATGAAGGAGTTACAGCGTTTTAATCGTCGAAAACGACTTTGAATTTTTACCCCCAAAAAATTGGTTTTTTCGATGCTTATTCGATGTTGAGCTTGTTTTTTGCGGAAAATATGTAGGAGTTGCACTAATCCGAATTTTTTGCCATAATCCTCAATACTGTATACTCAACTCAAAAAATTTTTTCGCATTAAAAATTTAAAATTTTCCTAAGGGGTTAGCCTTCGCTAAAAAATGCCAAAAAAAATACAATGTCCAATTTTAAGTAATTCTGTTTATTTTTCTAATCGTCTTCGAAATTCGATCTGCGGAATGCTTGATCAATTTCGAAATCCAAAAAAATGAGGGAGTTACAGCGTTTTAGGCCTCGAAAACGACTTTGAATTTTTACCCCCAAAAAAATTGTTTTTTTCGATGTTTATGGGATTTTGAGCTTGTTTTTTGCAGAAAATATGTAGGAGTTGCACTAATCCGAATTTTTTGCCATAATCCTCAATACTGTATACTCAACTCGAAAAATTTTTTCGCATCAAAAATTTTAAATTTTCCTAAGGGGTTAGCCTTCGCTAAAAAATGCCAAAAAAATAAAATGTCAAATTTTAAGTAATTCTGTTTATTTTTCTAATCGTCTTTGAAATTCGATCTGCGGAATGCTTGATCAATTTCGAAATTCAAAAAAATGAAGGAGTTACAGCGTTTTAATCGTCGAAAACGACTTTGAATTTTTACCCCCAAAAAAATTGGTTTTTTCGATGCTTATTCGATGTTGAGCTTGTTTTTTGCGGAAAATATGTAGGAGTTGCACTAATCCGAATTTTTTGCCATAATCCTCAATACTGTATACTCAACTCGAAAAATTTTTTCGCATCAAAAATTTAAAATTTTCGTAAGGGGTTAGCCTTCGCTAAAAAATGTCAAAAAAATAAAATGTCAAATTTTAAGTAATTCTGTTTATTTTTCTAATCGTCTTCGAAATTCGATATGCGGAATGCTTGATCAATTTCGAAATTCGAAAAAATGAATGAGTTACAGCGTTTTAGGCCTCGAAAACAACTTTGAATTTTAACACAAAAAAAAAATTGGTTTTTTCGATGTTTATGCGATTTTGAGCTTGTTTTTTGCGGAAAATATGTAGGAGTTGCACTAATCCGAATTTTTTGCCATAATCCTCAATACTGTATACTCAACTCGAAAAATTTTTTCGCATCAAAAATTTTAAATTTTCCTAAGGGGTTAGCCTTCGCTAAAAAATGTCAAAAAAATAAAATGTCAAATTTTAAGTAATTCTGTTTATTTTTCTAATCGTCTTCGAAATTCGACATGCGGAATGCTTGATCAATTTCGAAATTCGAAAAAATGAATGAGTTACAGCGTTTTAGGCCTCGTAAACGACTTTGAATTTTTACCCCCAAAAAAATTGTTTTTTTCGATGTTTATGCGATTTTGAGCTTGTTTTTTGCAGAAAATATGTAGGAGTTGCACTAATCCGAATTTTTTGCCATAATCCTCAATACTGTATACTCAACTCGAAAAATTTTTTCGCATCAAAAATTTTAAATTTTCCTAAGGGGTTAGCCTTCGCTAAAAAATGCCAAAAAAATAAAATGTCAAATTTTAAGTAATTCTGTTTATTTTTCTAATCGTCTTCGAAATTCGATCTGCGGAATGCTTGATCAATTTCGAAATTCGAAAAAATGAAGGATTTACAGCGTTTTAGGCCTCGAAAACGACTTTGAATTTTTACCCCCAAAAAAAATTGGTTTTTTCGATGTTTATGCGATTTTGAGCTTGTTTTTTGCGGGAAATATGTAGGAGTTGCACTAATCCGAATTTTTTGCCATAATCCTCAATACTGTATACTCAACTCAAAAAATTTTTTCGCATTAAAAATTTAAAATTTTCCTAAGGGGTTAGCCTTCGCTAAAAAATGCCAAAAAAATACAATGTCAAATTTTAAGTAATTCTGTTTATTTTTCTAATCGTCTTCGAAATTCGATCTGCGGAATGCTTGATCAATTTCGAAATTCGAAAAAATGAAGGATTTACAGCGTTTTAGGCCTCGAAAACGACTTTGAATTTTTACCCCCAAAAAAAATTGGTTTTTTCGATGTTTATGCGATTTTGAGCTTGTTTTTTGCGGGAAATATGTAGGAGTTGCACTAATCCGAATTTTTTGCCATAATCCTCAATACTGTATACTCAACTCAAATATGTAGGAGTTGCACTAATCCGAATTTTTTGCCATAATCCTCAATACTGTATACTCAACTCGAAAAATTTTTTCGCATCAAAAATTTAAAATTTTCGTAAGGGGTTAGCCTTCGCTAAAAAATGTCAAAAAAATAAAATGTCAAATTTTAAGTAATTCTGTTTATTTTTCTAATCGTCTTCGAAATTCGATATGCGGAATGCTTGATCAATTTCGAAATTCGAAAAAATGAATGAGTTACAGCGTTTTAGGCCTCGAAAACAACTTTGAATTTTAACACAAAAAAAAAAATGGTTTTTTCGATGTTTATGCGATTTTGAGCTTGTTTTTTGCGGAAAATATGTAGGAGTTGCACTAATCCGAATTTTTTGCCATAATCCTCAATACTGTATACTCAACTCGAAAAATTTTTTCGCATCAAAAATTTTAAATTTTCCTAAGGGGTTAGCCTTCGCTAAAAAATGTCAAAAAAATAAAATGTCAAATTTTAAGTAATTCTGTTTATTTTTCTAATCGTCTTCGAAATTCGATATGCGGAATGCTTGATCAATTTCGAAATTCGAAAAAATGAATGAGTTACAGCGTTTTAGGCCTCGTAAACGACTTTGAATTTTTACCCCCAAAAAAATTGTTTTTTTCGATGTTTATGCGATTTTGAGCTTGTTTTTTGCAGAAAATATGTAGGAGTTGCACTAATCCGAATTTTTTGCCATAATCCTCAATACTGTATACTCAACTCGAAAAATTTTTTCGCATCAAAAATTTTAAATTTTCCTAAGGGGTTAGCCTTCGCTAAAAAATGCCAAAAAAATAAAATGTCAAATTTTAAGTAATTCTGTTTATTTTTCTAATCGTCTTCGAAATTCGATCTGCGGAATGCTTGATCAATTTCGAAATTCGAAAAAATGAAGGATTTACAGCGTTTTAGGCCTCGAAAACGACTTTGAATTTTTACCCCCAAAAAAAATTGGTTTTTTCGATGTTTATGCGATTTTGAGCTTGTTTTTTGCGGGAAATATGTAGGAGTTGCACTAATCCGAATTTTTTGCCATAATCCTCAATACTGTATACTCAACTCAAAAAATTTTTTCGCATTAAAAATTTAAAATTTTCCTAAGGGGTTAGCCTTCGCTAAAAAATGCCAAAAAAATACAATGTCAAATTTTAAGTAATTCTGTTTATTTTTCTAATCGTCTTCGAAATTCGATCTGCGGAATGCTTGATCAATTTCGAAATTCGAAAAAATGAAGGATTTACAGCGTTTTAGGCCTCGAAAACGACTTTGAATTTTTACCCCCAAAAAAAATTGGTTTTTTCGATGTTTATGCGATTTTGAGCTTGTTTTTTGCGGGAAATATGTAGGAGTTGCACTAATCCGAATTTTTTGCCATAATCCTCAATACTGTATACTCAACTCAAAAAATTTTTTCGCATTAAAAATTTAAAATTTTCCTAAGGGGTTAGCCTTCGCTAAAAAATGCCAAAAAAAATACAATGTCAAATTTTAAGTAATTCTGTTTATTTTTCTAATCGTCTTCGAAATTCGATCTGCGGAATGCTTGATCAATTTCGAAATTCAAAAAAATGAAGGAGTTACAGCGTTTTAATCGTCGAAAACGACTTTGAATTTTTACCCCCAAAAAAATTGGTTTTTTCGATGCTTATTCGATGTTGAGCTTGTTTTTTGCGGAAAATATGTAGGAGTTGCACTCATCCGAATTTTTTGCCATAATCCTCAATACTGTATACTCAACTCGAAAAATTTTTTCGCATCAAAAATTTAAAATTTTCGTAAGGGGTTAGCCTTCGCTAAAAAATGCCAAAAAAATAAAATGTAAAATTTTAAGTAATTCTGTTTATTTTTCTAATCGTCTTCGAAATTCGATATGCGGAATGCTTGATCAATTTCGAAATTCGAAAAAATGAATGAGTTACAGCGTTTTAGGCCTCGAAAACAACTTTGAATTTTTACACAAAAAAAAAATTGGTTTTTTCGATGTTTATGCGATTTTGAGCTTGTTTTTTGCGGAAAATATGTAGGAGTTGCACTAATCCGAATTTTTTGCCATAATCCTCAATACTGTATACTCAACTCGAAAAATTTTTTCGCATCAAAAATTTTAAATTTTCCTAAGGGGTTAGCCTTCGCTAAAAAATGTCAAAAAAATAAAATGTCAAATTTTAAGTAATTCTGTTTATTTTTCTAATCGTCTTCGAAATTCGATATGCGGAATGCTTGATCAATTTCGAAATTCGAAAAAATGAATGAGTTACAGCGTTTTAGGCCTCGAAAACGACTTTGAATTTTTACCCCCAAAAAAATTGTTTTTTCGATGTTTATGCGATTTTGAGCTTGTTTTTTGCAGAAAATATGTAGGAGTTGCACTAATCCGAATTTTTTGCCATAATCCTCAATACTGTATACTCAACTCGAAAAATTTTTTCGCATCAAAAATTTAAAATTTTCGTAAGGGGTTAGCCTTCGCTAAAAAATGCCAAAAAAATAAAATGTCAAATTTTAAGTAATTCTGTTTATTTTTCTAATCGTCTTCGAAATTCGATATGCGGAATGCTTGATCAATTTCGAAATTCGAAAAAATGAATGAGTTACAGCGTTTTAGGCCTCGAAAACGACTTTGAATTTTTACACCAAAAAAAAAAATTGGTTTTTTCGATGTTTATGCGATTTTGAGCTTGTTTTTTGCCGAAAATATGTAGGAGTTGCACTAATCCGAATTTTTTGCCATAATCCTCAGTACTGTATACTCAACTCGAAAAATTTTTTCGCATCAAAAATTAAAAATTTTCGTAAGGGGTTACCTTCGCTAAAAAATGCCAAAAAAATAAAATGTCAAATTTTAAGTAATTCTGTTTATTTTTCTAATCGTCTTCGAAATTCGATCTGCGGAATGCTTGATCAATTTCGAAATTCGAAAAAATTAATGAGTTACAGCGTTTTAGGCCTCGAAAACGACTTTGAATTTTTACGCCAAAAAAAAATTGGTTTTTTCGATGTTTATGCGATTTTGAGCTTGTTTTTTGCGGAAAATATGTAGGAGTTGCACTCATCCGAATTTTTTGCCATAATCCTCAATACTGTATACTCAACTCGAAAAATTTTTTCGCATCAAAAATTTTAAATTTTCCTAAGGGGTTAGCCTTCGCTAAAAAATGCAAAAAAAATAAAATGTCAAATTTTAAGTAATTCTGTTTATTTTTCTAATCTTCTTCGAAATTCGATCTGCGGAATGCTTGATCAATTTCGAAATTCGAAAAAATTAAGGAGTTACAGCGTTTTAGGCCTCGAAAACGACTTTGAATTTTTACCCCCCAAAAAAATTGGCTTTTTCGATGTTTATGCGATTTTGAGCTTGTTTTTTGCGGAAAATATGTAGGAGTTGCACTAATCCGAATTTTTTGCCATAATCCTCAATACTGTATACTCAACTCGAAAAATTTTTTCGCATCAAAAATTAAAAATTTTCGTAAGGGGTTAGCCTTCGATAAAAAAATGCCAAACAAATAAAATGTCAAATTTTAAGTAATTCTGTTTATTTTTCTAATCTTCTTCGAAATTCGATCTGCGGAATACTTGATCAATTTCGAAATTCGAAAAAATGAATGAGTTACAGCGTTTTAGGCCTCGAAAACGACTTTGAATTTTAACACAAAAAAAAAAATGGTTTTTTCGATGTTTATGCGATTTTGAGCTTGTTTTTTGCGGAAAATATGTAGGAGTTGCACTAATCCGAATTTTTTGCCATAATCCTCAATATTGTATACTCAACTCGAAAAATTTTTTCGCATCAAAAATTTTAAATTTTCCTAAGGGGTTAGCCTTCGCTAAAAAATGCCAAAAAAATAAAATGTCAAATTTTAAGTAATTCTGTTTATTTTTCTAATCGTCTTCGAAATTCGATCTGCGGAATGCTTGATCAATTTCGAAATCCAAAAAAATGAGGGAGTTACAGCGTTTTAGGCCTCGAAAACGACTTTGAATTTTTACCCCCAAAAAAATTGTTTTTTTCGATGTTTATGCGATTTTGAGCTTGTTTTTTGCAGAAAATATGTAGGAGTTGCACTAATCCGAATTTTTTGCCATAATCCTCAATACTGTATACTCAACTCGAAAAATTTTTTCGCATCAAAAATTTTAAATTTTCCTAAGGGGTTAGCCTTCGCTAAAAAATGCCAAAAAAATAAAATGTCAAATTTTAAGTAATTCTGTTTATTTTTCTAATCGTCTTCGAAATTCGATCTGCGGAATGCTTGATCAATTTTGAAATTCGAAAAAATGAAGGAGTTACAGCGTTTTAGGCCTCGAAAACGACTTTGAATTTTTACGCCAAAAAAAATTGGTTTTTTCGATGTTTATGCGATTTTGAGCTTGTTTTTTGCGGAAAATATGTAGGAGTTGCACTAATCCGAATTTTTTCCCATAATCCTCAATACTGTATACTCAACTCGAAAAATTTTTTCGCATCAAAAATTTAAAATTTTCGTAAGGGGTTAGCCTTCGCTAAAAAATGCCAAAAAAATAAAATGTCAAATTTTAAGTAATTCTGTTTATTTTTCTAATCGTCTTCGAAATTCGATATGCGGAATGCTTGATCAATTTCGAAATTCGAAAAAATGAATGAGTTACAGCGTTTTAGGCCTCGAAAACGACTTTGAATTTTTACACCAAAAAAAAATTGTTTTTTTCGATGTTTATGCGATTTTGAGCTTGTTTTTTGCGGAAAATATGTAGGAGTTGCACTCATCCGAATTTTTTGCCATAATCCTCAATACTGTATACTCAACTCGAAAAATTTTTTCGCATCAAAAATTTTAAATTTTCCTAAGGGGTTAGCCTTCGCTAAAAAATGTCAAAAAAATAAAATGTCAAATTTTAAGTAATTCTGTTTATTTTTCTAATCGTCTTCGAAATTCGATATGCGGAATGCTTGATCAATTTCGAAATTCGAAAAAATGAATGAGTTACAGCGTTTTAGGCCTCGAAAACGACTTTGAATTTTTACACCAAAAAAAAAAATTGGTTTTTTCGATGTTTATGCGATTTTGAGCTTGTTTTTTGCCGAAAATATGTAGGAGTTGCACTAATCCGAATTTTTTGCCATAATCCTCAGTACTGTATACTCAACTCGAAAAATTTTTTCGCATCAAAAATTAAAAATTTTCGTAAGGGGTTACCTTCGCTAAAAAATGCCAAAAAAATAAAATGTCAAATTTTAAGTAATTCTGTTTATTTTTCTAATCGTCTTCGAAATTCGATCTGCGGAATGCTTGATCAATTTCGAAATTCGAAAAAATGAATGAGTTACAGCGTTTTAGGCCTCGAAAACGACTTTGAATTTTTACGCCAAAAAAAAATTGGTTTTTTCGATGTTTATGCGATTTTGAGCTTGTTTTTTGCGGAAAATATGTAGGAGTTGCACTCATCCGAATTTTTTGCCATAATCCTCAATACTGTATACTCAACTCGAAAAATTTTTTCGCATCAAAAATTTTAAATTTTCCTAAGGGGTTAGCCTTCGCTAAAAAATGCCAAAAAAATAAAATGTCAAATTTTAAGTAATTCTGTTTATTTTTCTAATCGTCTTCGAAATTCGATCTGCGGAATGCTTGATCAATTTCGAAATCCAAAAAAATGAGGGAGTTACAGCGTTTTAGGCCTCGAAAACGACTTTGAATTTTTACACCAAAAAAAAATTGGTTTTTTCGATGTTTATGCGATTTTGAGCTTGTTTTTTGCGGAAAATATGTAGGAGTTGCACTAATCCGAATTTTTTGCCATAATCCTCAATACTGTATACTCAACTCGAAAAATTTTTTCGCATCAAAAATTTTAAATTTTCCTAAGGGGTTAGCCTTCGCTAAAAAATGCCAAAAAAATAAAATGTCAAATTTTAAATAATTCTGTTTATTTTGCTAATCGTCTTCGAAATTCGATATGCGGAATGCTTGATCAATTTCGAAATTCGAAAAAATGAATGAGTTACAGCGTTTTAGGCCACGAAAACGACTTTGAATTTTTACACCAAAAAAAATTGGTTTTTTCGATGTTTATGCGATTTTGAGCTTGTTTTTTGCGGAAAATATGTAGGAGTTGCACTAATCCGAATTTTTTGCCATAATCCTCAATACTGTATACTCAACTCGAAAAATTTTTTCGCATCAAAAATTTTTAATTTTGGTAAGGGGTTACCTTCGCTAAAAAATGCCAAAAAAATAAAATGTCAAATTTTAAGTAATTCTGTTTATTTTTCTAATCGTCTTTGAAATTCGATCTGCGGAATGCTTGATCAATTTCGAAATTCGAAAAAATTAAGGAGTTACAGCGTTTTAGGCCTCGAAAACGACTTTGAATTTTTGCACCAAAAAAAAATTGGTTTTTTCGATGTTTATGCGATTTTGAGCTTGTTTTTTGCGGAAAATATGTAGGAGTCGCACTAATCCGAATTTTTTGCCATAATCCTCAATACTGTATACTCAACTCGAAAAATTTTTTCGCATCAAAAATTTAAAATTTTCGTAAGGGGTTACCTTCGCTAAAAAATGCCAAAAAAATAAAATGTCAAATTTTAAGTAATTCTGTTTATTTTTCTAATCGTCTTCGAAATTCGATCTGCGGAATGCTTGATCAATTTCGAAATTCGAAAAAATTAAGGAGTTACAGCGTTTTAGGCCTCGAAAACGACTTTGAATTTTTGCCCCAAAAAAAATTGGTTTTTTCGATGTTTATGCGATTTTGAGCTTGTTTTTTGCGGAAAATATGTAGGAGTCGCACTAATCCGAATTTTTTGCCATAATCCTCAATACTGTATACTCAACTCGAAAAATTTTTTCGCATCAAAAATTTTTAATTTTCCTAAGGGGTTACCTTCGCTAAAAAATGCCAAAAAAATAAAATGTCAAATTTTAAGTAATTCTGTTTATTTTTCTAATCGTCTTCGAAATTCGATCTGCGGAATGCTTGATCAATTTCGAAATTCACAAAAATGAAGGAGTTACAGCGTTTTAATCGTCGAAAACGACTTTGAATTTTTACCCCCAAAAAATTGGTTTTTTCGATGCTTATTCGATGTTGAGCTTGTTTTTTGCGGAAAATATGTAGGAGTTGCACTAATCCGAATTTTTTGCCATAATCCTCAATACTGTATACTCAACTCGAAAAATTTTTTCGCATCAAAAATTAAAAATTTTCGTAAGGGGTTAGCCTTCGATAAAAAAATGCCAAACAAATAAAATGTCAAATTTTAAGTAATTCTGTTTATTTTTCTAATCGTCTTCGAAATTCGATATGCGGAATGCTTGATCAATTTCGAAATTCGAAAAAATGAATGAGTTACAGCGATTTAGGCCTCGAAAACGACTTTGAATTTTTACACCAAAAAAAAAAATTGGTTTTTTCGATGTTTATGCGATTTTGAGCTTGTTTTTTGCGGAAAATATGTAGGAGTTGCACTAATCCGAATTTTTTGCCATAATCCTCAATACTGTATACTCAACTCGAAAAATTTTTTCGCATCAAAAATTTTAAATTTTCGTAAGGGGTTACCTTCGCTAAAAAATGCCAAAAAAATAAAATGTCAAATTTTAAGTAATTCTGTTTATTTTTCTAATCGTCTTCGAAATTCGATCTGCGGAATGCTTGATCAATTTCGAAATTCGAAAAAATTAATGAGTTACAGCGTTTTAGGCCTCGAAAACGACTTTGAATTTTTACGCCAAAAAAAAATTGGTTTTTTCGATGTTTATGCGATTTTGAGCTTGTTTTTTGCGGAAAATATGTAGGAGTTGCACTCATCCGAATTTTTTGCCATAATCCTCAATACTGTATACTCAACTCGAAAAATTTTTTCGCATCAAAAATTTTAAATTTTCCTAAGGGGTTAGCCTTCGCTAAAAAATGTCAAAAAAATAAAATGTAAAATTTTAAGTAATTCTGTTTATTTTTCTAATCGTCTTCGAAATTCGATATGCGGAATGCTTGATCAATTTCGAAATTCGAAAAAATGAATGAGTTACAGCGTTTTAGGCCTCGAAAACGACTTTGAATTTTTACCCCCAAAAAAATTGTTTTTTTCGATGTTTATGCGATTTTGAGCTTGTTTTTTGCAGAAAATATGTAGGAGTTGCACTTATCCGAATTTTTTGCCATAATCCTCAATACTGTATACTCAACTTGAAAAATTTTTTCGCATCAAAAATTTTAAATTTTCCTAAGGGGTTAGCCTTCGCTAAAAAATGCCAAAAAAATAAAATGTCAAATTTTAAGTAATTCTGTTTATTTTTCTAATCGTCTTCGAAATTCGATCTGCGGAATACTTGATCAATTTCGAAATTCGAAAAAATTAATGAGTTACAGCGTTTTAGGCCTCGAAAACAACTTTGAATTTTTACCCCCAAAAAATTGGTTTTTTCGATGCTTATTCGATGTTGAGCTTGTTTTTTGCGGAAAATATGTAGGAGTTGCACTAATCCGAATTTTTTGCCATAATCCTCAATACTGTATACTCAACTTGAAAAATTTTTTCGCATCAAAAATTTTAAATTTTCCTAAGGGGTTAGCCTTCGCTAAAAAATGCCAAAAAAATAAAATGTCAAATTTTAAGTAATTCTGTTTATTTTTCTAATCGTCTTCGAAATTCGATCTGCGGAATGCTTGATCAATTTCGAAATTCACAAAAATGAAGGAGTTACAGCGTTTTAATCGTCGAAAACGACTTTGAATTTTTACCCCCAAAAAATTGGTTTTTTCGATGCTTATTCGATGTTGAGCTTGTTTTTTGCGGAAAATATGTAGGAGTTGCACTAATCCGAATTTTTTGCCATAATCCTCAATACTGTATACTCAACTCGAAAAATTTTTTCGCATCAAAAATTAAAAATTTTCGTAAGGGGTTAGCCTTCGATAAAAAAATGCCAAACAAATAAAATGTCAAATTTTAAGTAATTCTGTTTATTTTTCTAATCGTCTTCGAAATTCGATATGCGGAATGCTTGATCAATTTCGAAATTCGAAAAAATGAATGAGTTACAGCGTTTTAGGCCTCGAAAACGACTTTGAATTTTTACACCAAAAAAAAAATTGGTTTTTTCGATGTTTATGCGATTTTGAGCTTGTTTTTTGCGGAAAATATGTAGGAGTTGCACTAATCCGAATTTTTTGCCATAATCCTCAATACTGTATACTCAACTCGAAAAATTTTTTCGCATCAAAAATTTTAAATTTTCGTAAGGGGTTACCTTCGCTAAAAAATGCCAAAAAAATAAAATGTCAAATTTTAAGTAATTCTGTTTATTTTTCTAATCGTCTTCGAAATTCGATCTGCGGAATGCTTGATCAATTTCGAAATTCGAAAAAATTAATGAGTTACAGCGTTTTAGGCCTCGAAAACGACTTTGAATTTTTACGCCAAAAAAAAATTGGTTTTTTCGATGTTTATGCGATTTTGAGCTTGTTTTTTGCGGAAAA
The DNA here is from genome assembly GCF_963082655.1 of Stomoxys calcitrans. Taxonomy (NCBI): domain Eukaryota; kingdom Metazoa; phylum Arthropoda; class Insecta; order Diptera; family Muscidae; genus Stomoxys; species Stomoxys calcitrans. The sequence goes on from NC_081552.1 coordinate 211,394,125, forward strand.
TATGTAGGAGTTGCACTCATCCGAATTTTTTGCCATAATCCTCAATACTGTATACTCAACTCGAAAAATTTTTTCGCATCAAAAATTTTAAATTTTCCTAAGGGGTTAGCCTTCGCTAAAAAATGTCAAAAAAATAAAATGTAAAATTTTAAGTAATTCTGTTTATTTTTCTAATCGTCTTCGAAATTCGATATGCGGAATGCTTGATCAATTTCGAAATTCGAAAAAATGAATGAGTTACAGCGTTTTAGGCCTCGAAAACGACTTTGAATTTTTACCCCCAAAAAAATTGTTTTTTTCGATGTTTATGCGATTTTGAGCTTGTTTTTTGCAGAAAATATGTAGGAGTTGCACTTATCCGAATTTTTTGCCATAATCCTCAATACTGTATACTCAACTTGAAAAATTTTTTCGCATCAAAAATTTTAAATTTTCCTAAGGGGTTAGCCTTCGCTAAAAAATGCCAAAAAAATAAAATGTCAAATTTTAAGTAATTCTGTTTATTTTTCTAATCGTCTTCGAAATTCGATCTGCGGAATACTTGATCAATTTCGAAATTCGAAAAAATTAATGAGTTACAGCGTTTTAGGCCTCGAAAACAACTTTGAATTTTTACACAAAAAAAAAATTGGTTTTTTCGATGTTTATGCGATTTTGAGCTTGTTTTTTGCGGAAAATATGTAGGAGTTGCACTCATCCGAATTTTTTGCCATAATCCTCAATACTGTATACTCAACTCGAAAAATTTTTTCGCATCAAAAATTTTAAATTTTCCTAAGGGGTTAGCCTTCGCTAAAAAATGTCAAAAAAATAAAATGTCAAATTTTAAGTAATTCTGTTTATTTTTCTAATCGTCTTCGAAATTCGATATGCGGAATGCTTGATCAATTTCGAAATTCGAAAAAATTAATGAGTTACAGCGTTTTAGGCCTCGAAAACGACTTTGAATTTTTACGCCAAAAAAAATTGTTTTTTTCGATGTTTATGCGATTTTGAGCTTGTTTTTTGCGGAAAATATGTAGGAGTTGCACTTATCCGAATTTTTTGCCATAATCCTCAATACTGTATACTCAACTCGAAAAATTTTTTCGCATCAAAAATTTTAAATTTTCCTAAGGGGTTAGCCTTCGCTAAAAAATGTCAAAAAAATAAAATGTCAAATTTTAAGTAATTCTGTTTATTTTTCTAATCGTCTTCGAAATTCGATATGCGGAATGCTTGATCAATTTCGAAATTCGAAAAAATGAATGAGTTACAGCGTTTTAGGCCTCGAAAACAACTTTGAATTTTTACACCAAAAAAAAATTGGTTTTTTCGATGTTTATGCGATTTTGAGCTTGTTTTTTGCGGAAAATATGTAGGAGTTGCACTAATCCGAATTTTTTGCCATAATCCTCAATACTGTATACTCAACTCGAAAAATTTTTTCGCATCAAAAATTAAAAATTTTCGTAAGGGGTTAGCCTTCGATAAAAAAATGCCAAAAAAATAAAATGTCAAATTTTAAGTAATTCTGTTTATTTTTCTAATCGTCTTCGAAATTCGATATGCGGAATGCTTGATCAATTTCGAAATTCGAAAAAATGAATGAGTTACAGCGTTTTAGGCCTCGAAAACGACTTTGAATTTTTACACCAAAAAAAAATTGTTTTTTTCGATGTTTATGCGATTTTGAGCTTGTTTTTTGCGGAAAATATGTAGGAGTTGCACTCATCCGAATTTTTTGCCATAATCCTCAATACTGTATACTCAACTCGAAAAATTTTTTCGCATCAAAAATTTTTAATTTTCCTAAGGGGTTAGCCTTCGCTAAAAAATGTCAAAAAAATAAAATGTCAAATTTTAAGTAATTCTGTTTATTTTTCTAATCGTCTTCGAAATTCGATATGCGGAATGCTTGATCAATTTCGAAATTCGAAAAAATGAATGAGTTACAGCGTTTTAGGCCTCGAAAACGACTTTGAATTTTTACCCCCAAAAAAATTGTTTTTTTCGATGTTTATGCGATTTTGAGCTTGTTTTTTGCGGAAAATATGTAGGAGTTGCACTAATCCGAATTTTTTGCCATAATCCTCAATACTGTATACTCAACTCGAAAAATTTTTTCGCATCAAAAATTAAAAATTTTCGTAAGGGGTTAGCCTTCGCTAAAAAATGCCAAAAAAATAAAATGTCAAATTTTAAGTAATTCTGTTTATTTTTCTAATCGTCTTCGAAATTCGATATGCGGAATGCTTGATCAATTTCGAAATTCGAAAAAATGAATGAGTTACAGCGTTTTAGGCCTCGAAAACAACTTTGAATTTTTACACCAAAAAAAAATTGGTTTTTTCGATGTTTATGCGATTTTGAGCTTGTTTTTTGCGGAAAATATGTAGGAGTTGCACTAATCCGAATTTTTTGCCATAATCCTCAATACTGTATACTCAACTCGAAAAATTTTTTCGCATCAAAAATTTTAAATTTTCCTAAGGGGTTAGCCTTCGCTAAAAAATGCCAAAAAAATAAAATGTCAAATTTTAAGTAATTCTGTTTATTTTTCTAATCGTCTTCGAAATTCGATCTGCGGAATACTTGATCAATTTCGAAATTCGAAAAAATGAATGAGTTACAGCGTTTTAGGCCTCGAAAACAACTTTGAATTTTTACACCAAAAAAAAAATTGGTTTTTTCGATGTTTATGCGATTTTGAGCTTGTTTTTTGCGGAAAATATGTAGGAGTTGCACTAATCCGAATTTTTTGCCATAATCCTCAATACTGTATACTCAACTCGAAAAATTTTTTCGCATCAAAAATTTTAAATTTTCCTAAGGGGTTAGCCTTCGCTAAAAAATGTCAAAAAAATAAAATGTCAAATTTTAAGTAATTCTGTTTATTTTTCTAATCGTCTTCGAAATTCGATATGCGGAATGCTTGATCAATTTCGAAATTCGAAAAAATGAATGAGTTACAGCGTTTTAGGCCTCGAAAACGACTTTGAATTTTTACCCCCAAAAAAATTGTTTTTTTCGATGTTTATGCGATTTTGAGCTTGTTTTTTGCAGAAAATATGTAGGAGTTGCACTTATCCGAATTTTTTGCCATAATCCTCAATACTGTATACTCAACTCGAAAAATTTTTTCGCATCAAAAATTTTAAATTTTCCTAAGGGGTTAGCCTTCGCTAAAAAATGCCAAAAAAATAAAATGTCAAATTTTAAGTAATTCTGTTTATTTTTCTAATCGTCTTCGAAATTCGATCTGCGGAATACTTGATCAATTTCGAAATTCGAAAAAATGAATGAGTTACAGCGTTTTAGGCCTCGAAAACAACTTTGAATTTTTACACCAAAAAAAAAAAATTGGTTTTTTCGATGTTTATGCGATTTTGAGCTTGTTTTTTGCGGAAAATATGTAGGAGTTGCACTAATCCGAATTTTTTGCCATAATCCTCAATACTGTATACTCAACTCGAAAAATTTTTTCGCATCAAAAATTTTAAATTTTCCTATGGGGTTAGCCTTCGCTAAAAAATGTCAAAAAAATAAAATGTCAAATTTTAAGTAATTCTGTTTATTTTTCTAATCGTCTTCGAAATTCGATATGCGGAATGCTTGATCAATCTCGAAATTCGAAAAAATGAATGAGTTACAGCGTTTTAGGCCTCGAAAACGACTTTGAATTTTTACACCAAAAAAAAATTGGTTTTTTCGATGTTTATGCGATTTTGAGCTTGTTTTTTGCGGAAAATATGTAGGAGTTGCACTCATCCGAATTTTTTGCCATAATCCTCAATACTGTATACTCAACTCGAAAAATTTTTTCGCATCAAAAATTTTAAATTTTCCTAAGGGGTTAGCCTTCGCTAAAAAATTTCAAAAAAATAAAATGTCAAATTTTAAGTAATTCTGTTTATTTTTCTAATCGTCTTCGAAATTCGATATGCGGAATGCTTGATCAATTTCGAAATTCGAAAAAATGAATGAGTTACAGCGTTTTAGGCCTCGAAAACGACTTTGAATTTTTACACCAAAAAAAAATTGGTTTTTTCGATGTTTATGCGATTTTGAGCTTGTTTTTTGCGGAAAATATGTAGGAGTTGCACTAATCCGAATTTTTTGCCATAATCCTCAATACTGTATACTCAACTCGAAAAATTTTTTCGCATCAAAAATTTTAAATTTTCCTAAGGGGTTAGCCTTCGCTAAAAAATGCCAAAAAAATAAAATGTCAAATTTTAAGTAATTCTGTTTATTTTTCTAATCGTCTTCGAAATTCGATCTGCGGAATACTTGATCAATTTCGAAATTCGAAAAAATGAATGAGTCACAGCGTTTTAGGCCTCGAAAACAACTTTGAATTTTTACACCAAAAAAAATTGGTTTTTTCGATGTTTATGCGATTTTGAGCTTGTTTTTTGCGGAAAATATGTAGGAGTTGCACTAATCCGAATTTTTTGCCATAATCCTCAATACTGTATACTCAACTCGAAAAATTTTTTCGCATCAAAAATTTTAAATTTTCCTAAGGGGTTAGCCTTCGCTAAAAAATGTCAAAAAAATAAAATGTCAAATTTTAAGTAATTCTGTTTATTTTTCTAATCGTCTTCGAAATTCGATATGCGGAATGCTTGATCAATTTCGAAATTCGAAAAAATGAATGAGTTACAGCGTTTTAGGCCTCGAAAACGACTTTGAATTTTTACCCCCAAAAAAATTGTTTTTTTCGATGTTTATGCGATTTTGAGCTTGTTTTTTGCAGAAAATATGTAGGAGTTGCACTAATCCGAATTTTTTGCCATAATCCTCAATACTGTATACTCAACTCGAAAAATTTTTTCGCATCAAAAATTTTAAATTTTCCTAAGGGGTTAGCCTTCGCTAAAAAATGCCAAAAAAATAAAATGTCAAATTTTAAGTAATTCTGTTTATTTTTCTAATCGTCTTCGAAATTCGATCTGCGGAATACTTGATCAATTTCGAAATTCGAAAAAATGAATGAGTTACAGCGTTTTAGGCCTCGAAAACAACTTTGAATTTTTACACCAAAAAAAAAAATTGGTTTTTTCGATGTTTATGCGATTTTGAGCTTGTTTTTTGCGGAAAATATGTAGGAGTTGCACTAATCCGAATTTTTTGCCATAATCCTCAATACTGTATACTCAACTCGAAAAATTTTTTCGCATCAAAAATTTTAAATTTTCCTAAGGGGTTAGCCTTCGCTAAAAAATGTCAAAAAAATAAAATGTCAAATTTTAAGTAATTCTGTTTATTTTTCTAATCGTCTTCGAAATTCGATATGCGGAATGCTTGATCAATTTCGAAATTCGAAAAAATGAATGAGTTACAGCGTTTTAGGCCTCGAAAACGACTTTGAATTTTTACACCAAAAAAAATTGGTTTTTTCGATGTTTATGCGATTTTGAGCTTGTTTTTTGCGGAAAATATGTAGGAGTTGCACTCATCCGAATTTTTTGCCATAATCCTCAATACTGTATACTCAACTCGAAAAATTTTTTCGCATCAAAAATTTTAAATTTTCCTAAGGGGTTAGCCTTCGCTAAAAAATGTCAAAAAAATAAAATGTCAAATTTTAAGTAATTCTGTTTATTTTTCTAATCGTCTTCGAAATTCGATATGCGGAATGCTTGATCAATTTCGAAATTCGAAAAAATGAATGAGTTACAGCGTTTTAGGCCTCGAAAACGACTTTGAATTTTTACACCAAAAAAAAAATTGGTTTTTTCGATGTTTATGCGATTTTGAGCTTGTTTTTTGCGGAAAATATGTAGGAGTTGCACTAATCCGAATTTTTTGCCATAATCCTCAATACTGTATACTCAACTCGAAAAATTTTTTCGCATCAAAAATTTTAAATTTTGGTAAGGGATTAGCCTTCGCAAAAAATTCCAAAAAAATAAAATGTCAAATTTTAAGTAATTCTGTTTATTTTTCTAATCGTCTTCGAAATTCGATATGCGGAATGCTTGATCAATTTCGAAATTCGAAAAAATGAATGAGTTACAGCGTTTTAGGCCTCGAAAACAACTTTGAATTTTTACACCAAAAAAAAATTGGTTTTTTCGATGTTTATGCGATTTTGAGCTTGTTTTTTGCGGAAAATATGTAGGAGTTGCACTAATCCGAATTTTTTGCCATAATCCTCAATACTGTATACTCAACTCGAAAAATTTTTTCGCATCAAAAATTTTAAATTTTCCTAAGGGGTTAGCCTTCGCTAAAAAATGTCAAAAAAATAAAATGTCAAATTTTAAGTAATTCTGTTTATTTTTCTAATCGTCTTCGAAATTCGATATGCGGAATGCTTGATCAATTTCGAAATTCGAAAAAATGAATGAGTTACAGCGTTTTAGGCCTCGAAAACGACTTTGAATTTTTACCCCCAAAAAAATTGTTTTTTTCGATGTTTATGCGATTTTGAGCTTGTTTTTTGCAGAAAATATGTAGGAGTTGCACTTATCCGAATTTTTTGCCATAATCCTCAATACTGTATACTCAACTCGAAAAATTTTTTCGCATCAAAAATTTTAAATTTTCCTAAGGGGTTAGCCTTCGCTAAAAAATGCCAAAAAAATAAAATGTCAAATTTTAAGTAATTCTGTTTATTTTTCTAATCGTCTTCGAAATTCGATCTGCGGAATACTTGATCAATTTCGAAATTCGAAAAAATGAATGAGTTACAGCGTTTTAGGCCTCGAAAACAACTTTGAATTTTTACACCAAAAAAAAAATTGGTTTTTTCGATGTTTATGCGATTTTGAGCTTGTTTTTTGCGGAAAATATGTAGGAGTTGCACTCATCCGAATTTTTTGCCATAATCCTCAATACTGTATACTCAACTCGAAAAATTTTTTCGCATCAAAAATTTTAAATTTTCCTAAGGGGTTAGCCTTCGCTAAAAAATGTCAAAAAAATAAAATGTCAAATTTTAAGTAATTCTGTTTATTTTTCTAATCGTCTTCGAAATTCGATATGCGGAATGCTTGATCAATTTCGAAATTCGAAAAAATGAATGAGTTACAGCGTTTTAGGCCTCGAAAACGACTTTGAATTTTTACACCAAAAAAAAAATTGGTTTTTTCGATGTTTATGCGATTTTGAGCTTGTTTTTTGCGGAAAATATGTAGGAGTTGCACTCATCCGAATTTTTTGCCATAATCCTCAATACTGTATACTCAACTCGAAAAATTTTTTCGCATCAAAAATTTTAAATTTTCCTAAGGGGTTAGCCTTCGCTAAAAAATGTCAAAAAAATAAAATGTCAAATTTTAAGTAATTCTGTTTATTTTTCTAATCGTCTTCGAAATTCGATATGCGGAATGCTTGATCAATTTCGAAATTCGAAAAAATGAATGAGTTACAGCGTTTTAGGCCTCGAAAACGACTTTGAATTTTTACACCAAAAAAAAAAATTGTTTTTTTCGATGTTTATGCGATTTTGAGCTTGTTTTTTGCGGAAAATATGTAGGAGTTGCACTCATCCGAATTTTTTGCCATAATCCTCAATACTGTATACTCAACTCGAAAAATTTTTTCGCATCAAAAATTTAAAATTTTCCTAAGGGGTTAGCCTTCGCTAAAAAATGTCAAAAAAATAAAATGTCAAATTTTAAGTAATTCTGTTTATTTTTCTAATCGTCTTCGAAATTCGATATGCGGAATGCTTGATCAATTTCGAAATTCGAAAAAATGAATGAGTTACAGCGTTTTAGGCCTCGAAAACGACTTTGAATTTTTACACCAAAAAAAAATTGGTTTTTTCGATGTTTATGCGATTTTGAGCTTGTTTTTTGCGGAAAATATGTAGGAGTTGCACTCATCCGAATTTTTTGCCATAATCCTCAATACTGTATACTCAACTCGAAAAATTTTTTCGCATCAAAAATTTTAAATTTTCCTAAGGGGTTAGCCTTCGCTAAAAAATGTCAAAAAAATAAAATGTCAAATTTTAAGTAATTCTGTTTATTTTTCTAATCGTCTTCGAAATTCGATATGCGGAATGCTTGATCAATTTCGAAATTCGAAAAAATGAATGAGTTACAGCGTTTTAGGCCTCGAAAACGACTTTGAATTTTTACACCAAAAAAAAATTGGTTTTTTCGATGTTTATGCGATTTTGAGCTTGTTTTTTGCGGAAAATATGTAGGAGTTGCACTCATCCGAATTTTTTGCCATAATCCTCAATACTGTATACTCAACTCGAAAAATTTTTTCGCATCAAAAATTTTAAATTTTCCTAAGGGGTTAGCCTTCGCTAAAAAATTTCAAAAAAATAAAATGTCAAATTTTAAGTAATTCTGTTTATTTTTCTAATCGTCTTCGAAATTCGATATGCGGAATGCTTGATCAATTTCGAAATTCGAAAAAATTAATGAGTTACAGCGTTTTAGGCCTCGAAAACGACTTTGAATTTTTACCCCCAAAAAAATTGTTTTTTTTCGATGTTTATGCGATTTTGAGCTTGTTTTTTGCAGAAAATATGTAGGAGTTGCACTAATCCGAATTTTTTGCCATAATCCTCAATACTGTATACTCAACTCGAAAAATTTTTTCGCATCAAAAATTTTAAATTTTCCTAAGGGGTTAGCCTTCGCTAAAAAATGCCAAAAAAATAAAATGTCAAATTTTAAGTAATTCTGTTTATTTTTCTAATCGTCTTCGAAATTCGATCTGCGGAATACTTGATCAATTTCGAAATTCGAAAAAATGAATGAGTCACAGCGTTTTAGGCCTCGAAAACAACTTTGAATTTTTACACCAAAAAAAAATTGGTTTTTTCGATGTTTATGCGATTTTGAGCTTGTTTTTTGCGGAAAATATGTAGGAGTTGCACTAATCCGAATTTTTTGCCATAATCCTCAATACTGTATACTCAACTCGAAAAATTTTTTCGCATCAAAAATTTTAAATTTTCCTAAGGGGTTAGCCTTCGCTAAAAAATGTCAAAAAAATAAAATGTCAAATTTTAAGTAATTCTGTTTATTTTTCTAATCGTCTTCGAAATTCGATATGCGGAATGCTTGATCAATTTCGAAATTCGAAAAAATGAATGAGTTACAGCGTTTTAGGCCTCGAAAACGACTTTGAATTTTTACCCCCAAAAAAATTGTTTTTTTCGATGTTTATGCGATTTTGAGCTTGTTTTTTGCAGAAAATATGTAGGAGTTGCACTAATCCGAATTTTTTGCCATAATCCTCAATACTGTATACTCAACTCGAAAAATTTTTTCGCATCAAAAATTTTAAATTTTCCTAAGGGGTTAGCCTTCGCTAAAAAATGTCAAAAAAATAAAATGTCAAATTTTAAGTAATTCTGTTTATTTTTCTAATCGTCTTCGAAATTCGATATGCGGAATGCTTGATCAATTTCGAAATTCGAAAAAATGAATGAGTTACAGCGTTTTAGGCCTCGAAAACGACTTTGAATTTTTACACCAAAAAAAAAATTGGTTTTTTCGATGTTTATGCGATTTTGAGCTTGTTTTTTGCGGAAAATATGTAGGAGTTGCACTCATCCGAATTTTTTGCCATAATCCTCAATACTGTATACTCAACTCGAAAAATTTTTTCGCATCAAAAATTTTAAATTTTCCTAAGGGGTTAGCCTTCGCTAAAAAATGCCAAAAAAATAAAATGTCAAATTTTAAGTAATTCTGTTTATTTTTCTAATCGTCTTCGAAATTCGATATGCGGAATGCTTGATCAATTTCGAAATTCGAAAAAATGAATGAGTTACAGCGTTTTAGGCGTCGAAAACGACTTTGAATTTTTACGCTAAAAAAAATTGGTTTTTTCGATGTTTATGCGATTTTGAGCTTGTTTTTTGCGGAAAATATGTAGGAGTTGCACTCATCCGAATTTTTTGCCATAATCCTCAATACTGTATACTCAACTCGAAAAATTTTTTCGCATCAAAAATTTTAAATTTTCCTAAGGGGTTAGCCTTCGCTAAAAAATGTCAAAAAAATAAAATGTCAAATTTTAAGTAATTCTGTTTATTTTTCTAATCGTCTTCGAAATTCGATATGCGGAATGCTTGATCAATTTCGAAATTCGAAAAAATGAATGAGTTACAGCGTTTTAGGCCTCGAAAACGACTTTGAATTTTTACACCAAAAAAAAAATTGGTTTTTTCGATGTTTATGCGATTTTGAGCTTGTTTTTTGCGGAAAATATGTAGGAGTTGCACTCATCCGAATTTTTTGCCATAATCCTCAATACTGTATACTCAACTCGAAAAATTTTTTCGCATCAAAAATTTAAAATTTTCCTAAGGGGTTAGCCTTCGCTAAAAAATGTCAAAAAAATAAAATGTCAAATTTTAAGTAATTCTGTTTATTTTTCTAATCGTCTTCGAAATTCGATATGCGGAATGCTTGATCAATTTCGAAATTCGAAAAAATGAATGAGTTACAGCGTTTTAGGCCTCGAAAACAACTTTGAATTTTTACACCAAAAAAAAAATTGGTTTTTTCGATGTTTATGCGATTTTGAGCTTGTTTTTTGCGGAAAATATGTAGGAGTTGCACTAATCCGAATTTTTTGCCATAATCCTCAATACTGTATACTCAACTCGAAAAATTTTTTCGCATCAAAAATTTTAAATTTTCCTAAGGGGTTAGCCTTCGCTAAAAAATGTCAAAAAAATAAAATGTCAAATTTTAAGTAATTCTGTTTATTTTTCTAATCGTCTTCGAAATTCGATATGCGGAATGCTTGATCAATTTCGAAATTCGAAAAAATGAATGAGTTACAGCGTTTTAGGCCTCGAAAACGACTTTGAATTTTTACACCAAAAAAAAATTGGTTTTTTCGATGTTTATGCGATTTTGAGCTTGTTTTTTGCGGAAAATATGTAGGAGTTGCACTCATCCGAATTTTTTGCCATAATCCTCAATACTGTATACTCAACTCGAAAAATTTTTTCGCATCAAAAATTTTAAATTTTGGTAAGGGATTAGCCTTCGCTAAAAAATGCCAAAAAAATAAAATGTCAAATTTTAAGTAATTCTGTTTATTTTTCTAATCGTCTTCGAAATTCGATATGCGGAATGCTTGATCAATTTCGAAATTCGAAAAAATGAATGAGTTACAGCGTTTTAGGCCTCGAAAACGACTTTGAATTTTTACACAAAAAAAAAAATTGGTTTTTTCGATGTTTATGCGATTTTGAGCTTGTTTTTTGCGGAAAATATGTAGGAGTTGCACTAATCCGAATTTTTTGCCATAATCCTCAATACTGTATACTCAACTCGAAAAATTTTTTCGCATCAAAAATTTTAAATTTTGGTAAGGGATTAGCCTTCGCTAAAAAATGCCAAAAAAATAAAATGTCAAATTTTAAGTAATTCTGTTTATTTTTCTAATCGTCTTCGAAATTCGATATGCGGAATGCTTGATCAATTTCGAAATTCGAAAAAATTAATGAGTTACAGCGTTTTAGGCCTCGAAAACAACTTTGAATTTTTACACCAAAAAAAAAATTGTTTTTTTCGATGTTTATGCGATTTTGAGCTTGTTTTTTGCGGAAAATATGTAGGAGTTGCACTAATCCGAATTTTTTGCCATAATCCTCAATACTGTATACTCAACTCGAAAAATTTTTTCGCATCAAAAATTTTAAATTTTCCTAAGGAGTTAGCCTTCGCTAAAAAATGCCAAAAAAATAAAATGTCAAATTTTAAGTAATTCTGTTTATTTTTCTAATCGTCTTCGAAATTCGATCTGCGGAATACTTGATCAATTTCGAAATTCGAAAAAATGAATGAGTTACAGCGTTTTAGGCCTCGAAAACAACTTTGAATTTTTACACCAAAAAAAAAATTGGTTTTTTCGATGTTTATGCGATTTTGAGCTTGTTTTTTGCGGAAAATATGTAGGAGTTGCACTAATCCGAATTTTTTGCCATAATCCTCAATACTGTATACTCAACTCGAAAAATTTTTTCGCATCAAAAATTTTAAATTTTCCTAAGGGGTTAGCCTTCGCTAAAAAATGTCAAAAAAATAAAATGTCAAATTTTAAGTAATTCTGTTTATTTTTCTCAACTCGAAAAATTTTTTCGCATCAAAAATTTTTAATTTTCCTAAGGGGTTAGCCTTCGCTAAAAAATGTCAAAAAAATAAAATGTCAAATTTTAAGTAATTCTGTTTATTTTTCTAATCGTCTTCGAAATTCGATATGCGGAATGCTTGATCAATTTCGAAATTCGAAAAAATGAATGAGTTACAGCGTTTTAGGCGTCGAAAACGACTTTGAATTTTTACGCTAAAAAAAATTGGTTTTTTCGATGTTTATGCGATTTTGAGCTTGTTTTTTGCGGAAAATATGTAGGAGTTGCACTCATCCGAATTTTTTGCCATAATCCTCAATACTGTATACTCAACTCGAAAAATTTTTTCGCATCAAAAATTTTAAATTTTCCTAAGGGGTTAGCCTTCGCTAAAAAATGTCAAAAAAATAAAATGTCAAATTTTAAGTAATTCTGTTTATTTTTCTAATCGTCTTCGAAATTCGATCTGCGGAATGCTTGATCAATTTCGAAATTCACAAAAATGAAGGAGTTACAGCGTTTTAATCGTCGAAAACGACTTTGAATTTTTACCCCCAAAAAATTGGTTTTTTCGATGCTTATTCGATGTTGAGCTTGTTTTTTGCGGAAAATATGTAGGAGTTGCACTAATCCGAATTTTTTGCCATAATCCTCAATACTGTATACTCAACTCGAAAAATGTTTTTGCATCAAAAATTAAAAATTTTCGTAAGGGGTTAGCCTTCGGTAAAAAAATGCCAAACAAATAAAATGTCAAATTTTAAGTAATTCTGTTTATTTTTCTAATCGTCTTCGAAATTCGATATGCGGAATGCTTGATCAATTTCGAAATTCGAAAAAATGAATGAGTTACAGCGTTTTAGGCCTCGAAAACGACTTTGAATTTTTACACCAAAAAAAAATTGGTTTTTTCGATGTTTATGCGATTTTGAGCTTGTTTTTTTGCGGAAAATATGTAGAAGTTGCACTAATCCGAATTTTTTGCCATAATCCTCAATACTGTATACTCAACTCGAAAAATTTTTTCGCATCAAAAATTTTTAATTTTCCTAAGGGGTTAGCCTTCGCTAAAAAATGTCAAAAAAATAAAATGTCAAATTTTAAGTAATTCTGTTTATTTTTCTAATCGTCTTCGAAATTCGATATGCGGAATGCTTGATCAATTTCGAAATTCGAAAAAATTAATGAGTTACAGCGTTTTAGGCCTCGAAAACGACTTTGAATTTTTACACCAAAAAAAAATTGGTTTTTTCGATGTTTATGCGATTTTGAGCTTGTTTTTTGCGGAAAATATGTAGGAGTTGCACTCATCCGAATTTTTTGCCATAATCCTCAATACTGTATACTCAACTCGAAAAATTTTTTCGCATCAAAAATTTTAAATTTTCCTAAGGGGTTAGCCTTCGCTAAAAAATGTCAAAAAAATAAAATGTCAAATTTTAAGTAATTCTGTTTATTTTTCTACGTCTTCGAAATTCGATATGCGGAATGCTTGATCAATTTCGAAATTCGAAAAAATGAATGAGTTACAGCGTTTTAGGCCTCGAAAACGACTTTGAATTTTTACCCCCAAAAAAATTGTTTTTTTCGATGTTTATGCGATTTTGAGCTTGTTTTTTGCAGAAAATATGTAGGAGTTGCACTTATCCGAATTTTTTGCCATAATCCTCAATACTGTATACTCAACTCGAAAAATTTTTTCGCATCAAAAATTTAAAATTTTCGTAAGGGGTTAGCCTTCGCTAAAACATGCCAAAAAAATAAAATGTCAAATTTTAAGTAATTCTGTTTATTTTTCTAATCGTCTTCGAAATTCGATATGCGGAATGCTTGATCAATTTCGAAATTCGAAAAAATTAATGAGTTACAGCGTTTTAGGCCTCGAAAACGACTTTGGATTTTTACACCAAAAAAAAAATTGGTTTTTTCGATGTTTATGCGATTTTGAGCTTGTTTTTTGCGGAAAATATGTAGGAGTTGCACTAATCCGAATTTTTTGCCATAATCCTCAATACTGTATACTCAACTCGAAAAATTTTTTCGCATCAAAAATTTTAAATTTTGGTAAGGGGTTACCTTCGCTAAAAAATGCCAAAAAAATAAAATGTCAAATTTTAAGTAATTCTGTTTATTTTTCTAATCGTCTTCGAAATTCGATCTGCGGAATACTTGATCAATTTCGAAATTCGAAAAAATGAATGAGTTACAGCGTTTTAGGCCTCGAAAACAACTTTGAATTTTTACCCCCAAAAAAATTGGTTTTTTCGATGTTTATGCGATTTTGAGCTTGTTTTTTGCGGAAAATATGTAGGAGTTGCACTCATCCGAATTTTTTGCCATAATCCTCAATACTGTATACTCAACTCGAAAAATTTTTTCGCATCAAAAATTTTAAATTTTCCTAAGGGGTTAGCCTTCGCTAAAAAATGCCAAAAAATAAAATATCAAATTTTAAGTAATTCTGTTTATTTTTCTAATCGTCTTCGAAATTCGATCTGCGGAATGCTTGATCAATTTCGAAATTCACAAAAATGAAGGAGTTAAAGCGTTTTAATCGTCGAAAACGACTTTGAATTTTTACCCCCAAAAAATTGGTTTTTTCGATGCTTATTCGATGTTGAGCTTGTTTTTTGCGGAAAATATGTAGGAGTTGCACTAATCCGAATTTTTTGCCATAATCCTCAATACTGTATACTCAACTCGAAAAATTTTTTCGCATCAAAAATTAAAAATTTTCGTAAGGGGTTAGCCTTCGATAAAAAAATGCCAAACAAATAAAATGTAAAATTTTAAGTAATTCTGTTTATTTTTCTAATCGTCTTCGAAATTCGATATGCGGAATGCTTGATCAATTTCGAAATTCGAAAAAATTAATGAGTTACAGCGTTTTAGGCCTCGAAAACGACTTTGAATTTTTACACCAAAAAAAAAATTGGTTTTTTCGATGTTTATGCGATTTTGAGCTTGTTTTTTGCGGAAAATATGTAGGAGATGCACTCATCCGAATTTTTTGCCATAATCCTCAATACTGTATACTCAACTCGAAAAATTTTTTCGCATCAAAAATTTTAAATTTTGGTAAGGGGTTACCTTCGCTAAAAAATGCCAAAAAAATAAAATGTCAAATTTGAAGTAATTCTGTTTATTTTTCTAATCGTCTTCGAAATTCGATCTGCGGAATGCTTGATCAATTTCGAAATTCGAAAAAATTAAGGAGTTACAGCGTTTTAGGCCTCGAAAACGACTTTGAATTTTTGCCCCAAAAAAAATTGGTTTTTTCGATGTTTATGCGATTTTGAGCTTGTTTTTTGCGGAAAATATGTAGGAGTCGCACTAATCCGAATTTTTTGCCATAATCCTCAATACTGTATACTCAACTCGAAAAATTTTTTCGCATCAAAAATTTTTAATTTTCCTAAGGGGTTAGCCTTCGCTAAAAAATGTCAAAAAAATAAAATGTCAAATTTTAAGTAATTCTGTTTATTTTTCTAATCGTCTTCGAAATTCGATATGCGGAATGCTTGATCAATTTCGAAATTCGAAAAAATTAATGAGTTACAGCGTTTTAGGCCTCGAAAACGACTTTGAATTTTTACGCCAAAAAAATTTGGTTTTTTCGATGTTTATGCGATTTTGAGCTTGTTTTTTGCGGAAAATATGTAGGAGTTGCACTAATCCGAATTTTTTGCCATAATCCTCAATACTGTATACTCAACTCGAAAAATTTTTTCGCATCAAAAATTTTAAATTTTCCTAAGGGTTAGCCTTCGCTAAAAAATGCCAAAAAAATTAAATGTAAAATTTTAAGTAATTCTGTTTATTTTTCTAATCGTCTTCGAAAGTCGATCTGCGGAATGCTTGATCAATTTCGGAATTCGAAAAAATGAAGGATTTACAGCGTTTTAGGCCTCGAAAACGACTTTGAACCCCCAAAAAAAAATTGGTTTTTTCGATGTTTATGCGATTTTGAGCTTGTTTTTTGCGGAAAATATGTAGGAGTTGCACTAATCCGAATTTTTTGCCATAATCCTCAATACTGTATACTCAACTCGAAAAATTTTTTCGCATCAAAAATTTTAAATTTTCCTAAGGGGTTAGCCTTCGCTAAAAAATGCCAAAAAAATAAAATGTCAAATTTTAAGTAATTCTGTTTATTTTTCTAATCGTCTTCGAAATTCGATCTGCGGAATACTTGATCAATTTCGAAATTCGAAAAAATGAAGGAGTTACAGCGTTTTAGGCCTCGAAAACGACTTTGAATTTTTACGCCAAAAAAATTGGTTTTTTCGATGTTTATGCGATTTTGAGCTTGTTTTTTGCGGAAAATATGTAGGAGTTGCACTAATCCGAATTTTTTGCCATAATCCTCAATACTGTATACTCAACTCGAAAAATTTTTTCGCATCAAAAATTTAAAATTTTCGTAAGGGGTTAGCCTTCGCTAAAACATGCCAAAAAAATAAAATGTCAAATTTTAAGTAATTCTGTTTATTTTTCTAATCGTCTTCGAAATTCGATCTGCGGAATACTTGATCAATTTCGAAATTCGAAAAAATGAAGGAGTTACAGCGTTTTAGGCCTCGAAAACGACTTTGAATTTTTACGCCAAAAAAATTGGTTTTTTCGATGTTTATGCGATTTTGAGCTTGTTTTTTGCGGAAAATATGTAGGAGTTGCACTAATCCGAATTTTTTGCCATAATCCTCAATACTGTATACTCAACTCGAAAAATTTTTTCGCATCAAAAATTTAAAATTTTCGTAAGGGGTTAGCCTTCGCTAAAACATGCCAAAAAAATAAAATGTCAAATTTTAAGTAATTCTGTTTATTTTTCTAATCGTCTTCGAAATTCGATCTGCGGAATGCTTGATCAATTTCGAAATTCGAAAAAATGAAGGAGTTACAGCGTTTTAGGCCTCTAAAATGACTTTGAATTTTTACACCAAAAAAAAAATTGGTTTTTTCGATGTTTATGCGATTTTGAGCTTGTTTTTTGCGGAAAATATGTAGGAGTTGCACTAATCCGAATTTTTTGCCATAATCCTCAATACTGTATACTCAACTCGAAAAATTTTTTCGCATCAAAAATTTTAAATTTTCCTAAGGGGTTAGCCTTCGCTAAAAAATGTCAAAAAAATAAAATGTCAAATTTTAAGTAATTCTGTTTATTTTTCTAATCGTCTTCGAAATTCGATATGCGGAATGCTTGATCAATTTCGAAATTCGAAAAAATGAATGAGTTACAGCGTTTTAGGCCTCGAAAACGACTTTGAATTTTTACACCAAAAAAAAATTGGTTTTTTCGATGTTTATGCGATTTTGAGCTTGTTTTTTGCGGAAAATATGTAGGAGTTGCACTAATCCGAATTTTTTGCCATAATCCTCAATACTGTATACTCAACTCGAAAAATTTTTTCGCATCAAAAATTTTAAATTTTGGTAAGGGGTTACCTTCGCTAAAAAATGCCAAAAAAATAAAATGTCAAATTTTAAGTAATTCTGTTTATTTTTCTAATCGTCTTCGAAATTCGATCTGCGGAATACTTGATCAATTTCGAAATTCGAAAAAATGAATGAGTTACAGCGTTTTAGGCCTCGAAAACAACTTTGAATTTTTACCCCCAAAAAAATTGGTTTTTTCGATGTTTATGCGATTTTGAGCTTGTTTTTTGCGGAAAATATGTAGGAGTTGCACTCATCCGAATTTTTTGCCATAATCCTCAATACTATATACTCAACTCGAAAAATTTTTTCGCATCAAAAATTTTAAATTTTCCTAAGGGGTTAGCCTTCGCTAAAAAATGCCAAAAAAATAAAATATCAAATTTTAAGTAATTCTGTTTATTTTTCTAATCGTCTTCGAAATTCGATCTGCGGAATGCTTGATCAATTTCGAAATTCACAAAAATGAAGGAGTTAAAGCGTTTTAATCGTCGAAAACGACTTTGAATTTTTACCCCCAAAAAATTGGTTTTTTCGATGCTTATTCGATGTTGAGCTTGTTTTTTGCGGAAAATATGTAGGAGTTGCACTAATCCGAATTTTTTGCCATAATCCTCAATACTGTATACTCAACTCGAAAAATTTTTTCGCATCAAAAATTAAAAATTTTCGTAAGGGGTTAGCCTTCGATAAAAAAATGCCAAACAAATAAAATGTAAAATTTTAAGTAATTCTGTTTATTTTTCTAATCGTCTTCGAAATTCGATATGCGGAATGCTTGATCAATTTCGAAATTCGAAAAAATGAATGAGTTACAGCGTTTTAGGCCTCGAAAACGACTTTGAATTTTTACACCAAAAAAAAAAATTGGTTTTTTCGATGTTTATGCGATTTTGAGCTTGTTTTTTGCGGAAAATATGTAGGAGATGCACTCATCCGAATTTTTTGCCATAATCCTCAATACTGTATACTCAACTCGAAAAATTTTTTCGCATCAAAAATTTTAAATTTTGGTAAGGGGTTACCTTCGCTAAAAAATGCCAAAAAAATAAAATGTCAAATTTGAAGTAATTCTGTTTATTTTTCTAATCGTCTTCGAAATTCGATCTGCGGAATGCTTGATCAATTTCGAAATTCGAAAAAATTAAGGAGTTACAGCGTTTTAGGCCTCGAAAACGACTTTGAATTTTTGCCCCAAAAAAAATTGGTTTTTTCGATGTTTATGCGATTTTGAGCTTGTTTTTTGCGGAAAATATGTAGGAGTCGCACTAATCCGAATTTTTTGCCATAATCCTCAATACTGTATACTCAACTCGAAAAATTTTTTCGCATCAAAAATTTTTAATTTTCCTAAGGGGTTAGCCTTCGCTAAAAAATGTCAAAAAAATAAAATGTCAAATTTTAAGTAATTCTGTTTATTTTTCTAATCGTCTTCGAAATTCGATATGCTTGATCAATTTCGAAATTCGAAAAAATTAATGAGTTACAGCGTTTTAGGCCTCGAAAACGACTTTGAATTTTTACGCCAAAAAAATTTGGTTTTTTCGATGTTTATGCGATTTTGAGCTTGTTTTTTGCGGAAAATATGTAGGAGTTGCACTAATCCGAATTTTTTGCCATAATCCTCAATACTGTATACTCAACTCGAAAAATTTTTTCGCATCAAAAATTTTAAATTTTCCTAAGGGTTAGCCTTCGCTAAAAAATGCCAAAAAAATTAAATGTAAAATTTTAAGTAATTCTGTTTATTTTTCTAATCGTCTTCGAAAGTCGATCTGCGGAATGCTTGATCAATTTCGGAATTCGAAAAAATGAAGGATTTACAGCGTTTTAGGCCTCGAAAACGACTTTGAACCCCCAAAAAAAATTGGTTTTTTCGATGTTTATGCGATTTTGAGCTTGTTTTTTGCGGAAAATATGTAGGAGTTGCACTAATCCGAATTTTTTGCCATAATCCTCAATACTGTATACTCAATTAAAAAAATTTTTTCGCATCAAAAATTTAAAATTTTCTTAAGGGGTTAGCCTTCGCTAAAAAATGCCAAAAAAATAAAATGTCAAATTTTAAGTAATTCTGTTTATTTTTCTAATCGTCTTCGAAATTCGATCTGCGGAATACTTGATCAATTTCGAAATTCGAAAAAATTAATGAGTTACAGCGTATTAGGCCTCGAAAACGACTTTGAATTTTTACGCCAAAAAAAAAATTGTTTTTTTCGATGTTTATGCGATTTTGAGCTTGTTTTTTGCAGAAAATATGTAGGAGTTGCACTTATCCGAATTTTTTGCCATAATCCTCAATACTGTATACTCAACTCGAAAAATTTTTTCGCATCAAAAATTTTAAATTTTCCTAAGGGGTTAGCCTTCGCTAAAAAATGCCAAAAAAATAAAATGTCAAATTTTAAGTAATTCTGTTTATTTTTCTAATCGTCTTCGAAATTCGATCTGCGGAATACTTGATCAATTTCGAAATTCGAAAAAATGAAGGAGTTACAGCGTTTTAGGCCTCGAAAACGACTTTGAATTTTTACGCCAAAAAAATTGGTTTTTTCGATGTTTATGCGATTTTGAGCTTGTTTTTTGCGGAAAATATGTAGGAGTTGCACTAATCCGAATTTTTTGCCATAATCCTCAATACTGTATACTCAACTCGAAAAATTTTTTCGCATCAAAAATTTAAAATTTTCGTAAGGGGTTAGCCTTCGCTAAAACATGCCAAAAAAATAAAATGTCAAATTTTAAGTAATTCTGTTTATTTTTCTAATCGTCTTCGAAATTCGATCTGCGGAATGCTTGATCAATTTCGAAATTCGAAAAAATGAAGGAGTTACAGCGTTTTAGGCCTCTAAAATGACTTTGAATTTTTACACCAAAAAAAAAATTGGTTTTTTCGATGTTTATGCGATTTTGAGCTTGTTTTTTGCGGAAAATATGTAGGAGTTGCACTAATCCGAATTTTTTGCCATAATCCTCAATACTGTATACTCAACTCGAAAAATTTTTTCGCATCAAAAATTTTTAATTTTCCTAAGGGGTTAGCCTTCGCTAAAAAATGTCAAAAAAATAAAATGTCAAATTTTAAGTAATTCTGTTTATTTTTCTAATCGTCTTCGAAATTCGATATGCGGAATGCTTGATCAATTTCGAAATTCGAAAAAATTAATGAGTTACAGCGTTTTAGGCCACGAAAACGACTTTGGATTTTTACACCAAAAAAAAAATTGGTTTTTTCGATGTTTATGCGATTTTGAGCTTGTTTTTTGCGGAAAATATGTAGGAGTTGCACTAATCCGAATTTTTTGCCATAATCCTCAATACTGTATACTCAACTCGAAAAATTTTTTCGCATCAAAAATTTTAAATTTTGGTAAGGGGTTACCTTCGCTAAAAAATGCCAAAAAAATAAAATGTCAAATTTTAAGTAATTCTGTTTATTTTTCTAATCGTCTTCGAAATTCGATATGCGGAATGCTTGATCAATTTCGAAATTCGAAAAAATGAATGAGTTACAGCGTTTTAGGCCTCGAAAACAACTTTGAATTTTTACCCCCAAAAAAATTGGTTTTTTCGATGTTTATGCGATTTTGAGCTTGTTTTTTGCGGAAAATATGTAGGAGTTGCACTCATCCGAATTTTTTGCCATAATCCTCAATACTGTATACTCAACTCGAAAAATTTTTTCGCATCAAAAATTTAAAATTTTCGTAAGGGGTTAGCCTTCGCTAAAAAATGCCAAAAAAATAAAATATCAAATTTTAAGTAATTCTGTTTATTTTTCTAATCGTCTTCGAAATTCGATCTGCGGAATGCTTGATCAATTTCGAAATTCACAAAAATGAAGGAGTTAAAGCGTTTTAATCGTCGAAAACGACTTTGAATTTTTACCCCCAAAAAATTGGTTTTTTCGATGCTTATTCGATGTTGAGCTTGTTTTTTGCGGAAAATATGTAGGAGTTGCACTAATCCGAATTTTTTGCCATAATCCTCAATACTGTATACTCAACTCGAAAAATTTTTTCGCATCAAAAATTAAAAATTTTCGTAAGGGGTTAGCCTTCGATAAAAAAATGCCAAACAAATAAAATGTAAAATTTTAAGTAATTCTGTTTATTTTTCTAATCGTCTTCGAAATTCTATATGCGGAATGCTTGATCAATTTCGAAATTCGAAAAAATGAATGAGTTACAGCGTTTTAGGCCTCGAAAACGACTTTGAATTTTTACACCAAAAAAAAAAATTGGTTTTTTCGATGTTTATGCGATTTTGAGCTTGTTTTTTGCGGAAAATATGTAGGAGATGCACTCATCCGAATTTTTTGCCATAATCCTCAATACTGTATACTCAACTCGAAAAATTTTTTCGCATCAAAAATTTTAAATTTTGGTAAGGGGTTACCTTCGCTAAAAAATGCCAAAAAAATAAAA
Source organism: Stomoxys calcitrans (assembly GCF_963082655.1). Lineage (NCBI taxonomy): Eukaryota > Metazoa > Arthropoda > Insecta > Diptera > Muscidae > Stomoxys > Stomoxys calcitrans. The sequence goes on from NC_081552.1 coordinate 211,416,046, forward strand.
TGTCAAATTTGAAGTAATTCTGTTTATTTTTCTAATCGTCTTCGAAATTCGATCTGCGGAATGCTTGATCAATTTCGAAATTCGAAAAAATTAAGGAGTTACAGCGTTTTAGGCCTCGAAAACGACTTTGAATTTTTGCCCCAAAAAAAATTGGTTTTTTCGATGTTTATGCGATTTTGAGCTTGTTTTTTGCGGAAAATATGTAGGAGATGCACTCATCCGAATTTTTTGCCATAATCCTCAATACTGTATACTCAACTCGAAAAATTTTTTCGCATCAAAAATTTTAAATTTTCCTAAGGGGTTAGCCTTCGCTAAAAAATGCCAAAAAAATAAAATGTCAAATTTTAAGTAATTCTGTTTATTTTTCTAATCGTCTTCGAAATTCGATATGCGGAATGCTTGATCAATTTCGAAATTCGAAAAAATGAATGAGTTACAGCGTTTTAGACCTCGAAAACGACTTTGAATTTTTACACCAAAAAAAATTGGTTTTTTCGATGTTTATGCGATTTTGAGCTTGTTTTTTGCGGAAAATATGTAGGAGTTGCACTAATCCGAATTTTTTGCCATAATCCTCAATACTGTATACTCAACTCGAAAAATTTTTTCGCATCAAAAATTTTAAATTTTCCTAAGGGGTTAGCCTTCGCTAAAAAATGCCAAAAAAATAAAATGTCAAATTTTAAGTAATTCTGTTTATTTTTCTAATCGTCTTCGAAATTCGATCTGCGGAATACTTGATCAATTTCGAAATTCGAAAAAATGAATGAGTTACAGCGTTTTAGGCCTCGAAAACAACTTTGAATTTTTACACCAAAAAAAAAATTGGTTTTTTCGATGTTTATGCGATTTTGAGCTTGTTTTTTGCGGAAAATATGTAGGAGTTGCACTAATCCGAATTTTTTGCCATAATCCTCAATACTGTATACTCAACTCGAAAAATTTTTTCGCATCAAAAATTTTAAATTTTCCTAAGGGGTTAGCCTTCGCTAAAAAATGCCAAAAAAATAAAATGTCAAATTTTAAGTAATTCTGTTTATTTTTCTAATCGTCTTCGAAATTCGATATGCGGAATGCTTGATCAATTTCGAAATTCGAAAAAATGAATGAGTTACAGCGTTTTAGGCCTCGAAAACGACTTTAAATTTTTACACCAAAAAAAAAATTGGTTTTTTCGATGTTTATGCGATTTTGAGCTTGTTTTTTGCGGAAAATATGTAGGAGATGCACTCATCCGAATTTTTTGCCATAATCCTCAATACTGTATACTCAACTCGAAAAATTTTTTCGCATCAAAAATTTTAAATTTTCCTAAGGGGTTAGCCTTCGCTAAAAAATGCCAAAAAAATAAAATGTCAAATTTTAAGTAATTCTGTTTATTTTTCTAATCGTCTTCGAAATTCGATATGCGGAATGCTTGATCAATTTCGAAATTCGAAAAAATTAATGAGTTACAGCGTTTTAGGCCACGAAAACGACTTTGGATTTTTACACCAAAAAAAAAATTGGTTTTTTCGATGTTTATGCGATTTTGAGCTTGTTTTTTGCGGAAAATATGTAGGAGTTGCACTAATCCGAATTTTTTGCCATAATCCTCAATACTGTATACTCAACTCGAAAAATTTTTTCGCATCAAAAATTTTAAATTTTGGTAAGGGGTTACCTTCGCTAAAAAATGCCAAAAAAATAAAATGTCAAATTTTAAGTAATTCTGTTTATTTTTCTAATCGTCTTCGAAATTCGATATGCGGAATGCTTGATCAATTTCGAAATTCGAAAAAATGAATGAGTTACAGTGTTTTAGGCCTCGAAAACAACTTTGAATTTTTACCCCCAAAAAAATTGGTTTTTTCGATGTTTATGCGATTTTGAGCTTGTTTTTTGCGGAAAATATGTAGGAGTTGCACTCATCCGAATTTTTTGCCATAATCCTCAATACTGTATACTCAACTCGAAAAATTTTTTCGCATCAAAAATTTTAAATTTTCCTAAGGGGTTAGCCTTCGCTAAAAAATGCCAAAAAAATAAAATATCAAATTTTAAGTAATTCTGTTTATTTTTCTAATCGTCTTCGAAATTCGATATGCGGAATGCTTGATCAATTTCGAAATTCGAAAAAATGAATGAGTTACAGTGTTTTAGGCCTCGAAAACAACTTTGAATTTTTACCCCCAAAAAAATTGGTTTTTTCGATGTTTATGCGATTTTGAGCTTGTTTTTTGCGGAAAATATGTAGGAGTTGCACTAATCCGAATTTTTTGCCATAATCCTCAATACTGTATACTCAACTCGAAAAATTTTTTCGCATCAAAAATTTAAAATTTTCCTAAGGGGTTAGCCTTCGCTAAAAAATGCCAAAAAAATAAAATGTCAAATTTTAAGTAATTCTGTTTATTTTTCTAATCGTCTTCGAAATTCGATATGCGGAATGCTTGATCAATTTCGAAATTCACAAAAATGAAGGAGTTAAAGCGTTTTAATCGTCGAAAACGACTTTGAATTTTTACCCCCAAAAAATTGGTTTTTTCGATGCTTATTCGATGTTGAGCTTGTTTTTTGCGGAAAATATGTAGGAGTTGCACTAATCCGAATTTTTTGCCATAATCCTCAATACTGTATACTCAACTCGAAAAATTTTTTCGCATCAAAAATTAAAAATTTTCGTAAGGGGTTAGCCTTCGATAAAAAAATGCCAAACAAATAAAATGTAAAATTTTAAGTAATTCTGTTTATTTTTCTAATCGTCTTCGAAATTCGATATGCGGAATGCTTGATCAATTTCGAAATTCGAAAAAATGAATGAGTTACAGCGTTTTAGGCCTCGAAAACGACTTTGAATTTTTACACCAAAAAAAAAATTGGTTTTTTCGATGTTTATGCGATTTTGAGCTTGTTTTTTGCGGAAAATATGTAGGAGATGCACTCATCCGAATTTTTTGCCATAATCCTCAATACTGTATACTCAACTCGAAAAATTTTTTCGCATCAAAAATTTTAAATTTTGGTAAGGGGTTACCTTCGCTAAAAAATGCCAAAAAAATAAAATGTCAAATTTGAAGTAATTCTGTTTATTTTTCTAATCGTCTTCGAAATTCGATCTGCGGAATGCTTGATCAATTTCGAAATTCGAAAAAATTAATGAGTTACAGCGTTTTAGGCCTCGAAAACGACTTTGAATTTTTGCCCCAAAAAAAATTGGTTTTTTCGATGTTTATGCGATTTTGAGCTTGTTTTTTGCGGAAAATATGTAGGAGTCGCACTAATCCGAATTTTTTGCCATAATCCTCAATACTGTATACTCAACTCGAAAAATTTTTTCGCATCAAAAATTTTTAATTTTCCTAAGGGGTTAGCCTTCGCTAAAAAATGTCAAAAAAATAAAATGTCAAATTTTAAGTAATTCTGTTTATTTTTCTAATCGTCTTCGAAATTCGATATGCGGAATGCTTGATCAATTTCGAAATTCGAAAAAATGAATGAGTTACAGCGTTTTAGGCCTCGAAAACGACTTTGAATTTTTACGCCAAAAAAATTTGGTTTTTTCGATGTTTATGCGATTTTGAGCTTGTTTTTTGCGGAAAATATGTAGGAGTTGCACTAATCCGAATTTTTTGCCATAATCCTCAATACTGTATACTCAACTCGAAAAATTTTTTCGCATCAAAAATTTTAAATTTTCCTAAGGGTTAGCCTTCGCTAAAAAATGCCAAAAAAATTAAATGTAAAATTTTAAGTAATTCTGTTTATTTTTCTAATCGTCTTCGAAAGTCGATCTGCGGAATGCTTGATCAATTTCGGAATTCGAAAAAATGAAGGATTTACAGCGTTTTAGGCCTCGAAAACGACTTTGAACCCCCAAAAAAAAATTGGTTTTTTCGATGTTTATGCGATTTTGAGCTTGTTTTTTGCGGAAAATATGTAGGAGTTGCACTAATCCGAATTTTTTGCCATAATCCTCAATACTGTATACTCAACTCGAAAAATTTTTTCGCATCAAAAATTTAAAATTTTCTTAAGGGGTTAGCCTTCGCTAAAAAATGCCAAAAAAATACAATGTCAAATTTTAAGTAATTCTGTTTATTTTTCTAATCGTCTTCGAAATTCGATCTGCGGAATGCTTGATCAATTTCGAAATTAGAAAAAATTAAGGAGTTACAGCGTTTTAGGTCTCAAAAACGACTTTGAATTTTTACCCCCAAAAAAATTGGTTTTTTCGATGTTTATGCGATTTTGAGCTTGTTTTTTGCAGAAAATATGTAGGAGTTGCACTAATCCGAATTTTTTGCCATAATCCTCAATACTGTATACTCAACTCAAAAAATTTTTTCGCATTAAAAATTTAAAATTTTCCTAAGGGGTTAGCCTTCGCTAAAAAATGCCAAATTTTAAGTAATTCTGTTTATTTTTCTAATCGTCTTCGAAATTCGATATGCGGAATTCTTGATCAATTTCGAAATTCGAAAAAATGAAGGAGTTACAGCGTTTTAGGCCTCGAAAACGACTTTGGATTTTTACACCACAAAAAAAAAATTGGTTTTTTCGATGTTTATGCGATTTTGAGCTTGTTTTTTGCGGAAAATATGTAGGAGTTGCACTAATCCGAATTTTTTGCCATAATTCTCAGTACTGTATACTCAACTCGAAAAATTTTTTCGCATCAAAAATTTAAAATTTTCTTAAGGGGTTAGCCTTCGCTAAAAAATGCCAAAAAAATACAATGTCAAATTTTAAGTAATTCTGTTTATTTTTCTAATCGTCTTCGAAATTCGATCTGCGGAATGCTTGATCAATTTCGAAATCCAAAAAAATGAAGGAGTTACAGCGTTTTAGGCCTCAAAAACGACTTTGAATTTTTACCCCCAAAAAAATTGGTTTTTTCGATGTTTATGCGATTTTGAGCTTGTTTTTTGCAGAAAATATGTAGGAGTTGCACTAATCCGAATTTTTTGCCATAATCCTCAATACTGTATACTCAACTCGAAAAATTTTTTCGCATCAAAAATTTTAAATTTTCCTAAGGGGTTAGCCTTCGCTAAAAAATGCCAAAAAAAAATAAAATGTAAAATTTTAAGTAATTCTGTTTATTTTTCTAATCGTCTTCGAAATTCGATATGCGGAATGCTTGATCAATTTCGAAATTCGAAAAAATGAAGGAGTTACAGCGTTTTAGGCCTCGAAAACGACTTTGGATTTTTACACCACAAAAAAAATTGGTTTTTTCGATGTTTATGCAATTTTGAGCTTGTTTTTTGCGGAAAATATGTAGGAGTTGCACTAATCCGAATTTTTTGCCATAATTCTCAGTACTGTATACTCAACTCGAAAAATTTTTTCGCATCAAAAATTTTAAATTTTCCTAAGGGGTTAGCCTTCGCTAAAAAATGCCAAAAAAATACAATGTCAAATTTTAAGTAATTCTGTTTATTTTTCTAATCGTCTTCGAAATTCGATCTGCGGAATGCTTGATCAATTTCGAAATCCAAAAAAATGAAGGAGTTACAGCGTTTTAGGCCTCAAAAACGACTTTGAATTTTTACCCCCAAAAAAATTGGTTTTTTCGATGTTTATGCGATTTTGAGCTTGTTTTTTGCAGAAAATATGTAGGAGTTGCACTAATCCGAATTTTTTGCCATAATCCTCAATACTGTATACTCAACTCGAAAAATTTTTTCGCATCAAAAATTTTAAATTTTCCTAAGGGGTTAGCCTTCGCTAAAAAATGCCAAAAAAAAATAAAATGTAAAATTTTAAGTAATTCTGTTTATTTTTCTAATCGTCTTCGAAATTCGATATGCGGAATGCTTGATCAATTTCGAAATTCGAAAAAATGAAGGAGTTACAGCGTTTTAGGCCTCGAAAACGACTTTGGATTTTTACACCACAAAAAAAATTGGTTTTTTCGATGTTTATGCAATTTTGAGCTTGTTTTTTGCGGAAAATATGTAGGAGTTGCACTAATCCGAATTTTTTGCCATAATTCTCAGTACTGTATACTCAACTCGAAAAATTTTTTCGCATCAAAAATTTTAAATTTTCCTAAGGGGTTAGCCTTCGCTAAAAAATGTCAAAAAAATAAAATGTCAAATTTTAAGTAATTCTGTTTATTTTTCTAATCGTCTTCGAAATTCGATATGCGGAATGCTTGATCAATTTCGAAATTCGAAAAAATGAATGAGTTACAGCGTTTTAGGCCACGAAAACGACTTTGGATTTTTACACCAAAAAAAAATTGGTTTTTTCGATGTTTATGCGATTTTGAGCTTGTTTTTTGCGGAAAATATGTAGGAGTTGCACTAATCCGAATTTTTTGCCATAATCCTCAATACTGTATACTCAACTCGAAAAATTTTTTCGCATCAAAAATTTTAAATTTTCCTAAGGGGTGTTAGCCTTCGCTAAAAAATGTCAAAAAAATAAAATGTCAAATTTTAAGTAATTCTGTTTATTTTTCTAATCGTCTTCGAAATTCGATATGCGGAATGCTTGATCAATTTCGAAATTAGAAAAAATGAATGAGTTACGGCGTTTTAGGCCACGAAAACGACTTTGGATTTTTACACCAAAAAAAAATTGGTTTTTTTCGATGTTTATGCGATTTTGAGCTTGTTTTTTGCGGAAAATATGTAGGAGTTGCACTAATCCGAATTTTTTGCCATAATCCTCAATACTGTATACTCAACTCGAAAAATTTTTTCGCATCAAAAATTAAAAATTTTCGTAAGGGGTTAGCCTTCGCTAAAAAAATGTCAAAAAAATAAAATGTCAAATTTTAAGTAATTCTGTTTATTTTTCTAATCGTCTTCGAAATTCGATCTGCGGAATGCTTGATCAATTTCGAAATTCACAAAAATGAAGGAGTTACAGCGTTTTAATCGTCAAAAACGACTTTGAATTTTTACCCCCAAAAAAATTGGTTTTTTCGATGCTTATTCGATGTTGAGCTTGTTTTTTGCGGAAAATATGTAGGAGTTGCACTAATCCGAATTTTTTGCCATAATCCTCAATACTGTATACTCAACTCGAAAAATTTTTTCGCATCAAAAATTAAAAATTTTCGTAAGGGGTTACCTTCGCTAAAAAATGCCAAAAAAATAAAATGTCAAATTTTAAGTAATTCTGTTTATTTTTCTAATCGTCTTCGAAATTCGATATGCGGAATGCTTGATCAATTTCGAAATTCGAAAAAATGAATGAGTTACAGCGTTTTAGGCCTCGAAAACGACTTTGAATTTTTACACCAAAAAAAAAATTGGTTTTTTCGATGTTTATGTGATTTTGAGCTTGTTTTTTGCGGAAAATATGTAGGAGTTGCACTAATCCGAATTTTTTGCATTAATCCTCAATACTGTATACTCAACTCGAAAAATTTTTTCGCATCAAAAATTTTAAATTTTCCTAAGGGGTTAGCCTTCGCTAAAAAATGCCAAAAAAATAAAATGTCAAATTTTAAGTAATTCTGTTTATTTTTCTAATCGTCTTCGAAATTCGATCTGCGGAATGCTTGATCAATTTCGAAATTCGAAAAAATGAAGGAGTTACAGCGTTTTAGGCCTCGAAAACGACTTTGAATTTTTACGCCAAAAAAAATTGGTTTTTTCGATGTTTATGCGATTTTGAGCTTGTTTTTTGCGGAAAATATGTAGGAGTTGCACTAATCCGAATTTTTTGCCATAATCCTCAATACTGTATACTCAACTCGAAAAATGTTTTTGCATCAAAATTTAAAAATTTTCCTAAGGGGTTAGCCTTCGATAAAAAAAATGCCAAAAAAATAAAATGTCAAATTTTAAGTAATTCTGTTTATTTTTCTAATCGTCTTCGAAATTCGATATGCGGAATGCTTGATCAATTTCGAAATTCGAAAAAATGAAGGAGTTACAGCGTTTTAGGCCTCGAAAACGACTTTGAATTTTTACACCAAAAAAAAAATTGGTTTTTTCGATGTTTATGCGATTTTGAGCTTGTTTTTTGCGGAAAATATGTAGGAGTTGCACTAATCCGAATTTTTTGCCATAATCCTCAATACTGTATACTCAACTCGAAAAATGTTTTTGCATCAAAATTTAAAAATTTTCGTAAGGGGTTAGCCTTCGATAAAAAAATGCCAAAAAAATAAAATGTCAAATTTTAAGTAATTCTGTTTATTTTTCTAATCGTCTTCGAAATTCGATCTGCGGAATGCTTGATCAATTTCGAAATTCGAAAAAATGAAGGAGTTACAGCGTTTTAGGCCTCGAAAACGACTTTGAATTTTTACACCAAAAAAAAAATTGGTTTTTTCGATGTTTATGCGATTTTGAGCTTGTTTTTTGCGGAAAATATGTAGGAGTTGCACTAATCCGAATTTTTTGCCATAATCCTCAATACTGTATACACAACTCGAAAAATTTTTTCGCATCAAAAATTTAAAATTTTCCTAAGGGGTTAGCCTTCGCTAAAAAATGCCAAAAAAATAAAATGTCTAATTTTAAGTAATTCTGTTTATTTTTCTAATCGTCTTCGAAATTCGATATGCGGAATGCTTGATCAATTTCGAAATTCGAAAAAATGAATGAGTTACAGCGTTTTAGGCCTCGAAAACGACTTTGAATTTTTACACCAAAAAAAAATTGGTTTTTTCGATGTTTATGCGATTTTGAGCTTGTTTTTTGCGGAAAATATGTAGGAGTTGCACTAATCCGAATTTTTTGCCATAATCCTCAATACTGTATACTCAACTCGAAAAATTTTTTCGCATCAAAAATTTTAAATTTTCCTAAGGGGTTAGCCTTCGCTAAAAAATGCCAAAAAAATAAAATGTCAAATTTTAAGTAATTCTGTTTATTTTTCTAATCGTCTTCGAAATTCGATCTGCGGAATGCTTGATCAATTTCGAAATTCAAAAAAATGAAGGAGTTACAGCGTTTTAATCGTCGAAAACGACTTTGAATTTTTACCCCCAAAAAAATTGGTTTTTTCGATGCTTATTCGATGTTGAGCATGTTTTTTGCGGAAAATATGTAGGAGTTGCACTAATCCGAATTTTTTGCCATAATCCTCAATACTGTATACTCAACTCGAAAAATTTTTTCGCATCAAAAATTAAAAATTTTCGTAAGGGGTTAGCCTTCGATAAAAAAATGCCAAAAAAATAAAATGTCAAATTTTAAGTAATTCTGTTTATTTTTCTAATCGTCTTCGAAATTCGATATGCGGAATGCTTGATCAATTTCGAAATTCGAAAAAATTAATGAGTTACAGCGTTTTAGGCCTCGAAAACGACTTTGAATTTTTACACCAAAAAAAAAAATTGGTTTTTTCGATGTTTATGCGATTTTGAGCTTGTTTTTTGCGGAAAATATGTAGGAGTTGCACTAATCCGAATTTTTTGCCATAATCCTCAATACTGTATACTCAACTCGAAAAATTTTTTCGCATCAAAAATTTTAAATTTTCCTAAGGGGTTAGCCTTCGCTAAAAAATGCCAAAAAAATAAAATGTCAAATTTTAAGTAATTCTGTTTATTTTTCTAATCGTCTTCGAAATTCGATATGCGGAATGCTTGATCAATTTCGAAATTCGAAAAAATTAATGAGTTACAGCGTTTTAGGCCACGAAAACGACTTTGGATTTCTACACCAAAAAAAATTGGTTTTTTCGATGTTTATGCGATTTTGAGCTTGTTTTTTGCGGAAAATATGTAGGAGTTGCACTAATCCGAATTTTTTGCCATAATCCTCAATACTGTATACTCAACTCGAAAAATTTTTTCGCATCAAAAATTTTTAATTTTCCTAAGGGGTTAGCCTTTGCTAAAAAATGTCAAAAAAATAAAATGTCAAATTTTAAGTAATTCTGTTTATTTTTCTAATCGTCTTCGAAATTCCATATGCGGAATGCTTGATCAATTTCGAAATTCGAAAAAATGAATGAGTTACAGCGTTTTAGGCCTCGAAAACGACTTTGAATTTTTACACCAAAAAAAAATTGGTTTTTTCGATGTTTATGCGATTTTGAGCTTGTTTTTTGCGGAAAATATGTAGGAGTTGCACTAATCCGAATTTTTTGCCATAATCCTCAATACTGTATACACAACTCGAAAAATTTTTTCGCATCAAAAATTTTAAATTTTCCTAAGGGGTTAGCCTTCGCTAAAAAATGCCAAAAAAATAAAATGTCTAATTTTAAGTAATTCTGTTTATTTTTCTAATCGTCTTCGAAATTCGATATGCGGAATGCTTGATCAATTTCGAAATTCGAAAAAATGAATGAGTTACAGCGTTTTAGGCCTCGAAAACGACTTTGAATTTTTACACCAAAAAAAAAATTGGTTTTTTCGATGTTTATGCGATTTTGAGCTTGTTTTTTGCGGAAAATATGTAGGAGTTGCACTAATCCGAATTTTTTGCCATAATCCTCAATACTGTATACTCAACTCGAAAAATGTTTTTGCATCAAAATTTAAAAATTTTCGTAAGGGGTTAGCCTTCGATAAAAAAATGCCAAAAAAATAAAATGTCAAATTTTAAGTAATTCTGTTTATTTTTCTAATCGTCTTCGAAATTCGATCTGCGGAATGCTTGATCAATTTCGAAATTCGAAAAAATTAAGGAGTTACAGCGTTTTAGGCCTCGAAAACGACTTTGAATTTTTGCCCCAAAAAAAAATTGGTTTTTTCGATGTTTATGCGATTTTGAGCTTGTTTTTTGCGGAAAATATGTAGGAGTTGCACTCATCCGAATTTTTTGCCATAATCCTCAATACTGTATACTCAACTCGAAAAATTTTTTCGCATCAAAAATTTTTAATTTTCCTAAGGGGTTAGCCTTCGCTAAAAAATGTCAAAAAAATAAAATGTCAAATTTTAAGTAATTCTGTTTATTTTTCTAATCGTCTTCGAAATTCGATATGCGGAATGCTTGATCAATTTCGAAATTCGAAAAAATTATGAGTTACAGCGTTTTAGGCCTCGAAAACGACTTTGAATTTTTACGCCAAAAAAAATTGGTTTTTTCGATGTTTATGCGATTTTGAGCTTGTTTTTTGCGGAAAATATGTAGGAGTTGCACTCATCCGAATTTTTTGCCATAATCCTCAATACTGTATACTCAACTCGAAAAATTTTTTCGCATCAAAAATTTTTAATTTTCCTAAGGGGTTAGCCTTCGCTAAAAAATGCCAAAAAAATAAAATGTCAAATTTTAAGTAATTCTGTTTATTTTTCTAATCGTCTTCGAAATTCGATATGCGGAATGCTTGATCAATTTCGAAATTCGAAAAAATGAATGAGTTACAGCGTTTTAGGCCTCGAAAACGACTTTGAATTTTTACACCAAAAAAAAATTGGTTTTTTCGATGTTTATGCGATTTTGAGCTTGTTTTTTGCGGAAAATATGTAGGAGTTGCACTAATCCGAATTTTTTGCCATAATCCTCAATACTGTATACTCAACTCGAAAAATTTTTTCGCATCAAAAATTTTAAATTTTCCTAAGGGGTTAGCCTTCGCTAAAAAATGCCAAAAAAATAAAATGTCAAATTTTAAGTAATTCTGTTTATTTTTCTAATCGTCTTCGAAATTCGATCTGCGGAATGCTTGATCAATTCCGAAATTCAAAAAAATGAAGGAGTTACAGCGTTTTAATCGTCGAAAACGACTTTGAATTTTTACCCCCAAAAAAATTGGTTTTTTCGATGCTTATTCGATGTTGAGCTTGTTTTTTGCGGAAAATATGTAGGAGTTGCACTAATCCGAATTTTTTGCCATAATCCTCAATACTGTATACTCAACTCGAAAAATTTTTTCGCATCAAAAATTTTAAATTTTCCTAAGGGGTTAGCCTTCGATAAAAAAATGCCAAAAAAATAAAATGTCAAATTTTAAGTAATTCTGTTTATTTTTCTAATCGTCTTCGAAATTCGATATGCGGAATGCTTGATCAATTTCGAAATTCGAAAAAATTAATGAGTTACAGCGTTTTAGGCCTCGAAAACGACTTTGAATTTTTACACCAAAAAAAAAATTGGTTTTTTCGATGTTTATGCGATTTTGAGCTTGTTTTTTGCGGAAAATATGTAGGAGTTGCACCAATCCGAATTTTTTGCCATAATCCTCAATACTGTATACTCAACTCGAAAAATTTTTTCGCATCAAAAATTTTAAATTTTCCTAAGGGGTTAGCCTTCGCTAAAAAATGCCAAAAAAATAAAATGTCAAATTTTAAGTAATTCTGTTTATTTTTCTAATCGTCTTCGAAATTCGATATGCGGAATGCTTGATCAATTTCGAAATTCGAAAAAATGAATGAGTTACAGCGTTTTAGGCCACGAAAACGACTTTGGATTTCTACACCAAAAAAAAAATTGGTTTTGTCGATGTTTATGCGATTTTGAGCTTGTTTTTTGCGGAAAATATGTAGGAGTTGCACTAATCCGAATTTTTTGCCATAATCCTAAATACTGTATACTCAACTCGAAAAATTTTTTCGCATCAAAAATTAAAAATTTTGGTAAGGGGTTACCTTCGCTAAAAAATGCCAAAAAAATAAAATGTCAAATTTTAAGTAATTCTGTTTATTTTTCTAATCGTCTTCGAAATTCGATATGCGGAATGCTTGATCAATTTCGAAATTCGAAAAAATGAATGAGTTACAGCGTTTTAATCGTCGAAAACGACTTTGGATTTTTACACCACAAAAAAAAATTGGTTTTTTCGATGTTTATGCGATTTTGAGCTTGTTTTTTGCGGAAAATATGTAGGAGTTGCACTAATCCGAATTTTTTGCCATAATCCTCAATACTGTATACTCAACTCGAAAAATTTTTTCGCATCAAAAATTTTAAATTTTGGTAAGGGGTTACCTTCGCTAAAAAATGTCAAAAAAATAAAATGTCAAATTTTAAGTAATTCTGTTTATTTTTCTAATCGTCTTCGAAATTCGATCTGCGGAATGCTTGATCAATTTCGAAATTCGAAAAAATGAATGAGTTACAGCGTTTTAGGCCACGAAAACGACTTTGGATTTTTACGCCAAAAAAAAATTGGTTTTTTCGATGTTTATGCGATTTTGAGCTTGTTTTTTGCGGAAAATATGTAGGAGTTGCACTAATCCGAATTTTTTGCCATAATCCTCAATACTGTATACTCAACTCGAAAAATTTTTTCGCATCAAAAATTTTAAATTTTGGTAAGGGGTTACCTTCGCTAAAAAATGCCAAAAAAATAAAATGTCAAATTTTAAGTAATTCTGTTTATTTTTCTAATCGTCTTCGAAATTCGATCTGCGGAATGCTTGATCAATTTCGAAATTCGACTTTGAATTTTTGCCCCAAAAAAAATTGGTTTTTTCGATGTTTATGCGATTTTGAGCTTGTTTTTTGCGGAAAATATGTAGGAGTTGCACTCATCCGAATTTTTTGCCATAATCCTCAATACTGTATACTCAACTCGAAAAATTTTTTCGCATCAAAAATTTTTAATTTTCCTAAGGGGTTCTCCTTCGCTAAAAAATGTCAAAAAAATAAAATGTCAAATTTTAAGTAATTCTGTTTATTTTTCTAATCGTCTTCGAAATTCGATATGCGGAATGCTTGATCAATTTCGAAATTCGAAAAAATTAATGAGTTACAGCGTTTTAGGCCTCGAAAACGACTTTGAATTTTTACGCCAAAAAAAATTGGTTTTTTCGATGTTTATGCGATTTTGAGCTTGTTTTTTGCGGAAAATATGTAGGAGTTGCACTCATCCGAATTTTTTGCCATAATCCTCAATACTGTATACTCAACTCGAAAAATTTTTTCGCATCAAAAATTTTTAATTTTCCTAAGGGGTTACCCTTCGCTAAAAAATGTCAAAAAAATAAAATGTAAAATTTTAAGTAATTCTGTTTAGTTTTCTAATCGTCTTCGAAATTCGATATGCGGAATGCTTGATCAATTTCGAAATTCGAAAAAATGAATGAGTTACAGCGTTTTAGGACTCGAAAACGACTTTGAATTTTTACACCAAAAAAAAAAAATTGGTTTTTTCGATGTTTATGCGATTTTGAGCTTGTTTTTTGCGGAAAATATGTAGGAGTTGCACTCATCCGAATTTTTTGATAATCCTCAATACTGTATACTCAACTCGAAAAATTTTTCGCATCAAAAATTTAAAATTTTCCTAAGGGGTTAGCCTTCGCTAAAAAATGCCAAAAAAATAAAATGTCTAATTTTAAGTAATTCTGTTTATTTTTCTAATCGTCTTCGAAATTCGATCTGCGGAATGCTTGATCAATTTCGAAATTCGAAAAAATGAATGAGTTACAGCGTTTTAGGCCACGAAAACGACTTTGGATTTTTACACCACAAAAAAAATTGGTTTTTTCGATGTTTATGCGATTTTGAGCTTGTTTTTTGCGGAAAATATGTAGGAGTTGCACTAATCCGAATTTTTTGCCATAATTCTCAGTACTGTATACTCAACTCGAAAAATTTTTTCGCATCAAAAATTTTAAATTTTGGTAAGGGGTTAGCCTTCGCTAAAAAATGTCAAAAAAATAAAATGTCAAATTTTAAGTAATTCTGTTTATTTTTCTAATCGTCTTCGAAATTCGATATGCGGAATGCTTGATCAATTTCGAAATTCGAAAAAATGAATGAGTTACAGCGTTTTAGGCCTCGAAAACGACTTTGAATTTTTACACCAAAAAAAAATTGTTTTTTTCGATGTTTATGCGATTTTGAGCTTGTTTTTTGCGGAAAATATGTAGGAGTTGCACTCATCCGAATTTTTTGCCATAATCCTCAATACTGTATACTCAACTCGAAAAATTTTTTCGCATCAAAAATTTAAAATTTTCGTAAGGGGTTAGCCTTCGCTAAAAAATGCCAAAAAAAATAAAATGTCAAATTTTAAGTAATTCTGTTTATTTTTCTAATCGTCTTCGAAATTCGATATGCGGAATGCTTGATCAATTTCGAAATTCGAAAAAATGAATGAGTTATAGCGTTTTAGGACTCGAAAACGACTTTGAATTTTTACACCAAAAAAAAATTGGTTTTTTCGATGTTTATGCGATTTTGAGCTTGTTTTTTGCGAAAAATATGTAGGAGTTGCACTCATCCGAATTTTTTGATAATCCTCAATACTGTATACTCAACTCGAAAAATTTTTCGCATCAAAAATTTAAAATTTTCCTAAGGGGTTAGCCTTCGCTAAAAAATGCCAAAAAAAATAAAATGTCAAATTTTAAGTAATTCTGTTTATTTTTTTAATCGTCTTCGAAATTCGATATGCGGAATGCTTGATCAATTTCGAAATCCAAAAAAATGAAGGAGTTACAGCGTTTTAGGCCTCGAAAACGACTTTGAATTTTTACACCAAAAAAAATTGGTTTTTTCGATGTTTATGCGATTTTGAGCTTGTTTTTTGCGGAAAATATGTAGGAGTTGCACTAATCCGAATTTTTTGCCATAATCCTAAATACTGTATACTCAACTCGAAAAATTTTTTCGCATCAAAAATTTAAAATTTTCGTAATGGGTTAGCCTTCGCTAAAAAATGCCAAAAAAATAAAATGTCTAATTTTAAGTAATTCTGTTTATTTTTCTAATCGTCTTCGAAATTCGATATGCGGAATGCTTGATCAATTTCGAAATTCGAAAAAATGAATGAGTTACAGCGTTTTAGGCCACGAAAACGAGTTTGGATTTTTACACCACAAAAAAATTGGTTTTTTCGATGTTTATGCGATTTTGAGCTTGTTTTTTGCGGAAAATATGTAGGAGTTGCACTAATCCGAATTTTTTGCCATAATTCTCAGTACTGTATACTCAACTCGAAAAAATTTTTCGCATCAAAAATTTTAAATTTTGGTAAGGGGTTAGCCTTCGCTAAAAAATGTCAAAAAAATAAAATGTCAAATTTTAAGTAATTCTGTTTATTTTTCTAATCGTCTTCGAAATTCGATATGCGGAATGCTTGATCAATTTCGAAATTCGAAAAAATGAATGAGTTACAGCGTTTTAGGCCTCGAAAACGACTTTGAATTTTTACACCAAAAAAAAATTGTTTTTTTCGATGTTTATGCGATTTTGAGCTTGTTTTTTTGCGGAAAATATGTAGGAGTTGCACTCATCCGAATTTTTTGCCATAATCCTCAATACTGTATACTCAACTCGAAAAATTTTTTCGCATCAAAAATTTAAAATTTTCGTAAGGGGTTAGCCTTCGCTAAAAAATGCCAAAAAAATAAAATGTCAAATTTTAAGTAATTCTGTTTATTTTTCTAATCGTCTTCGAAATTCGATATGCGGAATGCTTGATCAATTTCGAAATTCGAAAAAATGAATGAGTTACAGCGTTTTAGGACTCGAAAACGACTTTGAATTTTTACACCAAAAAAAAATTGGTTTTTTCGATGTTTATGCGATTTTGAGCTTGTTTTTTGCGGAAAATATGTAGGAGTTGCACTCATCCGAATTTTTTGATAATCCTCAATACTGTATACTCAACTCGAAAAATTTTTCGCATCAAAAATTTAAAATTTTCCTAAGGGGTTAGCCTTCGCTAAAAAATGCCAAAAAAAATAAAATGTCAAATTTTAAGTAATTCTGTTTATTTTTCTAATCGTCTTCGAAATTCGATATGCGGAATGCTTGATCAATTTCGAAATCCAAAAAAATGAAGGAGTTACAGCGTTTTAGGCCTCGAAAACGACTTTGAATTTTTACACCAAAAAAAATTGGTTTTTTCGATGTTTATGCGATTTTGAGCTTGTTTTTTGCGGAAAATATGTAGGAGTTGCACTAATCCGAATTTTTTGCCATAATCCTAAATACTGTATACTCAACTCGAAAAATTTTTTCGCATCAAAAATTTAAAATTTTCGTAAGGGGTTAGCCTTCGCTAAAAAATGCCAAAAAAATAAAATGTCAAATTTTAAGTAATTCTGTTTATTTTTCTAATCGTCTTCGAAATTCGATATGCGGAATGCTTGATCAATTTCGAAATTCGAAAAAATGAATGAGTTACAGCGTTTTAGGCCACGAAAACGACTTTGGATTTTTACACCACAAAAAAAATTGGTTTTTTCGATATTTATGCGATTTTGAGCTTGTTTTTTGCGGAAAATATGTAGGAGTTGCACTAATCCGAATTTTTTGCCATAATTCTCAGTACTGTATACTCAACTCGAAAAATTTTTTCGCATCAAAAATTTTAAATTTTGGTAAGGGGTTAGCCTTCGCTAAAAAATGTCAAAAAAATAAAATGTCAAATTTTAAGTAATTCTGTTTATTTTTCTAATCGTCTTCGAAATTCGATATGCGGAATGCTTGATCAATTTCGAAATTCGAAAAAATGAATGAGTTACAGCGTTTTAGGCCTCGAAAACGACTTTGAATTTTTACACCAAAAAAAAATTGTTTTTTTCGATGTTTATGCGATTTTGAGCTTGTTTTTTGCGGAAAATATGTAGGAGTTGCACTCATCCGAATTTTTTGCCATAATCCTCAATACTGTATACTCAACTCGAAAAATTTTTTCGCATCAAAAATTTAAAATTTTCGTAAGGGGTTAGCCTTCGCTAAAAAATGCCAAAAAAATAAAATGTCAAATTTTAAGTAATTCTGTTTATTTTTCTAATCGTCTTCGAAATTCGATATGCGGAATGCTTGATCAATTTCGAAATTCGAAAAAATGAATGAGTTACAGCGTTTTAGGACTCGAAAACGACTTTGAATTTTTACACCAAAAAAAAATTGGTTTTTTCGATGTTTATGCGATTTTGAGCTTGTTTTTTGCGAAAAATATGTAGGAGTTGCACTCATCCGAATTTTTTGATAATCCTCAATACTGTATACTCAACTCGAAAAATTTTTCGCATCAAAAATTTAAAATTTTCCTAAGGGGTTAGCCTTCGCTAAAAAATGCCAAAAAAAATAAAATGTCAAATTTTAAGTAATTCTGTTTATTTTTCTAATCGTCTTCGAAATTCGATATGCGGAATGCTTGATCAATTTCGAAATCCAAAAAAATGAAGGAGTTACAGCGTTTTAGGCCTCGAAAACGACTTTGAATTTTTACACCAAAAAAAATTGGTTTTTTCGATGTTTATGCGATTTTGAGCTTGTTTTTTGCGGAAAATATGTAGGAGTTGCACTAATCCGAATTTTTTGCCATAATCCTAAATACTGTATACTCAACTCGAAAAATTTTTTCGCATCAAAAATTTAAAATTTTCGTAATGGGTTAGCTTTCGCTAAAAAATGCCAAAAAAATAAAATGTCTAATTTTAAGTAATTCTGTTTATTTTTCTAATCGTCTTCGAAATTCGATATGCGGAATGCTTGATCAATTTCGAAATTCGAAAAAATGAATGAGTTACAGCGTTTTAGGCCACGAAAACGACTTTGGATTTTTACACCACAAAAAAAATTGGTTTTTTCGATGTTTATGCGATTTTGAGCTTGTTTTTTGCGGAAAATATGTAGGAGTTGCACTAATCCGAATTTTTTGCCATAATTCTCAGTACTGTATACTCAACTCGAAAAATTTTTTCGCATCAAAAATTTTAAATTTTGGTAAGGGGTTAGCCTTCGCTAAAAAATGTCAAAAAAATAAAATGTCAAATTTTAAGTAATTCTGTTTATTTTTCTAATCGTCTTCGAAATTCGATATGCGGAATGCTTGATCAATTTCGAAATTCGAAAAAATGAATGAGTTACAGCGTTTTAGGCCTCGAAAACGACTTTAAATTTTTACACCAAAAAAAAATTGTTTTTTTCGATGTTTATGCGATTTTGAGCTTGTTTTTTGCGGAAAATATGTAGGAGTTGCACTCATCCGAATTTTTTGCCATAATCCTCAATACTGTATACTCAACTCGAAAAATTTTTTCGCATCAAAAATTTAAAATTTTCGTAAGGGGTTAGTTAGCCTTCGCTAAAAAATGCCAAAAAAATAAAATGTCAAATTTTAAGTAATTCTGTTTATTTTTCTAATCGTCTTCGAAATTCGATATGCAGAATGCTTGATCAATTTCGAAATTCGAAAAAATGAATGAGTTACAGCGTTTTAGGACTCGAAAACGACTTTGAATTTTTACACCAAAAAAAAATTGGTTTTTTCGATGTTTATGCGATTTTGAGCTTGTTTTTTGCGGAAAATATGTAGGAGTTGCACTCATCCGAATTTTTTGATAATCCTCAATACTGTATACTCAACTCGTAAAATTTTTCGCATCAAAAATTTAAAATTTTCCTAAGGGGTTAGCCTTCGCTAAAAAATGCCAAAAAAAATAAAATGTCAAATTTTAAGTAATTCTGTTTATTTTTCTAATCGTCTTCGAAATTCGATATGCGGAATGCTTGATCAATTTCGAAATCCAAAAAAATGAAGGAGTTACAGCGTTTTAGGCCTCGAAAACGACTTTGAATTTTTACACCAAAAAAAATTGGTTTTTTCGATGTTTATGCGATTTTGAGCTTGTTTTTTGCGGAAAATATGTAGGAGTTGCACTAATCCGAATTTTTTGCCATAATCCTAAATACTGTATACTCAACTCGAAAAATTTTTTCGCATCAAAAATTTAAAATTTTCGTAAGGGGTTAGCCTTCGCTAAAAAATGCCAAAAAAATAAAATGTCAAATTTTAAGTAATTCTGTTTATTTTTCTAATCGTCTTCGAAATTCGATATGCGGAATGCTTGATCAATTTCGAAATTCGAAAAAATGAATGAGTTACAGCGTTTTAGGCCACGAAAACGACTTTGGATTTTTACACCACAAAAAAAATTGGTTTTTTCGATATTTATGCGATTTTGAGCTTGTTTTTTGCGGAAAATATGTAGGAGTTGCACTAATCCGAATTTTTTGCCATAATTCTCAGTACTGTATACTCAACTCGAAAAATTTTTTCGCATCAAAAATTTTAAATTTTGGTAAGGGGTTAGCCTTCGCTAAAAAATGTCAAAAAAATAAAATGTCAAATTTTAAGTAATTCTGTTTATTTTTCTAATCGTCTTCGAAATTCGATATGCGGAATGCTTGATCAATTTCGAAATTCGAAAAAATGAATGAGTTACAGCGTTTTAGGCCTCGAAAACGACTTTGAATTTTTACACCAAAAAAAAATTGTTTTTTTCGATGTTTATGCGATTTTGAGCTTGTTTTTTGCGGAAAATATGTAGGAGTTGCACTCATCCGAATTTTTTGCCATAATCCTCAATACTGTATACTCAACTCGAAAAATTTTTTCGCATCAAAAATTTAAAATTTTCGTAAGGGGTTAGCCTTCGCTAAAAAATGCCAAAAAAATAAAATGTCAAATTTTAAGTAATTCTGTTTATTTTTCTAATCGTCTTCGAAATTCGATATGCAGAATGCTTGATCAATTTCGAAATTCGAAAAAATGAATGAGTTACAGCGTTTTAGGACTCGAAAACGACTTTGAATTTTTACACCAAAAAAAAAAAATTGGTTTTTTCGATGTTTATGCGATTTTGAGCTTGTTTTTTGCGGAAAATATGTAGGAGTTGCACTCATCCGAATTTTTTGATAATCCTCAATACTGTATACTCAACTCGAAAAATTTTTCGCATCAAAAATTTAAAATTTTCCTAAGGGGTTAGCCTTCGCTAAAAAATGCCAAAAAAATAAAATGTCAAATTTTAAGTAATTCTGTTTATTTTTCTAATCGTCTTCGAAATTCGATATGCGGAATGCTTGATCAATTTCGAAATCCAAAAAAATGAAGGAGTTACAGCGTTTTAGGCCTCGAAAACGACTTTGAATTTTTACACCAAAAAAAATTGGTTTTTTCGATGTTTATGCGATTTTGAGCTTGTTTTTTGCGGAAAATATGTAGGAGTTGCACTCATCCGAATTTTTTGCCATAATCCTCAATACTGTATACTCAACTCGAAAAATTTTTCGCATCAAAAATTTAAAATTTTCCTAAGGGGTTAGCCTTCGCTAAAAAATGCCAAAAAAATAAAATGTCAAATTTTAAGTAATTCTGTTTATTTTTCTAATCGTCTTCGAAATTCGATATGCGGAATGCTTGATCAATTTCGAAATTCGAAAAAATGAATGAGTTACAGCGTTTTAGGCCTCGAAAACGACTTTGAATTTTTACACCAAAAAAAATTGGTTTTTTCGATGTTTATGCGATTTTGAGCTTGTTTTTTGCGGAAAATATGTAGGAGTTGCACTAATCCGAATTTT
Organism: Stomoxys calcitrans; assembly: GCF_963082655.1. Classification (NCBI taxonomy): domain Eukaryota; kingdom Metazoa; phylum Arthropoda; class Insecta; order Diptera; family Muscidae; genus Stomoxys; species Stomoxys calcitrans. The sequence continues at coordinate 211,437,234 of NC_081552.1, forward strand.
TTGCCATAATCCTAAATACTGTATACTCAACTCGAAAAATTTTTTCGCATCAAAAATTTTAAATTTTGGTAAGGGGTTACCTTCGCTAAAAAATGCCAAAAAAATAAAATGTCAAATTTTAAGTAATTCTGTTTATTTTTCTAATCGTCTTCGAAATTCGATATGCGGAATGCTTGATCAATTTCGAAATTCGAAAAAATGAATGAGTTACAGCGTTTTAGGACTCGAAAACGACTTTGAATTTTTACGCCAAAAAAATTGGTTTTTTCGATGTTTATGCGATTTTGAGCTTGTTTTTAGCCGAAAATATGTAGGAGTTGCACTCATCCGAATTTTTTGCCATAATCCTCAGTACTGTATACTCAACTCGAAAAATTTTTTCGCATCAAAAATTTTAAATTTTCCTAAGGGGTTAGCCTTTGCTAAAAAATGCCAAAAAATAAAATGTCAAATTTTAAGTAATTCTATTTATTTTTCTAATCGTCTTCGAAATTCGATCTGCGGAATGCTTGATCAATTTCGAAATTCGAAAAAATGAAGGAGTTACAGCGTTTTAGGCCTCGAAAACGACTTTGAATTTTTACGCCCAAAAAAAATTTGTTTTTTGATGTTTATGCGATTTTGACCTTGTTTTTTGCAGAAAATATGTAAATTTCGCATCAAAAAATTAAAATGTCAAATTTTAAGTAATTCCGTTTAGTTTTCTAATCGTCTTCGATTATAAATGTTTGAATCTTATGTACCCTCCACCATGGATCGCATTTGTCGAGTTCTTTTTAGGCACACAATTAATAATAATGAATAAGAACTGTTATGCTATTGGAATTATATCAAGTTATACTACGATTCGGACCATAAATGAATTGAATGCTGAACATTATATAAGTCATTGTGTAATAGTTCTGTCCATTCGTATAAGAATTGCGCCTTGTGGGGGCTCAAGAAGTAAAATCGGGAGATCGGTTTATATGGGAGCTGTATCAAGCTAAAGATCGATTCAGACCATATTGTGCACGCATGTTTAAGGTCATGGGAGAAGCCGTTGTACAAAATTTCTGCCAAATCGGATGAGAATTGCGCTTTCTAGAAGCTCAAGTAGTCAAAATCACAGATCGGATAATATGGCAGCTATATCAGGTTATGTACCGATACTTAGCACAGGTATTGGAAGTCATAACAAAACATCTCATGCAAAATTTCAGCCAAATCGGTTGAGAATTGCGCCCTCTAGCAGCTCAAGAAGTCAAGATCCAAGATCGGTTTATATGGCAGCTATACCAGGTTATGAAACGATATGAACCATACTTAGCACAGTCGTTGGAAGTGATACCTAAATTCCACGTGAAAAATTACAACCAAATCGGATCGGAAAGTTGAAAAAGTCGAGACCCCAGATCGGTTTATATGACAGCTATATCAGGATATGATCCGATTTGAGCCATACTAGGCACAATTGTTGGAAGTCATAACAAAAAACCTTATGCCAAATTTTAGCCAAACGGATAAGAGTTGCGCCATCTACTGGCTCAACAAGTCAAGATCCAAGTTCGGTTTATATGGCAGCTATATCAAAACATGGACCGATATGGCCCATTTACAATCTCAACCGACCTACACTGATAAGAAGTATTTGTGCAAAATTTCATGCGGCTTGCTTTACTCCTTCGAAAGTAAACGTGCTTTCGACAGACGGACAGACGCACGGACATTGCTAGATCCACTTAAAATGTCATGACGATCAAGAATTTATACACTTTATGGGGTCTTAGACGAATATTTGGAGGAGTTACAAACAGAATGACGAAATTAGTATACACCCCATCCTATGGTGGAGGATATAAAAATAATTTAAGCAAAAAAAAAAAAACCAGTACCCCATTATTATATTCCAAATGTGTCTATGTTCATTAGAATATCAAGCTTTATTTGAAATAAAAGAAAAACTATACTAAATAATATCGTTTGTGTAGTTTTTTTTTCGATACAGTCCATATGTGATAAAATTTAAATAAAATTTTCTGAAACACAATGTTTGAAACTTTATTAGGGAAAGAATAAAAAAGCTGTCATATATTCCTTTTTAATATATGTATGTATTTTATAGTTATTGTTACGTTTGAAAAGATTTTTTTCTTATTCTTGATATACATTGTGATAAAAGTTATGTTGAATATTTTTACAAACTCAATTGTAAATATTTTTTACAATTTTTTACTAATTAAATGTAAACATAAGTTTTATGAAGTTGAGATATTTAAAAAAATACATCGACTTATGATTTCATTTGATTATGGAGAAAGTGCTGCGTAGTTTAGTTCTCGATCATCTAAGCTAACATTTAAGTAAATACTTTAAAGAATTTATTGTTCTATTTTGGCCTTCTTCAATGAAAAACGTGGTGGATCACAGTTCTCTGCAATGGCAGTGGCGGCATTAATAGCTTCAACTGCATTTATGGCTGGTGTTATGTCACCAACAGTCAGGCTGGTATCTTCACATCGCCTTTTATTAGCTTTAATTTCGATTTCAGTTGTTGATTCATTCAATGCAATTGCGGTGGAAGAAGACATTGACATTGTATTTGTGGTTTCGTCGGCAATAATATCTGTACTATTGCTGCACATGGAAGGTGTTGGTGGTGGTGGTAGTGGTTGTGTTGTTTTGGGGGCCGTTGTTTCCGGAGAGCCGCCACCGCTGATGTGTCTTATGTTTGCTGAAATTTCACGATTTTTGGCATCCACATCCTCCAAACGTTTTTTTAATTCAACAATCTGTACATTAAGTTGAGCCACAGAACTTAAGGCTTGCTGCAAGCGCTTGTTTTGCAAATTTTGTAATTGTTGCATACGTTGCATCTGTCAAAAAATATCGAGAGGGGAAAACAGAAAGACAATTTGCGAAATTAATTTACTAGCAACTAAAGACATCCAAAAGGGGTCAAAGATGACAACAAGTTATAAAGATGTCCACAAAAGGTCAAATGTCAAATATTCTGGTTTCTCTGGTTTGTTTGTTTTGCTGAATCAATTTTGCCTTCCATGGAACAAGTATACTTTATGTTTCAATGCCCAAAGGTAAGACCTGAGTTATAAAAAACGAAAAATTTCCGAACGTACAACCGACTGCCATCGGATTGAGAATTCACGGGTTTTTGTTGTTGTTGTAGTAGCAATGTGTGGTACACTGAGGCGGCAGCCCTTGCCGATGAAGGAATTCATCGGGTACATACAGCCGGCTGCCATGGGATTGATTCACTGGTTAATCTATAAGCTAACATAACCTAAATGGATTGAACACCCCTCCCCTACTTGAGCCCCAAAAAAAAATATAGCTCAGTTAAGGCAATATGGATGCGTGAAAAGAACAATTCTGATATTCACAAAATTCTAAAGTTTATTTTAATTATTTTCTATAATGATATTCGAAAAAGTTTATTTCTTTCAAAATTATTTTATTATTTCTTAAGAAGGATATATGACTGTTGACCTATAAGTCTGCACTACAACTATATCTTTAATTTAATCTTGTTGTGTAGGTATTCATTAAATTGCTTCTTGTGCGGGAAAAAAATATGCGTCCAATTATCATAAGGGATTGTCCAACCCGAAAACCCCACAAAAGCGAACATGTCCCCCAATCAAGACAATAGAAGAGTTAAATGATACGGTTTTGTGAGCAAAGTATAAATCTGAAACGTGGTCAATCAGCATTATTGAGTGGAGAGAAAAAGGCCAGGCCGCTGCGGCTCTTACTTAAGTACTGAGTGCCTATGATGCTCCACATAACTCACCCTGAGTTAATGGCGCCTTTAAAAAACTAATGGTCATCATGTTACCGCGCCTCAGTGTACGTGTTCGTCTTTTTTCGCCGTGGGAGGGGCACATCCCGGAGTGCCTTCTCCGCACGCTTCTGGTCCGTGCCGGAATTGAAAAAGAGCCCCGGATCCTGAATCTGTTCGCCCGCCTCCATCATCGGTCGGTGTCGGTGAGGTGTAACCGGTGCATAGAGTGGGTACATTTCCGATGGCAACCGATTAAACGCACCGGATTGACCCGATGGAACCCTCATTGGCAAGGGCTGCCGCCTCAGTGTACGTGTTCGTCTTTTTTCTTCGTGGGAGGGACATACCCGGAGTGCCTTCTCCGCACGCTTCTGCTCCGTGCCGGGATTGAAAAGAACCCCGGACCCTGGTTCTGTTTGGTTTGGAGCGGGTACATTTCCGATCTTGCTCTGGCCTCACTTCACTACTGGAGTAGTCATACTGGATATGTTGCACGGTGCTGTGCGAACATAGCCAGCAATGGGTCACAAGCGTCGTCGTCGCCTTCTGCGTCCCCCGACCTCTCCCGTACGGCAATATACGCAACGGCAGCATCCCAGGCCAAATATTGTCAGGCCAGTGCCGGGAAATGTATCATTTTTGCAACTAAACTGCAACTGTCTCCGTGGCAAGATCGATGAGATTGTGCATTTCGTGAGTCGGAAGAACATATTGGCCGCAGCGATCCAGGAGACAAAGCTGATCAATACCTGCAGCTTGCACAGTTGTCACGGATACAATGTGCTACGTAAGGATCGCTCAAGGAATGGGGGTGGGGGATTAGCCTTCGTGATACATCATTCCGTGCAATATAGACCCTTCTCGCCTGCGCCTGGCGCTAGTGACCCCTACATGGAGTGCATGGGGATAGCAGTCAGGCCCGATACTGCCGAGATTGAGCTATACAACTTGTACACACCGCCGGTTGATAGCTGTGTCCTAATTAATGGCCAAGCTTACAACCCCGACATAAGTGGGTTACTATCTGGCCATAATCGTCTGGTTCTAGGGGACTTTAATGCACATCACACCTAATGGCATTCTCCCCTAGGTAACGACCAGCGTGACATAGCTTTGGCAGAGCAGATTGAAGGCTTCACGTTTGAACTAGGATTACAAGGACGTGCAGCAGCTCGCCAGACATTTCCATTGCATCCCCTGATCTCCTGAGCGACGTATCCTGGCAAGCCGTCATCCCTTTGGGATCAGACCACCTTCCCATAATTCTCACCATCGACCGACCAACCGACTTCATAACCTCTGAGCGCCGGACGTTTATCAATCAGAAGAAGGCCGATTGGGCTGGTCACCCCCTTCGGATGTGCTAGTTGCCGAGAGAAAATTCCGAGACATCATTAACGCAGCAGCCGCTCGCTTTATACCAGCCGGTCGAATACCCCAAGTGCGGCCCAATTTCCCGGCGCAGGCAGTGGTACTCGCAGACGAGCGTGATGGGATTTGTCGTATGGACCCCACTTACCCAGCATTAGTAAGCTGAATTTGGAAATAAACAGGGTAGTGAACGAACATAAGCGGAATTTGTGGCTGGAACACTTGGAGCAATGTAACTAAGGCACCGGTTTAGTCAAGCTGTGGTCTACTGTTAAGTCACTCTCGAACCCCGGTAGACGGGTTGACAGGACCTCAGTCACTTTTGGCGGAATAACCGTAAATGATCCGAAGAGATGAGCCAGGTTATTCAATCGTCAATTTATTGTGCATCCCGAGAGTGACAGGGCAAGGGGGAGAACCAATTGCCGCATTCGTGGTCTCCGAGCCGATGGATAGCTATCACAATTTATCGCGAAGTTACGAAAGTCATCCGTGGCGCCAAATCATCCAAGGCTTTCGGCCTCGATGGAATCTCTACATTGATGTTGAAGAATCTGGATTTACCTGGAGTTGAGTACCTTGCCACTGTCCTCAACCTGTCCTTTGAAAGGCAGAGTGATCCCGCTACTGAAGCCTGGAAAAGACCCGAGTTGGGGGGAGTCGTACAGACCGATCTCCCTTCTCTAACCAGAAGCAAAGGCGCTTGACACATTACTCCTCCCGAGCCTCGTAGGAAAATTTCCATTCGCCGAGCATCAACATAGATTTCGAAGACTGCATAGCACAACAACAGATTTGCCGTGGATTCAATCAGCCCAGAGCATGTGATAGGACGGTCCTCGTGGCACTGGATCTATCGAAGGCATTCGACACGGTCAGCCATGCCAAACTATTTGAGGACATCGCTAACACGTCCCTCCAGTCAGGCCTGAAACGCTAGGTTGCGAATTATCTATGTGGTCGCCAGTCATTTGTGGAATTTAGGGATAAGAAGTCGAAGCACCGTAGAATGAATGAAACAGGGAGTTCCCCAAGGTGGGGTGATATCTCCAAGTGTCCCAAAATACTTGGGGTCACATTTGACAGCTCCTCGATTAAGTCAAAAGTAGAAACAAGGTCCTCAAGTCACTTGCTGGAAGCAGTTGCAGACAAAGGTGCAGACAAAGAAACCTTGTTGACCACGTACAAAGCAATTGGCCGGTCTGTGTTAAGTTATGCTGCACCAGTATGGTCTCGTCAGTTTTGTGACACGCAGTGGAATAATATTCAGATCTGTCAGAATGCCTCCCACCGAACGGCGACGGGCTGTTTCCTCAATTCTCATGTGGACCACCACCATCAGAAGACAAAGATCCTACCAGTGCGAAGACATAACTACATGCAGTCTAAGCAATACCTTTTGGGCTGTTATCGCAAATCATCATCTTGTGGATAGATTTCCACCGCCCAGAAGCCTTAAGGCAGATCTACATAATCTAGAGCTTAAGGTTCAGCGCTACAAGAGAGAATCTCTAGATCAAGCGGCATATCAAGCAGATCTAGACAACATTCATGCAGCAGGTGCGGTAAATGGCTACCGGGTAAATGTAGTCCTTGGAGAACGACCGCCTCCCATTGCACCTGAAGAAATTGACCTCCCCCGGCAAACCAGAGTGGTTCTGGCTCAATTACGTTCCGATAGATGCAGCCGCCTCAACTCCTACCGAGCAAGGATTGATGCCGACGTGCAATATGTATGTCCCGATTGTAACCAGGGACCGCACGATACACGTCACCTGTTCAACTGCCAGACCCACTCGATTCAGACCCAGATCCCTGTGGACACACCTCATCTTAGTCGCAGAGTTCCAGGGTCTTGACACTCAACAGAATCAAGCAGACGAAAGATAGAACACAACAAACTGCTACAACAACAACACCGTTACCGCGTTGATCGGTCGAAACGAACTTTGATAAGAATCGCTATCTCCAAATGTTATTATGTGGCTACAACAATAATAACTTCCTTCAGCCAACTTCACCAGAAATAGCTGATTAACTCCACACAAATGTAATAAGCAATGGAATCCAAGAAAAATTAATTAATTTTCTTAAACTTGTTGTCATATCTTTGATAACATCTCCAAATAATGTTAAAGAGTTTCATTTTTGTCTAAACTATTACGTTAACAGTTTGCCTCTGTTCCTTATTGGAATGTTGGTGGGCAAATTTGCAATACGTCAATACGTAAACATCAAAAAAAAGGTCTTCAAATTTACCTTTAGTACACCTTTCTTGTATTCGGCTTCAAGTTTTTTGCAGTACATCATTGTAGAATGGGCTTCGGGACATGCACCGGGTGGATGCTGTGGATGCAAGTCACTAAAATATGCTGACGACGATGTCGATGTTGATGATGATGATGATGATGATGACGACGATGATGAAGACATCGATGGTGTTTGTTGATCTGTGATACCACCACTGCTGTTGCTATTGACTGGTGTCTTAAATGATGTTCCATTTAGGCGATCACCAATCAAACCTAAACGGTGAGTAAGAGGTTCCAAAATATATTCATTACTACCATAGACGTAAGGTGTTACGAGCGGCGGAGATGCACCTCCCATACCACTGAATGAAATATTACCCAGACCACTACTGGTGGGCGCCAAACGTCTATTATCGGGACAGCACATTTTTGCGCTATTGCTGCTATTGTCAGCAAATGATTTCTTCAAATGTATTACAATTTTCTCATCAAAATGTTCAATGGCCATTGAGGAAATGTCACGCAACTCTTGCAATACCTCATGTGGTCTCAGCGGTTTGGTGGTTTTGGCAATCAAACGTAGTATGCGGAATATCTCATCCAGAACTTTTCCTGGTATAAAACAGCACAAATTCAAATCCATGTATTTGGTGTAAGTCATAGATAGCATAGAAATGCGAGTCTCAATGGAAGTAAGTATATCAGCATGGCGAGCGAGGCAGTGATTTCTAAACGCCGCAACCAAACATACATACATTCATACAAAATAACCCTGCATCATGTCAAACAAATATGTAGATATATAACAGGTGAATCATCTTACCGTCTTTCCGACTCTCTTCTTGGCAGTAGGGCTTTAATGCGCTTGAAATTAACGGTGTGTTGCTTAATGACTTTGTTAAAGCCACAATTTAGTACTTGCTGGGCTACCTGATCGAATCGTCGACAAACCTTTAAGTAAAACAAATAAATTGAAAAATGTGTTAATACTTTCGGAGATTACAAAACTAGGAAAGGGAATTTTCAAGAAAAATTTCTCTGGCTAGCCACGGAAAATGCCCGTTGCCTGCTCTTTTTTTCATATTTTACACTTTGGGAGCATCATTACAACATACAGTCCACTTACAGCTACACTGATAGAAAAATTACGATACTTTTCCAATGCAAATTTTGCTCATGAACATTCCACTAAGGAACTGGGGCAAACTTCTCACATATCAATGAGTGCTGTCCGATTCAAGTTGTAAGCTCGATGATAAGGGGCCTCCTTTTTTTGGAGAGAAGTTTTACATGGCATAGTTCCTCACAAATGTTGACAGCATTACGAGGGGAAACCATCGCTGAATTTTTTTTCTGATGTTCTCGCCAGGATTTGAACCCAGGCGTCATAGGCGGACATGCTAACCTCTGCACTACGGTGGCCTCCAATACCGCCAGGTATTATTTTGTTTGCGTCATTGGCAAAGATTTTTAATACCATTTGGTATCAATTCAATACCGTGTCATATTTGTATTATTGTCATCGCGCCAGAAGTGTTGTTGAGCTTTCGACTTAAAATATTGAAGCCATTATAAAACATTAAACAAATAAATAAAATGTTTTAAAATATTTTGAATGGTTAAAAAAGCTGTTCAAATACTCGAAGGCGGTGAAAATGGAAATAGCACAAAGTCTAAGGACATTGTACATTTAAAATACAAGGAATTGGGGTTGGTCATGGTGTAACATAATTTTTTTAATTATTAACATAAATAATTAAAAAAGAATTGAATTAAAATTATTTACAATGTTTTTTTTTTATTATGGGGTGGAATAATCTATAACGGTTTGGTACTAAAACCAATAACGATCTGCTGCTAAAACCAACAACAGATTGATATTCAAGCCAATACCAGTTCGGTGCTAAGGCTAGTACCAAACGGTACTAATCATTTTATGTTTCATCCAAACCATCCTGTATTGCTTTTGTACCCTACAGTGTTGCTTTACTATAAATATTGTAAGATACTAAAATGAGCACGTTTGATATCAACTTTTCTCTGGGTGTACTTGCTACCCAACTTGTACATGCCACTCAATGCCCACCCGAATTCTGTTTCCTGTGAGTTCCAAAAGAGTTCCAGAGACATTCTCTTGCACCCCAGATTTCAGAATAAACGGTCAAACATCGCATCCCAGTAGCATGTCTATTTGAGCAGGCTTACTGAAATTTGGATCAGTCAGACCATCCGGCTCGAAGGACCATGTACAAGTTGGGCAACAAGCAGCTGTTAGTGAACTGTACGTTATAGTGATGCTCCCAAAGTGTAAGATATGAAAAAAAGAACAGGTGAAATAAAAGGCATCAGGTCAGCTTCACAGATACAGTTTATTTAGTTTCAGCAAATCCTTACCGCCTTCATGAGTTGACGCTGCACAAGTGAAGTAATGGCGGTGCAAGCAAGGTAAAATGCATAGAATTATGAGAAGGCGAATTGGAAATTTCGTCAATATGGCCGCTCTTTGTTCATTTAAGTAAAAGATTTGGCCCTTTTGCATAGAATGGATGCAAAGTTGTTCAAAATACGTAAATTGACGGGAGAAAAAGTGAAGTTTAAGATACTTAAAACTGTTTTAAAAATTCAATTCAATGTGATTCAACCATAAATGTAATTCATGTTAGGATTAAAATCATTAAGAATAATACAATTGAACTGGCATCAACACAGTATGTGTTAAATTTTTCCAGAATACTCATGTCTAGTATTATTTTGCCACTTTGAATTGCTGCCCGAAAGTCCACCAAAATGCTCTAAAAAGTTTAGGCATATCTCCGTCCTTCTATTTTATAATTACGGAGAGAGACTATGCTAAACCACCCTTCCAAACATGTCCTGTGCTCTGACTTTCTGGATATGTATATTATGTGATTGTCTGAGGGTCTCCTAAATTGCCCAACATCTATTCAAATGACTTGTCTTTTAAGCTGATTAAAGATCAAAAGCTGTCTGTGGTGTACTCAAAGTGCGAAGGAACCAAATTAGAATGGGGCACTGGAGCAAGAGTCATTCGGCGGTGAAGACTTAAACGTCGGGCCTTGTGAGGTCCAGACTGTTTACGACATATAAAGACCATAAAGCCACTGGAAAGTTAGGTGGCGTACTTAAGCATGGGGCATTGTGAGTTCCAGACAGTAACCGGTAAAAAGGGAAATTTTTCCAAACATGGGCACGGCTATCAGACTTTGCTAAGTCCCTTGCCATCAGGGGGTTTTGGGAAATGAATTCCTGATTAGCGATGATCCTACTGCTGAATGGATGAACCTTAAACTGTACGAACTTCTTGTTGGATAGACGATTTCTTCTCAGGGCGAATTTATGAGTCAATTATGGACTGCAATTAAAACTGCAGTTACGTTGCCAGGAGATAAAACCTTGATATAAAAATTAGTATAATGTAATACAATTTTTGTCAAGCGCAGTAAATATCAGTGTTTTTACCTTTCAGCTACCAAGTAAATTGTAAAAAAGTATACAATTCAATGCAGAAATTGATATTTTTACAATAAATTTGCCCGTTGGCAACGCAACTGAGGTTGGGTTTCTAACTATAATCGACTCTTTAATTTCACCATTTTATTTGTTTATTTCTCTTTCGAGTTGAGCTTAATGGGGGACGATGTATTTTGCAATCGAAAACGAAACCAAAATAAATTCTGGCTTTCTACGTTTGACCTGCAAACTGGGCGAGTAATGATGATGTTGGTGGCAGGATGGCCAAGGCCCTATGGTCAAATATATCGCGGAACAGGACGTTTTTTTTTACTGGGGCAAAGAAAGCATAACTGCGGATTTTAACGTCATATCTTCGTGGTCGACAGGAATTATCTTTTTACGAGTTGAGCGGATTTTTCTTCGATGGCGACATAGGGAATGGCATAACGGAAAGGGAACTTTGGACCTTCCCTCAATTTATACAGTTTGGTGCAAGATGGTTGGGGCACCTGCGAAGGAGTGTTTGTTGAGTTGCTTGGAGTATGTTAGTTTAGGTTGAAAAGAGGATACGGGTATTAATCCGCCCATGCCCCTATGGACATGCACCTAAGCCAGTAATAGGCTTGGTGTGCGCTCTAAATACTAAAAAGTAAACTCGAAAGAGAAAAACTATGTTTGGAATTTAGTGCTACTTCGGTGTCTGTTAGGGGCGAAAGCCTAGCAATGACATAGGAAATGCTCCAACGTCTCATTATCTTCCCCACATACCTTACACATGGTATCACTTGTCTGGTTTTGCATAGGTGAGCTGCATAAGCTATACTGACCTCCTTGCTGTTGTTTTTGTTGTAGCCAGATTGCATGTGGAGGTAGCGATCCTTGTTAAACTGCTAAATATGAGTAAGCTCGTTCCGATCCATAGGACCGACCGTTGCGGAAAAGTGATAGCCATTGGTTTTTGTTGCCTTTAAGCAGGAGACGGTGCCGCCCGGCCTCTCACTGAGACACTCCACTCGATACCGCTGATTGTCCGTGACTGTAGTCGTAGCTACTCCGTATACAAAGTATCCCGCCATGCGCAACCTATGGCCGCCCCCGGTAGCTTTCAGCTGAGTTTCTCGTGATAACTACATATGACCTCCACACAGATCGGAGTGTTCACAGGAGTGTTATACCATGCCGCGACCTCCTTCTCTCTTGCATTCAGTTATAGCATCGTCTTCTCACGATTCGTATCTTCCCATAGGATTTTCGTCGTCCTACCGACCGGGCATGCCCTTAACTCGGACTGTGTCGACCCGGAAGACTTTGGGTTAACAAGTTTATTGACGGCAATCCTCTGGCCTTCACTGCCAAATCGGCTGCTCTATCATTCCCTCTTACTCCGCTATGACCTCGCATTCATTATCGGGAGATGCAAGAAGCGTCTCGATCGATGAGTCCCGGTTCACCAAGGGTGGCGGTGAACAAGGTGACTGACGAACTTTCCAGGCTTGGATTGCGGATGGATTCTGCAAGTGCTGCGGCGGTGGAGTGCTGGACCTTTAGGGTACCTGTATTTTTTAAGTATTATTCGTTCTCTTCTCCTTTTTTCTGATGCGTAGTTTTTATTTAAAAAACAGTGCGCACACACTTCTCTTTCTTCAATGAAAGTTGTCCTATTGATAACCATAGGCGAGCAAGATTATCTATGCGCTTACCGATTTATTTATATTATATTTTAGTTACGACCCAGATAGTTAATAGTCTGAATGGAATCCACCGATTTTTAATTTACCGCCATAACCAAATGAAATAAAAAGAACACCAAAGCATTGGTGCATTGATAATTATTGGTGCGCTCGTCATTGGCGTAAAACGAATAATTTTATAACTCAAGAACATCAAAACCCTTACTGAAGTTGGCGTCATTACAAAGAATGTCAGTCATCCATGTAAAAATTCTCCGGCTATGTAAAGGTCCTTTTTTTTGGACAATGAGGTATGTTTGATACCATTTAAACATATATATAAGCATGTAAAAACGCTCAAATTTGGACACCGCTGCACAAAAATAAACTGGTAATACTAAGACCTTTCTCTTATTCCATTGTCACATGCTGAAAATCAAGAAATTACATTCACATGAACCATGGCCTCTCTCCCTCAATCCCATGGCAGCCGGTTGTACGTACCGGATTGACCCGATGGATTCCTTCATCGGCAAGGGTTGCTTCCTCAGTGTACAACACACTGCAACAACAACAACAACAACATGGCCATTCTCCCTCCACGTTGTATGTATTTCGTTGTTAGGATCTACGTGGAAGAAGGAAATTCGCATACATCGGTCACACCTTTAATACATCCACTACGACTTTCCATTTTTGCCATTTAATTTCCTTACCGGTCAACACTTCAAAAATTGAAAATGAAGCAGTCCAGCATACAAAGGTTAATGTGAATTGTTACGAGGATAATAAAATAAAGTCCTCACAACCAACTTACCAGCCTTTTTTTCGAAACTTCATCATAACTTAGATACTCGAATATCTCCAGTAGAATAATGGGAGGTAATTCCAATATGTTCATCCCACAAAACTTTTGTTTTTTCGGTCTTATTTATTTTTCGCCAAAAACACGATTACAAGTTTTGATTTTTGCTGAATTTGATCTAGAATGTTAACGATTTTCAGAAAGAAAGACAAAAGCCAAAGACGCACAAAACAACAACGAACAAGGGAACGAGAGAATGTGTCAAATGACGGACAAATGAGGGTTAAAAAATGTCGCCGCACCGCCCAATGTCCGAACCTATTTTCTGGCGTTTTGGGCTATGTGTCAAAATAGCGTTAAGTATTTAGAAGTCGTTTACACAGGGAGACAGATCGATAAAAATTATGATTATTACGAATTATGTGTGTTGGCATGGCGAAACAATTCAAGGTGGTCTCATTTGTGCAACAACCACAAATCATATGGTGCAATCCGCCATCTTGCCATCAAGCTGATCACGTTTTGCCAACACACGCAAAGAAATTTGTGGTATGGTAAAATTAAAAAGGTGGCCGCACACGAACAGCTGTTAACAGCCCGTCAGATTTGACGGTATTAAAATTTCAGATTTTTATTCGCACTCTCCTTGTTATCTCCTTTCTCGCATATTGCCCGCTCATGTACGCACACTTTCTGCACACGGATACACCCACGCACACTAATTTCTTTGGGCGTATTGGCAAAACTTCCCTGCAAATATTTTCTATCACAAGTCACTAAATCTGCACTCAAGGAAGTGGAAAACCATCTCAGGCAAGACATATTTATTTACAGGTGGTAGCAGTCGCCCAACAACAAAATATTGAGTGTACTATCTATCAAAATCAGTGATGAAGGTGCCATTACACTTCATGTTCTTCTCTTATGACATGTCAAATGTTACTATTGTAAAAGTTGCGTGATACGAATAAAAATAACACATGAAAATCGCTTTTCAAAATATTTATTTTATTATTTATTTTATTATTTTATTTTATTATTACTATTTTTTTTATTAAAGCTCTTTTCCTTCTGACAAAACATAAAGAAATCTGCTGTTTTTGTTGTAAGTTGAACTTCACAACTTTAACAATTTGAAACCATCTAAAATCAGCTTTTGCTTCAACTTTTTGGTTATGTCAAACAAAAATAACATATTATAACATAGTGTGATAGCAAAAATGATGAATCGTATGTAAATTGGCAATTTTGACACACATAATGAAATACCAAAAATACATAAAAAGTGACATGCCATAAGACAAGAACATGTCGTGTGATAGAGCCTTTAGTGCAACTCTGATTTTGTGTTTGTTACTAGTTCCCACCTTTTGTCGTTGTGTGTGTGTATTATGGTTCTTAACCATGGCGAAGCAATTAAAGGTGGTCTCATTTGTACAACAACCACAAGTCATATGGTGTAATCCGCCATTTTGCTATCAGCTTGTTTAACGTTTTGCCAACACAAATAAACAAAATTGTGTGCGTGTATGGGAGAAAGAAGATAACAACAAAGATAATGCAAACAAAAATCTGACATTTTAATACCGTCAAACCTGGCCGGCTGTTAACAACTGTTCGCGTGAGACCACCTTGTTAAATCCGCCTTGGTTATTAACTATAATACACACACACAACCAAAACCAATACCAATAGCAGCCGATAATATAAAACTATTTAGCGAAACATGAATGATAAAATGCCGATAGTAATGTTGGATTGATACATTTCCGGCATTCAAGCTGGTACATGCAGGATTCACTTAATAAGGTTGTGTCAAACGATCAGCCGACACATTATTTTTTGAATTTTTGACAGTGCTTGAGTTTCTCAACTAATTTTCTTTTTATATTCGTTCTTAGTTTACGTTTTCTCCTATTTGTGAAATATTTAATTGGCACGATTTGGCATCCTCAATATTCATGGGTCTTTCAACTTTTTGTCGTCGGCAAGTGACGTTACCCTTCATTATTCAGAAATGCCTGTTATTAATCTACCTTTAAATTCACCACATTTAAAAATACTAATGCTGACATCTAACTGTTGTAAGAAAACTACAGTATAATGCCCAATACCTAACCAACCCCAATCTTTGGTAGCCCCAATCTGGCAAGGCATATGTCGTTAAACAGCTGATTATAAATTAGTTTGTTTTCTATCCAGCAGTGCAGTTTTCCCATTTTCCAGTAGGATTACAAAAATGCCCACTTTTTATTTCGTTATTGTGGGTCACCAAGATAATCCCATCTTCGAAATGGAATTTACTACCGTCAGCAAAGAAGTCAGAGTAAGTAAATCGTAGATAGAACTATGCTTGGCGATTCATATTAATGTTCCCTTGTTTTCAGAAAGAAGATCACCGCCATCTAAGTCAATTCATAGCTCATGCTGCTCTAGATTTGGTGGACGAACACAAGTGGAAAACCCCAAGCATGTATTTAAAGTCCATCGACCGTTTCAATCAATGGTTTGTGTCAGCCTTTGTGACTGCTAGTCAGATACGATTCATAATAGTACATGACCAGAAGAATGATGAGGGCATAAAGAATTTCTTTAATGAAATTTATGAAACCTATGTTAAGTATTCCATGAATTCCTTCTATAAAATCAATACACCAATTAAATCACCAACATTCGAAAAAAAGGCTCAGTTATATGGGCGAAAATATTTGTTATCTTAAATGTGGGAGTTGCTTATATGTATATATGTGTGTACCTGCTGTTATGTGAGGTACGTTTTATTTAAATTTATATTATTACGATTTATTTTAGTAATCTATTTAAGGTAATTCAATTTTGTACAATAAAACAAAAAAACTTACAAATGTTAAAACCCTTAAAGAGTATAATATAAAATTTATGTTACAATGCATTGGTCTTCTTTGAGTTTATATTCCCTTACATTCATCTACAACAACAACGAACACCAGGATAACCTGGGTAGCATTTAAACTAACAAAAAATCACACTACAGACGGTCTTTGTTAGTCAGCTCCTTGCCCAGTCCTCAAGAACCTCGCAACGATATTAGATTTTTTTTGCAGGACTAACAAAAAGTTGGGGACATAATTCCAGACATGAACCAACTTAGGGGCATGGTATGGAAAACAATTAGTGATGCTGTAAGTAGCACGGAATTCCTGACTTATATTTTCTCTTGCGAGGTTGCTTTTTAGTATTTAGAGCGCACAACAAGCCGATTTCTAGCTAAGGTGTAATATCCGTACTCTCTAACCCAACAAAAGGATTGCCATTACGTATGTATTTATATATTGGGCATGAAAACACGAAACCATTAGTAAATTTATTGGTGCCTTTAAATTATTAGTGGGAGGCCATCGTTGCACAGAGGTAACCGCCTATGACGCTGAACGCCTGGGTTCGAATTCTGGCGAAAACATAAAAGAAAAAATTTCAGCGGAAGCTATCCCCTTCTAATGCTGGCGACATTCGTGAGGTATTATGCCATTTCAAAACTTCTCCCCAAGAGGTGGCACTTCAGCACGGTATAACTATGAGCACGACACAGGATGGAGTTTTGAGCTCCGTTTTGTGTGGTGTTCATTGTGTTGTTGTAGCCAAAGGACGATCTCCGCGGGAACGGGGTGGTGATTTGAAGGCGCCAATAATTCGCCTTGTCATATCGAGCATCATATATAATATCTTGAGCCTCCAGACGGGGCAATTATTATCCGATTTGTCTGAAATTTTGCACAATGACTTCTGCTATGATTCTCAAAAACGTCACCAAGTATAGTCCAAACCGGTATATAACCTGATATAACTCCCATATAAATCAATCTCTTGATTTGAGCTTTTAAGCCTAAAGAAGGCGTTTATTTAAACTTACAACTTTATCCCCGAATTGTGTTTTCCGTTTTACTCCGAATTGATGCAAGATCGTACAGCTGAAATTTACATTTTTTGATTCAGGACACTTCAATGAAGAACACTGAAAAAGAATAAGGGCTGCCCAAGCCGCTACTGAAAATTTCAATTTTGATAGTTTTTGCTTTATTTTTGCCTCTTATTTAAAACTAACGGTAATAACCATATGTTCATGTCTGTGGCACCTGTCGTTGACAAATGAGCTTTCAGTTATGTCCTCTTTAATGCTCAGTTTACAAGGCACATCATGATGCTTGGCAATTGTAATAGTTTTGGTGAAATAAGGGTGTATGCGTCACATGTACACATAACCATCAATCATGGCTGAAAAATCAAAATCACTTGACTTTAATCGTAATCATAATTTGACAGATATTTCCGATATGTCGAAATTTTTACAAAATGGTATTATGGTTATCGAAGACGAAAATTTGTTTACATTTTTGGTATCACGTTAGTCGAATTCGACTATGAAATTTGATGAAAATGATTGATATATAAGTTACTGAATACCACGAAATGTGAAATTCGCCTTTGACTACGGCTACTGTATATTTTCGCCTTCGACAACGGGAATAAGGGTGATTAAAAAAGACATTCTGTTTAAGATAAAGTTATAAAAAGAGAAGAAAAGTATGGAAAAATAAAAAGAACAAAATCGATGTACCGTTTTTGACAAAAGCTCTAATTAAAACGTTCACACGATGAGTATGATCATGATGTGCCGTATAAAAACCTATTTTGGTACCCCAATTAAAAAATCCATTTTGCTTACATAAACAACAATTTAAATCTTTTTATTTCACGGGTTTTTGTAACAAATTTCATAACAATTTTCATTTTCGATTTTTGTCCACCAGCGTAGCACTGTGCGCCGTTCGGACTCGGCTTTAAAAACGAGGTCTCTTACCATTGAGCTTAAACTAAACTATTGTATTAAGAAATTTTTTCAACTAAAAATTTAATTGAAAATAAACATTTTTTCAATTGAAAAATTAATTGAATCAAAAATTTTTTTTGATTGTATCCAGATTTTTTTTTTTTTTTTCAATTGTGATTGAAATTTTGGGATACATAGAGAGGAGAATATATGGACAACGTCTAGTGAGGAAACACTAGAACTACTCGTTTATACACATTTCCCGGGAAACTCTCCAACGGACAATGTGGCGCCAGAAGAGGTTGACTCTGGTATGCATTCGTCGGCTATTGGGGAAATTATGTCTGAGTTGAAAATCCAAATTTCGGCTCCTTTATGCCGCGTAAAGGCAAGCCTACTGAAACAGCCCTTCACGACCTAGTCTGCTACATACACGGTTCTCTCGCTGTCAAGGAATATACGATGGTAGCATTTCTTGACATTGAAGATAAAACCGACGTCAATCATGAATGAGTTGGAGTTTCTAGGCATCAACTCTACCGTAAGAAAGTTTTTTAATAACTTACTTACTGAAAGATGCATCACGGCAGGCTTGGTGATATGTATGAGGAACACCTCAAGGAGGAATATAGCCATTAAAAAAATATTATTGTCTCTGGAAGAAAAAGGTGTAATAGTGGTCGCGTTTGTTGATGACGTGGCAATTGCGGTTAGGGGAAAGTTTCCCAGCACTCTAAGAGATATACTTCAGGGAGCTCTACGTGCAACAGTGAAGTGGACTAGGTGTAAATCCGTGCAAGACAAAAGTAGTACTGGAAATTGCATTTCAAATCCAACATTATGGAAAGAGCGAAAAAGGCAACTCTTGCCTTATACACCTACAAGAGAGATATGGCAAAAGTTGGGGATTTAGACCGCACCTTATGCATTGGGTATATACTGCAGTTGTCAGACCTATAATGCTATATGGTCTTGTGGTTTGGTGGACGACGGTTCAAAAGCCCACCTACTGTTCAATACCCAACCGGATTCTAAGGATGGCTTGTTTGTGCATCACAGCCGCAATGAGGACACCATTTAATGGTTGTTGTTATATGTTTTATATACTTCAACTGTAAATAAAGGATATATATATTATGTACATATTGATCAAAAAAGTATCTCAAACCTGATAATAAGCTGCATGATATATAGGCAGCCTTTTATACTGGAGGATCCGTAGACAAGAGAAATACAACTCAGTCTCCGGCCGTTAGTTTGCTATCCATTGGATGGCAAAAATAGAAATGCGATACTGCCTAGACAACGTACGCTTGTGTCATGATGAAGCTGTAGCCTGTCGTAGTCAATCCGCAATCTGGTACATCTTGATGTTACTTCACTATGCATACTACTATGGCTTCCAATTTTCGTATATTAGTCAACTAGGTTTCTTTTTTGCACCCCAAGTGTGTCCGTCAGCGATTAGAGGGGTTTTTTCACTCCTGACTTTGTCTCAAAAATTTGGTAAGAAATTTAAACGAGACCCCTTGTTGTCGTTGTTTTTTTTAGCAGTTTGTTGTGTTCTATCTTGCGACTGCTTGATTCTGTTGAGTGTCAAGTCCCGGAAACTATGCGACTAAGATGGGGTGCGTCCACAGGGATCTGGGTCTGGCTGGGCAGTTAAACAGGTGATGGGTATCGTGCGGTCCCTGGTTACAACCGGGTCATACATCTTGCACGTCGGCATCAATCCTTGCTCTGTAGGATTTGAGAACTACTCTGGTTTGACGGGGGAGGTCAATTTCTTCAGGTGCAATGGGAGGCGGTTGTTCTCCAAAGACTACATTCACCCGATAGTCATTTACCGCATCTGCTACCGTGTCTGCATGAATGTTGTCTAGACCAGCTTGATATGCCGCTTGATATGCCCTAGAAGATCTCTCTTGTAGCGCTGAACCTCACGCTCCAGATCATGTAGATCTACCTTAACGCTTCTGGGCGGTGGTTATCAATCCACAAGATGATGATATTGCTTAGACAGCATGTAGTTATGTCTTCGCTCTGGTAGGATCTTTGTCTCCTGATGGAGGTGGTCCACATGAGAACTGAGGAGACAGCCCGTCGCAGTTCGGAGGGCAGCATTCTGACAGATCTGAATATTATTCCACTGCGTGTCACAAAGTTGACGTGACCACACTGGCGCTGCATAACTTACCACAGACCGGCCAATTGTTTTGTGCGTGGTCAGCAAGGTTTCTTTGTCTGCACTTCAAGTGCTGCCAGCAAGTGACTTGAGGGCCTTGTTTGTACTTTTGATTTTATTGCAAATTGCTGTGGCATGTGGGGAGAATGTGTAAATGCTGTCAAATGTGACGCCAAGTATTTTGGGACACTCGATGGTCGGAATCATTTCTCCATCGACCATCACAGTCATCTCAGTATTCACCTCACGCGTATTTGTAGTGAACAATGTGGCTGAAGATTTGATGGCAGATATCTTCAGATTTCTTGCAGCGAAATATGAGGCAAGTTCGTTGAGGTAGACGTTCAATCTCTCGCTGACGTCAACAATGGGTAGATGGGGGCCTGATGCCATGATCGTACAATCGTCCACATATGATACGATCTCTATGCCGTCTGGAGGATAGGTAGAGGTTAAACAGTGCCTGTTTGACTCTACGGTGCTTCGACTTCTTATCCCTAAACTCCACAAATGACTGCCGACCACACAGATAATTCGCGACCCATCGTTTCAGGCCTGGCTGGAGTGACGTGTTGGCGATGTTCTCAAATAGTTTTGCATGGCTGACAGTGTCGAATGCCTTCGATAGGTGCAGTGCCACGAGGACCTCCTATCATATGGCCTGGGCTGATTGAAGCCACGGCAAATGTGTACGGTGATGGCATGCAAAGCGGTTGTTGTTCGAAATCCATGTAGAGATCGGTTTGTACGAATCCCCCAAATTTGGGTCCTTTCCAGGCTTCAGTAGCGAGATCACTCTGCCCATTTTCCAGACATCGCGAACTATAAGAGTGTTCAAAGAGGACAGTAGTAAGGTACTCAACTCCAGGTAAATCCGGATTCTTCAACACCTTGGATGATTTGGCGCCACGGATGACATTCGTAACTTCGCCCACGGTAAATTGTGATGGCTGTCCATCGGCTCGGAGACCACGGATATGGCGAATTGCTCTTCTCCTTGCCCTGTTGACGGTTGAACAACCTGGCGCATCTCTTTGAATCAGTCACGGTTATTTCGCCAAAAGTGACTGAGACCCTGTCATTCCGTCTACTGGGGTTCGAGAGTGACTTAACAGAGGACCACAGCTTGCCTAAACCGGTGCCTAAGTTACATTGCTCCAAGTGTTCCAGCCACAAATTCCGCTTATTTAGTGCGGTTAGTGCGGTCCATACAACAAATCCCATCACGCCCGTCTGCGAGTACCACTGCCTGTGCCGGGAAATTGGGCCTCACTGGTATAAAGCGAGCGGCTGCTGCGTTAATGATGTCTGGGAATTTTCTTTCGGCCACTAGCACACCCGAGGAGGGGGGCAGTTGGCTGAAGCGGCGATTGGTATAATCTCTGATTGATAAACGCCCGGCGCTTAGAGGTTATGAAGTCGAGTGGTCGGTCGATGGTCGAATTAGGGGGAGGTTGTCTGACCACAAAGAGATGACGGCTAGCCAGGATACGTCACTCAGGAGATCAGTAGATGTAATGGAAATGTCTGGCGAGCTGCTGCACCTCCTCGTAATCCTAGTGGGGGCATCCTCATTCACCGTGGGGAAAATGATTTTGGCCAGATAGTAATCCACATATGTCGGGGTTGTAAGCTTGGCCATTAATTAGGACACAGCTAGCAACCGGCGGTATGTACACGTTGTATAGCTCTATCTCGGCTGTACCGAACCTGACTGCTATCACCATGCACTCCATGTTGGGGTCACTAGCGCCAGGCGCATTCGAGATGGGTCTATATTGCACGGAATGGTGTATCACGAAGGCCAATCCCCCACCTCCATTCCTTGAGCGATCCTTACGTAACACATTGTATCCGGGATAACTGTGCAAGCTGCAGGTGTTGGTCAGCTTTGTCTCCTGGATCGCTGTGGCCAATATGTTCTTCCGACTCATGAAATGCACAATCTCATCAATCTTGCCACGGAGATCAGTTGATTACAATTTCCCAATGGGGTCATTTACGTTATATTGCTTCACAAATGCGTCAGCTATATATTCAGCTTGTGTTCGTTAGTTAATCACTTCACTTATCTGTGAGGTCCGCTGCATTCTCTGGGAAATAAAGACTTAACTACGGTATTTGAACAACTCATATAAGGCGGGCGGCAGCTGTTGGCTGAATATATTTTGCTCATTCCTTCGGGGCGTTTTGTGCGCTGAACTTGGCTTTAGATTGATTTAAGGCTTCTTTCTACACTCGATACCAATTCCAACGGCACAAGTTTGTCGTATGCTTCGCAGTGTACTAATTCAATTCACCTCTGCGTAACTTGAAAATTGGTTCTGTTTGAAAACACATTGTTTTGTACTTTTTTTTGTCTTTATATACAAAATAGATGTATTATTTGCAGAAAAGCATTTCATTTTTACATTACAACAATACATACAGTCTCTTATAATTAATACACATACATATATTTTGTATATATTTATCATGATGATATAAAAGTAAAATGCTTAAATGCATTTGTTGATTTATTTAATTAAAAAAAAAATTAACTAAATATAAACGCTTTGAAAAAATACATAATTTGCTAAAAACTATAAATAGATATTTGGAAAGTGTTTTTAGAGGAACAAAACTTGGAAAATGCATTTAATACAATAAGGACGTTACTTTAGTTGAAACAATGACTATGCATAGTAAAAAGGGGATACATAAAAAATAAAAGGATGATTGGGATATATTTGTAGATATTCCTCATTTCATCATTTGCACAATGTTTGCTTTTGTAATTGGCAAGAAGCACACAACACAACACAAGCAAGAGACACACAGAGAATGGAAAACAAGTCAACACTCAAACAATAAAATCAATACATATTTCAAAGAATGTTTCGTTAACAATAGCTTAGTAGCATTTAATATATAGTGCAGTATGTTGTTGGGATTGCGCGGATAGTTGGCAATAGAGGATCATTTGACAGCATAGCCATTGGGATTATTGCTTTGCCAGCGCCAAGTATCGACACACATTTCATCAACACCACGAGTGGCCTTCCAGCCCAAAGCCTTTTCAGCCAGAGCTGCATCGGCAAAACAAGTGGCCACATCACCGGAACGCCGATCAACTAGTTTGTATTTTATTTCACGGCCCGAAGCTTTTTGGAAGGCATTCACCATATCCAAAACGGAATAACCCACACCTGTACCCAAATTGAAGGCAAAGAATCCAGTCTCCGCTATATTGCGTAATTTATCTAAAGCTTTAACATGACCCTCGGCCAAATCGACTATGTGTATGTAGTCACGTACACCGGTGCCATCTTTGGTAGGAAAATCTGAACCGTATACTTGCAGGCAATCACGTCTGCCCACAGCTACTTGTGCAATGTATGGCATCAAATTATTTGGTTCACCATTAGGATCTTCCCCAATACGACCACTGGGATGAGCTCCAACAGGATTGAAATACCGCAAAGAAACAACAGCCCAACGCTAAAGGGAAAACATAAAACAACTTAATTTAGCATCGATATACATGAAATACTTGGTTTGACTGGCGCGTTTTACCTTATCAGATTTACACAAATCTTTTAAAATTTCCTCTGTAAAATATTTGGTTTTACCATATGGGCTAGTGCAGTTGCCTACGGGATGTTGTTCAGTGACGGGCAGAAATTGTGGTTCGCCGTATACTGTAGCACTGGAACTATAGACGAATTTGAAGACGTTGTTATCAGCCATAGCTTCAAGCAAAACATTTGTCCCCGTCATATTGTTGTGATAGTATTGCAATGGAATGCGACATGATTCTCCAACAGCCTTGAGAGCAGCAAAATGTGCAACCATATCAATTTTATGCTGAAAAGAATTGTGGATGTATACGAAAAAAAGTTAATTTTTTTTAAGTCAATAATTAAACAGTTGTATAAAACTAGCCCAGCGATCCCATACACCTAGCTCATTTCTTTATTCTTTTCTTGGCAACAAGAATCGATCGATGCAATATGACATAAAATAAAAAAAAACATTAAAAAGTGCCAATATTGCTTTTAAGACTCTAAATTTACGAGGTCAAGAAGGATTTAACAGCCGATCAAAATTGAGCAATTGAATTGGGAGTTGGAAGAACAGGGGATGTCAAAACAAATTGACTTGCACTGGATCCATTTTTTTTGTGTTTAATGATTTTCCTTCGCCGCTTGTGTATCTAGTACCAAAATAAAACACAGCAAAAGTATGCATTTGCTGTATTTTATTTATCAAGTCTAGAGGATTCGTTAGCTTAAGGGTGGTACTATGTTCGCCCCGGCACGAGAAAGCTATGAGCACCACACAAGCCGGAACATTGAGGTCCGATATGTGTGGTGTTTATTGCTGTCACGAGAAGCTTAGCTGCGAGCTATCGGGCGCGTCCAGTTTGCGGATAGTGAAATGCTCCATCCGGAATAGCTGTTGCTGCAGTCGCGGACAATCAACGGTACCGAGCGGAGAGTCTCAGTGAGAGATCGGGTGGCACCGGCTCTTGCACAAATACAGAGTGCCTATGATGCTCGATGTGACGAGGCGAGTTATTGGCCCCTTTAAATAACCAATGGCCACCCTGTTCCCGCGGCGATCGGTTCTTTGGACCGAAACGAACTTGCTCAGCTACAGGAGCTTGACGAGGATCGGCACCTCTACATGACAACAACTATGTTCGCTTTTAGCGCAATTTTTTTTATGATTACTATTTTTTAGATAATAGATTTTGAAGCAAAAGAACTTGCTGATTTCATTCATAGGACATTTCCTCTTTACTTATGAAACATTTTTTCATAAAAGTATTATGTTATCATTGAGATTTTTTTTAGTGTTTCAAAAAAGTAACCGTGAAAAACATGTGTTTTCACCGGTGAAAACGAACATAGTACCAGCCATGACATAATTACCAGGTAGTGTACCGTAACGCGAAGTGCACTATCTGTCAACGATTATTGGTTGTGTGTGTATTTTATTGTAGTTAAGAACTATAACACACACACAAACAACGAAAAATGGCGCGAACTAATAACATACGCAAAATCAGAGTTGTACCAATCATTGATTTTGACAGACAGTGCGCTCAATATTTTGTTGCTGCCACTACCTATAAATGAATATATCATGGTAGCAGCCATTAGGATAAATAAAACGCTCCTTCCGCCAAATGCGTTTGAACTTTGACGTTGGCAGCACTGACACAACTTCTGAAATAATTTATCAACAAAACAAACAAAATAAGTCGTTTTAATTTTAAATAATTTTTTCTCTAAGTTCATCTATGTGTTTAATTAAAATCCTGAGCAATTTTGCCACAGAAGGTTTAATCAGTGAAAAATATGTTTTAGTTGTCATTGATTGAATTGAATGATGACACCATATCTTTTAATAAACGGCGAAAAGATACGCCAGTTAGCTTAATGGGGATAGCATTTTTCTCCATACAAACTAAGCGAAATTTTCGGTTGCAGCCAAGACATTTATGTCGCCACCGAAAAAAAGTTGCGTAGATTACAACATGGCGACAAACATCGATTTATAATTTTGCGGATTTTTATTATCATTTTCGGCAAATAATAATAATCGTTTTTATTTGCAGATAACTTTATTTCATGTTGCATGGAGCTATTAAAACATACATTTTCATTCGATGTTGCGAAAAAACGCCTATTTGTCACCCTGTTACGCAAAGAAAATTTCATTTGAGCTGCGTACCTGAAAGCCAGAATTGCATACTGCGCTTAATTGGTCAATAAAACGCCCCTTTTGTATGACAATTAGTCGCGCATGTTTATATGAGCTTTTTAATATATGTTTCATATTTGATCTTGAAATTTCGCTATGAAAATTTCTCGATTGACCTTGAAATTACTATGATAATTATAAATATATTTTCTGCAATAATCAAATGTGACGCAATAGCGTACTATTTTGAAAGCTTAATCTAGGAACAATTAAGTATCTAAAAATGAACCAAAGTGGATTTTCTATACGTTCAGGTTCCCGCAGCGATCGGTCGTATGGACCGAAACGAAATTGCTCATCAATAAGAGTTTGACAAGGATCTCTCTCCTCTATATGCAAATGTGGCTACGGCAACAACAACATTTTCTATACGTAACATACATAGGGAAACAAGAGAGGGATAACTTTCCTCATGTCAGGTTTAGTCAACGATAACGTTTCCAACGTCATTACAACTGAGTCCGAACGGCATATATTCGATGTTCCGGAGGCGATATTAAAAAAGTTATTATTAAACAGGAGAGTCTTACTTCATATCAATGAGCTCTCTCCGATGTTGTTGTAGCCACATTTTCATGTGGAGGTGGCGATCCTCGTCAAGCTCCTGTAGGTGATAAAGCTCGTTCCGGTCCAAAGGACCGATCCCGCGGTAACAATTTGGCCAATGGTTATTTAAAAGCGCCAATAACCCGCCTTGTCTCGATATGACATCATAGACACTCAGTATTTGTGCAAGAGCCGCTGCTGCCCGCCTCTCACTGAGGTTCTCCACTCGATACCGCTGATTGTCCGCGACTGCAGATACTCTGTATGGAGCATTCCACTAACCGCAACCTGTGGACGCCCGGTGGCGGTGGAGTTAAGCTTATCATGACAGCAATAAGCACTACACAGATCGGACCTCAATGTTTCAACCTGTGTGGTACTCACAGCTATCCCGTGCCGGGAGCTCTCTTGGATTCAAGCTCTTTGTTCAATTATAAAGAACCTCCTTTTTATAGCCGCAGAGAATTTTACTAGCTATAGATGGTCATCAAAAAATTAAAAGCTGACACATTTTGTGGCCCCCATCTTAAGGCCCTCAACCTATCTGTGGACCCGACGCAGGATTACTATAAGTAACACACAAATTGAAATTTTGAACTCCGATTGATATACTGTTCATCGTTATCAAGGGAAGCTCAATTGAGAGCTATCGGGCGCGCCCACAGGTTGCGGATATTGGAATGCTACGCAGGTATGTGCAGTAGATGCAACTGCAGTCGCGGGCAATTAGCGATATATTGAGAGTCTCAGTGAGAGGCCGGGTGGCACCGACTCCTGCTTAAATACTCAGTGTCTATGCTACTCGATAAGATATAGTGAGATATTAGCGTCTTGGAGTATCCAATGGCCATCACTTTCCCGCAGCCATCGGTCCGTACCCCGTGCTCACCCATAAGAGTTTGGCGAGGATTGCATGCAAACTGTCTCTGTACAAATTTAAAGTTTCCGGTCTGGAATATGAGGACAAAGTTCCTGCTACTGAAGCCAAAAAAGGATTTGGCCAAGAAAAAATCGTACAGACAGATTTCCGCTCTCTCATCAGTTTAAGACACTACACCTCACGAGGCTTATGGGACATTTTTCAAGTTCTGAGGATCTGCATGAATTCCGTTGATATGTATCTCTAATCTCTAGCTATTTTCGACAATGGACGATTGCATTATCATGGCTTAACGCCCCACATTTACGACACCTGCGACTGGTTAAACGTCAACCTAGTCGAATGTGAGAATCGAGTGTATGACGATTCCGACCACCTAACTCAAAATACTGGGATTCACATAAGACAGCCTACACAGGTCCTTTGCTCATAATACTTCAGTTTGTGACAGTCGGAAGCAGAACAAGGCCCAA
Organism: Stomoxys calcitrans; assembly: GCF_963082655.1. NCBI lineage: Eukaryota > Metazoa > Arthropoda > Insecta > Diptera > Muscidae > Stomoxys > Stomoxys calcitrans. Next base: position 211,465,229 of record NC_081552.1, read on the forward strand.
AGTCGCTTAGTTGGTGTGGCACCAGATCCTCGAGAAGATGGGTCTACGCGGAATGTTGGAAGAGGAAGCGTATTTCGGCAATGCTGATATCGGGGGTGGGGAGTAGCACTGAATACGAAACTAGATCTGAGACATTCGCACTTGTAGGTGGAATGCGCGGCGTTGAGGACACCTCTCAGACAGAGGGAGTCAAAGACATAGCGCTCTTTGCATTTCGGGCATTCGCTTGTTCTGGCGACAAACAACTACTAGGTATTGGTGACGCTACGGACTTTGTCCGGGCGGAACTTGGGGATGGGGGCGTCCTGCCCATCTTAGGTCCCGCTATTTATACGAAAGGGTCTAAGCTGGATGGGACCACTTGGGCAGGTGTTTTGTTGAATAAGGGAGTGACATAGACTTTTGGACTGGTGCTGTCTTTCAGGCTGAGGTTATTGCGATCCTCAAGATCTTGCATGTGATTATTACTCAGGAGGCTGTCGCAATTTATGTGGACAGTCAAACGGCGCTGGCTGCAGGTCGAGGCTTGGAAGGCTCGGAAAACGCAAGGATCGTCTTGAGGTTTGGGGGTTGCTGTTAGGCAGGGAACGAGGCGGCTGACCAGCTGGCCAGTTTTGGGATGCGGATGGATTCTGTGCTGAGTGCTATGCCGATGGTGAACCCCCCTGTTTGAGATTGTGGATGCCTACTACGGCGAATGTACATAATCGGCGTTGTGGGCTGCAGGGACTTGAAGACCCTGTGGCCGAGATTCTCCGGAATGAAGACGTCGATTGTTCTTGAGCTGGGAAAGAGCGACCATAAATTGTTGGTGGAAGGCCGGAACGGCCACTGCAATAACAGGTCGCTGACATGACGATGGGCTTGGGACGATGAGGATTTCCGCAGAGTCTGTAGGGATGAGGAGTAGTTGGAGACTGTCGAACACCTGCTGTGCCAATGCTCCGCAATGGCAGGGAGACGGCGTAGGATTATGGGTGAACACCTTTTCTCTTCACTGTGCTCTCTATAGTCTTTCGATCCCCGAGTCATTCTGATCTGACGGGGCGGCTCTCTAGTCGGTGAGACTTCTTTCGGTTTATCTGTAATTTCATTTCTTTCTAAGACGAACACAATGAACCAGGGGTTGTAGCAGTGTGTTGTACACTGCGGCGGCAGCCGACTCCATCGGCCCGACCTTCAGCTACTGCCAAAGCTTCTTCCATCCGGAAGCTTGTATGACTCCCTAAAAAACTCAATTGGAGGAGACTTGCTCCAGAGCCCCATTCCACTTTGAAACCAACGTGGATAAATTTCGCAGTATACCATAGGCATCTGTGTTCTTCCTTTAAAGCCGTTCATTTGAATATGTAATTATTGGCGTTTTCTGTTTCCATCAGTGTCCTAATATGTATGAAAAAGGCGAAAAGGCGATTCCACTTCTTCTCACCTTACTAATAACATTTTTTGGTCATTTAAAGGCCGATCAACACCTTGGGGGAAAATAACGCAAAGTTATATTTAAAATGGAGACTTTCTACGAGTATAGACTAATAGACTGATTCAAGTCCCAGCTTATGATTGCAAAACCAATGCAGTGCACATTCTGTATTACCTTTTATCGCATAAAGATCAATTAAAAAGAATAAAAAGCTGCGTTGCCGGGCATTTTGAACACATATACATTGCTTGCAAAGCAACGAAAAACCCCCATTGCGCTAGATAAGCAAAAACCGTAATTCTATGAAGCAACTTCTCATAATATTTGTTCCCCTTTTCGGGTACATACAATACATATGTGTGTATACACAAGCGATAAAAATTGGAAAACACATGATAACACAGTTGGTCTCGTTTATCGCAATATATGAAGAATTCTAAGTTTATTATCAAAACACACATATGTACTTAAATATGGCAGACTATAGCTAGAAACACTGCAATTGAAATTCACATTTTCTACATTTTCAGAAATAGTGATTTCCCCACGTTATCTAATAATGATTTTCGATACAAAAAATACTAAGAAACATATCAGAATCAAGGAACTCCTTCATTTCATGTTGAATCGATATTCATGCGTTTAATTGTTTCAGAAATGGTGGCGGTAATAGGACATCACCCTTATATTAACATACAAAAAGACACCACAATGTAACCACAAGTTCTATCATGAAAAAGACTTCTAAAAGTGTTCATTTATGTTCTTGTAAATTATCTTATCATTCCGTTCTATGCATTCGTTATTGTCTTAAAAAAAAAACAAGTAAAAAGGCGTTAAGTTCGGCCGGGCCGAACTTTGGATACCCACCACCTCAGGTATATATGTAAACCACCTTTCATCAAAATTCGGTGAAAATTTCATAGCTTATGTTCCATATCAGTTATATCAAAATATGTTCAGATTTGGACCAAATACTAATAAGTACCGCAGCTATATCTAAAAATAAACCGATCTGAACCATATACGACACGGAAGTCGAAAAGTATAACATAAGTCACTGTGCCAAATTTCAGTGAAATTGGATTATAAATGAGCCTTTTATGGGGCCAAGACTTTAAATCGAGATATCGATCTACATGGCAGCTATATCCAAATCTGGACCGATTTGGGCCAAGTTGCATAAAAATATCGAAGAGCCTAACACAAAGCACTGTCCCAATTTTCGGCGAAATCGGACAATAAATGCTTTTTTTATGGCCCTAAAACCTAAACCTAGATATCGGTCTATATGGCAGCTATATCCAAATCTGGACCGATCTGTGCGATATTGCAGAAGTATGTCAACGGGCTTAAATTAACACACTGTCCCAAATTTCGGCAACATCGGACCATAAATGAGCTTTTTATGGGCCCAAAACCTTAAATCAAGAAATCGGTCTATATGGCAGCTATATCCAAATCTGAACCGATCTGGGCCAAATTAGAGAAAGATGTCGAAGGGCCTAACACAACTCACTGTCCCAAATTTCAGTAAAATCGGATAATAAATGTGGTTTTTATGGGCTAAAGACCCTAAATCGGCGGATCGGTCTATATGGGGGCTATATCAAGATATAGTCCGATATAGCCCATCTTCGAGCTTAGCCTGCTTATGGACAAAAAAAAGAATCTGTGCAAAATTTCAGCTCAATATCTCTATTTTAAAAGACTGTAGCGTGATTTCAACAGACAGTCGGACGGACATAGCTAGATCGTCTTAGATTTTTACGCTGATCAAGAATATATATACTTTATAGGTCGGAAATGGATATTTCGATGTGTTGCAAACGGAATGACAAAATGAATACACGCCCATCCTTCGGTGGTGGCTATAAAAACGGTTATTGAAAACACAAACGCACTTCTTTCTCTTCATCACAGACGGTAATTTTTGTTTTTTTTTTTTTGTTTGCTTGATTTTTTTAATTATTGAACCAGGTAAATGACAAATTCTTAATAAATATGATTTATGTTATTGTTGTTACACGTTCGTTGTACATATGTCCTAAACACATTGACACATGGGATGCATATTTACACATCCAATTTCAATACGAAATCGTTCAGAATTCGCTAAGAAGTTTTGGCAAAAAAAAATTCCCTTTCCGAAACTTCGATCTGTTCCGAAATCATGTCAACCATTCTATATGACTTTCGTAACAATTTCGGATCCGAAGTCGTATGCAACGTCCAAAGTTAACCCGAAGTCTTTCGGGTCGACGCATTCCGAGTTAAGGGAGTGGGCGACGAATGCAACATTGTGGAGCAGTGAAACGGTCGATAGGACGGCGAAAATCCTATGGGGGATCCAGATCGCGAGAAGACGAGGCTATTAATGAAAGGAAGCAAGAAGGAGGTCAGTATAGCTATTGGTATCATAACGGGACACATAGGACTACGAGCTCACTTATGTGAAATCGGTGCGGCAAGTGATAGCATGTGTAGGGCATGCGGGGAAGATGATGAGACGTTGGAGCATTTGCTTTGTCATTGCCCGGCTTTCTCGTCTAACAGATATCGGCACTTAGGTGGAGACACAATACCAGACATGAACCAACTTAGGGGAGTGGTATTGAAAACAATTAACGATTTTGTAAGTAGCACGGAATTCCTAACTTAAAATTTTCTTTTTAAAGGCTATTTATTTTTAGAGCGCACAACAAGCCGATTACTGGCTTAGGTGTATGTCCATAGTGGCATGGGGCGGATTAATATCTGCACCCTCTTTTCAACCTAACCTAGCCGATTGGTTTGCTGGGAAATTACCAAATAATTGAAATAATCAAATTTAGTTGCTATAATAAGTTGGTTTTTTTAAGCAAATGATGTCATCCTTTCGAAGCGATAAATGCATATTTGCTCCCGAATTGCCTAAGCAAATTCGGGAAACTTTTTATATCAATGAGTGCTGTCCACTTAATGTTTTCTATCTCGCCCTCGACTTTTAACAGGCATGTACGGGCGACGTGCTGGTGATCGACACCACTTTGTAGAAAAATTTTGCATTATGGAAGGTCTATCTCATAGTGGTTCTTTTTATAACAGATGGCTTTAGAGTGCCCTTTTTTTACATAGAAGTTTCACAAAGCTGGAAGTTAACAAATCTTGCAGTTTTAATGAGCCGGGATTTAAACCGATATGTTTGGCGTGATTTGACAACACGATAATTTATGCTTAATTAATGAAGCCTTAAACAAGCCTTAAAATTGGTTTATTAAACAGTTCTATAAAGAAAATTTGTCAAATAACCCTATTTCAATTCTACATTAAGTTTTGTGAATACTGATATGTAAAAACTTTAGAAATAATTGATCTTAAACCAATTATCATTATCGCCATAGCGGCGCATCGTTTCGAAGTTGACGTATTATACTTCTACCGCAAAGATAAAAAAAAAAAACACACAAAAATTCCAAATTAAAAATTAGCCTGATATATACATTTTCGAGAACACACCCTTATTAGGGATCAACACATTTGTATGGGGGCCCTCTTTCGAGAACACATACTTATGAGGGATCAAAATGTTTGTATGCTGGCCCTCTTCCGAGGGTAATGATTTTGATGCAATGAGGCGCTTAAGCTCTGAATAGGTTGGTTGAAAATTAAATTGTAAATGGCCTGTCCTCCTGTCCTACAGTCAGCTCAATATCACCAAAAGTTACTCCAATGGGAAAGATTTCCCCTTAACATGGGACTATCATTAAAACTTTTTCCCGGCACGGGATAATGTATTCATCGTAATGCGTTTGGCTGGGACTTTGATCTCCAAGCTGTGTGGTGTTCTTCGTTATCCCGAGCTTAGCTGAGAACTGCCGGGCGTGCCCACCGATTGTGGATAGTGGAATGCTCCATACGGAGTAGCGTCAACTGCAGTCACGGACAATCAGCGGTATCGAATGAAAAGTCTCAGTCAAATGACCATCATGTTCCCGCAGTGATCGGTCGTATAGCCCGGAACGAGATTCAGTATTTAAGCACCGCTTAAATACTGAATGCCTATAATACTCGATATGACAAGTCGAGCTATTGGCACCTTTAAAAAACCAATGGCCATAACGCTTCCAGAGCGAGCTTGCTAACCTATAATGCTTGGCGAAAATCGCTACCTCCACATACAAAGTTGTTCTTTTAACTTTGTCCGACTTGTCCGTTAACTAAAGGCCTTCGGGAGTATAATCCACACACCGTTCGCAGTCTGTTCGCCTGACTCCTCTCAATCTTTAAATATGTGATTTTTAAGGAGAAGAGTTACCAGTACTTGATGCCCCGGAGAGGTTGGAAAGAAAGCTAGCCGAGCGCAATATAGAGAGCGAGAGAAGCATTTTCTAGAAATGTAGAGTGGGCTCAGTCAGAAATTGGCGAAAATCGCTACCTCCACATACAAAGTTGTTCTTTTAACTTTGTCCGACTTGTCCGTTAACTAAAGGCCTTCGGGAGTATAATCCACACACCGTTCGCAGTCTGTTCGCCTGACTCCTCTCAATCTTTAAATATGTGATTTTTAAGGAGAAGAGTTACCAGTACTTGATGCCCCGGAGAGGTTGGAAAGAAAGCTAGCCGAGCGCAATATAGAGAGCGAGAGAAGCATTTTCTAGAAATGTAGAGTTGGCTCAGTCAGAAATGTATTGTAGGGGGCATTAGGAAGGATCTGACCTTTTTCGCCTTGGATCTGAAGATTACTATGATCCCAGATCCTTCTTGGCAAAAGCGGGGACTTACTAAATAGCCAAAGCGAGAACCATCTCTCCTTTCAAGATGCATTACACCGCCATGGACAATTCGCTGTATCTTAAGGTATCGACAACGGGCTAGTGGGTACCGAGCAATCTAAAGCTGGAAACTTGAAGCTCACAAGTCGGAAAGCTACCTGTAAAGTAAGAGCAAGTGAAAGGCAAAGAGTGCGAGGAATGCCTATCAACGGATAAGAACAAGCTCAAACGTTTGTCGGTAGGATTGAAATTGATCTCACCTAGAGGGAAGGGGAGTGGAAGGGAGATAAAGAGGGCGTCCAAAAAAGTCGCATATTCTCCACCATCAGAGGGATCGAAACATGTGAAACCTTGTGAAGTTTTTAATTACAAAGAAACAACCCAAAAAGTAGGAGGATTGCAAATTTGCTCATGAACATTCAATTAAGGAACAGGGGCAAACTTCTCACATATCAATGAGTGCTGTCCGATTCCAGTTTAAAGCTCAATGATATGGGGCCTCCTTTTTAAAACCTAGTACGAACGGCGTGCCGCTGTGCGAACCTCTTTGTGGAGAAATTTTTACATTGATGCCATACCATTTTTTTCAAATGGCATAGATCCACACAAATATTTCCAACATTAGAAGGAGATAACCACCGCTGAAACTTTTTTCTGATGTTCTCGCCAGGATTCAAACCCAGGCGTTCAGCGTTATAAGCGGACATGCTAACCTCTGCCCTACGGTGGCGGAATTAGTTCTCGATATTCGTCTTATAGGTTAGGTTCGGTTATAAAGGTGGTACGGATTTGAATCCATCCATGGCACTGTCGACAGACACCTAAGCCAGTTGCGCCCTCTAAATATCTAAAAAAAAAGTAGTCTCGAAAAAAAACGAAACACTCAAACACCCATTAATGTTTTTCATTTCACGCCCCTAAGTTGTTTGAAGTCTGCTGTCCCCACCTAAGTGAGGAAGTTCGTTAGCTACGAAAGCCGGGCAATGAAATGGGAAATGCTCCTACGTCTCATCTTCTTCCCCACAAGCCCTACACGCGCAATCACTTATTCTATACTAATCTATTCTGTATAAGTCTAGTGATTATCTCCTTCTTACTTCCTTTCAGGATTAACCTCGTCTGCTTACGATCTGGATCTTCCCATAGGAGTTTTCTAGTCCTTACCCCCCGTTTACTGATGGCAGAACTCTGGCCTTCACTGACTAATTCATCTTTTTTTTCATTCTCCCTTACTTCACTATGGCCCGACAGCAAAAGGATACGGATCGTGTCATTCTCAAAGAAGACTAGCGTCGGAAAAATATCTCAGTCGCTTGGTCCTCAATGTAGATCCCCAGGCCCATTCTTTTTTCCAACGCAGTCCTTCAAACTAGTAAGGCGTAAGTTAGTATTGATCAAATCACGTTCCTGTTTAGCCAAAGGATTATCCTCGGATTCAGGATCCATTTCGAGCTTATACATAGTGCATAATATCTGTGAAACTTCTCAAAACGCTCCTGAATGTGGCATTTGAGTTTGCGTGATATCGAATTTGTCTTGGTAATTCTAATTACCATTGCGGTAATCGTGGGCTCAGTTACCATCAGAGATTTGCTTGACTAGAAACTTTTATGTAAAACACCCTCTGTGTATTCTTTTCGGTAAGTTCTTCTGTCGATGCCTCTCGCTCTATGATGTCACATGCAACAATTCAATAAAATCAGATAAGAATAGTGTCCAAAGTACTTATAAAGTCAAATTGAAAGATCTATTTTTATAGTAACTTTACCAGTTCGTAGAGAAATTGGGACCAGTATTGGCATGGATGTTGGAAGTAACATCATAGCATGGAAGTCATACATGAACATGGCAAGATTTGTGCTATTTTTTATCCAAACTGATTTAAATCAATAAGCAATAGCGCTGTTTTGACAGACGGGACTCGCCAGATCGACATAGAATAAAGTAACGATGAAGAATATGAATGCTTCATAGGAGTTTAGATAAGAGGATGAAATTATCTCAGAGGTTTTATAGGTGGTTATAGACATTCGTCCAACGTTCTCAGATGTAAAGAAATTCCGTCTATTTTGGTGGTATGACTGCTCGGGATTTGCTACTCATTTTAAAGGTCTAGCATGCAAGACAATGCGGTTTATTGCGATATGTGATGGTTTGTTGTGATAGTCGGACGAAACTCAATAAAACATCACACTGACCCTAGAAAATTGGCTAATAATATATAAATTTTGCAAAAACCCCAAAATTAAAAGCTATGTACTCATCAATGGAGTACATACATCCTTTTGGAGCTTTTAAGATTTAATCGCCAAGCATCTGTTAGCTAAATAAGTATGATGCACAACCAAAACGTGTTAAATTTTTGTCTTCAAATATCGCAGCGAAAAACATAAAAAATATTTAATTAAGAAAGGTCAATAAACCAATACAACACAAAAAAAAAAATTTTCAGCAAAAATAAAAAAAATCTCAACCTGTAAAGCATTAAAAATTCTCAATGAAATTTATCAAGCAAATGTAGGCAAATAAATTTTAATTTTATAAACGTTTAGTGTACACAAAAATACATACCTCTTGAAATACAGCGCGAACTTGTTCACGGTCGGTGATATCGACTCGATAGAAGTGTACTTTTTTACCGGTGATCTCTTGCACACGGTTCAAGGCTTCGGGCAATTTGGCTGTGCCGGAACTGTAGGCATTGCATAGATTATCAACACAAACAACATTGTAGCCAGCATTGAGCATCTCCAAAACGGTATGGGAGCCGATATAACCAGCTCCTCCAGTTACCAGAACAGTCGGTGGAGCCATGATGAATTCTTAATCAAATTGACTGGAACAGAGTAGGAAAGCGAAAGTTGTATTGGAAAAATTTCCTTTCACCGTTTGATTTGTTTAGAAACAAGCAAAAATGAAAGAATAAAAATACTTGACGTCAGCAAAATTCTAAATGTTCTTCAATTGCGGCCATGAAGCGATTGTACCTAGGTATATAGGCGATGTACGGTGGAGTGCAATGATGAGGATGGTATAATCTATGGCTAGTATTCTGTAAATCTTTGCTCTCCCATTGACTATTCAAGTTCCACTGCTGATTCTCATACTCTTAGTGTACAAATTGATTCACACAAGCTACAACAATGTGTAAACAAACACGTCGTCAATATCATAAGCTGTTTTTTTTTTTTTTTTGTTTAGAAGATGTGTAAGATTATGAAGAAGATGTGATTGTACTCTACTCCACTGGTCAGGCAACAATATCTCCCAAAAAGTGTTGGACGACGTTTGCGTATTAAAAATACCAACAAGGTGAGTGGAAGATGAGCAAGCAGCTGGCTACTTGCCTGTCACTTGTCGGACGTCGTCAAAATAATCTTCACACACAATGTGTATTATGGGCCAGAAGATGCTGACCTCTGTTAATAATACCTGATTCTGTTTTTTTTTTTTTGCTTTCATTCTTACGTAGTATTAATTATAAATTTAAATTTCTACACCTTAACGCCCTTTTTCTTTATAGATTTTCAGTTAGACCGCTTATCACCATAAATCACTCGCATTGTTAAACATACGGACACACACACGTTCATCCATATCCAAATCACCCGACGGCTCGCACTGAAGTTCATTAACAATTTCACTTGTTTTCCCCTAACTTTCTTAGCTTTTTCAACGTACGAACATTTGAACACAGACACCAAGCAAAATACTCACTGACTCACTGGAACAGCCCAACCGAACACAACGACTACCGTTCAAAGCTGCTTTTTAAAGACTGTTCGCTTAACGTGCCCTGCGCCTTGTATGTTCTTGTTTTTTTCCGATATCACTATCTGTTGTCAGTGTTCTCCAGCACTCTGACATTTATTTGCTCCGGCTTTGACCATTGGTGCACTATGTTTACGCATTAATTCATCAAGAATGGAATTAGTGATAACTTGAAGTACATTTCATTTAATGTAAAAAATCGACTGATAAACTTATATTTCTTATTAAAAATATATATATTTATTTATACTTGACATAAATACACAATTATGACAACAACAACGACTAGTAGTTGCCACTCTGGTAGCATTTTTTGGGGATGTAGTATTGTTTAGTTTGGAGGTCGGAAGCTTTGACGGCCAACATACATAAGATTGTCGTTCAATTAAAATAACCTTCTAAATACTTAGGGGTCGGTTACACTTAATTAAATAAAATAGAAACATTGGACTTTTACGTATTCGCTTTACAAGTGCGGCAGTCATGGATTCCTTGTAGGGTTAGTAAGTTAAGTGAATGGAAAAGAACCTGTCTTTCTCTCCTTCTCGCTTAATACTAAATTTCCCCTGAACATTCCATTAAGGAACAGGGGATACTACTCTCATATCCATGAGTGTAGTCCGTTTAATTTTAAAGCTCAATGATAAGGGCCCTCCATTTTTATGCCGATTCCGAACGGCGTGCATCATGGCGACACCACTTGGTAGAGAAGTTATAACATGACAGGATACCTTACAAATGTAGCCATTATTAGTAAGGAGATACTCACTGCTTCAAAATTTTCTGATGTTCACGCTGGTATTTGAACCCAGATGTTTGGCGGCATAGACGGACATGCTAACCTCTGCGCCACGGTGGCCTCCTTCTCACTTACCAATTCAGTATTGCAAAACATTAATGTGCTTAGGGAATGAGTTTCAATAGAGACTGTCGCTAAAATCTTACCAAAAATACAAATAAGCTAAAATTTCATTAGAAGTAGTAAAAAACGATTTCACGATGTGTCAATTTTTCAAATTTTAAGTAATGAAATTTAATTTTTATATTTTGATTTATTATGCTTTTTTACTATTGGGTTGCCCAAAAAGTAATTGCGGATTTTTTAAAAGAAATTAAATGCATTTTTAATAAAACTTAGAATGAACTTTAATCAAATATACTTTTTTTACACTTTGTTTCTAAAGCAAGCTAAAAGTAACAGCTGATAACTGACAGAAGAAAGAATGCAATTACAGAGTCACAAGCTGTGAAAAAATTTGTCAACGCCGACTATATGAAAAATCCGCAATTACTTTTTGGGCATCCCAATATATATCAATACCTATCCATTGTCAAACGCTGAATAATGCGCTATTGAGCCAGACGTTATCATTTAAATGGGTGCGTGTGGGACAAACAAACAATATGGCATCTTAAGTTTTATACCAGCTGTTGCCAACTGTCAATTCGTTGAGCATTTGGATTAGTTTTGTGGTCTTCATTTCTACAAAATATATTAAAAGGAAATCCCTGCTTAAAGCTTCGAATAGGTCATGTCGAAGATATTGAAAGTTGTAAGTTTCCATAACAAATATTTCCATTTTTAAATTTGGTGTAAACACCTATGTATGTGTAAAATATAGTTAAATTTTGTTCTTGTGGGTCCATTGTTATTGTTATGTCATACGGCGAGGCATACTCCTCTGGATTTCTGCTATTGAGCTCGTAAAAATACAAAGTTTTAATTGTTCTAACCTTTTATTTAAGAGCACCGGTTTAACTGGATTGGCTGTGGCCACAAATCCCCATCATACACTTGGAGCTTTGTATGGCAAAATTTTAAGGGCCGTTGCTAAAATGCCACAAGATGCCGCCTATCGCAAATACACTGAACAAATTGTTCAACAACGTTCAAAAGCTGTGGAAGCTGTAAGTTTAAATAAGAATACTTCCAGGAATACTAAAAGACAAATTGTTTTTAATTTTACAGAACAAAGATATCACAGCTTTAGAGAAAGCAATTGGCTGTGGTCAAGTCGAGGAATTGATTGTCCAAGCCGAAAATGAATTGGTTCTGGCTCGTAAAATGTTGGGCTGGAAGCCCTGGGAAAAATTAGTTCAAGAAACACCAGCTAAACAGTGGGACTGGCCACCAGCTCAATTAAGTGAGCCAAAGATTTAAATTAAATATGTGGTCCCTTAAAAAATATATAGTTCAATAAATTGATTGTAATTAGAAATGTTTTAATAAGTTTGTTGTTGCTGTTGTAATAGTGTGTTGTACACTGAGGCGGCAGCCCTCGCCGATGAAAGACTCCACCGGGCCAATCCGGTACGTACAACCGGCAGCCATGGGATTGCTTAATAAGTTTGTTGTTGTTGTTGTTGCCACATTCTCATATGGAGGTAGCGATCTTCGTCAAGCTCATGTAGGTGAGCCAGTCCGTCCCGGTCCAAAGGACCGCTCGCCGCGGGAACAGGCGCCAATAACTCGCCTTGTCATATCGAGCATTATATGCACTCAGTATTTGTGCAAGAGCCGGTGTCTCCCGATCTCTCAATGAGACTCCACTCGATACCGCTGTAGCTACTCCGTATGGAGCATTCCAATATACGCGACCTGTGGGCTCGCAGCTAAGCTTCTCGTGACAGCAATGAACACCACACAGATCGGACCTCAATGTTCTTTCAGCCTGTGTGGTGCCCACAGCTATCCCGTGCCGGGGTAATAAGTTTGTGATACTGGTATGCCAAAAATTGAGCGCTTCGTAGGCGTTGATCGTTGGTGCGATTCGCACTGAGGCTAAAGTGGATCAAAATGACAATTAAATCTGAGCCAGATTTCAGACTGTCACTGTAAACTGGCCTAACCTGACCTATGCCGAAAATTACAAAAAAAAAAAAAACTGTTCTTGTAGGCAGGGATGCGGAGACGATCGGAGTCGAAGTCGGACTATTGAGCCGGATTCGAAAATCGGTTCGAAGTTGAAGACGCTTGCCCCGACTCCAGCTTAATACCCCAACTCCGACCCGAAGTCGAGGGTCAGACCCCGCAGCCCTGGTTGAAGACACACATTGTACAAGTACATTGAATCTTATTCTGTCTTCCAAGTTCACTCTTCTCTCAAAGAACATCCTGACCCGGCAGTGGTTGCTAGATCTAAAATCTAGTTAGCTTCGACTGCATCGGCCCAGTGTTCCGTTTATTAGGACCATCTCACTTGTTAAAGTGAGAAGTGAAATGGAGCGCAGCGTAGACGCTAGAAGTAGGTCGCATCAAACTCAAATCATTCTTGTATGTAGAGGAAAGTACATTAAACCCCTATGTTAGATCTGACGATCTGGGTTGGTCTAAAAAAGTCTGGAAAAGGGGTTTGGCTTTCAAAGCAGGGCAATATTCTATGTAAATTATAACAACCTTGAGACTAAGGACCTTTAATTATAAAAACAAATAAGTTAAAATTGAGTCACACTGTAAGAATTATAAAGAGCATATAGAACCCAGCTCAACTCTCGCACGAACAACAGATAATGATGCTCGCTTATCAGTAAACAAATTTTAAACTCATATTATTAACTGATACACTAAAAAATTCGCATTCAGTTTTGATCCAGCATTCCTTCTTTGCACACTCAAAATACACTACTTTTTTATTTGAAGATGAAGATTTTCCCAGGAATAGAAATTTTAGTGTTATTTCTAATGCTGGCAGCTGTAATACAAGTAAAGGCTACACCAGTTCAAAAGAGCTTAAGCATTGATACGATACGCGAGAAACGTCAAATAGATTTACGAATATCGGCTGAACATGATGACGATGTAGATGAAACAGAATTAGCTTTGGAGGCTATTGCCAATTTGTATCGAAGTCCAGATGGTAAAACTCAAATCGATGGAACAGCTAAAGTTATGCATCGTTCAAACTCTTTACAAAACGGTAAAAATCGATATTCTGGAACTTTGCATATACATCACGACTATAGGAAACGCAAATAAATTCTGCTCTCTTAAGGTCCTGGCACTGATTGGAGGCTGGGCGTACAAATACAGTTTACATGAATCGTATTTGCAAAAGGAAAACTGCTTGTACTAATAAATCCCTGATATGGAGGTGATCTTGGCAATTAAGTGTAATTTCTTGACATATGTACATACATATGTATATTGTATATATTTCATTACTACGTGTTCCATTCCATTGAATTGGATTGTGATAAACTTTGTGAACTCTGGCGTTATACTTGGTTTAATGCTAATAATAAAGTGAATGCAAGTCTCATTTTATACAAACATATGTAATTTCCCATATAAAAAATAAAACAAAGCAATAAAAATCAAATTAAATAAACAATAAAACAAAGCAATAAAAAATTAAATCAAATTTGGAAAATATATTAGTGTTCTAGGTTTCACTTTCGCTTTTCCAACAAACATGGTTCTCAACCGCTTCACTTGGAGATCTTAGGTTCAATGTATTCACCTTAGAAGAAGGTAGAAGAGGAAAAGAATATAGATAGAGATGTTTTTCTACCGGGTTAGAGGTCTATCAATACTCTCTGTTTGAAATTTCATTAAAATCGGATGAAAAATCCTGCTTTTATGGCTCAATACTCTATATCGGGAGATCGGTCTATATGGCAGCTATATCCAAATATGGTCCGATCTGGATAGGGTAGAGGTGCCAAATTTCATAGAATTCGGATGGATCTTTATGGCCCAATACCCTTTGAATGAATAGAATGCCGGACAATACCCTGCAATGGAATCTCAATAAGATTTTAAGACCGAAAAAAGAAAGCGCAAAAAGACAATAATTAAAATATTTATAAAGGGTGATTTTTTTGAGGTTAGGATTTTCATGCATTAGTATTTGACAGATCACGTGGGATTTCAGACATGGTGTCAAAGAGAAAGATGCTCAGTATGCTTTGACATTTCATCATGAATAGACTTACTAACGAGCAACGCTTGCAAATCATTGAATTTTATTACCAAAATCAGTGTTCGGTTCGAAATGTGTTCATTCACCGTAACGTTGCGTCCAACAGCATCTTTGAAAAAATACGGTCCAATGATTCCACCAGCGTACAAACCACACCAAACAGTGCATTTTTCGGGATGCATGGGCAGTTCTTGAACGGCTTCTGGTTGCTCTTAACTCCAAATGCGACAATTTTGCCTATTGACGTAGCCATTCAACCAGAAATGAGCCTCATCGCTGAACAAAATTTGTCAAAATTTGAACACATTTCGAACCGAACACTGATTTTGGTAATAAAATTCAATGATTTGCAAGCGTTGCTAGTTAGTAAGTCTATTCATGATGAAATGTCAAAGCATACTGATCATCTTTCTCTTTGACACCATGTCTGAAATCCCACGTGATCTGTCAAATACTAATGCATGAAAATCCTAACCTCAAAAAAATCACCCTTTATTTACTGTTTGGCGCCTAAATTACTTTCACATTTATGTTAAATGTCGAATATGATGCATACCATTGTGAAGTGTTACCAGATTGATTTGTTAATTTTTTTTATTTTTTAGTGTTTCAGAGTGTTGACAATAGAATTCTGTTATTTTTTTCAAATTCTTCACTTGAAAATTTGACTTTTTGCCTCGAAAACCTGTCATTGGCCCCATTGTGGAGACTAAAGAGCTCGCCTATTGAATTCAGATGCTAGATGCTCATGGGCCACAACGTTTCATGGTGTTCTCTATATTTTTGCGCCAGTTTCTTGATTTTTTTTATTTGTTTCGTCTATAACTGGCCAAACACGAGCAGCATTTTTGGTTTGGCTCAATTTTTTTCTACCATCAAGATTTGTGTCGATTTTGACTATGCCTAATAACACCATATAAGTATCATTGGTCTGTTTGCCCTTATCTTCTGTCGTGGCATGTGTGATTTATTTATATAGTTGCGTTGCCAGTATATAATAGCATGAATTAACAGTTAGTTGAAAATTTGTGTCAGTTTCTTTTAATATCACTGTTTTCGAACGTTCATGTACTAACTAAACTTTGAAATAGAATGAAAATCATCATCGAAATAGACATTTCTATAAAAAAATTATTCGTTGGCAAGGCAACTGAAGTTGGGCTGCAATCCATAGAGAACCCTATGGTGCAATAGAGGGGTAGTGTCATTAGCACAACAACAAAAATCTACGCCCAACGAAACTACGTTGAGTGGCAAATGCCGTAAATTGAAATGTCAAATGTTTTTAGAAATAAACTTTGTTTTAAACGTAAGGCCTGGTTATGCTCTCGTAAATGTAAAGAGTCAATTATGCTTATAAAAGAACTTAGCATTTGACATTACAAATAAAAAAACCCTAGCCTTTTTTTAATGGCATAAAGACCTGATAGACTGTGTCTACCTGGATATTGAGGGAGAATTTTAAAACTTTTAGATTGTTACTATAGCCCCCGCCCTGAGTTTATCTTGTTGGGCGGACTGACTGCTACGTGCCTGCATCATCAACGCGGGCTTCACAGAAAGTGTGGTCAGAAGGCGGGGGACGAGTGAC
This sequence comes from Stomoxys calcitrans, assembly GCF_963082655.1. Lineage (NCBI taxonomy): Eukaryota > Metazoa > Arthropoda > Insecta > Diptera > Muscidae > Stomoxys > Stomoxys calcitrans. Next base: position 211,481,687 of record NC_081552.1, read on the forward strand.
GCCTCAGGGAGGGGTGCTGTCTCCAACTCCCTGGAACCTTGATAAACGAAATTCTAATGGATCTCAACAGTGATGACAATGATCGCATATGCGGACGTCGTCGTACTACTGATACGAGCAAATTTCTATCAACTATCAGCATTATCATGGAAATTTCAACAGGATGACTGTCGGGGTGGAGCTGGTCGCCTTCACTCGGAGATATAATTAAGCAGATTTAAGAATCGCATCTTTGGACGTGCTCACCCCGCAGTTGTCGGAGGAGGCGAAATAACTGGGTCAAGTCCTCGGTTCGAAACTGTCCTGGAAAAGGAATAAGGATAAAGGAAGCCGACAAGTGCTGTGCACATTCCACACTTGTATTGTGAGAGCAATGCTGAAATGTGAGGCATTGCCATGGTGGTAGCCGGCGGAGACCTCAGTTTCACAGTTGGCTACAAGGCAGCTTCAACCAATCAAAGCAAGAAGAAAGAATTTTATTAATGCTGGCATTGTTTTTCCAACTTCATAGGCGTGTGTCTCGATTGTAACCAGGGACTACACATCACATGCCTCAAATGTATGACTCTCTGGTGGACATGAGGATTCGTCCTGAATTGAGATCATTTGAAAAGAAAATGGGTTTTAATTTGTTGGCTACGAGGCTGACGTTTAATCTTGGTATGCGGCCGTTTGGAGTGCATTTAGTATGCTGCCAAGATTGGCCAATGGGCATGGCGTAAACAGCCGAATGATACAGTTGGTGCGTGCTATTCACCAATATGAGGTAACTTGGTGTGTTTAAGGGACAACTCCTACATATGGTGGAGCTGCCGCTCTCACTACTGATAGGGGTCCTTACAAGCCATTGCAATGTCAGAACTAGGACGTCGCGCTGGACACATGACGGATTTATGCATGCTTTGTGGGGATGAGGAGGAGTTATAGACGGGTTAGCCCCTATTGTGGCACTGCCCTAAAATTGCGGAAGTAGGCGCAGGACTATGGCTAAATGAACCCCTTTTTTTCTGTCTTAAGTATTTCCAGGCAGGTAGTCCTTTCGCCATTCTTGACTACAATAGCGTGTTGGCTCCTTTTTTTCTTCATTCTAATGTCTGGCATAGTTTTGGAATGCTCTGGCTGTGAGCATTCCAAAACTATGTGGCCTCATCTACACTTGAAGAGGTCTACTGCTTTGCTGTCATTGGTTAGAACAGACGTCTCAATCATTGTGTCCGTCATGACAGGTCACTGTCTAATCGGAAAACATGCTGACAGACTGAAGGTTGCCAGCAACTACTTTTGCAGAAGCTGTAGGGACATCGAGGAAGAAGAGACTATAGAACACCTTCTGTATGTGTGTCCCGCACTAACAGTTAGAAGGAGTTCCACTTTAGGTTCTCATTTCTTTGAGAACATGTCAGATTTAGCGGATGTGAACACTCGCAAGTTACCGGGCTTTTTAAAGCGATCTGGTTGGCTCAACGGTAGGAACTAGAAGGCATCTTCCATCTTCTGTTCCTGTGGTATCACAATGGACGAAAACATCTTAGTGAGTCTGATGGCAGACTGCCACTTAAACCTAACCTAACCTTGTCAAGTACGAACAACTCAGAACATTAATTTGTTGTTTTGGATGTAGCGATCCCTATGTCGAAATAAATACATAATTATTTGATTCAAATTTGATTTTTATCTACAATTTCTTTTATGATCTTATGTTCTTAGTTAAGCCAGGCGGATTTAAAAAGGTGGTCTCACGCGAATAGCCGTTAACAGCTGGCAAGGTTTGACGGTATTAAGATGACAGATTTTGTTTGCATTCCCTTTGTTGTTATCTTCTTTCTCGCATATTCTCTGCTCATGTACGCACAGGTATACACACACGCGCACAAATTTCTTTGCGTGTGTTGGCAAAAGTACGATCAGCTTGATGACAAGATGGCAGATTGCGCCATATGATTTGTGGTTAATTGTTTCGCCATGTAAGTTATGTTAGAAATTTGTCCATCCCATTTAGAAAAACACAATTACATTATTAGTTTATTTCCTTTTTTATTAAAACAAAAAAAAAGAAATAAATTAAGATTTGATTTTTGGAATAACATGAATGCGTGGTCTCTCGCTATATTTGGAGAAAAATAAATTGGTTTTATGTATGAATTACGAGACATATTTATGTATGTATGAAAATTAGCCCCTAACTTTTGAATGTAAAATGAAGAATGCCTATGATGGCATTACATGGTATGTGAGAGAATTGTTGTTATTGTTTTATATGGTGGTTATGGGGATTGTGGTTTGGTTTTAATGCGTATCCTTATGTTATGAGAATTTCTCATGACTTCCTCAATGGTTAGCAAAAAATGCATACATTTACGATGTAAGTAGTTACTTCATTTGACTTGTTGCTATTTTTTAAGTAATAAATATTTTATTGTTACTTTTTATGTTGTGTGGTTTTTGTTTTGGGAGTTTCTATAAATATTTTTTTTGTTTTAATATAAGTTTTGAATTTTCTTTTGTTTTATTTTGAAGTAAAAGTAGCACACGGAGATTTGAATTTCAGAATATGATGTATATATTAATTCTACTTATTTGTTATTTTTTTAAGATTTAAATAGTGTTCTTTCCTGCTGCTGCTGCACATTTTTTTCTTTTGTAATACAAAAAAATCAACTGAATTGAACAAATTTTTTAAACTACAATATTTAAATCATTCTAAACTCATTCAACATTCCTTAAGCTGTGTTTCCAACTACAAACCTTTTTTTAGGGGTGATTTTTTCTTTTTTTTTTGGATGTGGTGTGTGTCTCGTTTTGCCTAAATTTATGTTTTTGGTTTAATTTTTTTTTAAATATAATTTTTTTGATCACAATTTGATTTCTTTGACTCCTTATTTTCCTTAAAATTTAATTGAATAATTTCTGTGTGTTTTCCTGGTTCCATTTGTGTTTTTCGCCTCCAAATTCTAGCCAAAATTTTGTGTAGTATCCAAAAATATGTTTTCATTTTCTCTTTTCGCTTCCATTTTCCTTTCATTCCTTTAAAAAATTTGTTTGTTTAACTATAATTTTGAAACTGTGTTTTCTATACAACTTAATTTTAAAATTTGCCAAAAATATTTTTGTTTTTTAGTCAAAGAACTTAATTTTCCTGTTTGTCTTTGTCTTTTTTTTTTTTTTTTTGTTTGTTAAATCAGTCACTTTCACATAACTTAGTGATTTAATTTTAAAAAGTATTTTTTTATATACATAGAACGACGAACTTATAACATACTTAAGTGTATGTTATTTTTAATGTCTTTTTATTTTACTGAATTTCGATGTTTAATTATTTTAATGCAGTTTTCTTTAAAAGGAAAAATACAAGAATGGATGTTTTTAGAAGAACATGAAATTTTCTACAATAAGAAGCATTCGCCAATGTTTTTAGAGGGTTAAAATTTAACAAAAAAGTTGAATTTGTCAAGTTCTATGTACATATGTATACCCATAGATGAATTATACATAGATAAAGAATTTGAACTTCTCACATAGACTGGTTGGTGGCGCTTGTCAATGTGCATGGTACAATAAAGAGGTATCGTCATTAGCACAGCAACAAAAATCTACCTCCAATGAAACTACCTTGATTGGCAAATACCGTAAATTGAAATGTCAAAATGGTTTTAGAAATAAACTTTGTTTTACAACTTATCTTCTTCAAGTGTGTTTTATATTTGTATTTTCATAATTTTCACGCTGTTTTGTTGCTTATGTGTGGAATATCAAATCAAATAGAACATATTTTTAAGATTTTAGAAAAAATCACAGCTGTGTTAGCAAGTCTTTGACATTTAGATTTAAAATAAAAAAAATTGTACTCAGCTGTTCGCATGACCTCACCTTATAAGTGCATCTCAACATAAGTTGTGCTCGGGAACTAAAAAATTTTAACAAAGTTTTACTGGAAGTTGTTCGCGTACTTTATTTGCCAGCAGAAGAGAGCGCGAAAGAGAGTAAATTTTGACAGTTCAAAAGTTTTGTAAAGGTCAGCTGTTTTAAGAAAAGCAGCCGTTACATGAAAATACAAAAGTTAATGCCAAAATGGATCAAAAAGGCGGAGGTAAGTAAAAAAATATAAATATTGTTTATTGGTAATTATTAAATTTGATTCGTTTTTATTTACTTTTAATGTACCTGAAACAGCTAGTGTTCAGATACAGAAAACTCGACAAAAGAAGTTGTAATTTTACCTCAAGTCGGTTGTTCTACATTAGAAGTTAAGTGCAAATTTGGAATTATTTGGAAAATCTTGAAAAATTAAAACATTGTATCCTTCCAGACAACAAGAAAAGAGCAATTATCGGTTTCTTAAGTGTTTTGATGGAATTATCCTCATCGGAGAGCTACGATGAAACCAACACCGTTCCATTAAGGAGGTTAGATGCTGCCATGGAATTGAGTGGATCTAGCTGGGCTGTTAAACAAGTGACGCACAGTGGGATTAGAAAAAATTAGTGCAAATTAGTCTGCCAAATGTGAACGGATACAGATAACTTCAATGATAACAAAGTGTCCTTAGCCGCCACATCAGTGGTCGTAGCAATTTATCTAGCCACAATGTCCAAAAGCATTAGATGGTTAGTCCAAGGTATCTTTGTCAGCACAACAAGTGTACTTTTGTATACGATGATGGCACGTAAAGCAGTTGTAGTCCTATGCAGCCTTCGAAATCCATGCTGAAGCTCGGCGAATGCCCTCATGCGTCTTGGCTACTGATAAGAGAAGGGAGATCGATCTGTACGACTCCCGCTTGCTCGTGTCCTTTTCAGGTTCCAGTAGCGGGATCAGACTGCCCATCTTCCAAGCATCGAATACTATAATAGTGTTCAGATAGGCTGAGGACAGTTGTAAGGTAATCGACTCTAGGCAGATCCAGATTCTCTGTCTGCAACCAGTGCTTGCGCGACTTGTCGCCACGGTTACATTCGTAGCTTCTTGCACGGTTGTTGTTTTTATTGTTGTAGCAGTGCGTTGTACACTGAAAGACTCCATCGGGCCAATGCGGTACGTACAACCGGCTGCAATGGGATTGCAGGGTAATTTGTGATGGCTGATCACGGATTTACGAATGGCTCGCCTTCTAGCCTCTTCACTCTCGGGTCAATAAAATGACGTTTATCTAAGGAAAATACCTCACAAGTACCGCCCGCATTTTTTATTTAAAAAAATGCTTTCCAAGCAAGCAAATAAAAAACCAATCAAAACAAAAATCAGCTGTTTTCTGCAAATTTTCGCTGGAAGTCGTTCGCGTACTTTTACTTGGAAATCATTTAAAGATAGTAAAATGGCTCTTACTCTCCTGCAAATTTTTACTGGCAAATTTACTAATGTAATTGTGTTATCCTAGCAAAATAAGATATTGAAAATACCATTATCAAGGACTAAGATAATCCCCTAAAAAATCAAATTGTATGACTGCTTCTTTGTAGACAATGTAGCATTTAAAAACCTTTTCAAGATATCGTTCTTCTAAAAATCTATCTCATGTTAAGTTTTCCAAAGTTTACACCGTTCCTGTTAAATATTTACACATCTATATAAATCATAATAATAATAAAAGATTAATTTAAAATGTTTAGTATATATTTTGCTATATTGACTACAGCATTTTTTTCCATTCACATAATAATAATTAAGATATTTAGTTTTCTTTTATAATTTTTTACTTATTGCGTTTAATGTTTGGAAGTTGTATGTTGTAGTTCATAGGTTCTATGGGTAAAGGGTTTTTTTTTTTGGAGTTATTTTGATCATTTTCTTTATTCTTTCTTACTGTTTGTTAAAGAAAACATTGGGAAAATAATTCTTTAAACTGTTATTATGTATAACAAAGTAAAATAAAGTAATATAACATAAACAAGTAAAAGCGTGCTAAATTCGGCCGGGCCGAATCTTATATACCCTCCACCATGGATCGCATTTGTCGAGTACTTTTCCCGGTGTCTCTTTTTAGGCAAGCAAAGTAAAGGATGGGATTAATAGAAAATAATTGCTATGTTATTGGACCTATATCAAGTTATGGTCAGATTCGGACCAAAATGAAATGAATGTTTGAGACCATAGTAGAAGTCATTGTGTAAAATTTCAACCAAATCGAATAAGAAATGCGCCCTTTAGGGGCTCAAAAAGTAAAATAGGGAGATCGTTTTATAGGGGAGCTTTATTAGGCTATAGACCGATTCAGACCATATTTGACACGTATGTTGAAGGTCATGTTGTACAAATTTCACCCAAATCAGATTATAATTGCGCCCTATAGAGGCTCAAGAAGTCGAGATCCGAGATCGGTTTATATGGCAGCTATCTGGTATAACCAGCTATCTGGTTATGAACCGTTTTGAACCATTAATTGCCCAGTTGTTGAAAATCATAACGAAACACGTCATGCAAAATTTCAGCGAAATCGGATAGGATTTGCGCCATCTAAAAGAAGAGAAGACCCCAGATCGGATTATAAGACAGCTATATCAGGTTATGCGCCGATTTCACCCATACTTGGCACAGTTGTTGAAAATCATAACAAAACATCTCGTGCAAAATGTCAGCCAAATCGGATAAGATTTGCGTCCTCTAGTGGCTCAAGAAGTCAAGATCAAGATCGGTTTATTTGACAGCTATATCAGGTTATGGACCGATTTGAACCATACTTTATATATTTGTTGGAAGTGACACCAAAACACCACGTGCAAAATTTCAGTCAAATCGGACTAAAATTTCGCCCTCTACTTGCTCAAGAAGTCAAGACCCAAGATCGGTTTATATGGCAGCTATATCAAAACATAGACACCTATAAGAAGTATTTGTGCAATATTTCAAGCGGCTAGCTTTATTCCTTCGAAAGTTAGCGTGCTTTCGACAGACAGACAGACGGACCCAGCTAGACCGACATAAAATGTCATGACGATCAAGAATATATATACTTTTGGGGTCTGAGACGAATATTTCGAGGAGTTACAAACAGAATGACGAAATTAGTATACCCCCATCCTATGGTGGAGCGTATAAAAATATTTGATTATAACTTTCATGCTTTAAGTTGGAAGTACAGATTTCACAAAAACCGAAAAATAAAAGCGCTTTGGTACGTCGAGTTTTTGCCATTCAGAGTGAGGAGAATTTATACTGCAGAGTATATGCAACAGCTTCAGAAATAGAAAAAGCAGTGGTTGGTTCCAATGAAAATGATATTAGTGTGCACAGCTGCGCAATGGAAACCAATCATCAGCATTTACTTTGATAAACCCAAACTACTGCATTTATTTGAATCATTATACAATTGTTGAGAAGAAAGAGCAAGAGCTTACCTGATAAACTGGTTGCTTCTCTATCTCGGTGGTTTCCTATCTACTGGAATATATATTTGGAAATGAAATTTGCCATGACCCTTGACCTTCAGTGAATTGACTGAGTGACTCTACGCGTACACCTACTGCGACAACTGTGCATATGGGCCGTGATTTGAGGCCTTGTAACCAATTTTTTCACTAGCACTTTTCCTGCGACTGAGGAAGAATAACCTCAGAACATAAAGGCACCGTGAGAAACTGACTTCTGGAAAGTCTATGGTTCTTGTTGTGTTCTATCTTTCGTCTGCTTGATTCTGTTGAGTGTCAAGACCCAGGAACTCTGCGACTAAGATGGGATGCGTCCACAGGGATCTGGGTCTGAGTCGAGTGGGTCTGGCTGGGCAGTTAAACTGATGACGTGTATCGTGCAGTCCCTGGTTACAATCGGGACATACATCTTGCACGTCGGCATCAATCTTTGCTCTGTAGGAGTTGAGGCGGCTGCATCTGTCGGAACGTAATTGAGCCAGAACCACTCTGGTTTGCCGGGGGAGGTGCAATGGGAGGCGGTCTTTCTCCAAGGACTACATTTACCCGGTAGCCATTTACCGCATCTGCTGCATGAAAGTTGTCTAGACCTGCTTTATATGCCGCTTCATCTAGAGGTTCTCTCTTGTAGCGCTGAACCTCACGCTCTAGATCATGTAGATCTACCTTAAGGCTTCTGGGCGGTGGATATCTATGCACAAGATGATGATTTGGATGGTCTCTGCGATAACAGCCCAAAAGGTGTTGCTTAGACAGCATGAAGTTATGTCTTCGCACTGGTAGGATCTTTGTCTCCTGATGGAGGTGATCCACATGAGAACTGAGGAGACAGCTCGTGGCAGTTTGGAGGGCGGTATTCGGACAGAGCTGAATATTATTCCACTGCATGTCACAGTGCTGAAGAGTCCACCCTGACGCTGCATAACTTACCACAGACCGGCCAATTTCTTTGTACGTGCTCAACAAGGTTTCTTTGTCTGCACCCCAAGTGCTGCCAGCAAATGACTTGAGGACCTTGTTTCTACTTTTGACTTTATCGTAAATTGCTGTGGCATGAACATTCCATTAAGAAACTGGAGCAGACTTCTCGCAAATCAATGAGTGCTGTCCGATTTGATTTTAAGCTCAATGATAAGGGACTTCCTTCTTATAGCCGAGTCCGAACGACGAGCCGCAGAGCGACGCCTCTTTGAGGAGAAGTTTTTACATGGCAAGGTACCTCACGATGGTTGCCAGCATTAGGAGGGGAGAACCAGGATAGGATATCGAAGCTACATCAAAATCTGGGCCGATTTTGATAAAATTTTGTGCACATACTGGGATGGCAAATAAAACACCTCACGCTAAGTTTTTTAAAGATAGGACCAAAAAAGAAACAACAATATGTGGGAGCTATATCTAAATCTGAACCGATTTTTATGACATTTTGCGCACGTTCTAGGACGTGCCAAATTTTGTAAAGATAGGACCAAAACTATGGTTTCTACAGCCTTAAAAGTCCATATCGGATGAAAGTTATATGTGGAAGCTATATCTAAATCTGATCCGATTTTGATGAAATTTTACAAACGTATTAAGATATTAAATAAAGTATCTCTTGCAAAGTTTTGTAGAAATCGGACCAAAACTATGGCTTCTACAGTCTTAAAAGGCCATATCAGCTGAAAGATATATATATGAGAGCTATATCTAAATCTGAACCGATTTTATTAGATTTTTGTATACGTATTAGGACGTCAAGTGAAAATTCTCATGCAAAATGTTTTCAAGATCGGACCAAAACTATGGCTACTACGCCATTAAAAGTCTATTTCGGATGAAAGTCATATATGGAAGCTATTTCTAAAATTGTTCCCACTTTTTTCAAAAACAATGGCGTTCGTCCTTGGACCAAAAAAGTGACTTGTGCAAAATTTCATGACAATTGGACAAATGCGACCTGTACCTTGATCGCAAGAATACATGGAGAGAGAGACCGACAGGCGGCTATGTCCGTAAATCGAATCAGGAAGTGATTCTAAGCCGAACGGTATATTTATCAATGGGTCTAGCTCTACACCTTCTTAGCGTTGGAAACAAAAGCACAACGTTATAATACCCTGTACCACAAGGTTGATGTGTGGTATAAAATGTAGGAAATTCAATACGACACGAAATGCAAATTTATATAACAAATTTACACTTTGGCAACGCAACTGAAGTTAGGTTGCAATCCATAACCAACCCGTTAGATTCCATTCCCAAATCCTAGAGCCTATCCCAAATAACTAATTTACTTTGTAGCAACGCAACTGAAGTTAGGTTGCAATCCATAATCGACCCGTTAGATTCCATTCCCAAGTTCTAGCGCCGACGAATCCCATTGCTACATGCACTGTAAAATTAGTTCTTACCTGAAGTAATCGACCAACTGGCATAAAGAAAGCTGTTTCTCAATTTATGCCAGTTGGTTTAGGAACTCTAGGAATTTCCAGGATGTCTAAATTTTCCTTTCAGCTTCTCAAGCCGTTGCTAGTTGGAAATTGGCATATTTGCTGAAGCCATTCCAATCTGGTTCCTTCTAAAACAGTTCAGACGATACAAAGGGAAATATCTGACGAACAGCTGCAAATACTCATAATTATAGTGGGCGCTTTCTCATTCACCATGCAAAACATGATGCCTATCATTTGTTCTGCGAAAGCTTTGTCCCACAAGTTGTCATTTGGGAGTCATACGAGCTGCCAGGAAACATCATTCAAATGCCCGGCACGGGATAGCTGTGTGCACCACACAAGCCGGAACATTGAGGTTCGATCTGTGTAGTATTCATTGCAGTCACGAGAAGATTAGCTGCAAGCTAGCGGGCGCGTCCACAGGTTGCGGATTTTGGAATGCTCCATCGGGAGTAGCTGTAACTGCAGTCGCGGACAATCAGCGGTATCGAGTGGAGTCTCAGTGAGAGGTCGGGTGGCACCGGCTCTTGCACAAATACTGAGTGCCAATTGTGAAATATGACAAGCCTAGTTTTTGACGCCTTTAAATAACCAATGGCCAACCTGTCCTTTGCACCGGAACGGGCTTGCTCACCTACAGGAACTTGACGGGGATCGCCACCTCCACATGAGAATGTGGTTACAACAACAACAACATCATTTAAATGCCATAAGTCGAGCAGTTGAGAAACATCATTCAACAGACCAGGCAATGCAAAATATATATTTACCAAACTGCTGCAATCAACCATACTTCCAGTGGGGGCCATTATCTTTCACCATGCAAAGCGAAGAACCTATAATTTTTGTTCTCAAAACCACATAGCTGTAACAAGTACCTAGAAGATTATCATATAATAGGTGCTGCCAGCAAACATCATTCAACAGACCAAGCAATGCAATGTTAATATCTGAAAAATGGCTGCTTACACCTATAACTCTTTTAAGGGACATACTTTTGCACTGTGCAAAATGTGAAGCCAGCCAGGAAATTTCGTTAAACAGATCAGGCGATTCGATGTTAATATCTGGAAAACGGCTGCATACACATCCTATTCCACAATTTAAAACTGCAAAAGTGCTATCAATTTCTCATTGCCTGGGAATGAATGTGATGATATACAATGATACACATCTCCATAACTAAGCTATTATGATCCGACAATAGGTGATTGATGTCAGGCTTTTAACTTCGGATATGTATATGGTGCATCTCCCAGTTGTTAATATCTGGAAAACGGGTGCTTACAACCATAAGTCTATTTGGAGACATACTCTTTCACCGTGCAAAAAGTGGAGCCAGCCAGGAAATTTCGTTAAACAGACCACGCAATTCAATGTTAATATCTGGAAAACGGAAAACAGATCAGGCGATTCAATGGCTGCTTACACCCAGCACTCTTTTGAGGGACATACTCTTTTACGGTGCACAATGTGGAGCAAACCAGCAAATTTCGTTAAATAGACCAGGCGATTCAATGTTTATATCTGGAAAACTGCTGCACACACTCATAATTCTTATGGGGAACATACTATTCCATCATTCAAAACTTCTGCAAAAGTGCTGCCAATTTTTCATTACCTCGGAAAGAATGTGATCATATACAATGATACACATCTCCATAACCAAGCGATTATGATCTGACAACAGTTGATTAATGGCAGGCTTTTAACTTGGGATATGTATGTGGTGTATCTCCCAGTTGGTAATATCTGGAAAACGGCTGCTGACACCCATAACCCTATTGGGAGACATACTCTTTCACTGTGCAAAAAGTGAAGCCAGCCAGAAAATTTCGTTAAACATACCAGGCGATTCAATGTTAGTATCTGGAAAACTGGTGCATACACTCATAATTCTTGTGGGGGACATTTTTTTCCACCATTCAAAACTTCTGCTGCCAATTTTTCATTACCTTGGAAAGAATGTGATCATATACAATGATACACATCTCCATAACCAAGCGATGATTATGAGCTGACAACAGGTGATTGATGTCAGGCTTTTAACTTGGGATATGTATATGTTGTGTATCTCCCAGCTGCAGTCTTGGGCATTATTCCTATTCACTCCAAATACGGTTCATTTAATGTTGTGTAATTGGCAGCTGGCAACGCCACTTAAATTCGATTGCTATTCATTTTAAACAAAGTTTCTCAATTGCACGTTCAAAATTCGCCAATTTAAACTTAAAACATTTCAATTATTTTGTTTCGCAATTTAAGCAATCAAGTATTTTATTATTGTTAATTTTATATATTCTCTAGAAAAAAATAGAATATAATAATTAATAATATATTTAAAAAATAACTAAATATTAAATTATAAAAACTAAATTGTATTTAATATATTACTAAGGCTTTTGTTTTGCTTTTTTATAAAAAAAAGAACTCATAAGAAAAAAACACAGTACAGTAAAAATACACATACTACATTCACACGAATCTAAAATAAAATCAGAATTATATATAAAGAAAGATAGAAAATAAAAACGATTTGGCAGATAATAACAAAAAGTTTTTTTTTTTTTAAAAAGCATTTAATTTCGAAAACATATAACAACAAAAGAATAAATGACAATTTTGAAAGTTGGCCATGAAAAGGAAGTTTACAAAGCTACTAAAATCTAACTGCAAAACAAGGCATGACAATGTGAAATTTCGTATTCTGGTTGTTCAAAAATTACATCAGAAGAAGATGGTTTTTGTTTCGATCTGGAAAGTTGAAACATAACACTTAAGACTTAAAGTTGCAGTAAATCTAAAACATATTTAATAATTATATTTATAATAATAATAATAATTATTATTATTATTATTGAACTATTTTGTTTGTGGTTGTTTTCCATTTTATTTATGTCGTTATTTTTTTCAGTGTAGTCATTCTTTATAATTGTTTTAAGAGTTTGATTTAATGCTGAATGGAGAGGGGGGGGGGGGGTGAGGGGGGTCATTATGTTATGCGGGCTTGGTTTTTATTCATAATTTTTATTTATGCTTTCGGGGGATACTAGAGCATGTTTTTTTTTATTTTCAATAAAATTAAACAAAAAAATTACAACTAATTTATTTATTATAAGGATTAGAAGAATTCTGGGAAAACAAATCTGTGTTTTTTTTTTGTTTGTAATTGCTATGTAGTATGTTTGTATGCATATTTATAAAATTCTTTAAAATAAATACAAACTTAAAATATGTGTTTATTTTTTAATAACGAATGATCATTGTCATTATAGTTAAAAAACAAACAAACAAAAATGGAGAAGAAGTATTATTTAACTATACACAGTAAGAAATAGGATTGTTTTTTCTTCTTCTAATTAAATTTTTAAATTATTTTACTATAACTGAAAATTATTCCATTTGTTACGTTATAGAGTACAACTCTGTCGGCATTAACAGGGGAGGGAGGGAGATTTGCCATAAATCAAGCGTGCGAGCGAGCGAGCCTTAATAGCCAGTTAAGAATTAAATTATTTAACTTTAAGACAATTTACTTCAGATGGATGGAAATAATTAATATTAATTTAATATTTTCGAAAATGTCATTTTGTCTTTTAGCTCGCCAACTGTGTCAGTTGTGGAAATTTTGCCAAGCAAAAAAAAAAAAACTAAAAAAATTATTTCAAAAGCATGCTTAGAGGCAATGCTTGCATTGCTTTAAAGTTCAAATGTTTTTGTTTTTGTTTCGAAACTTATGTCTTCCAGTTATTTTGACGACTATTACTAGGTCCTGGTGCTGGCGGTGGTATCATCTCTAATAAATATTGTCGCTGCAATTCAGCGGCTCGTTGTATATCCGCCAAAGAAGGCGTCTGAGCTTTTGATGTTGAAGCAGAGGAGGAAGTTGATGATGAAGATTTACTTTTATTTGTATAAGCTGTAGTTGAAAAAGCAAAAAATGGAGCAAATTTGATTTCCCAATAGTTTCAAGAGTTTCGAGTTTTTATTCACTGCTACTTACCTGCTACTTGAGCAGCTTGTGCCATAGCCATTTGATAGGAGTATAATAATGGAGTGAATTGCATCATATGTTGTGGATTTGTCGCCAGACCTTGACCCAAAGCTATATAAAAAAAAAATAAAATAAAGTTAGAAGGTATTCGGACATCTGTTTGATTATATGATTTCTGATTAAGAAAGGCAAGGGTGGTGTTTATATCCAAGCCCGCCAAGGCTACCTATGCAACACCAAAGGCCTACAGACCTAGGCTTAAGTTCTTACTACTCAAAATCATGGTATCGAGCGAAGAGTCTCAGTGAGAGGTCGGGCGGCACCGGCTCTTGCACAAATACTGAGTGCCTATGATGCTCGATAGAACAAGGCGAGTTAATGGCGCTTTTAAATAACCAATGGCCACATTGACATCGATAGGGCTTTTAACGTGAGTACTGACACACTGAACCAATTTTTAGATCTGTGCCGGGTAGGCTTAGTGATTCGATAAACCATATGCTAAGGTGCAGGTGGATAAATTGTGGGTCCCCTGACATAAAGATCAGGATTGCAAGTTGCAAATTTTGCACATTTTGCCAATGAACATTCCACTAAGGAACAAGGGCAAACTTCTCACATATCAGTGAGTGCAGCCCGATTCAAGTTTAAGCTCAATGATAAGGGGCCTCCTTTTTATAGCCGAGTCCGAACGGCGTGCCGCAGCGCGACACCTCTTTGGAGAGAAGTTTTACATGGCATGGAAAATCACCGCTGAACATCCTTTCTGATGGTCTCGCCGGGATTCGAACCCAGGCGTTCAGCGTCATAGGCGGACATGATAACCTCTGCGCTACGATGGCCTCCGGATTTGGATTTCGATATCTGACAAGGTTAGATACTTAGTAGTGATCTTGGACACGAAACTGAACCGTATTTGTTGTTGCTGTTGTAGCCACATTTTCATGTGGAGGTGGCGATCATTGTCAAGTACCTGAAAGTTAGCAAGCATGCTCCGGTCCAAAGGACCGATCGCCGCAGGAACTGGCGCTAATAACTCGCCTTGTCACATCGAGCATCATAGGCACTCAAGGCAAGAGCCGGTGCCGAACGACCTCTTACTGAGACTCTCCGCTCGATACCGCTGATTGTGCGCGACTGCCGTTGCAGCTACTTCGTATGGGGCATCCCTAGAGATGGGCGATGGGTAAATACCCAAAAGGTATTTACCCGGTAAATTGGGTAAATACCCGGGTATTAACCCATTTATACCCAAAAGCTGGTTATTTATAATTTTGCAGATATCTTGGGTATAAAAATATTTTCCAAACAATTTTTGATGCTTTCGTATTCTTTGTATATAAACCTGATCTTCAGATCTCATAAAATTTTAGTTATACATATATAGCCGCTAACCTCCAGACTTAAAGTCTTAAGACAATAAATTGGTAATTTTTCATCCGATTTCGGTGAAATTTAGCATAGAGAGTTCTGGTAGACCCCTATTTATTTTTGTGAAGTGCGGCTCAGATCGGAGTATATTTGGATAAAGCTGTCCTATAGACCGACACCCTATCTCCCGATATAGGGTATTGAGGCCACAAAAGATCCATTTAATATCCGAATTCGGTGAAATCCTGTCAAATATAGTACAGATCGGACCATATTTGGATATAGCTGGCATATATACCGATCTCCCGCCGATACAGTGTAATGAGACTATAAAAGGAGAACTTTTTTATCCTATTTCGATGAAATTTGGCACAGCGAGTTCCGGTACCCCTTTAAACTTTTTTTTTTAAATTCGCCCAGATCGGACCATATTTCGATATAGCTGCCATATAGACAGCTCGGACCAAATTTGGATATAGCAGTCATATAGACCAATCTCTCAATATAGCTCGCAGTGAAGCTTCTCCTGACAGCAATGAGCACCACACAGATCGGACCTCAATGTTCCAGCCTGAGTGGTGCTCACAGGTACCCCGTGCCGGGAAACTGTAAATGCAACATTCGGGAGCGTATCGAAAAGGCTCACTGAGGTGGGGAACTATGTAAAAGGGCCGTAGACTCAAAATGGAGCCTGAACGAGAATAGTCCACTGGCTCTATCGGATCATGTTTAGACCAATTCTTACTTACGCCTCAGTAGTTTGGTGAATTGCAATGGAGAAAAAACCCATGAACATTAGGTTAAGGAACAGGGGCAAACTTCTCCCATATCACTGAGTGCTGCCCTATTCCAGTTTAAGTTCAATGATTATGGACCTTCTTTTTATTTCCAAGTCCAAAAGCTGTAACGCAGTGCGACAAATCTTTGAGGAGAAGTTTTTACATGGCATAACACCTCATAAATGTCGGCAGCATTAGGAGAGTAACCACCGCTGAAAAATAATTTGCTGATGTTCTCGCCAAATTCGAACCCAGACGTTCAGCATCATAGGTAGACATGTTAACCTCTGTGCTCCGGTGGCCTCCAAGAAGCGCAACATAAGGATTATACAACAAAGGTTCAGAGAACAAGTTGTTTTGGCATAGGTGGGGCGATGAGGACCACGGAATCTATTCCAAATATGCGACCCATAGACATACAGAATAAGTCTGAGGCAGCCACTGTGGCTATGAGACTTAAGGCGCTAGGTGAATGGATTGAGGATAGGAGCAG